>NC_064630.1:821255051-821866551 GCF_023864275.1 Schistocerca cancellata
AAAGAGACAGCTTTAAGGAGGTTCATTGAACCCTCTGCCAGGCCCTTTATTATGAATAGCAGAGTAATCCTGTAGATGTAGATGAATATGGCAAAAAAATTTAGAAAATAATTCTGATAACGCAACGATAATTCGTGGCTGCATTACTGGTTACGATATAGACCAAATTATACCTTCCTGATAGGTTACGTTGTAATTGTTTGTCGAGGAGACTTAGGCCATTACCCATTAAAGCTGTCATATAAAGACATGTAGCCCAAAGATCGTCTTGCACTTTGTCTACTGGGGCAGTAATACTCGATTAGATGTTGTTGACCGTGACGTCTTTTTATTGTTATGATTCATGAGACTGGAATACATCTGATACTTTGAGATGGATGTGTAGATGTTGTAAAAGGGTGTAGTTTTAATACATCATTAATTTCAGTGCGTTTTTATTAATAAAGAATTCTCTGTACTTTCGGCAGGTGCCACGCTGTTAGCCTTATCGAAACATCCTCCTGCGATTGGAGCGCGTCGCTAGTGTGTGTGGGTGGTGTTCAGATATGGCTCCTTAACGGCCGCCTTGGAGCCATAGTCTTCTGACACACAGGTGGAGATGAAAGAAATTCCTTGTCCGTTACTCCTAATGACGCACACAGTTCACTGAGTCCCCCCAATTTTCCAGCTTTGCGTAGGCCGCTTCAACACTTTCTCTCAACCAGCTTAGAGGTAGCGGCAACACATTCGGAGATGTGACGAATGGCTGCCGCCTTCAGTATTCCCACGGCTGATCACAGGCTCGCAATGGCGACGTGAAACCTCATGGTTCACTGCTGCAGCAGTAGCACCTGCAGAGAGGAACAGCATTTCATCACAAATATGGTGCCGATTGCAGTGTTATCGGGTATGTGCAGCCTGTTTCTACAGAGCTCATTGTGCGTGTGTTGTGCGCTGTTTGAATCCACACAGTCTTTGGAGAATAGTGTTATCGACAAACGGTCCTCAATCTCTGCAACTCTCTAAGCTCGCGATTTATTGTACTGTGACTCTGTGAGTATATGACATCGCGTACGTAAATAGTTTCTTTTTCCTATACTGTGGTCTTTACTCAGTTTCGTTTGTGTGTGGTGAGGACGCGTTTACTTCGGAGTAGTTCCGCATCTGTTCATGAGTCTTACTTTGACATAGCGATGTAATATTGTGAGAGTTACATGTTTTTACATTCTGTCTGGGAACACGGGAAGATACAGCCCACCGTCAACGTGATTCCAGGACTATATTTTGTCGCTAAATTTTCTCCCGATATACCCGGTGTGGTTGACGTGTAGTGGGGTAAGACGTCAGCTGCACTGGTCCTGCTCACAACTGAAGGACACTCATGTACTGTCTGCCATTGGGTTCCCCTAAATGGCAGGCAGCACCGCATAACAGCCACGCTACGAGGGAAACAAACCAACAGCTGAAGACATCAGGTAAACACGCCGAAGACTCCAGTTGATTAATAGGAACCTTTCCTTGCAGAGGTCACCGCGACATATCCGGCCACGGATTCCTACGCCGCGTTTCTATTGGCTCCAGCTCACTATATAGGCCCGACCGGTCAAAGGCAGACCAGTCTTCGTCCGCTGCTAATGGCAACCGTTGTAGCAGAGTCTCCGAGAAGATATCACTGAAGCCGCTGTACTGTACTGCAGATCGAAGTACCAGTCGACCGAGAGGAACCACATCTCCGGCTAGATCGACGGAAGTCTACATCTATTGTACAGCCAGCTATTGTATTGTAGAAGTTACGTTCAATAAACTGTTGGAGAATACAACAGTGGCGATGAGTAAGGATTCGACAACCCAAAGAAGATGGAACCACAACAACAACAAGCACAATCACAACTGCAGCAGCAGAATATATCAGTGCAGTAGGTACTGAATCAACTTTTTCAACATTTCGCAATACTGCAGCAGCAACTGATTGCTGAAATTCAAAGTCTTCACCACCGACACCGCCAGCGTTCCCAGCATTCGATGAAGACGCTGAAGATTGGGAAACATATGAAAAGAGGATTCGTCAACATTTCCGGATTCATCAGGTATCCCAGGAAAATGATCAGAGAGCCTATTTTCTTTCTTGGAATGTCTCCCGTATGTACGAGCTCCTGACGAAACTCAAGCCATGTGATCCTGACAGTCTTACCTTCACCGCCATATGTGAGTGTCTCACCTCCTATTATCGCCGCAGATATCACGTCATGGCAGCAAGAGTGGAATTTTACCAGAGTCGAAAGAAACCCGATCAGACGTACCGACAATGGACTGCTGAACTCAAAGGTCTCTCTCGGATGTGCAACTTTGTCACCCGCATATCCCGGGAATCTTACGCAGATGACGTAGTCTGGAATCACCTGATCCAAGCGGCCCCAGACGCGGCTTTCTGCCACGACGCCTTAAAGTTGGAGGACCCGTCGCTAGATCAAATCATAGACCTTGCATTCAAGTTGGAAGTTCCCACTGCAGCTGACCACAGATTGGAAACGTGGACCGACGTCGCAGCCGTCCGAGAAGAGACTTCCGACGTCCAGGAGGACATTGCGGCCATATACGCACCTTCACGCCACACTCCCCAGCGCACCACCCCGGCATCTTCTCGGCGTACGGAAAAGAAAAAAAGACGGTCGTTCAAGGACGACAACCAGCAGCTCCCATCTCCCCCCCAGGGGGTCCACAACTCTTTTGTGGATACGTGCGTAGCGAGCACGGGACCCCGAGCTAATGTGGCCTTCCTTCCTTTCCGGGCTGCATACCTTCGCTTTCCGCATCCTTCCCCATCCCTATCTTCGCCCCTCCTCCCCTCACCTCTGGCTCTTTCCTTCCCTTTCTCCCCATCTGGGAGTATGGTTTGTGCCTACGTCCGGAGACGGACGCTCGTAAATGTACTGCATTCTTCGCCTTCCTTGCTTTTGTCTTCTTCCTTCCTTTGTCCTTCTCTGTCTTCTTCCTTCCTTTGTCCTTCTCTTTTCCTTACCTCTTCTCTTTCTCTTTTCTCCGCTGCGGCGTTTAAGACCTCTCTTCCTTCCTTTCCCTTTCTCTTTCTTCCTCCCTGTGCGTGTCTGAAGGCCGACCCACGCCCTTCGTGCGTAGCCGGTGACGGGGTAACGCGTAATTCCCCGCCCCGAGTAGACAGGTAGGACACGTACGTACCCCCTGGTAACAGCCAGGCCCAGGGAGGGGTGATTACCCGAGCTGATACCTTCCGAAAATGCCGATTGGTCCCTCCGTCCGTTTGTCGGGAGGTGTGACCTGAGGTGTGAACAATCACTTAAGGCGGGAGTGCCCTCAGAGAGGGCCCCCACAAGGGAGGAGCGCGCCATCGGAGACGCTGGTAATCATGGGGGATTCTTCCGCAATGGTTTCCTCACCTTCCACTAAGTCTGCTCACAAACGTAAGTATACTGAGTCTCAGCCACAGACGATTCTTCCATCGTTGCCAAAGTTCCTTGTTGTTTCTCGGTCTGATGAAGGTCACGACTTCTCCACGGTCAACCCTTTCATTATTCAGAAAGGAGTCGACGCAATAGCAGGTCCTGTAAAGTCTTGTTCCAGATTACGGAATGGCACCCTGTTGTTAGAAACACACAGTGCCCTCCAGGCACAAATTGCTGCGTACTTCTCTGCTCCACACCTTCCCTGTCCGGGTGGAACCGCACCGTACCTTGAATTCCTCGCGTGGAGTCGTTTATACACGCTCCCTCGATGGATTGTCTGACGAAGAAATTCAGCACTATCTGTCTGACCAGGGCGTAACGGCAGTTCATAGAGTAATGAAACGGGTTGACACGAACATCATTCCAACCCGCACTGTCTTCTTGACATTTGACACAGTTCAACTCCCATCGAAAATCAAAGCAGGCTATGAGATAATTTCCGTTCGCCCTTACGTCCCAAACCCTACGCGTTGCTATCGATGTCAGCGGTTCAATCACACCAGCCAGTCCTGTTCCAATCCAGCCAAATGTGTTACGTGTGGCAAGGAGGCCCATGAGGGTGCTTGTCCACCTCCATCCCCTCGCTGCATCAACTGTATGGGTGACCACGCTGCTTCCTCTCGAGATTGCCCCGTTTTTAAGGACGAGAAGCTCATCCAGGAAATAAGGGTGAAGGAAAAGGTGTCGACCTTTGCTGCTCGAAAATTATTCGCCAGTCGCAAGCCCGCCGTGCCTCAGACAGGAAAATACAGCACTGTCCTTGCTTCTCCTCGGCCAACAAAGGAGGCGGCCACGCAGACTTGCGACCTCACCTTTAGTACCACGGTCGTCAGATCGGCCAGCGCAAAGATCGCTCGTTCAACCTCACCACTTTCGCCTGCCCACTCTATGGCTCCCCCTTCGTCGGGTTCTGCTACATCTCGAGCCCAAAAGTCGGACGCCAAGTCTTCGAAAAAAGAGCATACTCGTGAAGAGTTTTTACGTACCGCAACTTCACAACCATCGGTTCCTCCTTCATCTAAACAACATTCTTCCAAGAAGGCTACAAAGAAACCCAGTTCCTCTCCTTCTCCGCCAAGGCGTGCCCCCTCTACAGCACCACCTGGCGGAAATCGCCCTCGGCCATCGTCTGTGTCGCCGAGGCGCACTGCTGGTGGCCGGTCAACCGGCCGATCGCTGGTGGCAGGGACTGCTCCTGACCAACCTATGGATCAGGATCTTCTGCCTTCGGCTGAATGCCATTCCATGCTGTCGGTTGCTAGCTCCGAGCAGTCTTTGAGTTGACAGCAACTTTGGTCACATTCCTCCATTTTCTTTTCACCCCATGTCCATTATCCACTGGAATATCCGCGGCATTCGAGCCAGTCGGGATGAATTGTCGGTCCTCTTACGCTCCTACTCGCCGGTCATCTTCTGTCTTCAGGAAACAAAGCTGCGTCCCCATGACCGCTTTGTTCTCCCTCATTTTCAGTCTGTCCGATATGATCTCCCCTCTGTTGAAGGCTCTCCAGCCCATGGAGGACTCATGATTCTTCTCCGTGATACTCTCCATTATCACCCAATCCCCTTAAACACTTCCTTCCAAGCTGTCGCCGTCCGTCTTTCACTTTCCGGATACACGTTCTCTCTTTGTACTGTATACATTCCATCGTCCACACCAATGGCACGAGCTGATCTCCTTCATCTTCTTGGTCAGCTTCCACCCCCCTATTTGCTGGTTGGGGACTTCAATGCCCACCACCCGCTTTGGGGATCTCCACACCCTTGTCCACGTGGCTCCGTATTGCTAGACGTCTTCCACCAAGCGGATCTAGTTTGCCTCAACACTGGGGTCCCCACATTTTTGTCTGCCTCCACGACAACCTTATCTCATTTGGACCTTGCGGTCGGTACTGTTCCGCTAGCTCGGCGCTTCGAATGGTTCGCCCTTGATGATACACACTCGAGTGACCACTTTCCATGTGTCCTCAGACTGCAGCCTCAACTGCCATATATGCGCCCGCGACGCTGGAAGTTTGCCCAAGCCGATTGGACACATTCTTCGTCTCTCGCGACATTCGATGACCGTCGCTTTCCCAGCGTCGACGATGAGGTCACACACATTACCGACGTTATCCTTACAGCTGCGGAACGTTCAATACCACGCACCTCCGAATTGCCCCGGCGCCCCCCAGTTCCTTGGTGGAACGAGGCATGCCGTGACGCAATACGTGAGCGGCGACGTGCTCTTCGCATTTTCCGTCACCATCCTACTTTGGCCAACTGTATCCGCTATAAGCAGCTCCGTGCGCGATGCCGTCGCGTCATCCGCGATAGCAAGAAGGCAAGCTGGAAATTCTTTATTAGCTCATTGAACACCTTCACTCCCTCCTCGGAAGTTTGGAGTCGGCTTCGACGGTTCTCAGGCGCGCCTAGTTTCTCCCCGGTTTCTGGGCTCACTGTCGCGCATGCTACCTTAGTGGACCCCGTCGCAATTTCTAACTCGTTGGGTCAGCACTTTGCTGAGATTTCGAGCTCTTCAAATTACCCGCCAGCGTTTCTCCCGAAGAAACGTGCAGCGGAAGTGCGACCTCTTGCTTTCTCCTCCCAAAATCACGAAAGCTACAATACTGTTTTCTCGATGCGGGAACTCCAACATGCCCTCTCATCTTCTCGCTCCTCCGCCCCAGGACCGGATGGTATCCATGTCCAAATGTTGCTGCATTTACCAACCCCTAGTCTGTGTTACCTCCTTCGCCTTTATAATCGAATTTGGACCGACAGTACGTTTCCTAAACGGTGGCGGGAAGCTATTGTCGTTCCCGTTCCGAAACCTGGAAAGGATAAACATCTCCCCTCTAGCTATCGCCCCATTTCTCTCACGAGTAGTGTCTGTAAGGTTTTGGAGCGTATGGTGAATTACCGTTTAGCTTGGTGGCTGGAATCCCGCAGTCTTTTAACACCAGCCCAATGCGGATTTCGGAAGCATCGTTCTGCAGTTGACCATCTTGTTGCTCTCTCCACTTATATCATGAACAATTTTCTCCGGAAACGCCAAACGGTAGCAATATTTTTTGATCTGGAGAGAGCATACGATACCTGTTGGAGGACAGGCATCCTTCGCACACTGTTCTCTTGGGGCTTTCGAGGCCGGCTGCCCCTTTTTCTTCGCGAATTTATGGCAGAGCGCACTTTTAGGGTGCGGGTGAACACTACTCTCTCCCGTACTTTCTCCCAAGAAAACGGGGTACCTCAGGGATCCGTGCTGAGTGTTGTACTGTTTGCCATCGCCATAAATCCAATTATGGATTGTCTCCTTCCTGATGTCTCGGGCTCCCTCTTTGTGGACGATTTTGCGATCTACTACAGCTCTCAACGGACCAGCCTTCTTGAACGACGTCTTCAAGGATGTCTTGATCGCCTCCACTCGTGGAGCATCGAAACCGGCTTCCGTTTCTCACCCAGTAAGACCGTTTGTGTCAATTTTTGGCGACGGAAGGAGTTTCTTCCGCCCTCCTTACATCTAGGTCCTGTCAACCTTCCGTTTTCAGACGTCGCTAAATTCTTGGGTCTTATGTTTGACAGAAAACTGTGCTGGTCCTCCACGTTTCCTATCTTTCGGCTCGCTGTCTGCGATCGCTTAACACCCTCCGTGTCCTGAATGGTACTTCCTGGGGAGCGGACCGAGTGGTCCTTCTCCGCCTCTATCGCGCCTTAGTGCGCTCAAAATTGGATTACGGAAGCATAGTCTACTCCTCTGCTCGGCCGTCTATTCTTCGGCGTCTCGACTCTATCCACCACCGTGGATTACGTTTAGTGTCTGGAGCTTTTTACACTAGCCCTGTGGAAAGCCTTTATGCTGAGACTGCTGAACCTCCGCTGTCCAATCGGCGAGCAGTCCTCCTGAGTCGTTATGCTAGCCATCTGTCTCCCATGCCTGCTAATCCAGCCCATGACCTTTTTTTCGACGCCTCCTTTGATGTAGGGTATGCAGGCCGCTCCTCCTCCCTACTACCCCCGGGAGTCCGCTTCCGTCAATTGCTCCATTCTCTTTCCTGCCGCTTTCCGAAAACCTTCTTGACAACTTGGGGTACAGCACCGCCTTGGCTCCGTCCCCGGATCTGCCTGCTCCGTGACCTTTGTCAATTTCCCAAGGATGGTACCCCTACACTTGTTTATCGTCGGGCATTTGCTGCTCTATGTGCACAAATGACGGACGCCACATTTATTTACACCGACGGCTCGAAAACATCCTTAGGTGTAGGGAGTGCCTATATTGTTGGCGACACCCCAAATCGCTTTCGACTTCCCGACCAGTGTTCGGTTTATACTGCGGAGCTTTACGCTGTTCTCCAGGCTGTCCACTACATCCGCCGCCATCAGCGGATACAGTACGTTATCTGCTCCGATTCTCTCAGCTCTCTCCTCAGTCTCCAAGCTCTTTACCCTGTGCACCCTCTGGTCCACCGGATTCAGGACTGTCTGCGCTTGCTCCACCTGGGGGGCGTCTCGGTGGCGTTCCTCTGGCTCCCGGGACACGCTGGTATCTGTGGGAATGAGGCGGCCGATATGGCGGCCAAGGCTGCAGTCTCTCTTCCTCGGCCAGCTATTCAGTCGCTTCCCTTCACCGATCTACGGAGCGGTTTATGTCGCCAAGTTGCTCATTTATGGCATGCGCATTGGTCAACACTTCCCCGTAATAAATTGCGGGAAGTGAAAGCCCTTCCTTGCGCTTGGACCTCTTCCTCCCGAACGCGTCGTCGGGAGGAGGTAATTTTAGCTAGACTCCGGATAGGGCACTGTCTTTTTAGCCATAGACATCTTTTAAGCGGTGATCCTCCTCCACTCTGTCCCCACTGCTCCCAGCCGTGGACGGTCAGACACCTTTTAATTGAATGCCCCTATTTTAATCCGTTACGCTCCCGTCTACAGCTATCGCCTGATCTATCGTCGATTTTAGCAGATGACACGCGCTCAGCCGACCGCGTTCTGCAGTTTATTAGTGACAGTGAAATGACGTCAGTCATTTGAAGTTTTTTTTTGGGGACAATCACCCCCTGTCTGTAGTGGATTTTTAAGCATTCTTTCGACTTTTAGTTTCTCCAATTTTATGAGTTTGTTCCCATTGCTGCTGGTTTTCAATTTCGCTTTTTTACTGTCTTAAGTCACGGGCTGGGCGCTAATGACCATAGAAGTTTTGCGCCCTAAAACCACAACAAAAAAAAAAAAAAAACCAGCAGCTCTCACGGGACCAGCAACGCCGCCGCAGGGAACCCCTGTGCTTCCATCATCTCCAGGATGCTATTCCCAGCATGAACAGGAGGATTGTCCTGACCGCTGGGCGACGTGTCGCCGTTGCAGTCGGGACGGGCACCTTGCCTCTGTCTGTCGCTCTGCCACGGCGCCAATCTCCAGGCACTCTGACACCAAGGCGTCCACGGACATCAACCAAGTTGTGTCTTTGGCGTCCCCCAAACTGTATATTGATGTCACCATATTGGGTAAGCCAGTTCGACTGCAGGTCGATACAGGGGCTGCGGTATCCCTGCTCAATTACACTACCTAGACCGTTTTAGGAGCGCAAAGCCTTCATCCGGCCCCTCGACGCCTCCTTACATACAACAGACAGGAAATGGCCTTGTTGGGGCAGTTCACGACGGTGGTTTCTTACAAATCTGTCAGTCATACGATTTCTTTTCAGGCAGTCAACAGTTCCAATGCTACCAATCTGTTTGGGTTGGATGCTTTCCAAATGTTCGGGTTCAGGATCGATGATCATGTACATCTGGTTTCTTCAGAGCTGCCGTTTCCCAAAGTTGACTCCCTTTGACCGAATTCCAGGATAACTTCTCCCCCGGCATCGGGTGCGCCAAGGGGTTTGCAGCAAACCTCCACCTCTGGCCGTCAGCCTGCTCTCGATACTTCCAGGTTAGGCAGGTCCCCGTCGCTCTGCAGCAGCCACTGCACGACGAATTGGACCGTCTGCAAAAGGAAAGGGTGCTACAGCCTGTTCAGTTCAGCCCCTGGGCAACACCTCTCGTCGTTGTCCAAAAGCCAGGCAGGTGTCTCCGTCGCTGTGGGGACTTTACGGCGACCCTCAACCCCTAGCTCCAGGTGGACGACTTTCCGCTCCCTCGGTCTGATCATCTCTTCCATCGGTTGGCTGGTGGTCTTTACTTTACCAAAATTGACTCGCTGAGGCGTACCTCCAGGTTCCTTTGGATAAAGCTTCTCAAGCCCTCACTGTTCTGAATATGCCCGCTGGCCTCACGTTCGGCCTGGCTAGCGCCCCGGCCATTTTCCAATGCTTCTTGGAACAACTTCTGCAGGACATTCCCAGTTGCATTAATTACCTCGACAACATTGTCGTTACGGGCCCTACTGCTGCAGCCCATTTTACCAATTTGCTTCAGCTGTTTCTTTGCCTCTGCCAGGCTGGGCTAAAATGCAATAAGGTGAAGTGTTCCTTCTTTCAACCTTCTATTTCGTATTTAGGACAGGTTATTTCACATAAAGGCATCTCTCCGTCATTTTCCTATGTGGACGCCATACGCCGCCTGCCTCCCCCACGGGACATCCATCAGCTGAAATCCTTCCTTGGAAAAATTTCGTATTACCGGAAGTTCCTTCCATCGGCCGCTCAGGTGGCGGCCCCCTTATATCACTTACGCCGCAAAAATGTCCCCTTGAGTTGGTCCCCTGCTTGTGAGACGGCCTTTTCCACCCTCAAACGCCAGTTGCAATCAGCCTCCCACCTGATACGTCTCTGCCATTACTCCTGGCCACGGACACGTCTGATTACGGGCTCAAGGCTGTCCTCTCCCACAAGCTTCTGAATGGGACAGAACGTCCGGTGGCTTTTCTATCCAAGGCCCTAACAGCCACCCAGCTGAAGTACTCTCAGATCGAAAAGGAGGCATTGGCTATCGTATTCGCCTGTTCCAAACTCATGCCTTTTTTATATGGACGGGACTTTCATATTGTCACTGACCACAAGCCCCTCCTCTCCCTGTTTTCCTCGGAGGCCTGGCTTCCTACGAAGACGTCTCAGAGGCTTCAACGATGGGCCCTGTTCCTCTCGCAATTCCGTTACACCTTGCATTTTAAGTCCACCTCCCAGCACGCCAATGTGGATGCTCTTCCACACCTTCCTCTTTGTCCCGACACTGCGTTCGACTCTTCGGACGTCCTCATGTTCCAAGTTGATGAAGCGATCTACGACACCCTGCGCGGGTTTCCCATCATGGCCTCCACTGTGGCAGTTGCGTCCATGCGTGACCCATTGTTGCACCGTGTCCGTTCCTATGTTCAGCGTGGGTGGCCCAGCAGTTCCCCCACCCGCGACCAGCAGCACCTTCAGTTCTTTTTTTCTATCCGCCATCAGCTGTCGGCGGTGGATGGTATCCTATTGTGGGTAGTCCCTACGTCCACGTCGCGTGTGGTCATTCCCCAGCATCTACGGACCGAAGTCTTGCGTCTCTTACATCGAGGCCATTGGGGAATCCCTCGCACCGAGGCGTTGGCCCGGCATCACGTCCTTTGGTTCGGGCTTACAAGGGACGTCACTCCTACGGTTCACAATTACTCCATGTGCGCCCAACAGCTGTCCCGGCCCCCTCAAACGTTCCTCTCTTGGCCTAAGCTGGTGGGTCCCTGGGATCGCATGCATTTGGACTTCGCCGGCCCCTTCCCCCGCTACCAATGGCTCCTCGTCACCGATGCCTTTTCACATTTTCCGTTCGTTATCCGTTGTACCAGCGCCACTTCGGAAGCGACCCTCGCTGCTCTCCAGAACGTTTTTCCTCGGATGACTTGCCGCTAACAATTGTTACCGATAACGGCCCTAAATTCCGGAGCCAGGAATTAGCGACGTTTTGTTCTGCTAATGGCATCCAACAGGTCCTCACTGCGCCCTTTCACCCGCAATCGAACGGCGAGGCCGAACGCCTCGTCCGGACATTTAAGACCCAAATGACAAATTATGCCTCCGCCCACACTTTGGACGAGTCGCGCACGTTGTTCCTCAGTTCCTATCGGTCGACGCCCGTCGGCTCCCGTAGTCCAGCGGAACTTTTGCACGGCCGGCAACCTCATACCCTTTTGCACCTCCTCCGGCCTGGACCCAAACGACAGGTTCCGACTGCACAGGCTCCCTCTGTTCCTGGATGCCTTATCTGGGCGCGAGGTTTCGGCCTGAGAGCTGGATGGATTCAGGGGGTGATCGTCCGGCCGCAAGGTCATCAGCTCTTTGACGTCTGCATCGCTGACAAAGTGGTCCGCCGGCACCGCAACCGACTCAGGCGCCGGTATCAGGGTTTCCCGACCGCCTCTTCTTTCCAGCAAACAGCTCCGCCGCCTTTTTCCAGCCGCCCGGATGCGCTCCCTTCCACCCGTGGTCGGCGTGCAGGGCCGCCAGACCCCGTCCAGTTGCAACAGCCGTCGTCTCCACAGCGGCTGCTGGCTCCACCGGCTCCTCCACCGGCCCGACCGGCTGCGCCATCCACCACCGTTGACGATGCCCCCGTGCCCTTGGCACCGCCGCCGCCGGTGTCTCAGCCTAGCCAGCGACGCCCGCGCAGTCCACTTTCCGGGAAGCATCCCGCGGACGTCGACGAAGCTATGCCCGTGGCACCGTCGCGGCCGGCTTCCCCGTATCTTCCGCAACGCAGCTCCGCCCGTCTGGCCCACCACGCCGCGCCCTACTCTGCAGGGGCGAGTTTTCACCGCCTCCTCCACGAGGCCTCCAAGGCCGAGCAGGACGATGTCGCCCTCCTCTCCCCCCCCCCCCCCCACCCCCCAGGAAGAGTGGTGTGTACTGTCTGCCATCGGGTTCCTCTAAATGGTAGGCAGCACAGCATAACAGCCACGCTATGAGGGAAACAAACCAACAGCCGAAGACATCAGGTAAACACGCCAAAGATTCCAGTCGATTAATAGGAACCTTTCCTTGCAGAGGTCACCGCGAGATAGCCAGCCACGGATTCCTGCACTGGGTTTCTAGTGGCTCCAGCTCACTATATAGGCCCGGCCAGTCGAAGGAAGACCAGTCTTCGCCCACTGCTAAAGGCAACCGCTGTAGCAGAGTCTCCGAGAGGGTATCACCGAAGCCGCTGTACTGCATCGCCGATCGAAGTACCAGTCGACTGAGAGGAACCACATCTGACTAGATCGATGTACATCTATTGTACAGCCAGCTATTGTATTGTAGAAGAAGTTACATTCAATAAACTGTCGGAGAATACGACTCATTATATTCATGCACAGATAAATTTTTGTAGAAATGTTTAAATAGCACAATGTACTAGCTGTCCAGCGTGTGTCTTTGTATTTCTATGGATCAGTCAAATAATGTTAGTAGCAATGATCAAACTCTGGTTTTCCGCCGCATATATAAACAATATTGCAGGTTTTACTTTGTTTAGACACCGTAATCACATATCTTCACTCAACATGGGAGTCCACCTGGCTGAAAATGGAGTCACCCATGCAATTTCAGCATAACAACAAACTGGATTGCGAAATTATTTAACATCGACGATGCATTTCACCCTTTTGTAGCATCACCAGATTGTGTAAAAGAACCTGTATATGTAATCCATCTGTCACAAAGCCATATAAAATTGAAAATGCACACAACAATGGCAGTAGCCCACGGAGGTTTTAAAAGAATGACGGTAGGCGGTAGCAGAGCAAGCCTGTTTCTGATTGGTCTAGAGAAAAGGGGTTGGGAAAGGGAGTACTCGGCGCTAAATTTGTTAGCAACATTTATCTGCAAGGGCGTCGGTACATTACGACAGGTTTGCTGTAGCGGACTGTCCTCTCCCCCAGTGACTGAGTGCTATTTGTGGCAGCCACTACGTCTTTTGCGTGTGCACAGATACGTATTGTTTAAATAACGCAAATTTCTCCACCACATTTGGGGAGACGGTCTGGTGTACTGTTAGGCAGACATGCAGTGCTCTCCCATTCGCGACTCTGTGGCCGTGACCGCACAGGGAGTTCGGTACCCTGCTGGCATTATCCAGTGAACACAGGGGAGGAGATCCTCGTCATCCAGGTGTGTATTTGTAGCGTTCTTTGAATTTACACCGACATGTTGGGATCTGTTTGCTTTTATATTCCAGCGGGCAGGAGACTTTTCGGCCAAAACTGATACGGCAGCAGTGTGAGCCACCAGGCTGGGGATGACTACACCCCAACGTTCTCAGCAGTTGCTCCGCATGTCCGCGATCATATTCCAAGCAGCAGTTTCCGCGGCTATCCATCCACAGTTTGCAGTCAAAGGGGTAGGCTACCATCAGCGAACTGATGTTCGCTGAGGTGGTTTCAGTTATTGGACGGTTGTATCTCTAGGTGCGTATTTGATAGAGCTGTACAGCGTCTGAAACAGTATCTTCCGTTGGAGGCGTCGGTATTTTATTATGTCGTCACACAATATAGTAATGTAGTGGTGGTTTGGAAGGGGTTTGTTTATTGGAGTGTGGTATTTCTTATGTTACATATTTGGTTAGACATCTGTTGCACTTATAGAAATTGCTATGACATAATTTCTACCAATACATTAGTTTCTAACACATACACCATGACATCCCAAAAACGCGCGCGCGCACACACACACACACACACACACACACACACACACACACACACACACACACACACACACACACACACCCGCGCGCGCGCGCGCAAACGCTAGTGATGGAGTGGTGACTTAGCAATGATAAATAAATAAGACCTATGCTTCGTTGTGATAGCCTGAAGGCATGAAGACATTGACCCGACGTCGGAACAGTGGGGTGGATCTTGTGTGATTCGACACAATAATTATAATTTAGGGAAGCCCGAAAAAAATTACGAAAATTGGCGAAAAATGCGTAAAATTGGGGAAGATACCAAAAATATGGGAAATTAAGAAAAATTGCGGAAGAATGTTATAAATTAGAAACCCTTTCACTAAATAGTACAACTGACTGGGCTCATCCAATTCAGCTGTACCTATAGAGAAAGAATTACTATTGATAATCTGGTATTGCTTATAACAAATCTGCACCTCTATCACGTGATGCTCAGACCTCGAATGTAAAGGGCTATGGGCAGTTGAGCTAGTTATGACAGATGATAATGGGGAAAGGTGCTTGATCCACATTGGTCGATTGGGGCTCCCATTGGCTGAGAGAGGGTCCCTGCCATTTTTGTCACGTGATGACTATAGAGATACGCCGTCTACAGACAAGCTAATAATTACAAATTCAGAAAAATTCCGTAATTTATTGGAGAGAAAGAGTTTCGCAAACTGAGCAAGTCAGTAACGCGTTAGTACACCTCTGGCCGTTATGCGAAGTTATTCAGCGTGGCATGGAACGATAGAGTCCTCCTGAGGAATATCGAGCCAAATTCTTTCCAATTATGCGTTAGATCGTCAAAATACCGAGCTGCTAGGAAGGCGCTGTCCATAATACTCCAAACTTTCTCCACTGGGGAGAGATCTGGTGACCTTGCTGACCCAGGTAGGGTTTGGAAAACACGATACAAGTAACAGAGACTCTACCTGCATGCGGGTCATTTTGCTGAAATGCAAGTACAGAATAGCTTGCCACGAAGGTCAGAAGAAAGGGGAATAGAATACAGCGTTATTACAAATGATTGAAGCGATTTCACAGCTCTACAATAACTTTATTATTTGAGATTTTCACAATACTTTGCACACACATACAAAAACTCAGTTTTTTAGGCATTCACACATGTTCGATATGTGCCCCTTTAGTGATTCGGCAGACATCAAGCCGATAATCAAGTTCCTCCCACACTCGGCGCAGCATGTCCCCATCAATGAGTTAGAAAGCATCGTTGATGCGAGCTCGCAGTTCTGGCACGTTTCTTGGTAGAGGAGGTTTAAACACTGAATCTTTCACATAACCCCACAGAAAGAAACCGCATGGGGTTAAGTCGGGAGAGCATGGAGGCCATGACATGAATTGCTGATCATGATCTCCACCACGACCGATCCATTGGTTTTCCAATCTCCTGTTTAAGAAATGCCGAACATCATGATGGAAGTGCGGTGGAGCACCATCCTGTTGAAAGATGAAGTCGGCGCTGTCGGTCTCCAGTTGTGGCATGAGCCAAGTTTCCAGCATGTCCAGATACACGTCTCCTGTAACGTTTTTTTCGCAGAAGAAAAAGGGGCCGTAAACTTTAAACCGTGAGATTGCACAAAACACGTTAACTTTTGGTGAATTGCGAATTTGCTGCACGAATGCGTGAGCATTCTCTACCGCCCAGATTCGCACATTGTCTGTTCACTTCACCATTAAGAAAAAAATGTTGCTTCATCACTGAAAACAAGTTTTACACTGAACCCATCCTCTTCCATTAGCTGTTGCAACCGCGCCGAAAATTCAAAGCGTTTGACTTTCTCATCGGGTGTCAGGGCTTGTAGCAATTCTAAACGGTAAGGCTTCTGCTTTAGCCTTGTCCGTAATATTTTCCAAACCGTCGGCTGTGGTACGTTTAGCTCCCTGCTTGCTTTATTCGTCGACTTCCGCGGGCTACGCGTGAAACTTGACCGCACGCGTTCAACCGTTTCTTCGCTCACTGCAGGCCGACCCGTCGATTTCCCCTTACAGAGGCATCCAGAAGCTTTAAACTGCGCATACCATCGACGAATGGAGTTAACAGTTGGTGGATCTTTGTTGAACTTCGTCCTGAAGTGTCGCACTGTTATGAGTGACTGATGTGAGTGCATTTCAAGCACGACATACGCTTTCTCGGCTCCTGTCGCCATTTTGTCTCAATGCGCTCTCGAGTGCTCTGGCGGCAGAAACCTGAAGTGCGGCTTCAGCCGAACAAAACTTTGAGTTTTTCTACGTATCTGTAGTGTCGTGATCATATGTCAATGAATGGAGCTACTTGTGAATTTATGAAATCGCTTCAATCATTTGTATAGTCGACGTGCCATTGTGCTGTAAGGGTGTCGCAGGTGACAACGAAAGGGCTCCTGCTACGAAAGTAAATGTCATCCCAGGCTATCACTGTGTCAGACTGTACGGAGTGTGGAAGACAGGTCGATATACCACTACACTCCAGGGTGTCTCAAGATGTGTACTCGCTGGCCATCGGGACTTAGTTCGAATTGGGACTCCTCACTGAAGACAATTCTACTCCGGTCAATGAGATTCCAGGCCCGAATGAACAGCGAAGACGTATCTGGCGACGCCCTGGACAGTGATGGGATACCAACTTGACTGCCGCCCGCCACACAGCCTACCTACCAGAAGTGGTGGTCTGGGTGGCATTTCATTTCACTTCATAGCAGAACCCCTTCGGTTGTCAACCGTGACACCCTTACGGCACAGCGGTGCGCCGACCACACTGTGTGCTCTGTTTTGTTCCCCTTCCTGGCATGCCACTCTGGGTTTACATTTCAGCAAGATAATGCCCGCCCTCATAGGGCGAGAGCTTCTGCGGCCTGTCTTCGCGCCTTCCGAACCGTACATTGGCCAGCAAGGTCGTCAGATGTCTCGTCAGCTGAGAACGTTCACAGCATTACACGCAGGGCCCTCCAACCAGCTCGGGATTTTGACGATCTAACGTGCCAGTGTGGCAGAATTTGACACGATGTCCTTCAGGATGACATCTAGAAAGTCTGTCAATCAGTGGCAAGCCGAATAACTGCTTGCATAAGGGCCAGACGTAGACCACCGCATTACTGACTTCCTCAGTTCGTGAAGTTCTTTCTCTGGATTACATTATCCAAATTTTCTGAAACAGTACTCATTTGTTTGTCTGTACTTGTACGACACATCTGCCGATTTCTGTCCTATTCCGATAACCACTTCGTGATGCGTCTTTTTCTGTCTTATACTATATATTTTGGATCATAATTAGCACCTTTTGGCTGGTAAAGAAGTACTTTTCCCGTCGATGCCATAAAGGAAAGTTTTCGCCAGTGAAAACCACTCGTCTCCAAAAGTGGAGGGTTGTGCCGCTATTAACAGGAGCAAAGGCTGGGCAGGCTTCTCTGTAGCAAGTAGACAATGTCTCTTCGAGGACAGTGTTTCTTGCTCTCAGTTCTGCTTTCCTTAGAAGACGAATGACTGTCCTGCTGATAACAGTGAAGCTTAAAACTTGCTGAATATGTCGTGCGTTGAAGAATGGAGGGCTAATCACTGAAAGAAAATATCCACCGGTTGTGAGCTGCTGCTCCAGAATGTCGCATTTTCAGGTTACCACTCTCTTCCTTTCTTCTAATGCACCTGGCAACCGTCAACCTGCGAATGCACATGGTCACGGTCGTGTTTAGGGGACGAGGTGGGTGGTGCAAACTAGGCAACTGCCCCCCCTGCGGGTCCGGGGATTAGAATAGGCCCGAGGTATTCCTGCCTGTCGTAAGAGGCGACTAAAAGGAGTCCATCCCCCTCCCGGGGGTAGTTAGCGCCTGCGTCCGGAGACGGACGGTTCCACGACCTATAATCGTGGTCTTTTTGGTTTTTCACTTCTCGTTTCTTCCTTCCTTTTGTTGGTTCCTTTCTTTGCTCTTCTCCACCTCACTGTCTTCCTTACTCTTTCCCTTGACTTCTCCTTGCCTTCTCATTGCCTTTTTCTCCTTGCCTTCTCATTGCCTTTTTCTCCTTGCCTTCTCATTGCCTTCTTCTCCTTGCCTTCTCATTGCCTTTTTCTCCTTGCCTTCTCATTGCCTTCTTCTCCTTGCTTTCTCATTGCCTTCTTCACCTTGCCTTCTCTGGTCTCCGCCTCGGCGTTTGAGACAGTCTGTCCTCTTTCTCCCTCTCTCTCTTCTTTTTCCTCTTCTTCCTTCCTCCCTGTGCGTGCCTGAAGGCCGACCCACGCGATCGCACGCGTAGCCGGAGACGGGGTAACGCGTAAGTCCCCGCCCTGGGTAGACATGTAAGGCACGCGCGTACCCCCTGGTAAAGGCCAGGCCCGGGGAGGGGTGATTGCCTGAGCTGATACCTTCTGACCATGCCGATTGGTCCCTCCGTCTGTTTCTCGGGAGGTGTGACCTGAGGTGTAAACATTCACCTAAGGCGGGAGTGCCCTCTGAGAGGGTCCCCACAAGGAAGGAGCGCGCCATCGGAGACGCTGGCAATCATGGGGGATTCCTCCGCAATGGATTCTACTCCATCTCTCTCGACTTAGACCCAAAAACTGAAACGTGACCAGCCAACAGTTACAAAAGTACTACCGCCTGCCCCACAGTTCCTCGTAGTTTCTCGATCTGAGGACGGAAAGGATTTTTCCTCTGTCAACCCTTTCGTTATTCAGAAGGGCGTAGATGACATAGCCGGATCTGTCAAATCTTGTACCAGGTTGCGTAACGGCACCTTATTACTAGAAACTGAGAGTGCCTTTCAGGCACAAAAACTGTTTCAGGCCACCCTCCTGTACACGTTCCCTGTCTGGGTGGAGGTCCACCGAACTTTGAATTCGTCTCGTGGTGTAGTCTATACTAGCTCCCTCGACGGATTGACTGACGAGGAGCTTCAATCTTTCCTCGCTGAGCAGGGCGTGACGGCTGTCCATAGGGTCATGAAAAAGGTCAACAATGACCTTGTACCGACCCCGACACTTTTCTTGACCTTCGATAGTGTTAAGCTGCCATCGCGCATCAAGGCGGGCTACGAGGTTATTTCTGTTCGCCCCTATGTCCCGACACCTACGCGCTGCTACCAGTGTCAGCGTTTCAGTCACACTCGACAGTCTAGTTCCAATGCGGCTAAATGTGTCACTTGTGGCAGGGATGCCCATGAGGGTGACTGTCCACCTCCGTCTCCTCGTTGTGTGAACTGTCAGGGTGACCATGCCGCATCCTCCCGTGACTGTCCTGTCTATAAGGAAGAACGCTGTATCCAAGAAATTCGGGTCAAAGAGAAAGTGTCCACCTCGGCTGCTCGCAAGCTATTGGCTAGTAGGAAGCCCACGCTGCTCCCAGCGGGGAAATACAGTACTGTCCTCGCCTCTCCTCGGACTACCCGGGAGGTAGCAACCCAGACATGTGACCTGACCTTCAGCACCACGGTCGTCCGTTCGGCCAGTGCTAAGATCGCGCGGTCGACGTCTCCTCTTCCTCCCATCACCCCACAGACACCAGCCCCTTCCTCAGCTTCTGCTAAGACGAAGACACCGAAGTCAGATGCACGGGCCTTCAAGAAGGAACCATCCCGTGCAGACTTCCTCCGTACCTCGACCTCCCAGCCTTCGATCGGTTCTTCCACCAAACGTCCTTCCCAAAAGGCGCATAGGAAGCACAGTTCTCCTTCTCCGCCACGGCGCATTTCTTCTCCTGCGCCACCCAGCGGTTGCCGCCCCAGGCCGTCATCCGTTTCGCCTGGCCGCACCGCTGGTAGCCGTACATCTGGCCGTTCACCGGCGGAGGAAGCTTCCCCTCCCGGCCATCCTCCCCAGATTGCCGATGACCCTATAGACCCAATGGACGATGACTGTCCGCCTACTGATAGCGGCGGCAGTGCTCGCTCGAAGCCAGGCCCCAAGCGGCCTTCGAGGTGATCCCTTCTCTCATCTTCCTTTTCTTACGATGGCACTTATTCACTGGAATATTCGCACCATTCGCTCCAACCGAGAGGACTTGAAGTTGCTGCTCCACTTGCACCGTCCGCTCGTCGTAGCCCTCCAGGAAACGAGGCTACGCCCATGCGATCAAATTGCCTTGGCACACTACACATGTGTGCGTTTTGACCTACCCCCTGTGGTAGGTATCCCAGCTCATGGAGGGGTTATGTTGCTGGTCCGGGATGATATTTACTACGATCCCATCACGTTGCACACTGGCCTGCAGGCAGTTGCCATCCGCATTACTCTCCCCACTTTTACGTTTCTCTTTTGTACCGTTTACACTCCATCGTCATCTGCCGTTACCAGGGCAGACATGATGCAACTTATTGCTCAGCTACCTGCACCATTTTTGTTAACTGGAGACTTCAATGCCCACCATCCCCTTTGGGGCTCTCCAGCATCCTGCCCGAGGGGCTCCTTGTTAGCAGACCTTTTCAACCAGCTCAATCTTGTCTGCCTCAATACTGGCGCCCCTACTTTTCTTTCGGACACATCTCACACCTATTCCCATTTAGACCTCTCTATATGTACTCCCCAACTTGCACGCCGGTTTGAGTGGTATGCACTTTCTGATACATATTCGAGCGACCACTTCCCGTGTGTTATCCATATCCTGCAGCATACCCCCTCTCCGTGCTTCTCTAATTGGACCATCTCCAAGGCAGACTGGGGCTCTTCTCTTCCAGGGCGACCTTTCAGGATCAAACCTTCACAAGCTGCGATCGTCAGGTCGCACACCTCACGGAAGTCATTCTCGCTGCTGCTGAATATTCCATCCCTCACCCTCCTTCTCCACGTCGCGTACCGGTCCCCTGGTGGACCGCAGCATGTAGAGACGCTTTACGTGCTCGTCGACGTGCTTTACGCACATTTAAACACCACCCTACAGTGGCGAATTGTATTAATTATAAACGATTACGTGCTCAGTGTCGTCGTATTATCAAAGACAGCAAGAAAGCCAGCTGGGATGCTTTCACAAGCACCTTCAACAGTTTTACTCCTTCTTCTGTTGTCTGGGGTAGCCTGCGCCGGCTATCTGGCACTAAGGTCCACTCACCAGTTTCTGGCTTGAAGGTCGCGAATGACGTCCTTGTGGCCCCTGAGGCTGTCTCCAATGCCTTCGGCCGTTTTTTCGCAGAGGTTTCGAGCTCCGCTCATTACCACCCTGCCTTCCTACCCCGCAAACAAGCAGAGGAGGCTAGGCCACCTAACTTCCGCTCCTCGAATTGTGAAAGTTATAATGCCCCATTCATCATGCGGGAACTCGAAAACGCACTTGGCCGATCACGGTCCTCCGCTCCAGGGCCTGATTCTATTCAGATGCTGAAGAACCTTTCTCCTGCGGGTAAAGGTTTTCTTCTTCGTACATACAATCGCATATTGATTGAGGGACATGTTCCCGCATGCTGGCGCGCGTTTATTGTTGTCCCGATTCCTAAGCCGGGGAAGGACAAGCACTTGCCTTCCAGTTATCGACCTATCTCGCTTACCAGCTGTGTCTGTAAAGTGATGGAGCGGATGGTTAACTCTCGATTGGTTTGGCTGCTCGAGTCTCGACGCCTACTTACCAATGTACAAAGTAGATTTCGTAGGCGCCGCTCTGCTGTTGACCATCTGGTTACCTTGTCGACCTTCATTATGAATAACTTCTTGCGAAAGCGCCCGACCGCGGCTGTGTTCTTTGATTTGGAGAAGGCTTACGACACCTGTTGGAGGGCGGGCATTCTCCGCACCATGCATACATGGGGCCTTCGCGGTCGCCTCCCTCTTTTTATTCGTTCCTTTTTAATGGATCGACAGTTCAGGGTACGTGTGGGTTCTGTCCTGTCCGACACCTTTCGCCAGGAGAATGGGATGCCACAGGGCTCAGTTTTGAGCGTCGCTCTCTTCGCCATCGCGATTAATCCAATAATGGATTGCCTCCCAGCTGATGTATCAGGCTCCCTTTTCGTGGACGATTTTACCATCTATTGCAGCGCGCAGTGTACACGTGTCCTGGAGCGCTGTCTTCAGCGTTCTCTTGACCGTCTTTACTCCTGGAGTGTCGCCAATGGCTTCCGTTTTTCTGCCGAGAAGACGGTCTGTATTAACTTCTGGCGCTACAAAGAGTTTCTCCCACCGTCCTTACGACTCGGTCCCGTTGCTCTCCCAATCGTGGAGACAACCAAATTTTTAGGCCTTACCTTTGACAGGAAACTTAGCTGGTCTCCACATGTGTCATATTTGGCCGCCCGTTGTACCCGTTCTTTAAATGTCCTGCGTGTTCTCAGTGGTATGTCGTGGGGAGCGGATCGAACCGTCCTACTTCGCCTATATCGGTCGATCGTGCGCTCCAAGCTGGATTATGGGAGCTTCGTATACTCCTCTGCACGGCCATCCATCTTACGCCGCCTCAACTCCATACAACATCGGGGTTTACGACTTGCGATCGGAGCATTTTATACCAGTCCCGTAGAGTGTCTTCATGCTGACGCTGGCGAATTGCCACTCACCTACCGGCGCGATATACTGCTTTGTCGGTATGCCTGTCGGCTACTGTCAATGCCCGACCATCCGTCTTATCGTTCCTTTTTTGACGACTCTCTTGACCGTCAATGCGGGTTGTATGTCTCTGCCCTGCTACCCCCTGGAGTTCGCTTTCGTCGCCTCCTTCAACACCTTAATTTTTCACTCCCTGCAACCTTTCGAATGGGCGAGAGCCGCACGCCACCTTGGCTCCAGGCTCAGGTCCGCGTTCACCTTGACCTCAGCTCGCTCCCAAAAGAGGTCACCCCCGGTTCGGTCTACCACTCCCGTTTTTGGAACTTCGTTCGAAGTTCATCAACATGACTTTCATTTATACCGATGGCTCTAAGACCAATGACGGGGTCGGGTGTTCCTTTATTGTCGGGGCACAAAGTTTCAAATACCGGCTCCATGGCCATTGTTCGGTCTTCACAGCTGAGCTCTTTGCCCTCTACCAGGCTGTTCTTTACATCTGCCGCCACCGACATTCTGCTTATGTCATCTGCTCAGATTCCCTGAGCGCCATCCAGAGCTTCAGTGATCCGTACCCGGTTCACCCTTTCGTACACCGGATCCAATGCTCTCTTCAGCAGCTGGTGGACGTCGGTTCTCCGGTTAGCTTTATGTGGGTTCTTGGCCATGTCGGTATCCCTGGGAACGAAGCTGCAGATGCCGCGGCCAAGGCTGCGGTCCTCCAACCTCGGACAGCTTCTTGTTGTGTCCCTTCGTCCGATTTTAGCAGGGTCATTTGTCGGCGCATCTTATCGCTGTGGCATGCCGATTGGGCTGCACTTCCCGACAACAAGCTTCGGGCCTTAAAACCTCTTCCCGTGGCTTGGACGTCCTCCTCACGCCCTTCTCGGCGGGAGGAGGTCGTTTTAGCCCGTTTAAGAATTGGACACTGCCGGTTCAGCCATCGCCATCTGCTGACGGCTGCGCCGGCGCCGTTCTGTCCATGTGGGCACTTGCTGACGGTTAGACACATTTTAATGTCCTGTCCAGATCTTAACACACTGCGCCTCGATCTTAACCTGCCACATACTTTCGATGCCATTTTAGCGGATGACCCACGAGCAGCTGCTCGTGTTCTTCGTTTTATCAATTTGACAACCCTCGCTAAGGACATTTGATGATGCTGTTTTTTAATCCTATGCCTGTCAGTCTGTCTTTTATCGTGTTTTCCCTTTTAGTTGTTGTTTTAAACTTGTGCCTCGCGGTGCATTCTTAACGTAGTCAGGGCGCTAATGACCATTGAAGTTGTGCGCCCTAAAACCACAAAAAAAAAAAAAAAAAAAATAGGCAACTGCCCAGGGTCGCAGGGTTAATGGGTGCTGCTTTACAATATTTTGGTAATCACTGAAGAAACGATTAAATGGGGCTCAGTATTGATCTCCAGCAAAAGGAAAAGAAAGTAAGCATTGAAGATATTTTCTCGACGTTTTTATAAAATCCTCAAAGAATACAGGTAGACAATAAACGCACTCTCAAAGTGAAATTGTAGAAGACCAGGAGGAAACACACTAAAGATGAACACACTACATTTTCACCATACGTAATTGGAAAATGGACCGCCCAGCATTGTCGAGGAACGTTTCACGGTGCTGATACTTTTCTTTCTTTCTTTTTTGTTTTTTTGTTTTTTAAAAATCTGAAAAATATGGATTATTTCTTGCCAGGCATCTGTCACGAAAGAAAGATTCTGGGAAGGAAAAAACGCCATACTTGACTTTCACTACATAAGAGGATTTAATAAGGATCATGGGGAAGAGTAGTTGAACAAATAGTGACAGTAATTTTTGCAGATAAATATTACATTGTTATTGTTGACCCCAGTCTTCATATTGCGCACAATGATTAGTTAAGCTGTGGTGCTATATCAAATAACTATGGTTAGCAGTAGAACGTATTGCTGAATTGATAGCCGATTCACGACATGGTGGCGAGGAGCTGGCTGACGCGGTACTCCACTTTCTTGACAGATAAGGATTGGACATACGGAACTGTTGAGATCAATGCACCAAACTTGTCAGGTACTGTTTGGGTATAATTAAAGTGCAGCTGCTCACAGACGTCCAGTGTGGGCTGTGATTGTCATATGGCGGTGGAATTTGATAGATATTCCAATGCGTTAATGCGGAGCCGGTTTACAACGGAAAGGCATTAATTCCAGTTTTACCCATAGGTGCAAATCTGCAAGAAATACGAATAGAAGTGTAGTGGATTAGGAACGGAATGTGGGCAGACGAGGTCAAACAAGTGAGGAAGCCATAATGTTGATCTTATTATTAACTGCTGCTTACACAATTTGTTCAATATGAGCACTGGAGAGGACGAAGAGAGGCTACATCCATAATATAACTTGAACATCAGGTGCTCGCAGCAGTCCTGGTGGAATCTAAGCCATGTGTTCCTGTGTAATGGCCTCCTTATTATGTAGAAACCCTATTTTCAACTCGTAAGGGCGTTCTTGTGGATACCCCCAGAGCAGAATGTCATACGGATTCAGATCAGGTGATCTTGCAGGCCATGTATCTGGAAAACCTGTGAAAATAACACGTTATTGCAATGTTGCATTAAGCAGATCTTTCACTGGGCGAGCGACATGAGGTTATTCCATCTTGCATGAAAACAGTGGTTTCCACATGGGTGCGCTCTTCCACAGCAGGAATGACATTCTCTGTCTACCAGCAGGTTTCGATAACGTGCAGACGCCATAGTACACCGGACAGGCCCTCTTGGTGTAGTCTCTTGAAAAGAAGAACGGGTCAAGAAACGACACCATCCAGTCACATACGACGAGTGCAGCGGCTCTACGTACACAACACACGTTTTAACATTGCCCCAAATTCAGCAGTTCTGTTTACAGGGAGCAATGAATAAAGTAAAATGTGCTTCGTCATTCCACGGAATATTGTCTGGCCACATGTCATATCAACTTCGATCTGTGCCAGAAACCCAAGAAAAAATTCAGAACGTTGCTGTGGATCGTGAGGTTTCAGATGCTGCAACTTCTGAATCCTGTATGAGTGTTACTGTGGTTGCTGTCGTTATGGTCTTCAGTTCAGAGACTGTCTTGATGCAGCTCTCCATGCTACTCTATCCTGTGCAAGCCTCATCATCTCCGAATAACTTCAACCTCCATCCTTCTGAGTCCGTTAAGCGTATTCATCTCTTGGTCTCCCTCTACGATTTTTTGCTCCACGCTTCCCTCCATTACTAAACTGGTGATACCTTGATGCCTCAGAACATGTCCTGCCAACCAATCCCTTATTCTAGTCAAGGTGTGCCACAAATTTCTATTCTCCCTAATTCTATTTAATACCTCCTCATTAGTTACGTGATCTACCCATCTAATCTTCAGCATTCTTCTGTAGCATCACATTTCGAAAGGTTCTATTCTCTTCATGTCTAAACTGTTTATCGTCCATGTTTCACTTGCATACATGGCTACAGTCTATACAGATACTTTCAGAAACGACTTCCTGACACTTAAATCTATACCCGATGTTAACAAATGTCCCTTCTTCAGAAACGCTTTCCTTGCCAAAGCCAGTCTAAATTTTCATCCTCTCTACCTCGACCATCATCAGTTATTTTTCCCCCCAAATAGCAAAACTCATCTACTGCTTTGTCCTATTTCCTAATCTAATTCTTTCAGCATCACGTGATTTAATTAAATTACATTCCAGTATCCTCTTTTTACTTCTGTTGAAGTTCATCTTATATCCTCTTTTTCAAGGCACTGTCCATTCCGTTCAGCTGCTCTTCCAAGTCCTTTGCTGTCCCTGACAGAATTACAATGTCGTTGGCAAATCTCAGAGTTTTTGTTTCTTCTCTATGGGTTTTAATTCTTACTTCAAATTTCTTTTGTTTCCTTTACGCTTGCTGAATATACAGATTCAATAACACTCCACAATATTTCGTCAGCGCAACTGGCCGACATCTTCAGGTACGACGAACACGCTTCTAAGGCAGGACCAGAGCTCCCTATTTATGCCAGTCTTGGGCAGGAAGTGCGCAGGCGTGGAGGCGCCAAATTCGATGGCCAATAGCGACGATATCAACCGATAGCTGGAAGGACAGCAACGCCACCTACAGGATGAAGAACCAAAGACTTCGACGCCCGCGCGGAGGCTGCCGCCGCTGCTCTGCGCTGCCATTGGCCGCCCCAGCGACCTCTGTCGGAAGCCGCAAGCAAAAATGCGCGTCCACGTAGGCGCCTTGATTATCCTCCCGTCGTCAACAGAAAAATTTATGTTGGTGGCGAATCGTCATTCGTCTTATGACCAATAGTACTACTCTCTGCTCGAAGCGAATTCAATATGGCCCGTGCTGGATCCCAAGCTGTACTAAGCTGAAAGCCCGTGTCTCTGTTTACAAGATTCGTCGAGCTACGTATTTCCACTGCTGCCTTAATAACACTGTCCCAGTACGAACTCGTCGATGCGAGAATTTTTGTATGTTGATAGTTCATAGAATGGCCTGTGCTGAGACAATGCTCGGCCACTGCAGACTTTCCTGGTTGCTCCAGACGAATGTAGCGTCGGTGTTTACATCTATCTTCTACAGTGCGACAAGTTTGTCCGATGTACGGCATGCCGCATCTACAAGGAATCTCGTAAACACCGGGTCGTCTTAGGCCAAGGCTGTCCTTATATGAGCGCAAGAGAGCTCTGAGTTTTGCCGGCGGACGAAAGACACATTTAACGTTATGCCTCTTCAATAATCTTCCTATTTTTGAAGAGAGACCGCCGATGTATGGCAAGATGACCATTCCCCTTTGTTCTTCGCCTTGTTCCACTTCTTCACGTTGGGTAACCCGCTTCGGTTGTAAGGCACGGCGAATTTCCCGCTCGGAGTATCAATTTTGTTGGAAAGCGGTACGCAGATGGAGTAGCTCATTGGATAAGCTGTCAGAGTCTGATATGGCTCGTGCTCTGTGGACCGACGTCCTCAGTACGCCACTTCGTTGCGAAGGATGGTGACAGCTGGTGGCCTGTAAGTATAAGTCCGTGTGCGTTGGTTTACGGTACACTGCGTGACCTAATGTGCCATCTTCTTTTCTCCGTACCAACACGTCCAGGAATGGAAGTTCGCCGTTTTTCTCCATCTCCATCGTGAACTTGATGCGGGATGAAGCGAGTTATGATGCTCAAGAAAAACGTTCAACGATACAAAGCCGTGAGGCCAGATAACAAAGGTGTCGTTCACATATCGCCAAAAACACGTAGGTTTCAAATCCGACGTCTGGAGGGCTCTCTTCTCGAAGTCTTCCATGAAAAGATTAGCCACAATGGGTGACAGGGGACTACCCATTGCGACGCCGTCAGACTGTTCAAAGTATTGTCCATTAAATAAAAAGTAAGTCGAGGTGAGCCCATGTTGGAATAAGTCTGAAAGTTCCCCATCCAGCTTCTCGCTAATGACCAACAACGATTTCTGCAATGGTACTCGAGTAAAAAGTTGTTAACCGGTGCCACCTTCAGAATTTGAAAGAGAGTGTTCCAGTCAATATTGTCAAAAGCTTTCTCTAAGTCTACAAATGCTAGAAACGTAGGTTTCCCTATCCTTAATCTTTGTTCTAAGAGAAGTCGTAGGGTCAGTATTGCCCCAAGTGTTCTAACATTTCTACAGAATCCAAACTGATGCACCCCGAGGTCGGCCTGTACCAGTTTTTCCATTCGTCTGTGAAGAATTCGTGTTAGTATTTTGCAACTGTGACTTATTAAACTGATAGATTGGTAATTTTCACACCTGTCAAAACCTGCTTTCTTTGTGATTGAAATTATTACATTCTTCTCGGAGTCTGAGGGTATTTCGCCTGTCTCTTACATCTTTCTCACTAAATACGAGGGTTGGAACTTTAATAGTGGTGGTGTGGTGGTGTTTTGGGGCTTATGGGCGCTCAACATCGAGGTCATCAGTGCCCTGACACACATTAAAAGGAACGAATGTGGACAGACCTAAGAAAACTAAAGCACACACTCAACTTTAATAGTGGCAAATAGTTATTTATAGTTCGTACAAAATAGATTCGTGTTTCAAAGTTTAACTGACCTTGATAGTAGTCACCAGGATTGTGTATAACCCGTTGCCAGCGATGTGGAAGTCTTAGGATACTCTTAGCAGTGCCAGTTGTGTTGATAGTTCGAGCGGCGCGGTCTGTTGCTGAACGAATTTGTAGCAGTTCTGAAGCGAATGCCGTGAAGTGTTTCCTTCAATTTAGAAATCGAGTTGAACTCACAAGGGCTTAAATCAGGGGAGTGCAGTAGGTGGTATAGCACTTAGCAGCCCCATCAGTCAAACAAATCAGTAACATCTTGCACTGTACATGCTTGAGCATTGTCCTGCAGGCAGAAAGTGTCATCGCTTCTGTCTCTAAGCTGGTTGTAGGTTGTGTTCCAAATTGAACAGCATAGTGACAGAAGCGATGACACTTTCTGCCTGCAGGACAATGCTCAAGCATGTACAGTGCAAGATGTTACTGATTTGTTTGACTGATGGGGCTGCTAAGTGCTATACCACCTACTGCACTCCCCTGACTTAAGCCCTTGTGAGTTCAATTCGATTTCTAAATTGAAGGAAACACTTCATGGCATTCGCTTCAGAACTGCTACAAATTCGTCCAGCAATAGACCGCTCCGCTCTGTCAACACAACTGGCACTGCTAATAGTATCCTACGATTTCCACATCGCTGGCAACGGGTTATACACAATGCTGGTGGCTACTTTGAAGGTCAGTAAAACTTACATACATATTTCAATTTTCTACGAGCTGTAAATAAATAGTTGCCACTATTAAAGTTCCAACCCTTGTAGATGAGTTTTTATCATGGCTGGTCCTCCCCAAGGGGCCTTGTTTCGATTTAGGTCTTTTAGTGCTCTGTCAAATTCTTCACGCAGTATCATATCTCTCATTTCATCTTCATCTACGTCCTCTTTTGTTTCCGTAATACTGTCATCAAGTACACCGCCCCTTTGAAGACCCTCTATATACTCCTTCCTCGTTTATGTTCTCCCTTCTTTGCTTAGGATGGGTTTTCCATCTCAGGAATCATGATAATCATACAGGTGGTTCTCTTTCCTAAAAAGTCTCCTTAATTTTCCAGTTGGCAGTATCTATCTTACTCGTAGTGATGCATGCTTCTACATGCTTCTTACATTTGTCGTCTAGCCATCCTTGCTTAGCCATTTTGCACTTCCTGTCGATCTCACTTTTGAGACGTTTATATTCCTTTTTGCCTGCTTCATTTACTGCATTTTTGTATTTTATCCTATCGTCAATTAAATTCAATATCTTTTGTTATCCAAGAATTTCTACTAGCCCTCGTCTTTTTACCTGGTGCCTTCACTATTCCTTCTTTCAAAGCTACTCATTCTTCTTCCACTGTATTTCTTTTTCCTGTTCTTGTCAGTCGCTCACTAATACTCCCTCTGAAACTCTCTATAACCTCTGTCTCGTTCAGTTTATGCTGGTTCCATCTCCATAAATTCCTACCTTTTTGCAGTTTCTTCAATTTTAATCTACAGTTCAAAACCAATATATTGTGGTCATAGACCACATCTGCCCCTGGAATTGTCTTAAAATTTAAAATCTGGTTCCAGAATCACTGTCGTACCATTTTATAATCTATATGAAATCTTCCAGTGTTTCCAGGCCTCTTCCGTGTGTACCACCTTCTTTCATGATTCTTGAACCAAGTGTTAGCTATGATCAAGTTATGCTTTGTGCAAAATTCTGCCAGGCGGCTTCCCCTTTCATTCCTGACCCCCAATCCACATTCACCGACTGCTTTTCCTTCCTTTTCCTATTAACGAATTCCTTTCCCAAATGACCATTAAATTTTCTTCTCCCTTGACTAGTTGAATAATTGCTTTTATCACATTATACATTTCTTCAGGCTCTTAATCATCTGCAGTGGTAGTTGGCATATAAACTTGTACTGTGGTAGGTGTGGGCTTCATGTTCATCTCGGCTACATTAATAGGTTCACTCTGCTCTTCGTAGTAGCTTATCCGCATTCCTATTTTTTTTATTCATTATTAAACCTACTGCATTAACCCGATTTGATTTTGTATTTATAACCATGTATTCCTCCCCCCATGAACCATGGACCTTGTCGTTGGTGGGGAGGCTTGCGTGCCTCAACGATACAGATAGCCGTACCGTAGGTGCAACCACAGTGGAGGGGTATCTGTTGAGAGGCCAGACAAACGTGTGGTTCCTGGAGAGGGGCAGCAGCCTTTTCAGTAGTTGCAGGGCCAACAGTGTGGATGACTGACTGATCTGGCCTTGTAACACTAACCAAAATGGCCTTGCTGTTCTGGTACTGCGAACGGCTGAAAGCTAGGGGAAGCGACAGCCGTAATTTTTCCCGAGGGCATGTAGCTTTACTGTATGATTAAATGATGGCATCCTCTTGGGTAAAATATTCCGGAGATAAAATAGGCCCCCATTCAGATCTCCGGGCCGGGACTACTCACGAGGACGTCGTTATCAGGAGAAAGAAAACTGGTGTTCTACGGATCGGAGCGTGGAATGTCAGATCCCTTAATCGGTCAGGTAGATAAGAAAATCTAAAACGGGAAATGGATTGGTTAAAGTTAGATATAGTGGGAATTAGTGAAGTTCGGTGACAGGAGGAACAAGACTTTTTGTAAGGTGAACACAGGGCTATAATTACAAAATAAAATAGGGGTAATGCAGGAGTAGGTTTAATAATAAAAAAAATAGGCGTACAGGTAAGCTACTACAAACAGCATAGTGAACGCATTATTGTGTTCAAGATAGACACGAAGCCCTCGCCTACTACAGTAGTACAAGTTTATATGCCAAGTAGCTCTGCAGATGATGAAGAAATTGATGAAATGTATGATGAGATAAAAGAAATTATTCAGGTAGTGAAAGGAGACGAAAATTTAATAGTCATGGGTGACTGGAATTCGAGAGTAGGAAAAGGGAGAGAAGGAAACATAGGTCAATATGGGTTGGGGGAGAGAAATGAAAGAGAAAGCCGCCTGGTAGAATTTTGTGCAGAGCATAACTCAATCATAGCTAACACTTGGTTCAAGAATCATGAAAGAAGGTGGTATACATGGAAGAACCCTGGAGTATAAGAAGAATGGGTAGCTCTGAGGGATGAAGTAGTGAAGGCAGCAGAGGATTAAGTAGGTAAAAAGACGAGGGCTAGTAGAAATCCTTGGCTAACGGAATAAATATTGAATTTAATTGATGAAAGGAGAAATTATAAAAACGCAGTAAATGAAGCAGGCAAAAGGAATACAAACGTCTCAAAAATGAGATCGACAGGAAGTGCAAAATGGCTAAGCAGGGATGGCTAGAGGACAAATGTAAGGATGTAGAGGCTTATCTAACTAGGGGTAACACAGATACTGCCTGCCGGAAAATAAGAGACTTTTGTAGAAAGGAGAACCACTTGCATGAATATCAAGAGCTTTGATGGAAACCCAGTTCTAAGCAAAGAAGGGAAAGCGGAAAGGTGGAAGGAGTATATAGAGGGTCTATACAAGGGCGATGTACTTGAGGACAATATCATGGAAATGGAAGAGGATGTAGATGAAGATGAAATGGGAGATATGATACTGCGTGAAGAGTTTGACAGAGCACTGAAAGACCTGAGTCGAAACAAGACCCCCGGAGTAGACAACATTTCATTAGAACTACTGACAGCCTTGGGAGAGCCAGTACTGACAAAACTCTACCAATTGGTGAGCAAGATGTATGAGACAGGCGAAATACCCTCAGACTTCAAGAAGAATATAATATTTCCAATCCCAAAGAAAGCAGGTGTTGACAGATGTGAAAATTACCGAACTATCAGTTTAATAAGCCACAGCTGCAAAATACTAACGCGAATACTTTACAGACGAATGGAAAAACTGATAGAAGCCAACCTAGGGGAAGATCAATTTGGATTCCGTAGAAATGTTGGAACACGTGATTGAATACTGACCCTACGACTTATCTTAGAAGAAAGATTAAGGAAAGACAAACCTACGTTTCTAGCTTTTGTAGACTTAGAGAAAGCTTTTGACAATGTTGATTGGAATACTCTTTCAAATTCTGAAGGTGGCAGGGGTAAAAATACAGGGAGCGAAAGGCTATTTACAATTTGTACAGAAAGCAGATGGCAGTTATGAGTCGAGGGGTATGAAAGGGAAGCAGTGGTTGGGAAGGGAGTGAGACAGGGCTGTAGCCTATCCCCGATGTTATTCAGTCTGTATATTGAGCGAGCAATAAAGGAGACAAAAGTTCGGAGTAGGTATTAAAATCCATGGAGAAGAAATAAAAACTTTGAGGTTCGCCGATGACATTGTAATTCTGTCAGAGACAGCAGAGGACTTGGAATAGCAGTTGAACGGAGTGGACAGTGTCTTGAAAGGAGGGTATAAGATGAACATCAACAAAAGCAAAACGAGGATAATGGAATGTAGTCGAATTAAGTCGGGTGATGCTGAGGGAATTAGATTAGGGAATGAGACACTTAAATTAGTAAAGGAATTTTGGTATTTTGGGAGCAAAATAACTGATGATGGTCGGAGTAGAGAGGATATAAAATGTAGACTGGCAATGGCTAGGAAAGCGTTTCTCAAGAAGAGAAATTTATTAACATCGAGTATAGATTTCTCAGGAAGTCGTTTCTGAAAGTATTTGTATGGCGTGTAGCCATGTATGGAAGTGAAACGTGGACGATAAATACTTTAGACAAGAGGAGAATAGAAGCTTTCGAAATGTGGTGCTACAGAAGAATGCTGAAGATTAGATGGGTAGATCACATAACTAATGAGGAGGTATTGAGTAGAATTGGGGAGAAGAGGAGCTTGTGGGACAACTTGACTAGAAGAAGGGATCGGTTGGTAGGACATGTCCTGAGACATCGACGGGTCACCAATTTAGTATTGGAGGGCAGCGGGGTGGGTAAAAATCGTAGAGGGAGACCAAGAGATGAATACACTAAGCAGATTCAGAAGGATGTAGGTTGAAGTAGGTACTGGGAGGTGAAGAAGCTTGCACAGGACAGAGTAGCATGGAGAGCTGCATCAAACCAGTCTCAGGACTGAAGACCACAACAACAACCACCACGCTGTATTCACGTGACCAGAAGTCGTGTTCCTTCTGCCACTGAACTTCACTAATCCACAAGATATCTTTTCCAGTCGAAACACATTTTTAGTTAGAACCCGTTCTTATTAGTTAAAACTAGTTTTCACTGAGCCACTTCATCAAAACGTGTTTTGCCTAGTTAAAACCAGTTTTAACTGAAACTCCCTGGCAGATTAAAACTGTGCCGGACCGAGACTCGAACTCGGGACCATTGCCTTTCGCGGCCAAGTGCTCTACCAACTGAGCTACCCAGGCACGACTCACGCCCCGTTCTCACAGCTTTACTTCTGCCAGTACCTCGTCTCCTACCTTCCAAACTTTACAAAAGCTCTCCTGCAAGATTTGCAGAAGAGCTTTGTAAAGTTTGGAAGGTAGGAGACGTGAGGACGGGGCGTGAGTCGTGCTTGGGTGACTCAGTTGGTAGGGCACTTGCCTGCGAAAGGCAAAGGTCCCGAGTTCGAGTCTCGGTCCGGCACACAGTTTTAATCTGCCAGGAAGTTTCATATCAGCGCACATTCCGCTGCAGAGTGAAAATCTCATTCTTGTTGTAACTGGATTTCGCTTTTGACCAGCAGTAAATTTTAGTTGTAACTAAGGCTATCAGTATCAACTAGTTTCAACTAGTAAGAACGCTTCCTAACTAAACTAGACAGAACTAGTTTTCAGTAAATTTATTTAGGGGCAAAATATTAAAATTAAGAGCAACTACGTGTTGATTGCAATAAAAATAGCTTTTTTGTATTGTGCAACGTAATATTTATTGGAATTTTGATCATACATCCAAACACATTCCATATAGTGAAAACAAGAAGGCGCCGACACGAACAGTTCCAGGCGCCAAAACCCCCCCGCCGAGCAACGCTGCAGCGACCGACAATAGCCCACCACTGGCCGCTTTTCGCCACAACAAACAACACCGTAGAGGGGTTAAGCACGTACAGATCAGTTTGTACGTATTTATCATGGCACATTTAAATGAAGAAAGTCGATGGAAAGAAGGATTTGTGAGAAGGATGTTACAAATTCAAGAACACGGCACTACAATGTTACGACAAAAGAATCTTACGATAAATTAGTGGACGATATTGAAGAAGCACAATCGGATAAGAAAAAGACACAGAAGCAGTACAGAAGATTAAATCGATTCAAGGTTATTAATATTTGTGGGACCAGCAAGTCAGTGACAAGAAAAGAGCTTGTGGAGTACTACATTACGTGTTGAAGAAATTTTCGACATTATTGAAGCAGCTCATCAGGCCGTCGGTCATGGAGGTGGAGACAGATTAAACGTTGAAACTTCAAGAAAGTACGCAAACATAACAGTGGACACGATACACATTTATCTGTGTGAAACTTGTCAGCGCAAAAGGAGCATTAAGAAAAGGGGGCACATGTCGAAACTTCATTCAGAAATGAAGAGTCGTTGCCAAGTTGATCTGATCGACATGGAGACTCAAGAAGATCGCGGATTTAAGTATATAATGGTGTATCAGGACCACATGACAAAATTTGTTTTGTTACGTGCACTGCAAAGCAAGAGGGCAGAGGAAATGGCACATCATTTAGCAGATATTTTTGACATTTGGTGCTCCTTGTATTTTACACTCTGACAGTGGCACAGAATATGTTAGTTCTGTCATAAACGAGCTGGCTGTATTTTGGCCTGAGTGTAAACTGGTTCACGGACCACGGACGCACAGCCAAAGGCAAGGTTTTGTTGAACGCGCCAACAAAGACATTGAAAAAATATTGGCTTCATGTATGAAAGACAACATTACCACCAACTGGTCAAACGGTCTTCGCTTTGTACAGTTTATGAAAAATCGAACATATTATTCTGGTATCAAACAAACACCTTACAAAGCTGTGTTTGGCAGAGAACCACGAGTAGGGCCTACGACTTCGAGTTTGGCTCTAGACGTTATTAAGGAGATAAAAGATGATCTTGAAGAGGATTTAAATAAAATTAATGTGGTAGACGCAGTAAATGAGACACCTGATGAACTGGAAACCTCACACGACTCAGAGGAGATAGCGGTTATGGTTAGTGGCAATGGACGGGTTACATCTGCAGCCAGACAATAAGATGCAGAAGCTTTGCCCAGTACAAGTATACAGTCTCCAACAACAACAACAACAACAACAACAACAACACCAGCAGCAGCAGCAGCAGCCAAGCAAGAGGATCCAGAAGCCGTAGCTAGTACGAGTGCAGAGCCTCAGATAACTCCAGCTTGTCACGAAGATCCAGAAGCTGAAGCTGTTACGAAACGACAATCTCAAATACGAACAACTAGAGAAAACGCTCATGAAAACCTGACGAAACAGGCCAGAAGGATGAAGATGGCTTCAGATTTAATACACGCCATTGTAGAAATCAGTGACAATATAATTATACCGATTCCTGTTATCGACAGCGCAAAATCAGATCTCCCCAATCTTATTGAAGTTGTTCTTCGGAATGATGAACAGCGCTTGCACAAGATTAGAAAGAAATATGGGATACTCGACAAATTGTATTGCAGGTATGTATTTCTGAATTGATTTCAATAATCAAGGACAAATGTCAGACATTCATTACTTAATTGATTTAATGCTCTGATAACGTCTCTGACTATTCAAGTAATTCATTCATATTTTAAGATTGAATACTTACATTGTAATATACTTTATATGTATTAAGTACCTAATCGCCTTTCAAAAAAACCAATTAAAAGTTCTCTTCCAGATCCGAATTCGACGTGTCCAAAGAGAAATTCTAGCTGCTGGAAGACGTGCCACAGACAAAGGTACCATTAAGAACTGCTGTCAAGATGGCAGCCTTAGGATCAGGACAAGAATTTGTTCGGGGTGTGTGTGTGTGTGTGTGTGTGTGTGTGTGTGTGTGTGTGTGTGTGTAAGAAGGCATATATTTCAAAAAGGTGCTTTTGTAGGAAAAAAGGAAAACTTTGTAACTCAAAATGTCGTGTGTGTGTGTGTGTGTGTGTGTGTGTGTGTGTGTGTGTGTGTGTGTGTGTGTGTCTGTAAGAAGGCATATATTTCAAAAAGGTGCTTTTGTAGGAAAAAAGGAAAACTTTGTAACTCAAAATGTCACGACAGTTTGCCTTGCAATAACAAATAATCAAAATTTAATTGTTAAATTTTTTGGCACGTTTCTCCTTTATTAAGACTGTGGCAACTTCTGTCAAATGTATCAGTAATTTATGTACTTTCACTGTATGATTACTTTGTTTCCACTTTCGTAACTAATACTGTTAAAATGGCTCTGTAATTTTCCTTAAAATGTTTCTTCAGTGTGTGGTTATTTTTGTATTGCTGTAGTTAATATTAACGATGTATTATCAATATTCTCAATAAATATTGCACAGTACAATTTTTTTTATTTCAACGGGGAAGTAGTTACTTTTAATATTTGCCCCTAAATAAATTTAATGAAAACTAGTTCTGTCTAGTTTAGTTAAGAAGCGTTCGTACTAGTTGAAACTAGTTGATACTTATAGCCTTAGTTACATCTAGAATTGACTGCTGGTCAAAAGCGAAAGTCATTTAAAAAACTAGTTTTAACTAGGCAAAACGCGGTTTGATGAACTGGCTCAGTATGCACTAGTTTTAACTAGTAAGAACGCGTTCTAACTAAAAACGGGTTTTCACTGTAACATATTTACCTTTAACCTATCCATTTCCCTTTTTAAATTTTTTCACTTGCATGCCTGATTAAAGGATATGACATTCCACGCTCCAATTCGTAGAACGCCAGTTTCCTTTCTCCTGATAACGACATCCTGCTGAGTAGTTCCCGCCCAGAGATCCGAATGGGGGACTGTTTGACTTCTGGAATATTTTACCCAAGAGGACGCCATCATTTAACCATACAGTAAAACTGGATCCCATCGGGAAAAATTATGGCTGTAGTCTCTTGTTTGCAGCCGTTCGCAGTACCAGCACAGAAAGGCCGTTTTGCCTGATGTTACAAGGCCAGATCAGTCAATCATCATGACTTGCCCCTGCAACTACTGAAAAGGCTGCTACCCCTCTTCAAGAACCACACGTTTGTCTGGCCTCTCAACAGATACCCTTTCGTTGTGGCTGCACATATCTATCTGTATCCCTGAGGCACGTAAGCATCCGCACCATGTGCAAGGTGTGTGGTTCATGGGAGGAGATTACAGGGTATAAATATATCGCAAGACTTTCTGTACTGTTGATCATGGGATGGATGATTCTCGTGACACTGCAAATGCACTAGCACTTCCCACAGCACACACTGCGTAGTCAGTTACAGCAACAGCAACGTAACCAGTAACGTCCACTGTATAGGAGGCCTTCTCCTTCCAGATGCCACATCAAGCTCAGCCGTTAGCAGGAGAGCCTCTGTGAATTTTGGAAGGTAGGAGACGAGGTACTGGCGGAATTAAAGTTGTGTGGACGGGGCGTGAGTCGTGCTTGGGTAGCTCAGTCGGTAGAGTACTTGGCCGCGAAAGGCAAAGGTCCCAAGTTCGAGTCTCGGTCAGGCACACAGTTTTAATCTGCCAGGAAGTTGCAACACAGCCGTGTTTTCGAATTTTATTACCATCTTCATTATACCATGTATTGAGAACAGGCCGGTCCCCAGACCTTTCCGTCAGCGATACTATCTCAGCGCAACATGCGAGCGGCAGCAAATTTCAATTTCACTCACAGTGCACGTCTCTCGTCTCGATAGCCACACTGTTCACTCACGTTACGGCTTGTCAGATGACAGCGTGGATGTCATACCGTCATACAGTTTACAGCGCCAGATTTGCACCTGGAGGAGAAAACTGAAACTATTTTTCCCGTGTAAATCGGCTTCACATTAACGCATTACCATATCTACAAGTTTAGTTGCCATACGATAATTACAGCCCGCAATGGACCTCCATAAGACATTGCACTTTAATTATAACCACCCAATATTTACCCTGGCATGCAAGCTATAATTAAAACTCTCTCTCTCTCTCTCTCTCTCTCTCTCTCTCTCTCTCTCTCTCTCTCTACACTCGCTATATTCCTTATTCAGCACATATTCTATTTAGTGGGCTAAAGTACAGCAAAATGTTGTAATCACTCCACTTCTTTTTTGAGATTTTGGGATAAATCCATCAACGTTTACCTTGATACCAAAACAATGTAACTGTTCATTGAATACAACAAATGAAACATTTGTTATACCACATAGGTCTCTACTGATTCATTTTCGAACATTACACTGAAATAACTTCACCATGTGCGCTACTGGTAACACGCCAAATATCAAGGCAGTATTTCATCTCTTGCCACACATTCTGCAACACGTGTGGTGTGATTGTGCTAATGGCTTCTCTGATGCGGTGTTGCATTGTCACAATATCAGGAACTGCTGTTTTGTAGACATATCGCCAAAGAAAGAAATCTAAGGGGGTAATGCCAGGTGATCTAGGGAGCCACGGAACTGGGATGTCTCTGGCTATCCACCTGTTGGGGAAGCTTTCATCAAGGAAACCCCGGGCTTCTCGAGCCCAATTATGGGGAACGCCATCTCGCTGATAGATGATAGTGTCTTGTATATCCCATAGATGGGGTACGGCATAATTCACCAACATGTCCATGTACACACAACCACATACATTGATTTCAAGGAAGGAGGTGTGGGCGGGTCGCAGTGGCTGCCGTGGCGGCTCGCGTGTTGTGTTGCGGGCCACCAGTGGAGGAACTCGGACACGGACGGGTGTGCAGTACGAGGTACACGCCCGCCCCCGGCTAGCCGCGCGGGCTAACGCCGTGCTTCCCGAGCGGGAGGGCGTGCCGGTCCCCGGCACGAGTCAATACGGCTGATTCGTGTCACGTCCGGTTTGCTGGCCAGCCTGTGGATGGTTTTTAAGGCGGTTTTCCATCTACCTCGGTGAATTCGGGCTGGTTCCCCCTATTCCGCCTAGTTACGCTATGTCGGCGATTGCTACGCAAACACTGTCTCCACGCACACGTACACCATCATTACACTACCAAGCACACATTTTTGGTTCCACTCGCACTCGTCTGGTATGAGACGTTCCTGGGGGTGGGGGGGGGGGGTGTCCACTGGGGGGCCGAACCGCACAGTAACTCTGGGTTCGGTGGGGGGCGGTGGCAAGGTTGGTGCACTGCTGTGATTCTGTGGGGTTGTGAACCACTGAGGGTTACGGCGGCAAGAAGCCTCTCCGTCGTTTCTAGGACCCCTGTTAGTACACAATACACGCGGTACACACCCCGTACATATAGTAATAATGATGATGTCGACACAAGTGTCACGGGACATGTGGACACGACCGAGGACTGAGCGCACTAAACAGTCACAGCGAGTCCACACAGCTGCCCTAGCTGGTCAGCGACGTCGTCGTTCCCACAAGCATTTACACTCGAGTTACTGCACTTCTTACGCTACACCTCTCAAGTAAGGAATAAAAGTGAGTCACACTCTTTCAGGATTCTGCGACATGCCAAAAGGTAGCAACTTGGCGAATCGTTAGCCAAAACTGAACATTGCTCTTCAAATACACTCGAGAACACTCAGCAGTAAGGTATTTTTCACAAAAACAGGATCGTCTTAATTATATCGGTGGCTCTGCTATGGAATCAGACTTGACAGTGAAACTCAAGTACGCAGAAATCGTAAATTTGTTTGCAAATGACAGAGCAAAAACAAAACTACTCCTTATTCCAGTAATCAGTGTTTTGCATCCTGATACCTTTCTAAATTTGATACAAATTGTTTGTACTGTTCCTGTTTAATTTCAGTAAAAGCACAATTTAAATGTTTACATTTATATTTATTGCGTGAAAGTACATTAATTTCTTGTGTTTGTATTTTTGTAAAAATAACTCTTAAGTTTGCAAGTCAACCTTCAATAAATACCTGTATTTCACATCGGTGGGTGGTTGGATGGGTGGTGGGGGGGGGAGGCAGCAGACATATTTTAGCTCAGGGGCGTCTCACGAATCCTAAGTACAGACCTGTCCAGTCACTGATCTACAGCCATTCGAACGGAACTCGAAGAAACTACGTTCACATCTACGCCACCAATCCCCAAATCAGATCTTAAAGTATTACTTGTTGCTAACAGTATCAACGATAAAGACTTGAATATGTCAGCGTGACAGCGATCTCCAACCCAGCTATAGATCACCGCAGACCCTATCAATGTAGTAAACACGCCATTCGTATCCTGCGCCATAAAAAATCAAACTGCGCGCGGGAAACCCGAGCACTTCATTTTTTCTGTACGAGCCCTGATTTATTTTATCGTGATCATCATTTCTCCCTATGCAGTTGGGTGCCAACAGAATGTTTTCGCAATCGGAGGAGAAAACTGGCGATTGAAATTTCATGAGAAGACCCCGTCGCAACGAAAAACGCCTTTTTTAAAAATGATTGCCACTCTAATTCACGTATCATATCTGTGGCACTATCTCATCTACACTCCTGGAAATTGAAATAAGAACACCATGAATTCATTGTCCCAGGAAGGGGAAACTTTATTGACACATTCCTGGGGTCAGATACATCACATGATCACACTGACAGAACCACAGGCACATAGACACAGGCAACAGAGCATGCACAATGTCGGCACTAGTACAGTGTATATCCACCTTTCGCAGCAATGCAGGCTGCTATTCTCCCATGGAGACGATCGTAGAGATGCTGGATGTAGTCCTGTGGAACGGCTTGCCATGCCATTTCCACCTGGCGCCTCAGTTGGACCAGCGTTCGTGCTGGACGTGCAGACCGCGTGAGACGACGCTTCATCCAGTCCCAAACATGCTCATTGGGGGACAGATCCGGAGATCTTGCTGGCCACGGTAGTTGACTTACACCTTCTAGAGCACGTTGGGTGGCACGGGATACATGCGGACGTGCATTGTCCTGTTGGAACAGCAAGTTCCCTTGCCGGTCTAGGAATGGTAGAACGATAGGTTCGATGACGGTTTGGATGTACCGTGCACTATTCAGTGTCCCCTCGACGATCACCAGTGGTGTACGGCCAGTGTAGGAGATCGCTCCCCTCACCATGATGCCGGGTGTTGGCCCTGTGTGCCTCGGTCGTGTGCAGTCCTGATTGTGGCGCTCACCTGCACGGCGCCAAACACGCATACGACCATCATTGGCACCAAGGCAGAAGCGACTCTCATCGTTGAAGACGACACGTCTCCATTCGTCCCTCCATTCACGCCTGTAGCGACACCACTGGAGGTGGGCTGCACGATGTTGGGGCGTGAGCGGAAGACGGCCTAACGGTGTGCGGGACCGTAGCCCAGCTTCATGGAGACGGTTGCGAATGGTCCTCGCCGATACCGCAGGAGCAACAGTGTCCCTAATTTGCTGGGAAGTGGCGGTGCGGTCCCCTATGGCACTGCGTAGGATCCTAAGGTCTTGGCTTGCATCAGTGCGTCGCTGCGGTCCGGTCCCAGGTCGACGGGCACGTGCACCTTCCGCCGACCACTGGCGACAACATCGATGTACTGTGGAGACCTCACGCCCCACGTGTTGAGCAATTCGGCGGTACGTCCACCCGGCCTCCCGCATGCCCACTATACGCCCTCGCTCAAAGTCCGTCAACTGCACATACGGTTCACGTCCACGCTGTCGCGGCATGCTACCAGTGTTAAAGACTGCGATGGAGCTCCGTATGCCACGGCAAACTGGCTGACACTGACGGCGGCGGTGCACAAATGCTGCGCAGCTAGCGCCATTCGACGGCCAACACCGCGGTTCCTGGTGTGTCCGCTGTGCCGTGCGTGTGATCATTGCTTGTACAGCTCTCTCGCAGTGTCCGGAGCAAGTATGGTGGGTCTGACACACCGGTGTCAATGTGTTCTTTTTTCCATTTCAGGAGTGTATTTCGCGATAATACAAAACGAGCCTCCCTTCCTTTGAACTTTTTCGATGTTATCCGTCGGTCCCACCTGATGCGGTTCCCACACCACACAGCAATACTCCAGAATAGGGTGGACATGCGTGGTGTAAGCAATCTCCGTAGTAGACGTGTTGCTCCTTCTAAATGTTCTGCCAAAGAATCGCAGTCTTTGGTTTGCTCTAGCCATAACATTGTCCATGTGATCGTTCCAATTTAGGCTATTTCTAATTGTAATCTCTAAGTACACACATCAAAAAACTTTTGCATCACCTCTGTTCCGAGAGTTCTGGAACCTGTACAGAAAATTGGAATAGAGGTCAACATAAACATCATTTCCGCCCTTCTTATTGCTCGCGAAAACCACACGTTGCATGTCGTACCACCATATAGCGAGACTTTCAGAGGTGGTGGTCCAGACTGCTGTGCACACCGGTACCTCTAATACCCAGTAGCACGTCCTCTTACATTGATGCATGCCTGTAATCGTCTTGGCATACAGCCCACAAGTTCATCAAGGCATTGTTGCTACAGATTGTCCAACACATCAACGGTGATTCGTTGTAGGTCCCTCACAGTGGTTGGAGGGTCACGTGGTCCATAAATAGCTCTTACCAAACTATCCCAGGCATGTTCGATAGGGTACATGTCTGCAGAACATATTGGACACTCTAGTCGAGCGATGTCGTTATCCTGAAGGAAATCGTTCACAAGATGTGCACGATAGGGGTGCGAATTGTCGTCCATGAAGACAAATGCCTCGTCAATATGCTGTCAATATGGTTGCATTATCGGTCGGAGGATGGCATACACGTATCGTACAGCTGTTATCGCACCTTCCATGACCACCAGCGGCGTACGTTAGCCCCACATAATGCCATCCCAAAACGGCAGCGAACCTCCACCTTGCAGCACTCGCTGCACAGTGTGTCTAAGGCGTTCAGCCTGACGGTGTTGCCTCCAAACACGTCTCTGACGATTGTCTGGTTGAAGGAATATGCGACACTCGTCAATCAAGAGAACATTATGCCAATCCTGAGTGATTCACTGGGCATGTCGTTGGGCCCATCTGTATCGCACTGCGTGGTGCCGTGGTTGCAAAGATGGACCTCGGCATGGTCGTCAGTGCATCATGCAGCCTACTGCGCACAGTTTGAGTCATAACACGACGTCCTGTGGCTGCACGAAAAGCATTATTGAACATCGTGGCGTTGCTGTCAGGGTTCCTCCCAGCCATAATCCGTACGTAGCGGTCATCCATTGCAGTAGTAGCCCTTGCGCTGCCTGATCGAGGCATTTCATCGAAAGTTCCTGTCTCTGTGTATCTCCTCCATTCCCGAACAACATTGCTTTGGTTCACTGCGAGACGCCTGGACACTCCCATTGTTGAGAGCCCTTTCCAGCACAAAAAGTAACAATGCGGATGCGATCGAACCGCGGTATTGACCATCTAGGCATGGTTGATCTACAGACAACACGAGCTGTGTACGTCCTACCTGGTGGAATGACTGGAACTGATCGGCTGTAGCACCCCCTCTGTCTAATAGGCGCTGCTCATGTATGGTTGTTTACATCTTTGGGCGGCTTTAGTGACATCTCTGAATAGTCAAAGGGTCTGTGTCTGTGATACAATATCCACAGTCAATCTATCTTCAGGCGTTATGTTAACCGGGTTGATGCAAAACTTTTTTTGATGTGTGTATTTAGTTGAATTTACAGCATTAAGACTTGTGTGACTTTTCCTGTAATTGAAATTTAGTGGATTTCTTTTAGCACTCATGTGAATAACTTCACACTTTTCTTTATTCAGGGTGAATTGCCGCTTTTCGCACCATACAGATACCCTAACTATATCATTTTGCAATTCGTTTTCGTCATCTTATGACATTACAAGACGGCAAATGACAGCGTCATCTGCAAATAATGCAATAAGGCTCTTCAGATTTTTCCTGTCGTTAATATAGATCAGGAACAATGGAGGACCTATAACACTTTTTTTGGGAACGCCGGGTAATAGTTTTGTTTTACTCGATGGCTTTCCGTCTATTAGTACGAACTGTGACCTTTCTGACAGGAAATCACGAATCCAGTCGCACAACTGGGCGATATTCCATAGGCACGGAATTCGATTAGAAGATGCTTGTGAAGAACGGTGTTGAAAGCCTTCTGGAAATCTAAAAATATGGAATCTATTGATATCCCCTGTTGATAGCCGTCATTATTTCACGGGTATAAACAGCTAGTTGTGTTTCAATAGAACGATGTTTTCTGAATCCGTGCGGACTATGCGCGCGCACGCACACACGCACACACGCGCGCGCGCTCACACACACGAGATACCATAAAGACAGTACAAACAGTTACGGGTGTGTTTCTTATCGGGAAAATTGGGAAGACTAAACATCATACAGGTTCTGCAGTTGAAGCAGATGTGCGTCTCTCAGGGTCCATTCACTTCTATCACCCCAACGTTCTACCGTCCTTATTCTGTACCATTCAATAGAGAAACATGACAAACTATAAAAGCTCTGCTAACTTCATCCGATAGAGAACTCGATGAAGTTTTTACGGCATCTCCCTCTTCCCATAAATCGAAAACAAATATTGTCTTCCTGCATCGAGCACATGTGGCGCCCCTATTAAATATACAAGTTTTGGTCCATTGCACAGACTAGAGTAAACTGTCAACGCCTATACTGTAGGAGGACGACCGTATCCCACACACTATGCCACCAGTAGCAAGAGAAACTCTCTGCGACCTTGTGTAATTGTTTGAAAGGTTGTTTTTTTTCTGCTGTAACACTTTCGACACTGTCATATATATTGTTTTTTCTGCCATGACTTCAGGGTCTGTGTCAGGTTCAAAACTGACACTAACACGTTCTGATCCATTGCCTCTCACAGAAAACTAGACGTCACACACTGCAAATTATGTTGTTGTTGCTGCTGCCACCACAACACACACAAGTACTGCGGCAAGGGGGATTCTGGTGTAAAGTACCATTATCCAAGATGGCATCCATGACGTCACCCAACCCCAAGGATGATTCCGGCGCAAAGTACCGTTATCCAAAATGGCGGGAAAGTGCCACGCCCCCTTGCCACTCCCCCCTACCAAGCTCCCACAGCTGGGAAGTTCAAATTCCATCAGGACAATGCAACTTCTACTAACCTAAGAAAATGGTGGGAAAGATTAGATTAGATTAATACTAGTTCCATAGATCATGAATACGATATTTCGTAATGATGTAGAACGAGTCGAATTTTCCAGTACATGACATAATTAGGTTAATTTAACAACATACTTAACTTAATATAACAACTTTATTTCTTTTGTTTTTTGTTTTACTTTATTTTTTATTTTTATTTTTAATATTTTTTTTAAATTTATATCTCAAAATTCCTCTATGGAGTAGAAGGAGTTGTCATTCAGAAATTCTTTTAATTTCTTCTTAAATACTTGTTGGTTATCTGTCAGACTTTTGATACTATTTGGTAAGTGACCAAAGACTTTAGTGCCAGTATAATTCACCCCTTTCTGTGCCAAAGTTAGATTTAATCTTGAATAGTGAAGATCAGACACTTGGGCTACCTCCACTAACCTAAGTCACCACACTGTCACCTCATCCTATGAACTGGCGCCAAGTTTGAATTGTGGCAGTAAAGAAAGGTCACTTTGGCTATCTCTGCCAACCTAAGAAAATTGTGGGAAACAAAGCTCACCTCCACTAAACTCAGTCACTCAACCAGCACCTCTTCCTAGGGATTTGTGGGGTAAGGTGTGTATTTATTTTAGAACAATTTATTTAGGGATGGGGTATATGTATCACAGTGATACAGAACACACGCTCTGACATGCCACACACCATACAGACCTGCAAACTAATCCTAAATAACTCATGTATAATGCTTTGCACATGCGCTTTCTAATTGTAAACTGTCAAAATAACGCATTCCACTGCGTACAGACATGCAAACCACTCGTAAATAATGCAATACATTTACGTACAGAGAGCCAAACAATTCGCAAATTGTCAAAATAATAATCCATATAAAGGACTCTGCAAACATGCTTGGTAATTGTCAATTGTCGAAATCATGTACCAGTCTTTATTTAAACAATTAGAGACAGCACCAACATCCAGTGTGTTCACCAGGAGGTCCGCACTCCAACTGACCTAGCACACAGTACTACCACCAGAGTACACTGTCGTCCATTCTGTGATGTAATCCAAGATGGTGGGTGGGAAATTATGAAAAAATGACTCTCCCTGTCCTGGACATAAGTCTTTATTTTGCAGACAATATCTCCACCACATATCTAGACTCCAACTGGCCTAGTACACAATACTGCCACCAGAGGGTGCTGTCATCCATCCTGTGAAGTAATCCAAGATGGTCTGGAGGAGGAAAATGGCGCGAAAATGACTCAGCCAGCACTGGGCTGCTGGACAGAGTAAGGAAGGAGTGGGAAAAGGACTCAGCCTGCACTGGGCTGCTGGAGAGAGGAAGGAGTGTACTTCATTTATTTTGGAACAATTTACTTAGGGAGTATATTTATCACAGATATGAAACACATGTTTGGGGTCATGCTACACAGCCCACAGACCTGTAAACTACTCCTAAATAATGCTCTGCAGACATGCAAAGAACTCCTAATTTACCGAAATAATTTCAGTACAGACTCGCAGAGTCCTCCTAAATAATGCAGTATACAGATGTGCAGACACGAAATCAACCCATAAACTACCCAAATAATGCATAGCACAGTCTACAGACCTGCCCTGCAGACCGCAAAAAAGTCTACTTGCAGCCCTGCGAAGTGACGCGGCCGTCAGCTGCTAAACCACGTACAGATGCCCACACACATTAGGCGGCGACATCCATTTCATACTTGAAACTTGAGAAGTTCCTCTCCAAATATGTGTTCACCTAGGCACCATTGCTGACGCGATCGGGCAGGACTGAAGGCGCTCAAGAGGCGAGCGCTGTCACAGCCACGAGCCGCCGCCGGATGCAGGTGGAAGTTGTCTCTATTTTCAAGTACACATCCAGTGTTTTACTGACATCACATAACTCTGAGGCACGCTCACGCTGGTCTCGTAAATGAGACGCCTCAAGGCAGCAAGTGTCTTTACCATTGATGACTGAGTAGCATTGCTCCTAGTGTGACATGAGACGTGTCTAACCGTGCTTAACTGCAAATAGCGCAGAATAACATCGAATGCACTCTTCCCAGCGGTCCTAACGTCATACCCCAGTCCATCATGTGTTACTCTTCCTTCTTTCAAGACACACAAACGTTCCCACAGCTATGCAGAGGCTCCTATATCTCAGCACACGGGATGTGAACGAATCGAGCGTACTATTTGGCTCTTATCGAAATTTACTCTCCGATAACTGATGCCGTCAGTATCGAAGCACCGTCCACCTTTTCTTTCTTTCTGCAGACAGGACTTTCAGTGGTGAAATTATTTTGCACAGACCGCTAAATAGCATTGACAGTTAAACCCGGAAAGTTGTCTACAGAGCATCAAATACATACAATACTCACTCTAATATTGGAAGCCAGGAACATACTCACCAGTGTAACCACAGTTAAATATTACAATGGCAGCTACAGTCTGACACCGATTGATGTACAGGTAATGTCTCCTCTTGACAGCTGTGGTTTTGGAAGTAATGTCAATATCTATAGCGTACATAATTTTCCACATAAAAAATCTCTCTCATACCCTCATGGTTATGGATGTGCTAAATCTATACATCCCTCACAGTCATCCTCTCTAGTCATGCCACAACATAAACCACAGTAACTATACAATGCAATATATATACATTTTACACAACATAAGCCACAGTAACTTCACAATGCAATATGTATGTACACACACAGTGCAGTTATCTTTTATATCTGCACAGCACCCAAAAAAATTGTGTGCCTACACTCACACCGGTTCTATGTCATGATGCTCCTCAGTTCTAGGGAAGCAGCGTCTACCATTTTTTTCTTTCTACAGATGGACATACAGCCCCAATAAACTATTTTACACTGATCGCCATATTGCACTGACAACTAAACCTCGCAAAGTCCCATACATATCGTCAAATATAGAAAGAATCTTACTCAATTACACTGCTATCCCAATGAGAACAGGAGCTTGAATATTAGAGCCTGAAACCAATCTCCAACCCAGCAGTATATCACTGCGTACCGTCTTGATGTAGTAAACATACAATTCGTATCCTTCGCCATACAAAATCCATCAGTGGATCTAAGTCACTCTCAGAACAGTTGTGCAAAGACTGGCTCATTGCCCCCCTCAGTACAAATGCGTTACTGTTTCTCGTCCAGACCTGTCAGCTTGCTCCCATTTCTACACCCATCTCCAGACTCTGGTATTACAAGAACAGTTCTAATTTCGCTTGGTTTGCACACAGCAGTATCCTATCGATCGCTCAAGCAACATAATTCCAGAGATATAGATGGGGAATTATTTCTGTACAAATTCGAAACTTTAGCTACATGGAGCATGTTCTAGACCACTGAGTAACTAAAAACAAACAGACGAAAAAGGAGATTTCCACACACAAATACCAATCTCGGGGATGTAACAGATTCGAAATCATCCCTATAATTTATAAGATCAACTAAGGTGTTCCTTATATCTAGAGCAGAGGCAAACATGTCTTTCCCATGCTAGATGCACACCCCACAATCGATCTTCTCTCAATTAAATAAAACCGCAAAATGTGCAGAAGCAGTCACCCAAACAATTTATAAATCATTCATCCTAAGAAATCGGTCACATATGTCTTTAATCCCTCTACTTACAACTAAATGTTAAGATCGCGGTCTCAGTTGAATGACATTCGACAATGGGTGCAGTTTCGGAAATATACCCTTTTGATGGCTATGGCTCTGGAAATAGAATTATCAGTACCATTCTTATGACCCTTTGCTATCACAGTACTAGACGTCAAATCCACACCTTCCTCATGAATGGACATAGTCATTTCCTTTGCATATGTCAAAAGACAAACACATACTTTATAAGCCTTAGGCTCAAGGTGAACCGATCATGCACCCCCTACTACTAAGTACAATACTTCGTCAATAGGTGATTGCCTATGATACGAAATACTGACCGAAAATCAACGATGGGTGGACATGTCTCTTAGGTTTCTCTTGCGAGTGCTACCACTGTGTCTTAGAAAGAGAGATGTAATCGACCAGATGCTAAAAAACTCGATCCCAACAACTACTGTATGTTACTGTCACAAGCGATCTTGGTTCTACAGGTGCACACAAATATCCATGTTAAAAGCTATACCCACTTTACGAATCAAGGTACGACATTACGTCTGAATGAGGTGGGTTTTTTTTCCGGATAAATGCTGTGATGGTGATCATAGGAATGTGTATTATCAGACCAACACGTAGCCCACGAACCAAACAAGAGATAAAATTACTGCATTTTGAAAGTGATTCGGCTAAGGAACGTGGTATGTAAGCAGTATTTGCGACTCCCTCCCACCACCCCAGCTAGATAATTCTATAGTATTTATATTGCATTCTGTCTCGAGACCATATCAGAGGTTCCGCTTTATATCCCCTGAGATACAGACCATGGTTCATTGAGAAGGATCACAAACATTAGTAGATGGTGTGCTAATTGAGGTCATAAGTAAATGTACACTAGCTTCTCAGATATATATTGTTGTGCTATCCGCTAGAAATGATACCCATGATTTGGAATCAGCTCTTTCCATTGAAGCACGTACATATGTTGGATCCTATTGACAATTCCTTTAATCATTACAACCACTACTCAGTCAGATTTCTGGCACTCCCGTATCTCGAAATGAGTCACCATTCCTAAACCTACCTGCTTCAGTAAAATTCCAACACATCTCGCAACTGCTCCCATTTCTACAGCCTAGCGCATGTGATCGTTCCAGTTTAAGTCGGAACTGAGCAGAAGTCGGAGAAAGACATACCCACAAGCTTCTGCAACCCGTGTAGAAACATAACGTCCTGAGTTAGTGGAACAGGACTGTGTTTTGACCATTCGGTGGAAATGTGTGCAATGTGGTACATCTCCGAACTAGATACAGATACTACAGACCGAAGCAGATCCGTGTCGATTCAAATCTACCAGCCCAACATGCTATCATCGTTATTCTCTACCCACAAACAGAGAAAAATTAAGAACTATAGAAGCTCCACTAACTTCATCCGATATAGAACTGATCTACTCACCATTGCTCGTGCAATGACGCAAGGCTGTGGTGGGGCTCCAGCGTGGGGAGGGAGATATCACAATGCTCCCCAGAATAGCGCAGCATGCAGCCTTCCAAGCATTCCTCACGGTATACCCCGTCCCTCACCGAATAAAGACACTGCAGAGTCCACTTTAAAGTTTCATCACCTATACTCTAGGTGAATGATCGAATCCCACAGATTATACTAAGTCACAAAAGACGCTCCCTCTGGTCATGTTTAGTTGTTTCAAACACTGTTTTCCAACACGCTTTTGTACAGTGCCAAACATTTTGTTTTTCCGCCACGGCTTCGAAGCCTGTGCCAGATTCTAAACTGACATTAAGAAGTTCTGATCCACAGCCTTTTACAGGAAACTAGACATTGCACAGTGTAAATCATGTTGTTACAGCAGATACCATAACATGCCACAGTCGGCTGATTTTAAATAAAAGACAGTTACAACATGAGGACTTAGGAAAAGAGTGTTTGCAGTGTGTAGAGTCTCCAAACTACAGTCAAAAGGTGATTCTCGAGCTCTACATTTAGATTCGCCTCTCACACTGACGGAATAGCTGATAACTCTACATTCCATTTCGACTGATTCCTCATATTGCAGACATGTATGTGATCACTGTTTCGGTGCTATCCACCCCAGATGGTGTAGCTCAGCAGGCAAAACTCTCTCTCCATCTCAAACAAGCGATGTCAGTCAATCATTATGTGGTAACCAATAGTGTACCAGTGGAAAGATGGGATGGAAAAGACAACATCGATGTACTCTAATAATAAGCATCATAGTTGATAGTGTGAACAATTTTAGCAATTTTACAGCAATTTCAACACCAACCAATGATCCGACAGCACATTTCCCAATTTCAGTATCATAGCTAAAGCACCCTTTCTCCAGATTATATCACAGCAAATGTAGACAGATGACTGTGCAATACGTCCATTCAGTGTTAATTCTCGAGCACATACATCATCAAAGTATATCAGAAAATGCTCTACATATTTCTAACACCTTGAGGATAGTGCACAATTTATGGTGATGTCACAGAGCATTCTCGTTGTATTAGGGTAAAATTAGATTGTGAAAGACCCTCTCGCACTGTCGTTGACCAGCCCACCCTGCAGCACTTCTACTGATGTAATCTGCATCCTACCAGAAATAAGTCGCTACATTCCACATCTCAAGAATGAATTGAGCGTACCAAGTCCTCGCCAGGTCAAGTGCACAATATTTCTCGAGATGCACCCATGCCAAGGAGCTTACCACTCCTTATCGATGTATAGTAACATATTTCCAGAGGTCATGTTGTAATACTACACAGTTAAGAAGAACAAGAAACGAATGATTTTGATGCGCGATGGAGATACGGATGGATGGAGTTCGATGCATTTTTACCTAAATAAACCAAGCTATCAACCCTAAAGCCAGCCGCAGTGGCCATACAGTTCTAGGAGCTTCAGCCTGGAACCATGCAGCTGCTGCGTTCGCAGGTTCGAATCCTACCTAGGGCATGGATGTGTGAGATATCCTTAGGTTAGTTATGTTTAAGTAGTTCTAAGTTCTAGGGGACTGATGACCTCAGATCTTAAGTCTTGTAGTGCTTAGAGCCATTTTTATCAACTCTAAACTAATGTGCTAGAGTCTAGTATCGGTTCCTGGAAGGTATCGGTAAGATAGAACATAAACACATACACTCCTAAGGCTACAACATTCTGCATTTAAAGTGGGCTATAATAACATTATAGCTTTAGCTATGATACTGAAATTGGGAAATGTGCTGTCAGATCATTGGTTGGTGTTGAAATTGCTGTAAAATTGCTAAAATTATTCACACTATCAACTGTGATGCTTATTATTAGAGTACCTCGCCTGCTTCTCCAGCCTATCAGTAGTATGGAATGTAGTGCTGTTAATACTCCAATGTAAGAAATATATTTCAAGCGGATGACATACATCTTTCCTCCCGGTTTCACTATAATAAACTACCACAATAGACATACAATATAATGCAGCCTCGATGGAAAAAATTGACTGCCTCCCTGATTCCCTTCATTTTGATGTCGACTTTTCTCAGATAATTCTTTTTTCCACATACTTGTTCCCATGTACTAATTGTTCTGTGCGAACCAGAAGAAACCCAAGTACTTCCTCAATTACGCCTCATTTCGGTTTATATTCGGTAAATTTATACATATTCCCTCGTTATTTTTCGCAATTCTATCGATTTTATGTCAGATCTATCAATGCGATTATGACATAACCTCACAACTGCCAACACCTAGCCCAAATGCACTGATTGGGAGGCGTAATAAAGCATTGTACTAGACTATATACAGTCACCTCCACATTCAGAGTGCGTTTGCTCTGTTTTCTGTATGTCTGCGTAGATTCGTGCCCCACAGATGGCCCCCAGGACCCAGCTCCCCCCCCCCCCTCCCCCCAAGGTTGTGGACCAAACTTCGAACATAGAATATGTTATGTGTGTCGACAGAAGTGCCGACACAGTGTTATTATGAAGGGGCCGAATAGGGCACGCGTCAACTCACGCCGTCCTGCGTTAAGTCTGAAACAGGATACTTTATAAATGCTATAAAGAAAAGAACGGAGCTTCTCGTATACTCAACTTTATTCTCCTGTGTGGTACATCTCCATGGTGAATACAAGTAAGACTCTCTCCAGATATGGTTAACTGCGCCTTGCTAGGTCGTAGCTATGGACTTAGCTGAAGGCTATTCTAACTGTCTCTCGGCAAATGAGAGGAAGGCTTCGTACGTCTAGTCGCTAGCAATGTCGTCCGTACAACTGGGGCGAGTGCTAGTCCGTCCTTCTAGACCTGCCATGTGGTGGCGCTAGGTCTGCAAGTACTGATGGCGGCGACACGCGGGTCCGACATGTACTAATGGACCGCGGCCGATTTAAGCTACCACCTAGCAAGTGTGGTGTCTGGCGGTGACACCACAGAATACGTGTCCAGACATAGCACATGTTTGGTTCCCGCGAACTCTATCACAGATGTGATATGTGGTGGATCCGCCTCCGAACATAGGTGTGGATGTATATAGTCTGTGACAGATCCACACCCAAACGCAAACTTGGATGTGGTATATTGTGGATCTGTACCAAGACACCACTTCGTACATTGTGCATGGCGACTCCACCCTCAAACCCTATCCCGTGCGACGCAAATTGTAGATCCGCATCTCAACATTGCTCTGGATATAATGTGTGGCAGATCCACATTCAAACACTAACTCGGGTCTACTTAGGGTCATGGGAGCCTTTTGCGAGGCATGCATATACACAGACATACAGAAAACAGAGCAAACGCTCTCCGAATGTGGAGGTGACTGGATACATTCGAGTACAGTGCTATATTACGCCTCCTGATCACTCTAAAAAAAAATGTTCAAATATGTGTGAAATCTTATGGGACTTAACTGCTAAGGTCATCAGTCCCTGAGATTACACACTACTTAACCTAAATTATCCTAAGGACAAACACACACACCCATGCCCAAGGGAGCACTCGAATCTCCGCCAGGACCAGCCGCACAGTCCATGACTGCAGTGCCTCAGACCGCTCGACTAATCCCGCGCGGTCTTGATCACTGCATTTGGGCTAGGTGTTGGCAGCTGTGCTACATTTACAAGCAATTTCAAAACATGGAACCAGAGGTTATGTCATGGTCATATGGATAGATCTGACATAAAATCGATAGAATTGCGAAAAAATACGAGGGAATAGGCATAAATTGACCGAATATACACCGAAATTTCCAATTGACCTTCTTCTTCCCACCAAATTTCATAGTTCCCACCAAAATCCGCTATCTTGGATAACATCTCCGCCATATTGGATGACGTCATCGCCGCCATCTTGGATACATCGGCAACAGGTGGGGAGTAGGGTGACGCCTACCTTGTTCCACTACACACACACACACACACACACACACACACACACACGCGCGCGCGCGCGCGCTGGATGATTTTGAATAAGACAGTCACAACAAAAGGAAACTGAAAGAGTTTTGCAGCATTGTGGATCCTTTCCAAACTGCTGTCCAAACGTGATTGACAGCCTCTACATTTAAAGTCATCTGGCACAGTGACAGAATAGATGATGGCTCAAAGTTCCATTTCGAATGATTCCTCATATTGCAGTCATTTGCGCGATCACTGAGCCTTACCCAGAAGATGTTCCCCTCTACCTAGACACTTTCTCCATCTCAATCAAGAGATGTTAGTCAATCATTATGTGGTAATCAACAGTGTACCAGTGGACAGATTGGATGGAAGAGACACCGCCGATGTACTGTAATAGTAAATACCACAGTTGATAGTACAAACAATTTTAGCAATTGAATAAAGTCAAAACCGACCAATGCTGCAAAATCATGCTTCCCAGTTTCACTATCATCGCTAAAGCACCCCTCCTCTACTTTGCGAGTACCATTGCGAATGTAGTATGGGAGATCAAAAAGTCAGTATAAATTTGAAAACTTAATAAACCACGGAATAATGTAGATAGGTAAAAATTGACACACATGCTTGGAATGACATGGGGTTTTATTAGAACCACCCCATATTGCTAGTTACGTGAAAGATCTCTAGCGCGCGTTGTTTGGTGGTGATCGTGTACTCAGCCGCCACCTACTCAGCCGCCTGCTTGGCCTCCCAGGTCCCCAGACCTCAGTCCGTGCGATTATTGGCTTTAGGGTTAAATGAAGTCGCTAGTGTATCGTGATCGACCGACATCTCTAGGGATGCTGAAAGACAACATCCGACGCCAATGCCTCACCATAACTCGGGACATGCTTTACAGTGCTGTTCACAACATTATTCCTCGACTACAGCTATTGTTGAGGAATGATGGTGGCATATTGAGCATTTCCTGTAAAGAACATCATCTTTGCTTTGTCTTACTTTGTTATGCTAATTATTGCTATTCTGATCAGATGAAGCGCCATCTGTCGGACATTTTTTGAACTATTGTATTTTTTTGCTTCTAATAAAACCCATGTGACTCCAAGCATGTGTGCCAATTTGTACCTCTCTATCTACATTATTCCGTGATTTATTCAGTTTTCAAATTTATACAGACTTTTTGATCACCCTGTAGGTGACTGTGCAGTACTTCCAGTCATTGTTAATTCTTGAATATATATATAATCAAAGTACACCACACAGTGGTTTACATGTTTCTAGCACCTCGAGAATAGTGCGTAATTTACGATATTTTTCTGTGCGGATGGGAGTCACAGGATATTCTCGCATTCTTGGGACAGAGACTGAAAAACCCCCTCGCACCGTCTTTGACCAACCCGCCCTGCAGCACCGTCACCGATTTAACCTGCAGCCGAGCAGAAGTAGGCTGTTGCGTTCTGCGTCTTGTGAATGTATGGAGCTTGCCGGGTCCGTAACTGGTGTTCCGCACTCGCCCAAGTGCACAAGATTTCTGCAGATGCTCGCATGTCGCGGACGTTAGCACTCCTTGTCGGTGTAGAGTAGTAGATTTGAAAGTATTCTGATGTAATAGCAGACTGTTAAGAAGAACTAGAAGAAGGTGGCTTTTATGCACGAAAGATCTCCAGACGGATGTAGTTCAAAGAATTTTTATATAACTCAATTACGTTATCAATTCTATTGTTCTAATGTTTGGAATCAGTACCAGGAAGGTACTGGTAAGAGAGAACACGAACAAACGCACTCCTAAGGCATCATGGTTCTGCACTTAAAACAGGCTATATGTTTGGTTGCTGCAGTTTCCGACTTATTAGTCGCATGGAAGGTAACGCTGTTAACATTCCAATGCAAGAAATCTATATCCAGCCCGTGACATATATGCTTCGTAAGACACTGCAAAATGAAAAAACTACTTCCTTAAAATATCGATTCCGTGTGATACATGCACAACGTAGCTTTCCAGAGATGTATAGCGTCCATTGTTCACATCCGATCCCAGTTCAGAAATTATACTGTGCTCGTATCAGTCCTTTACGAAATGATGGTTAGTAACGGAGAATAGCTCCTACAAGGAAACATAAACGCATAGCAGCGGCGTCTGACATTTGAAATTACACGTCATGCAGCCACTAGCTCTGGAAACAGGACATCCGTCAAGCAGATGTATACGGAAAGATTGCAGAACCTCGCAAATACCTGTCTCTAACTTAGTGTCACTACAGTTACGAAGCCGAAGTCTCGATTTTATACCCAAGATGCGACAAGGGAATGGAGTACGTCAGAGAAATCGTAGTTCGTGTCGAGGTATGTGTCGAAACGGGATGATCACGTTTCATCCCACATGAGATGGAAGTGCTATGATGACCGAGAGGTTCCATATTAACGATTGCAAGTAGACAGTGCTGTAAGTCACACACAGAACATGTGGTTGCATATGAGTCGAACTCACGCTGTATCACACGACTGATGCATCCTGTTAGAAAAACGAAAAAATGGTCAGATGACCTGCGGCACCATCTCCCTCCATCTCTAGAATGCATCATCAGTCGGTCATTAAATCGTACCTCGTTACAGCTCCATCGCTTCCGATCACTCCATCCAGTCTCTGACATCTTTTAATGCCTCTTTAACTGTCTCTTATTTAAAATCATCCAGTTTGTGAGTGTGTGTGTGTGTGTGAGTTTTGCTGTGGGAGTAGCAACATGATCTACACCGTGTGATGTCTAGTTTTCTGTGAGAGGCAATGGATCAGAACATGTTAATGTGTTGTGAGAGTAGCAACATGATTTACACCGTGTGATGTCTAGTTTTCTGTGAGAGGCAATGGATCAGAACATGTTAATGTGTTGTGAGAGTAGCAACATGATTTACACCGTGTGATGTCTAGTTTTCTGTGAGAGGCAATGGATCAGAACATGTTAATGTGTTGTGAGAGTAGCAACATGATTTACACCGTGTGATGTCTAGTTTTCTGTGAGAGGCAATGGATCAGAACATGTTAATGTGTTGTGAGAGTAGCAACATGATTTACACCGTGTGATGTCTAGTTTTCTGTGAGAGGCAATGCATCAGAACATGTTAATGTGTTGTGAGAGTAGCAACATGATTTACACCGTGTGATGTCTAGTTTTCTGTAAGATGCAATGGATCAGAAAGTGTTAATGTCAGTTTGGAACGTGACACAGACTCTGAAGTCGTAGTGCAAAAAACAATATGTCTGATGACCAGTAGTTCAGTGTAACGCTCCTTCAGTCCACGCCTTCTGCAGGTATAATCTGCCTCAGACTCTTTAAGGAACTTATGTACTGGTCCTTGTGTTTTATTATTGTATTATTTATTACAATACCAGGTAATGCCTACATTAAAGGTTTTGTGTGTCCAGTCAATAGTTTCGATCGCCTTCTGGAATAAATCTAGCAGTGTAGTGTTCAGTGGACGTTAAGGGTTGTGTTACAAAGTTTACCATCATCTTATTTCACCCATTTGGTGATCAGTTGCTTGTTTTTTTTTAATTAACCTTTGCTATTGTGTTTGCTGTTTTACAACAGGTTTCAAAATTTTTTATATTATTGCCGTTCCTGGCGTGTAAGGCCTTCAGCCGCGATTGTGATCACTTGCGTTAAAATTCTAATTTGGTAATTTGATAATTTGTATTTACGCAGTAAGCCTTTAAAACCTTATTTAGTGCCATTCCTGGCGTCTGATGCCTTCTGGTGTGTTTGTGGCGACTTTCCTTTAATATTTCAATACCTGTAATTCGTAAGTTGCAGCGAGTTTTAAACAATTCTCAAATTATTGCCATCTCTGGCGTGTAAAGCTTTCTGCCCAGATGATAGTGGCTTGCTTTTAAAACATTACTTGCTGTATCTGTATTTGATGGTGATTTGCTAAATTGTAACTCACTGAAAACAGTATTATGTACATAGTTGTTTATTCGTTCATTAGTAACGTGTGGTATTATTATTTATTGTTGAGTCTGGAATTACCGGTTTAAAATAAATAGTGTATAACTGTGAAAGGCAACCAGTAGTGACTGATCACGACCCCGTCCACAATCGTGACCGAATCCTGCCTTCCCCTGACTACCAGGTTTCAACTACAGCTTTGTACACCACCATACCTTTTGTTTTTTCCACCATGACTCTGAGGTGTGTATCAGGTTCTAAACTGACATTAACGTGTTTCGATCCAGTGGCTCTCACAGAAAACTGGGTAGCATACGGTGTAAATCGTGTGCTGCTGCGTCCACAACGCACACACTGCATGACTGAAATGAAAGAAAGTCACAACATTAGGAATCTGGAAGAGTTTTATGGCACTGTGAAGCGTTTCCAAACACCAGCCTGAATGTGAATGATGACCTCTGCATTTAAACTCATGTTTCACGGTGACGGGGTAGCAGATGACTCAGTGTTCCATTTTGACTGCTTACTCATATTGTGGTCATGTACACAACCACTACTTCTGTGCTGGCCTTCCCCGGGAGGTGCTGCCCCTTCACCGAGACTCTTTCCTCATCTCAAACAAGTATTGTCAGTCAATCATTATGTGGTAATCGACAGTGCACCAGTGGACGGATGGGATGTAAAAGACACCGTCGATGTACTGTAATAAGCGTCACAGTTGAAAGTGTGATCAGTTTATTCCATTTTACTAGTTTTTTTCCGTAATTTTAACGCCGACCAATGACACAGCAGCATGTTTTCCAGTTTCTGTATCATCGCTAAACCGCCCCTGCACTACTTTGTGCTTAGCACTGCGAATGTAGATAGATGACTGTGCAGTACGTCCATTAACTGTTAATTCTCTAATGTACACACTCAAGTATACCATTCAGCCATTTACATATTTCTAGCACTTAGAGCATAGGGCATAACTCACGATTACGATTGCCCCTCTTTCCCCAGGCAGATGGGAGTACAGAGCACTCTTGCATTCCTAGGAAGAAGTTAGAGATTGAAAGACCCCCTCGTATTGTTTTTGAGCAAGTCTCGCTGCAACACTGTCGCTGATTTAATTTCCAGCTGACCAGAAGTAGACCGCTACGTTTCACGTCTCGTGAAGGAACAGAGTCCATAATGATGTTCAGCGAACACTATTCCGAATACAATTTACTCGTGGCACCCATTCATGTGCACAAGATCACTCCAGATGAGCGCATGTGTAGTAGGTTAGCACTCCCTACCGGTGAACAGTAGATACGGGAGTGTTGTGGTGATATAACAGATGGTTATGAATAAGAAACGTGTGGTTTATGCAAGATCGGACTCCAGACGAACGTACTTTGAAGCATTACACGTAAATCAACTGCGCTATAGAATCAGAAATATTGTTCTAGTGTCTGAACTCAGTACCAAGACGAGACTGGTAAGAGGGAAATTATTGTGGAACATAAACACATGCATCCCTAAGGCTACACGGTTCTGCACTTAAAACACGCTACAACGCTAGGGCGGTACAGCTTCCGACCTGTTAGCCGAGCAGAATGCAACGCTCTTAATATTGCAATGTAAGAAGTATATCCCCAGTGCATGGGATACATTCTCCATGCAGTTTTATCTACAATAAACTATGTCGACAATCTGTAAAGGGATAAAACGACTACCTTGCACACCAAAGAAAACAGCGATTCTTTGTAACACAAACCCTACATATGTGTCGAGAGGTGTATGACACGTACTGTTTACGAAGTTTACGTTCGGTTACGGTTCGAAAAATGATCCTCCACAGCCGACAGACAGCGGCAACCTACGAGGTAATAAACACTAACGTCCGTTGTCAGAGGAGATGTAAGTGCCTTACCACAGTTACCACCGCCACTGGTAAGCTTCCTCTTGCACACAGACTTCATGGTCCGATGTTAGGTTGTATTGCTCATTTGCGGGGTAACATTGCCGTTTGGCCTTGACGTCACGTCTCTAGATGGCCTTGACGTCACGTCTCTAGAATGCCGCCTCTCTTCACTATTAAGATGTGTATATGTAGCTTCAATTTAATCTCCTCCTACAGAACACGCAGTCTTATTGATTTTACACAGGATTCTTTTCACGGTATTTGTCTCTAATTTTATGTATTCGCTGTCAATTTCCGAAACTTTATAACCGTGACGGTATAAATTCACGTCGAAATTTGACATTCCAACTATCATTTCATACATCACCGCTTCCAATTGTGACGTCACATAATAATAGGTATTGATTATTTAACGAAAAATTTCTCGTCAAAAACATAACACAGATGTTTATGCACGCAAACTACTGAGCTTTGTCGATCTTTTTTTTTTTATTTCAAGTAGTTTTAAACTGTGTGGAGAAAACTGTTCAAACACCTATACTAACAATTTAATTAACATTTCCTGTGGCACGTCTTCTGAAGCAACATTTGTGACATGTTCAACATGAGATATTCAGCACTAGATTTAATAACTCCTGAAGCAGTTCGTGAAAATGCGCCAGGAAGGCCGAGGCAGTTTAGATCCCACGGAGGAATGAAATATCACATCCTAGTTCCTATGTCATCTGGAAAGATAAACTGCAGCTCTGTCTCTCTCTTTGTCTGCACCGATATTTTTTTAAACTCTATTTCATGTCAGCCTGCTACTGTCTTTGTGAGATCGTCAATTTGTGTGTGTGATAGCAGATACCGCATCTGCCTTGTGTCCCCTGCATCACGATCATGTGATCGAGCTTTGATTGTTTATTAACTTGAGCAGATTTCTGTATAGATTGCCTGTCAGATATTCGTCCTGGAAGGGCGCGCGCAGGTACTGGTAGACTGCTTCACGCGTGCAGACCACGTGAGGTGGCTGTGGACGCCGACAGGAGGTGCGCTCAGAACGACTGCACGCCGCCGCCGCCGCCGCCGCCGCCGCCGCTCCTCAGGCTGTCTGCCGCCAGTGTGGGGCGGCCAGGCAGCCGACGCGACGCGGGCCCCGGGCTGAGCGGCTGGGGCAGCGCGCGGGGGTCGCGACGTGCGAGAAACTTCTTCAGGTGTGTTTCAGCGGTCTGTGACGGTGTAATTACGCGTTTCCTTACACGATCGGAATGCAAAAAGCGACGGAGTTATTTAAATATTAAAATGTTCAAATGTGTGTGAATTCCTAAGGGACCGAACTACTCGGGACATCGACCCCTAGACTTACACACTGATCAAACTAACTTACGCGAAGAACAACACATGCCCGAGGGAGTACTCGAACTTCCGGCGGGAGTTTAAATATTCTACACACACTGTAATCGATTTCCTGACAAACTGTACTCATACACCACCTTGTACCCCGTAAATTTCTTTAAATAAACAATATTCCACATGCTGTCTAAATTGCTTACACAATATTTCATACATTGCAATAGATCCATCAATATTTACAGGAGGAGGACGGAGGCAAGGAAAATTGAAGGATATCAATTTAAGTAATTAATTAGTCAATCAAATTGGTTCAGTGGTATGGGAATCTATTTGAATAACCTGAAGCAGTTCGTGAATACCGAAAGTGACTCAACTGAACTATTTATCGCCAATTTTTCAATCAATTTAATTGTACTGTATGTTAACCGGGGACCTAGAAACGACGGAGAGGCTCCGTCCCCGCCGCAGCCGCAGTGGTCCACAACCCCACGACGACTACCGCAGTCCACTTCACCCCTCCGCCGTCCTACACCGAACCCAGGGTTACTGTGCGGTTCGGTCCCCCGTGCACGCCCCAGGGAACGTCTCACACTAGACGAGTGTAACCCCTATGTTTGCGTGGTAGAGTAATGGTGGTGTACGCGTACGTGGAGAACTTGATTGCACAGCAATCGCCGACATAGTGCAGCTGAGGCGGAATAAGGGGAACCAGCCCGCATTCGCCGAGGCAGATGGAAAACCGCCTAAAAACCATCCACGGATTGGCCGATTCACCGGACCTCGACACAGATCCGCCGGGCTGATTGGTACCGGGGATCAGGCGATCCTTCCCGCCCGGAAAGCCGTGCGTTTGACCGCACGGCCAACGGGTCAGGCATCAATTTAATTAATTAATTAAAATGAAGGGCAAGTATGTCGATGGTGGAACGTAATTCGTGGAAAGAAACCCAGCGCCACTTCTGATATCAAATTATGTTCCATGCGAAGAAGCAGATACGGGCAGTGTGATCACTTCTACATCTGCATGGCTACTCTGCAAGTCACACTTAAGTGCCTGGCAGACAGCTCATTGAACCACGTTCACATTCACTCTCTGTCATTCCCCTCTTGAACAGCTCCCACGGAAAGATATAGCGGTCCGGTTTTTCCTCGCGGATAAGGCATGTAGAACAATTTTACAAGGTTTCCTGTCCCTACTACACTCATTAATCATTTCAATCTCCGAGATAAGTTGCAGTCACCAGGTAATACTAATTTCAGAACGCAGTTGCACAGGAGTAAATTAATAGTAAATTTACTTTCACCAGCTGTTGTGTAATAGATCCCTTGATATGGTGGTAATCACGCCCACGTGACTTTTTTAGGTGAGCATTTTTACTAGGTGAGCATCAGTGATTTATTTCATGATAGTAAGGTTTCATTCAGCCTGACTCATTGTTTTATCCTGCTCATTAGAGATTTCATCTTTGCATACCGAATGTCTAAGAATGAAATTCTGCATTTATATACAAGGCGTCTACATACTGCAACAAGCGATTGTCCTTTCAAATCTCAATTTCGGGGTCACAGGCAGAACAATAGTTACACAATATAAATCTGTGAAGACTGCCTTTGCTAGTTGTCCTCTGTACAAACACGTTATCGTTGTGTTTGTGTAGTAATATTCTGCGCTAATGCCTGATGTAAATAACTACGAAAATCCTTCTTAGTGGATAAAGTAGAGCTCATAACAATATATGAACTCATTGAACCTGATCATCATTAAGGAAAAAAAAGCATCAGGATACGGTGATATACGAAAAAGTATGCGTGATAAGCTAAAGAATAACATTAAAATTGACTTAATTGGCAATGGAACAGCATCTTCCAAGGAAACCCAAAAGAAATCACTCCAAGTGTTACTGGGTAAAGCTCTTTCAGTGAGATTCGTAAGAGTTATGCAACGCACGACACAACACGATTGTATCAAAATTATTCGGGGTTGATGGAAATTGAAATAATACAGAGATTTAGATGACGATACTCCATACCAGCAACCACGTTTAATTTATGTGGCACGAAGAAACTGCACGTATTTCCTGTCAACACACTTTAAAATCTATTACACATCTATAGACTCCATGTTATTTGGAAGTGACCGAAGAGTTTTAGCTGGTACGCAATGAAGTCTACAACGTGAGCTGCATCTGTTACCGAAAGCAGAGCCTTATTGTAACGCCACAGTCGTATAACTGCTGGAATGGCTACCACTTCACAGATGTCAGAAAACGGCAGTATCGCGATGCAAGAATGGTCACAGGGATTATCCGTATGTCATCGACCGGGGAAAAGGATAAAGAGCAATTTGCGATACTACTAAATACAAAGTTTTGACCAGTGACAGAATGATATTGGCATCTTGTCACGTCACCTCTCGTAGTACACTTAGAATTTAAATGCTCTATGCCGTTGTTCGACTTCACATTTTTGCTGAAGTTGAAATAAATCGTTTTGTCTGCGCAATGTGTTAGGAATAATAGTGTTCTGTGGTAAAAATAAAAATTTGTACCGCTGTGCAGCTTTCTTCGCTGTACTCGATTCGTCTTTTCTGTCTCGTACTAATAATCTACGACTGAAGACCGTATTTGTAACTGATTTTGTCATTCACTTCTTAATATAATTCCTGTAATGAAAACTCCACCTTTCATCGTCAGCCCAAAAGATTGCCAGACATTTGTTGTCGCGTTGAATACGTAGTCTGACGCACAGTCGCCTTCCTAATTGCATCGCTGGTCGATATACGAGTAGACATACAGTATCTTAGCTCCCACTTTATGCCATTAAACGTCTGTCACACTTTGAGAATAATGCAATACACAATATATATACCGTCAAATATTTAGTAAGCAGGTCACACAAATTAAAGCAACAAAGTTTTTTAACTGTGTAACGAGCTACCAAGAAGTGCTGCAATGTACAAAACGGACTTAAAAGTTTATCATATAAATTCCAGTTACCAATTAGGTGACCGGAACTTGCATCTGCATCCGAAAACAAACCTTTAGTTTACCAATAGTAACTTTCTATACACATAGTCAAAGAGAAGCATCTACGTTGTCACGACTGCAAATACAGGGTGTCCATTGCTCGTGACTGGGCCAAATATTTCACGAAATAAGCGTCAAACGAAAAAACTACGAAGAACGAAACTAGTCTAGCTTGAAGGAGAAAAACAGATGGCGCTATGGTTGGCCCGCTAGATAGCGCTGCCATAGGTCAAACGGATATCAACTGCGCTTTTTAAAATAGGAACCACCATTTTTATTACATATTCGTGTAATATGAAAAGAAATATGAATGTTTTAGTTGGACCACTTTTTCGCTTTGTGATAGATGGCACTGTAATAGCCACAAACGTATAAGTGCGTGGTATCACGTAATATTCAGCCAGTGCGGACGGTATTTGCTTCGTGATACGTTACCCGTGTTAAAATGGACCGTTTACCAATTGCGGAAAAGGTCTATATCGGGTTGATGTATGGCTATTGTGATCAAAATGCACAACGGGCGTGTGCTATGTATACTGCTCGGTATCCTGGACGACATCACCCAAGTGTCTGAACCGTTCGCCGGATAGTTACGTTATTTAAGGAAACATGTGTTCAGCCACATGTGAAACGTCAACCACGACCTGCAACAAATGTTGATGCCCAAATAGGTGTTTTAGCTGTTGTCGCGGCTAATCTGCACATCAGTAGCAGACAAACTGCGCGAGAATCGGGAATCTCAAAAACATCGGTTTTAAGAATGCTACATCAACATCGATTGCACCCGTACCATATTACTGTGCACCAGGAATTGCATGGCGACGACTTTGAACGTCGTGTTCAGCTCTGTCACTAGGCACAAGAGAAATTACAGGACGAAGACAGATTTTTTGCTCACCTTCTATTTAGCGACGAAGCGTCATTCACCAACAGCGGTAACGTAAACCGGCATAATATGCACTATTGGGCAACAAAAATCTACGATGGCTGCGACAAGTGGAACATCAGCGACCTTGGCATGTTAATGTATGGTGCGGCATTATGGGAGGAAGGATAATTGGCCACTATTATATCGATGGCAATCTAAATGGTGCAAATGTATGCTGATTTCCTACGTAATGTTCCACCGATGTTAGTATAAGATGTTTCACTGCATGACAGAAAGCCGATGTACTTCCAACATGATGGACTTCCGGCACATAGCTCGCCTGCGGTTGAAACACTATTGAATAGCATATTTCATGACAGGTGGATTGGTCGTCGAAGCACCATACCATGTCCCGCACGTTCACCGGATCTGACGTCCCCGGATTTCTTTCTGTGGGGAAAGTTGAAGGATATTTGCTATCGTGATCCACCGACAACGCCTGACAACATGCGTCAGCGCATTGTCAATGCATGTGCGAACATTACGGAAGGCGAAGTACTCGCTGTCGAGAGGAATGTCGTTACACGTATTGCCAAATGCATTGAGGTTGACGGACATAATTTTGAGGATTTATTGCATTAATTTGGTGTTTACAGGTAATCACAATTGATAGGTTCAGAAAGGTACGTGTATCACATTTGATCAACAGAAATAAAATGTTCTGTATTTTACTTTAAACAACCAACCTGTTACCAACCATTTATCTACAATTGTGAGCTATATGTTTGTGACTATTACAGCGCCATCTATCACAAAGCGAAAATGTGGTCCAACTAAAACATTCATATTTCTTTACGTACTACACGAATATGTAATAATAATGGGGTTCCTATTTAAAAAAAAAAAACGCAGTTTATATCCGTTTTACCTATGGCAGCGCCATCTAGGGGGCCAACCATAGCGCCATCTGGTTCCCCCCTTCAAGCTAGAAAAGTTCCGTTCTTTGTAGTTTTTTCGTTTGTCGCTTATTTCGTGAGATATTTGGCCAGGTCACGATCAATGGACCACCCTGCATATAACTCGTGTTGTAAGAAGAATAACAAGGTGATAGCAAGCCTCTTGGGTCGTACCTGTTGTTGTTGTTGTTGTTGTTGTAGTCTTCAGCCCTGAGACTGGTTTGATGCAGCTCTCCATGCTACTCTATCCTGTGAAAGCTTCTTCATCTCCCAGTACTTACTGCAAACATCCTTCTGAATCTGCTTAGTGTATTCATCTCTTGGCCTCCCTCTACGATTTTTACCCTCCACACTGCCCTGCAATGCTAAATTTGTGATCCCCTGATGCTTCAGAACATGTCCTACCAACCGATCCCTTCTTCTAGTCAAGTTGTGCCACAAGCTCCTCTTCTCCCCAATTCTATTCAAACCTCCTCATTAGTTATGTGATCTACCCATCTAATCTTCAGCATTCTTCTGTAGCACCACATTTCGAAAGCTTCTATTCTCTTCTTGTCCAAACTATTTATCGTCCATGTTTCACTTCCATACATGGCTACATTCCATACAAAAGCTTTCAGAAATGACTTCCTGACACTTAAATCTATACACGTTGTTAACAAATTTCTCTTCTTCAGAAACGATTTCCTTGCCATTGCCAGTCTACATTTTATATCCTCTCTACTTCGACCATCATCAGTTATTTTGCTCCCCAAATAGCAAAACTCCTTTACTACTTTAAGTGTCTCATTTCCTAATCTAATTCCCGCAGCACCACCCGACTTAATTCGACTACATTCCATTATCCTCGTTTTGCTTTTGTTGATGTTCATCTTTCACCCTCCTTTCAAGACACCTATTAGCACTGATGTGTCCCGCGCCCCAAAAGGTGGAGCTAAGACTTCCTGAAAAACTCACAAGCTCGAAAAGAGTTTTTACGAGCGGCTCTCGTGCTGTGAGATAAGCTCTATCACTTCAGTTTAGCAATATCGACAGCTTCTTCTCGGTGTCAGTGAGCGCACGATTTCGCACCGCCGCTGTTACAGCCTCTGCTGAAATCGCAGTATTGCTAATCAACGACACACTCCCCTTCCACCGACTGTGCATTGTTGCGAACTTTCCTAGGGATCGTCACCGCAGAAAAATTGTCCTGAGTTATAGAGACCACACCGGAAGCTTTTATTACTGGTGACGTTATGCAGGAGTTTTGTATTCACGCCTGTTTAGAAATGTATATATAACACATAAGAAACCAGACTTAATTATGCACGAGGTGCTGATGACATCGGTCCTTAAATTACACGCTATAGACCGATCTGCATCATTAAAGGGAATGTGTTTCTGCATTGAAACTAGTTACAAGTGAACAAAGAAATTAACTAACCGAGTATTTCAAATATTTAAATACCGACAACATTTACCCTCGCATAGAACAGAGGGACAATAGTTAGTAGAAATTGTTGCGGCTGTAAAAAGATCGATTCCCGAAGCATACGCCAACTACCACCGTCATACCTTAGCAAAAGATCTTATCGAGAAACCGAGAATAATCTGTTCATAAGTAAACTCGCTAAGCGGGTCTAACGCTTCTATCCAGTCACTCGTTGACCAGTTTGGTGGGGCTATAGAAGATAGCATAAGGAAAACCCGAGTTTTAAAATTAACATCTAGGATATCGTTCAGGCAGGAGAATCGTACAAACATACCGCTGTTTGACCGTCTTGGAGTACGTACTAATGCGCATCCGCGGCGTGGCAAAGTATCTGGAAGAGTTGAAAGCAAATAAGTTGCCAAGTCCGGACGGATTGCCAGTCCGGTTGCACAGAGTACTCTACGGTAATGATTCCTTACTTAGCCAGCATTTATCGCGAATCTCTCGCCCAGCGAAGGAAAACAGAGCATGTGTTTCCCGTATATGAGAAGGGTAAAAGAACGGTCCTGCAAAATTACAGATCAATATTCTAGCATCGGTTTTCTGCACAATTCTTGACATATTCAAAGTTCGAATATAATAAATTTGCTTGAGATGGAAAAGCTTGTGTCCACGAATCAGTACGATTTTAAAGTGCTTCGCTCCTGCGAAACTCAGCGTGCCATCTTCTCACGTGACATCCTGCGAACAAAGGACGAAGGGCAACAGGCGGATTCGATGTTCCTAGCTTTCCGAAAAGCGTTCGACACGCTGCCCCGCTGCAGACTGTTATCGAAGGTACGAGCATACGGAATACGTTCCCAGAGACGTGAGTGGCTCGAAGCCTTATAGTGACAGAATCCATTACGTAGTTCTCTGACAGCGGGCGTTCATCAAAGACGGGGATATCATCCGGAGTGTGGTAGGACCGCCGTCACTTTCTGTCTACTTAAACGATCTGGCGGACCGGACGGGCAGCAATCTGTAGCTGTTTGCTCATGACAGTGTGGTGTACAGGTACGTCTCGTGGTTGAGTGACTGTGAGTCGACGCGAGATGACAGACAGAATTTCCGTTGTGTGTGATGATGGCAGCTAGCTCTACATGTAAAGAAATAGAAGTTAATACAGATGAGTAGGAGAAACGAACCCGTAATGTTCGAATACAGCGCTAGTGGTGTGCTGCTTGACAGAGTCAAGTCGATTAAAAATCTAACCATAACGTTGCAAAGCGATATGAAATCGAACGAGCGTGTAAGGATGGCATGAAGAAGGCGAATGGCCGACTTCAGTTTATTTGGAGAATTTTAGGAAAGTGTCGTTCGTCTGTAAAGGAGGGCGTATATATGGCTAGTTCAAATGGCTATTAGCACTATGGGACTTAACATCTGCGGTCATCAGTCCCCTAGAACTTAGAACTACCTAAACGTAACTAACCTAAGGACGTCACACACATCCATGCCCGAGGCGGGATTCGAACCTGCGACCGTAGTGGTCGCGTGGTTCGAGACTGAAGCACCTAGAACCGCTCGGCCACAGTGGCCGGCATGGCACTAGTCTGACTCATTCTTGAGTACTGATAGAGTGCTTGGTATTGTCACCAGGTGGCACTGAAGGAAGACATCAAAGCAATTCAGAGGCGGGCTGCTGGGTTTGTTATCAGTGGGTTCAAACAACGCGTAAGTGCACTATGTGATCAAAAGCATCCCCACACCTCCAAAAACATACGTTTTTCGTATTAGGTGCATTGCGCTGCCACGTACTGCTAAGTACTCCATATCAGGGACCTCAGTAGTCATTACACATCGTGAGAGAGCAGAATGGGGCGCTCCGCAGAACTGACGTACTTCGAACGTGGTTAGGTGATTGCGTGTCACTTGTGTCATGCCTCTGTACACGAGATTTCTACCCTCCTAAAAATCCCTTGGTCCACTATTCCTGAGGTGATAGTGAAGTGGAAGCGTGAAAGGACACGTACAGCACAAAAACGTACAGGCCGATCTCGTTTGTTGACTGACAGTCCGCCGACAGTTGAAGAGGGTCGTAATGTGTAATACGCAGACAACTATCCAGACCATCACACAGGAATTCCAAACTGCATCAGGATCCACTGCAAGTACTATGACAATTAGGCGGGAGGTGAGAAATCTTGGATTTCATGGTCGAGCGGCTGCTCGTAAGCCACACATCACGCCAGTAAATGCCAAGCGACGGCTCGCTTGGTGTAAGGAGCGTAAACAATGGACGACTGAACAGTGGAAAAGCGTTGTGTGGAGTGACGAATCACGGTACACAATGTGGCGATCCGATGACAGGGTGTGGGTATGGCGAATGCCCGGCGAGCGTCATCTGCAAGCGTGTGTAGTGCGAACAGTAAAATTTGGAGACGGTGGTGTTATGGTGTGGTCGTGTTTTTCTGGGGCGGGGGGGGGGGGGGGCGCCTTGCAGACCTTTTTGTCCTACATTGATGTTTTAAGCACCTTCTTGCTTCCCACTGTTGAAGAGCAATTCGGCTATAGGGATTGCATCTTTCAAAACGATGGAGCACCTGCTCATAATGCACGGCATGTCGTGCAGTGATCACACGACAGTAACATCCCTGTAGCCAGCTGCTGTGGCAGAACGGTTATAGGCGCTACAATCTACAACCACTAGACCGCTACAGTCGCAGGTTCGAATCCTGCCTGGGGCATGGATGTGTGTGACGCCCCTAGGTTAGTTAGGTTTAAGTAGTTCCAAGTTATAGGGGACTAATGACCTCAGACATTACGTCCCATAGTGCTCAGAGCCATTTGAACCATCCCTATAATGGACTGGCCTGCACAGAGTCCTGACCTGAATCCTACAGAACACCTTTGGGATATTTTGGAACGCATACTTCGTGCCATGCCTCATCGACCAATATCAATACTTCTCCTCAGTGCAGCACTCCGTCAAAAATGGGCTGCCATTCCCCAAGAAACCTTCCAGCACCTGATTGAACGTATGCCTGTGAGAGTGGAAGCTCTCGTTTAGGGTAAGGGTGGGCCAACGCCATATTGAATTCCAGCATTACCGATGGAGGGCGCCACGAACTTGTAAGTCATTTTGAGCCATGTGTCCGCATTCGTTAGATCACATAGTGTGCTACGAGAATGATTCGTGGACTCAAATGGGAATCGCTGGAGGCAAGATGGCATTCTTTCTTTCAAGGAACAGTATCGAGAAGGTTTAGAGAAGCGGCATCTGAAGCTGACTGTAGAACGATTCTTCTGCTGCCAACATACATTTCGCGTAAGGGTCACAAAAGTAAGAGAAATGACTGATCGTACAGAGACATGTAGACTATCATTTTTCGCTCGCTCTGTCTGCTAGTGGAACAGGACAGGAACTGAGTAGTACTGGTACAAGGCATCTCCCGCCACCCACTGTATGGTGGATTACGGAGTAACTACACTCCTGGAAATTGAAATAAGAACACCGTGAATTCATTGTCCCAGGAAGGGGAAACTTTATTGACACATTCCTGGGGTCAGATACATCACATGATCACACTGGCAGAACCACAGCCACATAGACACAGGCAACAGAGCATGCACAATGTCGGCACTAGTACAGTGTATATCCACCTTTCGCAGCAATGCAGGCTGCTATTCTCCCATGGAGACGATCGTAGAGATGCTGGATGTAGTCCTGTGGAACGGCTTGCCATGCCATTTCCACCTGGCGCCTCAGTTGGACCAGCGTTCGTGCTGGACGTGCAGACCGCGTGAGACGACGCTTCATCCAGTCCCAAACATGCTCAATGGGGGACAGATCCGGAGATCTTGCTGGCCAGGGTAGTTGACTTACACCTTCTAGAGCACGTTGGCTGGCACGGGATACATGCGGACGTGCATTGTCCTGTTGGAACAGCAAGTTCCCTTGCCGGTCTAGGAATGGTAGAACGATGGGTTCGATGACGGTTTGGATGTACCGTGCACTATTCAGTGTCCCCTCGACGATCACCAGTGGTGTACGGCCAGTGTAGGAGATCGCTCCCCACACCATGATGCCGGGTGTTGGCCCTGTGTGCCTCGGTCGTATGCAGTCCTGATTGTGGCGCTCACCTGCACGGCGCCAAACACGCATACGACAATCATTGGCACCGAGGCAGAAGCGACTCTCATCGCTGAAGACGACACGTCTCCATTCGTCCCTCCATTCACGCCTGTCGCGACACCACTGGAGGCGGGCTGCACGATGTTGGAGCGTGAGCGGAAGACGGCCTAACGGTGTGCGGGACCGTAGCCCAGCTTCATGGAGACGGTTGCGAATGGTCCTCGCCGATACCCCAGGAGCAACAGTGTCCCTAATTTGCTGGGAAGTGGCGGTGCGGTCCCCTACGGCACTGCGTAGGATCCTACGGTCTTGGCGTGCATCCGTGCGTCGCTGCGGTCCGGTCCCAGGTCGACGGGCACGTGCACCTTCCGCCGACCACTGGCGACAACATCGATGTACTGTGGAGACCTCACGCCCCACGTGTTGAGCAATTCGGCGGTACGTCCACCCGGCCTCCCACATGCCCACTATACGCCCTCGCTCAAAGTCCGTCAACTGCACATACGGTTCACGTCCACGCTGTCGCGGCATGCTACCAGTGTTAAAGACTGCGATGGAGTTGGGTATGCCACGGCAAACTGGCTGACACTGACGGCGGCGGTGCACAAATGCTGCGCAGCTAGGGCCATTCGACGGCCAACACCGCGGTTCCTGGTGTGTCCGCTGTGCCGTGCGTGTGATCATTGCTTGTACAGCCCTCTCGCAGTGTCCGGAGCAAGTATGGTGGGTCTGACACACCGGTGTCAATGTGTTCTTTTTTCCATTTCCAGGAGTGTATGTACATGCAGGTGTTGATGTAGTATCTACGGGTGCGACGATGGAAGTGTGGTTATCCACAGCTATATTTGTATATATATATATATATATATATATATATATATATATACAATTTCTTTTCTTTACAAAAGCTATCCCAGAGAGAAAAGTCATAACTGAATACTGTTGCACTTGGGGATAGTGACCACAAAGGAAGATCTCGATCAAATGCACATGACAAGGAACGCTGGACAGAAGCAAAGCTAACATTGCATCGACAGTGAGCAACTGTTATAAGACCTCACATGTATTCCGGTCACGTGATTCGTTTCTCGGGGGACGCTGTTGCACACAAGCGATTCCATGCCTCCATGACTACCGCAATGTGTAAAATGGCGACGGAGATCTACAACTTGATTTACTGAGACACTTATTCTGTAGTCGTTCACACCACGTAGGCATTGCAGGGTAACGTTACGAAACGGAGCTAAAAACGACGAACATAATTAAGAAGTCTATTAATGGTTAGGAGTTGAAAGCCATGCCACTAATATTAGAATAGGAAATTTATCTATGCAAGTGCCGTCTCGTGGTGAGATAGTGTTTGTCAAATTAGTACAAGAAAAACATTAGTTAGATACACTGAAGAGCCAAAGAAACTGGTTCACCTGCCTAATATCGTGTAGAGCCCCAGCGGGCGCGCAGAAATGCCGCAACACGACGTGGTGTGGACTCGACTAATGTCTGAAGTATTGCCGGAGGTAACTGGCACAATGCAGGGCTATCCATAAATCAGTATGAGTACGAGGCGGAGGAGATCTCTTCTGTTACGGGGTAGAGGTAAGCGCCGGCAAGCCAGTCGGGAACGACAGAGAAGAGACAGCTGTGAGAAGAGATAGCTGTGAGAAGAGGTCAGCTAGTAGCACACTGTCCGACCACTCTCCAGGACGACAACGCGACAGCAGCGGCCCCTATGCGAAGAGGACATAAGCGCCGCGCCCGACTGCTAGCGGCCCAGTTGAAGAGTAGCTTCAAGATTAGCGACTTCTACTGCTGCATCGACACTAGTTACTTTGTTTGTACGATCTATATAACACGAACTTGGGAATTGTTTATACTGAAGAACATTTCTTATTTTGCACGTCGCCCTTTTCTTGCGACACGTCTGTGTAATTGACAAAGTTTGTATTGTAATCTTTTCTTTTTGTAATAAAACTCATTAATATGATTTGTTTGAACGTTGTCTGGGGATCCGAGAAAGCAGGTTTGCTAGACACACCATATTTGACGACTAGAAAGAGCTAAACTCAGTCCGAACAGGCCACGAAGGCCCAACGGTATCGACCGGGCGCTTTGCCATCCTCGGACAACAGGCGTCGCTCGATGCAGATATGGAGGGGCATGTGGTCAGCACACTGCTCTCCCGGCCGTATGTCAGTTGACGAGACCAGAGCCGCTACGTCTCAATCAAGTACTACTCCTCAGTTTGCCTCACAAGGGCTGAGTGCATCCCACTCGCTCTGTCACCCATCCAAGTGTTAGCCCAGCCTGAAAGCGCTTAACTTCGGTGATCTGTCTCCCCTGCGGGTGTGGGGGTTAGAATAGGCCCTAGGTATTCCTTCCTGTCGTACGAGGCGACTAAAAGGAGTTTCACATATTTCGGTCTTTATGTGACGGTCCCCTGTATGGTCTGACTTCCATTCTTCAAAATTTTCCCGAAGAGAAAGCCAACTGGGGAAGGGCGCCTTACAAGGTGCATTGTGTCCAATGTGCATTGAGATCTTTAGCCCACTTTCTCGTCGTCGAATTGCAGTCCTGGCCATTCTCCATCTCTTGGGCGAGGACACCTTCCTGTGTGCGTTTTCCACCAGGCACTATGCAGTGCCGATTTCTGGGTCGACGATGACCATGACATCCAGCACAGTAGCCAGTCCATTGTGTTGGGGCCACTATGTACCCTGTTGTCTGCGCCGTTAAATCCCCATGTATGCCAAGGGATAGATGCCCTTCCTCCTGGAGCATCAGGACTCCCGGCAATGGCCATCCTGCCAGGTGGCCCTTTCTGTGGCTTGGTGGCGCCTGTGGAGAGGGGCCCTGGGCAGAATGGGTGGCATCAGGGCAGATGACATGCGAAGAAGCATAGTCCATCATCTCTTGCTGGTGGTGAAACACCAGCAGTCTCTAAGTGATCACGATCTCAATTCAATGCACAGAAGTACAACCCCAAATCGTTCCCCTCCCTGGCCACACCATGGGAGGAACGTCAGGCTAAGGACGGCAGCGGATCTTATTCACTGCGGTACCTTGTATGTTCGAGAGGTGATGGGGAATCTTTCATGACGAAGCCTTAGTTTTTTGTTGAGCAGTTAGAGGACAAGTTCGGGAAGGTGGAGGGCTTGTCCAAAATGAGATCTGGCTCAGTCTTGATCAAAACAGCATCCTCCGCCCAGTCACGGGAGTTACACGCTTGTGACAAGCTGGGGGATATTTGTGTAACCATCACGCCCCATAAGAGCTTAAATATGGTCCAGGGTATTATGTTTCATAGAGACCTTCTTTTGAAGTGCGACGATGAGCTGCATTTCAGTTTAGAGTGGCGAGGTGTACATTCCACCCACTGTGTCCGCTGGGGTCCGAAGGATAATCAGGTTGCCACCGGTGCCTTCATCTTGGCCTTTGAGGGTTGTACATTGCCCAAGAAGGCCAAGGTGATTGTGTACCAGTGTGATGTAAAGCGATACATCCCTCCACCGATGCGGTGCTTTAAGTGCTGGAAGTTCGGCCACACATGTCCTCTTCCAGTGTCGCATGCCGAGATTGCGGACGCCCATCCCTTCCCAATACTCCATGTGTCATCTGTGGAGAGCACCATTCACCTTACTCGCCTGACTGCAGGATTCTCCAGAAAGGAAGGAAAAACATGGAGTACAAGACCCTGGAGAGACTGACCTACACTGAGGCTAAGAGAAAATTTGAACGCCTGAATCCTGTGCATATGACATCATCTTACGCCACCGCTGCAACGTTCTGGCATCATCAGTTTCACCAACCTCCCCTGCGGGTCCGGGGTAAGAATAGGCCCGAGGTATTCCTGCCTGTCGTAAGAGGCGACTAAAAGGAATTTCAACCGTTTCAGCTTTCCATGTGATGGTTCCCCTTGGGGTTTGAGCTCCATTTTTCAAAATTCTACAGAAGTACGAGCCTTTTGGGGAAGGACACCTTACGCGGTGTACCACTGGTCCTCAGTGCGCCAAGACCTTGGCACTCAGCATTGTAACGGCGTTGTAACCATACCCACTATTCCTCCAATTGGGCCCAAACGTCTGATGGGTTGTACAAGTTATGCCCATAGTGCGTCCCCATCAGCACCTACGATCATGATGGACTTTCCATGGCACCCGAAATCCAGCACGGTAGCCAGCCCGTTGTGGTGGGGTCGTCACGTACCCTCTAGGTTGTAGGCCCCTGACAACACAGGGATCGTACTGCCAATACCTGAGCTGCACCCTCCCCACGTCGGCCAAGGAGTAGATGCCCATCTCCTTGGGGCATCAGGATTCCCGGCAATGGTCATCCTGCCAGGTGGCCCTTGCTGAGGCTGGGTGGCGCCTGTGGGGAGAGCCCCTGGTCGGAGTGGGTGGTATCGGGGCGGACGTTTTGCAGATGAAACGTCAACACGTATCAGGTCGCTCTGCGGCCGAGTCTTTTAAACGGAAAGGTACTGTCTATGGTTCTGGTTCTCCTGCCCTTTCCCCCTTGGCCACTCCCTAGGAGGAAGGAGAGGCCCGCCGGCTTGGGGCGGAGTACTTCCCCCGCTATTTGGTCTGTTCTCGAACCGATGGGGGGACGTTCGCCACCTCCAAGCCCATGTTCTTTGTTCAGCACATCGAGGACATCTTCGGGGAAATCGAGGCTCTCAGTAAAATGCGTTCAGGGTCCGTTCTTATGAAGACCACCTTCGCCGCACAGTCGGCGGCGCTCCAGGCGTGCGACCAACTAGGGGACATCCCAGTGTCCATTGTCCCGCATCTGGCACTGAATAGAACGCAGGAGGTTATTTTTCATCGGGACCGCTTGCTGCAATCTGATGGGAGCTCAGGGCCAACCTGGAGCACCGAGGCGTGCATTTCGTCCGGCGAGTGCAGCGCGGCCTCAAAGACCGTCGCATCGACACAGGGGCCTTTATCCTCGCCTTCGAGGGGGACGTTCTCCCGGAGAAGGTAAAGGTGATGTGCTACCGGTGCGACGTGCGACCTTACGTCCCGCCTCCTATGCGCTGTTTTAGGTGTTTGCGCTTTGGGCACATGTCGTCACGGTGTGAGGCTGAGCCCCTTTGTGGCGATTGTGGACGTCATCTTCGTGAGGAACATACACCCACCCCACCACCTCGGTGCGTTAGTTGTCCTGGCCTCCACTCGCCTAGATCCTTAGACTTCCCCGCGTATCAGAAGGAGAAGAAGATTCAAGAACTCAAAACTTTGGATCGTCTCTCTTATTCTGAGGCCAGGAAGAAGTATGAACGCCTCCATCCCGTGATGTTGACCACTTTGTTTGCCTCCGTCGTGTCCACTCCTTCCATGGTATCCTCACTCCTATCCTGTCCTCCCTCCACCTCCTCCCCCCATCCGGGGTCTATGCCTCCGCCTCCCAAATCTCTCCCTTCCAAATCCTCCTCCCCCGCGGCCCCCGTCGGGGAGCTCTACAGCGGCATAAGCGGCACCCTTCCCTTGAGTAGCACGTAGCGTTTAAAGGCCTCCATGACCGTGTTCGCTACCTTGTCAAACAACGGAAGGAGGAGTGATGGGAGAGATACGTCTCCACCATTGGGTGCCACAAGTCACCTTCCCAAGTCTGGGCAAAGATCAAACGTCTTTTCGGATACCAGGCCCCAACAGCTGTCCCCAGTGTTACAATAAATGGCGTGTTATCTACTGACGCAAACGCGAAAACGTGATTGCCGAGCACTTTGCTCGAGCCTCTGCATCAGAGGACTACCCCACAGACTTTCGCATTCTCAGACAGCGACTGGAAGGGAAAGTCATCTCAATCACTACACGTCACAGTGTATCCTATAACGCCCCATTTACAGAGTGGGAACTCCTCAGTTCTGTTGCACATTTCCCCGACACAGCTCCTGGGCCTGATCGCTTCCAGAGCCAGATGATTAAACATCTCTCATCTGACTACAAGTGACACCTTCTCGTCATCTTCAACCGGATCTGGTGCGATGGTGTATTTCCATCGCAATGGCGGGAGAGCACCATCATTCTGGTGCTCAAACCCGGTAAAAACCCGCTTGATGTGGATATCTATCGGCCCATCAGCCTCACTAACGTTATTTGTAAGCTGCTGGAATGTATGGTATGTCAGCAGTTGGGTTGGGTCCTGGAGTCACGTGGCTTGCTGGCTCCATGTCAGGGCGGCTTTTGTCCATCGAGTCTTGTGTCCATCGAGTCTGCCATCCGAACAGCCTTTTCCAGACGGCAACACCTGATTGCAGTCTTTTTTGGCTTACGTAAAGCATACGACACGACTTGGTGGCGTCATATCCTTGCCGCATTGTATGAGTAGGGTCTCCGGGGACCACTCCCGATTTTTATCCGAAACTTCCTGTCGCTCCGTAATTTCCATGTCCAAGTTGGTGACTCCCATAGTTCCATCCATATCCAGGAGAATGGAGTCCCACAGGGCTCTATATTGAGTGTCTCTATTTTTAGTGGCCATTAACGGTCTAGCAGCGGCTGTCGGGCCCACCATCTTGCCTTCTCTGTGTGCAGATAACTTCTGAATTTCATACTGTTGCTCCAATACTGTTGTTGCTTAGCGGCGCCTCCAGGGAGCCATCCAGAAGGCTCAGTCATGGGCTCTAGCCCACGGCTTCGCGTTTTCAGCCGCAAAGTCGTGAGTCATACACTTCTGTCGGTGTCGCACTGTTCATCTGGAATCCACACTTTATCTTAATGACGATCCACTCTGTAGTGGAGACATATCAATTCCTAGGACTGGTTTTCGACGCTCAGTTGACTTGGCTCCCCAATCTTCTTCAGCTTAAGCAGAAATGCTGGCAGCACCTCACTGCTCTCCGTTGCCTGAGCAACACCAATTTTGGCGCAGATCGCTGCACGCTGCTGCAGCTCTACAGAGCCCTTGTCCGATCCCAAATTGACTATGGGAATGTGGTTTATGGTTCTGCAGCGCCTTCAGCATTTCATTTACTCGACCCTGTGCACCACTGCGGGGTTCAATTGGCGACAGGAGCTTTTAGGACGAGTCTGGTGACAAGCGTACTGGTGGAGGCTGGTGACCCTCCACTGCAGATCAGACGTGCGCAACTGCTCGCCAGTTACGCAGCACACATTCTTAGTTCCCCTGAGCATTCGACTTACCGTCTCGTTTTCCTGCCCGCAGCAGTCCATCTCCCACATCGACGGCCGAGATTGGGGCTAACGATTGCGGTTCATCTGCAGACCCTTCTCTCCGAACTGGAGTCCTTCCCTTTACCACCTCTACTTGCCGTCCGTTCACGTACGCCTCCATGGAGTACGCCTCGGCCGCAGCTTTGCCTTGACCTTTTGCATGTCCTTAAGGACTCCGTTAATTCCACCGCTCTCCGCTGTCACTTCCTCTCGATTATTGACGTGTTCCGGGGCTCTGAAATGGTTTACACCTACGGCTCAATAGCTGATGGTCACGTAGGCTTCGCATATGTTCATGGAGGACATGTTGAGCAGCACTCCTTGCCAGTTGGCTGCCGTGTTTTCACTGCAGAGCTGGCGGACATATCTCGTGCTCTTGAGTACATCCGCTCGTGCCCTGGAGAGTAATTTCTCCTGTGTACTGACTCATTGAGCAGCCTACAAGCTATCGACCTGTGCTAACCTCGCCACCCTGTGGTAGCGTCCATTCATGAGGCCATCTATGCCCTGGAACAGTCCCACCATTCTGCGGTGTTTGTGTGGACCCCAGGACACGTCGGAATCCCCGGCAACGAACTTGCCGACAGGCTGGCCAAACAGGCGACACGGAAACCGCTTCTGGAGGTAGACATCTCCGAAGCTGACCTGCGTTCTATCTTACACCGCAGGGTTTTCCGGCTTTGGGAGACGGAATGGCATAACAGCACGCACAAACAACTGTGTGTCATTAAGGAAACAATGAATATGTGGAAGTCTTCCATGCAGGCCTCTCGCAGGGAATCAGTTGTCCTCTGCCGGCTCCGCATTGGCCATACGTGGCTAACGCATGGTTACCTACTCCGTCACGAGGACCCACCTCAGTCTCGCTGTGGCTTCCAAATGGCAGTCGTCCGCCTCTTGCTGGACCGGCCACTTTTAGCCGCTCTGCGGCAGACTTTTAATTTTCCCAGCATCTTGCCTTCGGGGTTAGGCGACAATGCTTTTACAGCAGCTGTAGTTTACGTTTTATTCGTGAGAGTTGGTTTTATACTTCTGTGTAGGTTTTAGCGCATGTCCTTTGTCCCTCCGTGTCCTCCACCCTAGTGCTTTTATGGTGGAGGTTTTAATGTGTTGCAGAGTGACTGGCTTTCCCTTTTTATTCACGTGGTTGGCCAGCCACTGTAATCTGCTTTCATGTTTTACTCCCTTCCGTTTCTATCGTCTCTCTCTTGTTTTCTTGTTCTCTTTAGTTTGTTTTAGTATTCGCTGCCTTCCCGTCGTTCTTGTGGCTTTCCCTTTCTTTCCGTTTTGTGTTGTATGTTTCGGCCGTTTCATTCTCACCCTTGTGGCATTGTTTTATTAGGGAAAAGGGACCGATGATCACGTAGTTTGGTCCCTTCTCTCTTTAAACCTACCAACCAAGCAACCATCAGTGATCTGTCGGGAAGGCCGTTGGCATATTTGACGACTACGCTGGATTTCACATTTAGCGACGATGCGTAAGAAGAACCCAGAGCCTGGCTGCCATGAATTTTATTTTGTTGTGGGCTTCTGTGTTTTGCTGGCGCCTTAATTCTGCCTTGTCTTTTCTTTGCAGGGGTGTGTTTACATGTTTTAGGAGTATCTTGTAGTGTTTTTGCTAATCCGTGTTTTCAGGCGGGCGTTGCAGAAATTTTCTTTGCTTGTGTGCTTCTTTTCCTTGCTTGCTTTGTTTGTTTATTGCATTTGTCTATTCTAGTATGAACAATCCACCCCTCCCACCCCCTGCTCAGGTGCCACAGCTGCAACCGGTAGACAACGCAGACCCAGCAGATCGCCACGCTGCTAAACGTGGTACAGCAGCTACTCACTCACCAGTGAGGCCGCCAATACAGTGCAACAGGCAACAACTGTGGCTCCGACGGTCATACCAGCTTTACACCAGTCTAACAAAAAATTCGAGGACTGGCTCGAGTGGTAGCAATAGTTCATAACGTACCAGGTACTGTGAAACTACATTACTTTACGTACATGGTAGGAAGTGCAGTCTTCCGCCTCGTACAGAATTTGTTCCCTAACGCCACTCCGAGTGAACTTTCCTATGATCAGGCTGAAGATGCGCTAACTAACTATTACGATCAACAAGTGAATGTGGTGGCAGCTAGGTGCCAATTCTTTAATTGCAAGAGAAGGTCAGAACAATCTTATCGCGTTTGCACCTTATGACGAAGAAATGAAAATTCAGATGCGCTTGTCGTGCTTTATATTGAGATGAAATGCCGCGTGATGTTATCATGTACAATGTAACTAATATCAGAGAACAGGTTTTGAAACAGCCAGACCCATCATTTCAGCACTCAGTACAAATTGTAGGTCAGTACGATTCAGGTGCCGCAGCGGCCGATACATTTGAGCAGCCACCAATTTGTCATCCCTTGCTTACGACCTGCATAGATAGCAACAGCCCCCCTGCACCACCCCGCGTAAACAGTTCCGTACACAGGCGAAGAGAATTAAGTCGTGCACACGGTGCTATTCACGTCACAAACGCCAAGATCTCCCATCCAGGCAAGCACAGCGTTAAGCTTGTGGCAAGCAAGGTTACGTAAATCCGTATGTTTGCCACGGAACCAACAAGAATTCTACTCACTCACAAAAATCTCGCCACAAGGCCCATGTGATCAATGCAAGCATGCTGCAGGCTTCAGCAAAACTAGCCAGCAAACAGTTTCATCAAAGCTACGCCAGTTCATCAACCTTTTTATTTGCATATTAGTGGAAGACGGGTGAAATTTCAGTTGGACACGGGTGCCTCTGTTACATTGCTGAATTGTGTAACACATATGAACTGTTAGGCTCCCCACAACTGTCTAAAACTAGCACTCAACTGACGGCTTAGAATGGACAAGACATTCCAGTTGTCGGAAAATGTACTTTGCCTGCCATGTATCGCTCGCACACGCGAATTGTGACTTTCATTGTGCTACAATCACGCGATTATGAGAATATATTTCGCCTTGATGCGTTTGATTTGTTGGGATTTCAAATTCAGGACAATGTGTTGTCAGTGACTGCACTCAATGCCAAAGACAGTGTAGCTCGCTTGCTGAAAGAGTTCCCTGAAGGTTTAGACAAGTCTGCAAGTTTCGTTGCACATACTAGTAAGAAAGACAATGAGCAGCCGAAATTTTGTCGGGCCAGAACTGTTCCCATTGCGTTACGGGATAAAGTCGCTGCTGAACTTAAAGAATTGCAAGACAGCGAAGCTATAGCGCCTGTACAAGCTAGTCGATGGGAAAGTCCATTGGTTTTGTTCCCCAAACCTTCAGCTCGCATTAACCTCTGTGTTGACTGTAGACTTAGTCAACCCACAAACTGTCATTGATATTTATCCATTGCCATGCCCAGAGGATCTCATGGACAAATTAAGTGCTGGTCGCTACTTTTTAAAAATTGATTTGCGCGACGTGTCTTCAAATACCACTAGATGAAGAATCTCAAAACGTGCGCGATTATTTCGGTATTTGCCTTTGCCTTTGACAGTGCTTCCGCACCCGCCATTTTCCGACGGTATTTGGAACAGCTGACTGCACAAGTGCCCAACTGTTCAAACTACTTGGACGATATTATCGTAGCAGTTCGTACACGTGAAGATCGTATTGCAAATTTACATGGTTTGTTTCGTTTGTTAGCTGCTCCAGGACTAAATTGTAGACTGGATAAGTGTAGCAGTATCTTGGTGATGTCATACACAGTCACGGTGTAAATTTTCTACAATCAAACTTGTTAGCCATACGTGGCCTGTCAGTTCCACGCAATGCCACAGAACTGCAGTTAGTCTTAGGAGAAATGAACTATAATATTCGGTTCATACCGAATGCTGCACAAATCGCAGCTCCTTTGCATCGCTTGTGTCGAAAGAACATCCCCCTTTGTTTGGACCTATGAGTGCCAACACGCTTTCCAAAAACTGAAAGAAGCATTGCTCAGTGATCGACGCTTGGTTCACTTTGACTCTGACAAACCAGTTGTGTTGCAAGACGACGCTTCCTCTTACAGAATAGGTGCAGTGCTTTCGCACAGAATTGGTGACAAAGATAGGTCTATTATTTTCGCACTATAAGTGTTGTCCAAGGCTCAGTGTAACTATTCACAAGTAGGGAAAGAGGCATTGGCCATCGTGTATGGCAGAAAATTCTGCTTAGTAACGGATCACAAGCCATTGCAGTTCTTGTTGCATCCAGCGCGAACCGCCCAAAAGCTGCAAAGATAGGCTTCGTTGTTGTCTCAATCCCAGTGCGAGATTGTGTATCGGACGACAGCTAAACATGGTAATGTGGACGCACTTTCACGTCTTCCGATTAGGCTTGACACGGACTTTGACGGGCCCCTCGCTTCAGTCTGGAACCGCGCGACCGCTACGGTCGCAGGTTCGAACACTGCCTCGGGCATGGATGTGTGTGATATCCTTAGGTTAGTTAGGTTTATGTAGTTCAAAGTCTAGGGGACTGATGACCTCACATGTTAAGTCCCATAGTGCTCAGAGCCATTTGAGCCGGCCCCTCCCGCCGGAGGTTAGAGTCTTCCCTTGGATATAGGATTGTGTGTGTGTGTGTGTGTGTGTGTGTGTGTGTGTGTGTGTTGTTGTTGTTGTTGTTGTTAGCATAAGTGAGGTTAAGCTAGTTTAAGTAATGCGTAAGTCTAGGGACCGATGAACTCAGCAGTTTGGTCCCTTAGGAATTCACACACATTTTAACATCTTTGAACAGACTTTGACGCTTCTGAGTTGCTTGAATCCTTTCCTCTGAACTATAGGAAAATTGCAAAGGTTACGGAAGCTGATTCAGATCTGCACATTTTGCTAAAATACATTCGCACACCTTGCGCTCGCTCATTGCCTAGACCCTAGGATAAACAACTCCGTAGTGCGCCGGTACTTTGCTCGTCGGCATAGCCTTGCTATATAGAAAGGAGTGATTCTTGTTCAGAATGGCAGTGGACAGTGACATGCGTTGATCCCAAAGCTTTGCAAAAAGAAGTGTTGCAGTTGCTTCACCAAGGACACTGGGGGATTGTTCGTACGAAACAGCGCGTCGACACTGTGCTTGGCAGGGTGTGGGCACCCAAATAGAACACATGACGTCACAGTATCACACGTGTGCGCAAAGTCACTCCGCTCAGCCACAAAAATTCTCTGCTTGGCCTAAGTCGCAATCACCATGGCAACGTGGGAACATAGACTTTGCGGGACGTTTTTGAAACACTCTTACAGCAAGTTTCCTTTTGCTGTGGCAATGAACTCGACAAGGTCACGTAGCACAATTCAGGCGTTGCCCTCTATTTTTTGCCTCGAAGGTTTGTCTGAAATGACTGTGTTGAACAACGGCTGTAAGTGAAACGCCTTGTTAAATCCGCAGGACAGAAAAGGTAGTTGGAATTGTGGAAAGGGGCCAAAAATGAGCGGGTGTCAGTTACACTCTAACACACACAACTTTAGTTGTCCAAACATTACTGTGCAAATTTCCGAGGTTAACTATCGACTGAAAATGTCACACAATCTTATGGCTTCAGGGCACAACTTCTTTAATTTTTAAAACGGCTGAAGGCCCAAGATTTAAAAACACAACTACAATAAATTTTCAGTGGCAGAAGGCCCAAACCTTTATGCTTAATATTAAAAGAGGAGGCTGAAGGCCCAAACAATCTAAGACTTAATAAGTAAGGAATTTTAAATTTAACACAGATGGAAGTCCATGATTGAAAAACACAATTCAAAAGGCAGAAGGCCCATTATTTAAAACCCAACTAAAAGCATACAAACTTAAACCATCGGCTATGAGCCATTAAAATACACAATCAAACACCAATGAGAAAAGTCAGTACAGCCAGCGGCACTGAGAAGTTTCCGGGGTCGGTCTGCATTTGAAATATTAACGTTCGCTTAGGAGAGACAGGTAGTCGGGGCAACTATATCTGATCCGCCGGTAACCCAACCAAGAGACAGTCAACGGACCCACCGACAAGACGACTTCCTTTCCAACCGACCAGTACACAAGGAACTCCAAAGCCAAAACGTAAAAGGCGTAGCCGCCCACAACCAAGTATGCATAAGCTATCAAAACTACACATACATGTTGGACAGCGACAACACGGTGTGGAAAGGTTCAAATGGCTCTGAGCACTATGGGACTTAACATCTGTGGTCATCAGTCCCCTAGAACTTAGAACTACTTAAACCTAACTAACCTAAGGACATCACACACATCCATGCCCGAGGCAAGATTCGAACCTGCGACCGTAGCAGTCGCGCGGCTCCGGACTGAGCGCCTAGAACCGCGAGACCACCGCGGCCGGCGGAAAGGACACTACCTGAATTTTATGCCACTGGCCAGGACCGGTAACCGGAACGCTAACGGCCACAAGGCAGAAAATCCGGCCGGTGGACTTGGACTTCAAATAACGAAAATACAATTAAACTCCACCTGATAGTGGCCAAACTTTCACCAACTCGAACATTCGCTGTTGCTCACGTGAATATTCCCAACAGCCAACCATGAAAACCAACGGCACAATGTGAACCGACTGTCTTCGGTAATTAAATAACCACTGAACTTCAATGTCCTGGGTCGGTGAGCCACGAACCTCGCAGCACTCTGAACAGCTCCCACACACTCCGACACTGCGTGTAGACCGCCAGTGGGCCCGGCCCACTGCGCCGCGCGGAGATTTCCTGGCTGATCCACACCAACCGACCGACTGCTCGCACACCAGCACGGAGACAGCACTAAAATAACTGAGCAGTTGAGATCACAAGCTACACACAATTTCACAAAGACTAAGACGAAGATCGCAACCAATGCTAAAAGCAGTGACCGAGCAATGACACGGCCGAACCACAAGTTGAGACACACACCACCAACCCGTAAGCGACCAGCGAGCAAATACACGTCGTCTGGTAAGAGGACCAACCGACGACCAACCGACGATCAACCGAGACCGTCCCCAGTTCAAGTCATGTGTGCCGGCGACGGTCGGGCGAGTCACGGCTATCCGAGCCTCACTACTGCTCCAATCCGACTGACTTCCGCCGCGTCCCAACTCTACGACTGCCAGGTCCGAACCGCACTGCAGGCGCGTTCCTACTCGCAGCACGACAGACGTGAACCGGGAAGTAATAGCAGACAACAATGATAATGCGGCAGGGCTATATCGGTAAGCGCTGCTGCTGCCGCTCACGGGCAAGCAAAGCAACAACGCAGTGACAACAGAAATTGAAACTAACATACCGAGGTGGCGGTATTGTTAAAAAAAAAGAAAGAAAAGAAAAAAAACAGGATGTAAAATACGAGGTGAAGCGAACACGAGCTGCCCACGGCTCACTCAGTTCACGTCAAATGAATTTGAAACATTCTGTGAACGCAACCCAATGGCATGCACCATCTAACTAGTGCACCGTCCCATCCACAGTCAAACGGCGAAGCGGAACGTTTTGTCAGAACCCTCAAGCAGCAGACTGCTAAGCTTCGCTCCGCACACACTAGGATCGAGCATTGCAACTGTTTCTCGCCTCTTATCGTTCGCATCCACGAGATGGACCATCGCCGGCGGAATCGTGTCACAGCCGCCACCATCGGACACCGCTCTACCTGTTCCACCCTCCTCTGAGCCCGGCGCCGAAGGAAGGTCGCAAGTGCCGTTTCGTGCCGTGTGTTATTGTCTTTTACAGGGTTCTTAGCCGCAGCAGATGGTGGGCGCGAGGCGAGACCCTTCGTCGACTTGGCGCATGCGTGTACCTCATTTCAGGCCCAGACGGATTGCAGCGCCGACATCACAATCAGTTTCGCCACTGTCATGTGTACGGTGATCCTTCCCTGCTTCTTCCCCCAGATTCACGTATCACGAAGACGGCGCGGCCACAGCAGCCGCCAGACGGTGTCATCACGACAACGCGGGACGTCCCCACGGAGACGGAGCCTTCGCCTCCTCCGCCTCCTCTCATCCTACCGGTGGACCTGGAGCCGCCGGCGCCGCAGCAACCGACGACTTCTACATCTTGCTATGGGCCTCAGGAGGTGGATGCGTACGCTTCTTGAGGTTTTCCGGGCACGTTTCCACCAGAGCGAAAACCGGGGGGTGGGGTACGGCTGGAGGTGACGTTCCCTGTAGCGACAGCTTCCTGCCCATCAGGACGTCAAGGCGTCCACGCTCCCGACTGGTCGCGGCCCAGTTGAGTTCAAGATTAGCGAGTTCGATAGCAGCATTGACACTAGTTACTTTGCTTGTAAAATCTATGTAACACAAACTTGGGAATCGTTTATACTGAACAACATTGCTTATTTTTCATGACACCCTTTGCTTGCGACACTTCTGTGAAACTGACAAAGTGTTGTAATCTTTTCCTCTTGTAATAAAACTTATTAATACGATTTCTTTGAATGTTGTCTAGCGATCCGATAATGAAGCTTTCCTAGACACCCATATTTGACGACGAGGTTGGATTTAACATCTTCTGAACAGCACGTTCCAAGGCATCCGAGATATTCTCAGTAATGTACGTGTCTGGGGAGTTTCGCGGCCAGTGGAAGCGTTTAAACTCAGAAGAATGTTCCCGAAGCCACTATGAAGCAATTCTGGACGTGTGGGGTGTCGCATTGTCCTGCTGGATTTGCCCAAGTCCGTCGGAATGCACAATGGACACGAATGGATGCAAGTGATCAGACAGAATGCTTACATATGTGTCACCTGTCAGAGCCGTATCTAGACGTATCAGGGGTCCCATATCACTCCAACTTCACACGCCCCACACCATTACACACCCTCCACAAGGTTGAACACTCCCTTGCTGACATGCATGGTCGATGGATTCATGAGGTTGTCTCCATATCCGTACATGTCTATCCGCTCGATACAATTTGAAACGAGACTCGTCCGACAAGGCAACATGTTTCCAATCATCAACAGTCCAATGTACACTCCTGGAAATTGAAATAAGAACACCGTGAATTCATTGTCCCAGGAAGGGGAAACTTTATTGACACATTCCTGGGGTCAGATACATCACATGATCACACTGATAGAACCACAGGCACATAGACACAGGCAACAGAGCATGCACAATGTCGGCACTAGTACAGTGTATATCCACCTTTCGCAGCAATGCAGGCTGCTATTCTCCCATGGAGACGATCGTAGAGATGCTGGATGTAGTCCTGTGGAACGGCTTGCCATGCCATTTCCACCTGGCGCCTCAGTTGGACCAGCGTTCGTGCTGGACGTGCACACCGCGTGAGACGACGCTTCATCCAGTCCCAAACATGCTCAATGGGGGACAGATCCGGAGATCTTGCTGGCCACGGTAGTTGACTTACACCTTCTAGAGCACGTTGGGTGGCACGGGATACATGCGGACGTGCATTGTCCTGTTGGAACAGCAAGTTCCCTTGCCGGTCTAGGAATGGTAGAACGATGGGTTCGATGACGGTTTGGATGTACCGTGCACTATTCAGTGTCCCCTCGACGATCACCAGTGGTGTACGGCCAGTGTAGGAGATCGCTCCCCTCACCATGATGCCGGGTGTTGGCCCTATGTGCCTCGGTCGTGTGCAGTCCTGATTGTGGCGCTCACCTGCACGGCGCCAAACACGCATACGACCATCATTGGCACCAAGGCAGAAGCGACTCTCATCGTTGAAGACGACACGTCTCCATTCGTCCCTCCATTCACGCCTGTAGCGACACCACTGGAGGTGGGCTGCACGATGTTGGGGCGTGAGCGGAAGACGGCCTAACGGTGTGCGGGACCGTAGCCCAGCTTCATGGAGACGGTTGCGAATGGTCCTCGCCGATACCCCAGGAGCAACAGTGTCCCTAATTTGCTGGGAAGTGGCGGTGCGGTCCCCTACGGCACTGCGTAGGATCCTACGGTCTTGGCGTGCATCCGTGCGTCGCTGCGGTCCGGTCCCAGGTCGACGGGCACGTGCACCTTCCGCCGACCACTGGCGACAACATCGATGTACTGTGGAGACCTCACGCCCCACGTGTTGAGCAATTCGGCGGTACGTCCACCCGGCCTCCCGCATGCCCACTATACGCCCTCGCTCAAAGTCCGTCAACTGCACATACGGTTCACGTCCACGCTGTCGCGGCATGCTACCAGTGTTAAAGACTGCGATGGAGCTCCGTATGCCACGGCAAACTGGCTGACACTGACGGCGGCGGTGCACAAATGCTGCGCAGCTAGCGCCATTCGACGGCCAACACCGCGGTTCCTGGTGTGTCCGCTGTGCCGTGCGTGTGATCATTGCTTGTACAGCCCTCTCGCAGTGTCCAGAGCAAGTATGGTGGGTCTGACACACCGGTGTCAATGTGTTATTTTTTCCATTTCCAGGAGTGTATATGCTGACGGGCCCTAGCGAGGCGTAAAGTATTGTGTCGTGCAGCCATCAAGGATAGACGAGTGGGCCTGCGGCTCCAAAAGCCCATTTCAATGATATGGTGACCCGGCATTGAAATTTGCAGCAGTTTGCGGAAGGATTGCACTTCTGCCACGTGGAACGATTCTCTTCAGTCGTCGTTGGTTCCGTTCTTGCGGTATCTTCTTCTGGCCACAGTCATGTCGGAGATTTGATGTTTCATCGGATCCCTGATATTCACGGTACACTCGTGAAATGGTCGTACGGGAAAATCCCCACTTCATCACTACCTCGGAGAAGCTATGTCCTATCACTCGTACGCCGACTATAACACCACGTTCAGAGTCACTTAAATCTTCACAACCTGCCACTGTAGCAGCAGTAACCGATCTAACAACTGTGCCAGACACTTGTTGCCTTATATAGGCGTTGCTGACCGCAGCGCAGTATTCTGCCTGTTTACATATCTCTGTATTTGAAGACGCATGCCTATACCAGTTTCTTTGGAATTTCAGTGTAAAAAAAAAAGAAAAAAAAACATAAATATACTCTAAGACAAAAAAACGACGCATAACGAAACATTTATGCAAATTGGTTAAAAATTTATATGTATACACGTATCGACGGACAATGCAAAATTGTAAACTTTAGGGAAAAGTGCAATTTCAGGGCGCAGCTGACACGTACTGTAAACAGGGGACATGTCGATTCCACGGTATTAGGCCACTGCTAATTTCGTTCCGCGTACTCAGTTGCACAGTAACATCGATGACACCCGCGTTGACAATGTATGCTGACGTCAGTAAATGAGAGAAGTGCAGGTGGGCTTAACGAAGGCAATTAGAATAATTGGTGAACTTCTCGACGTTTGAATAGGAACAATGCCAGTAATGTGAATTAAATGGTGAGTAATTTTAAGCAGCGCAACCACAAAGAGAGCGCAAGAGACATAAAATGTGTTGGGTTATCCGCTAATGATGATATTGGGCTGAAATGGATTTCTCGAAACTAAAAATGGTGTTCTAGCGGTAGTCACAAAATTTGTCTGCAAACGCAAAAGTCCTTTGGTGAAGAGGGCTCGAATTACAGCAGGCGAAAAGCGGAAAAAGTGAGAATCAAAAGATATCCAAACCGGCGAGGTAAATATTGTATGTGACAACGGCAACAGAGTTGTACCTTGCGGGTGAAGAGTGTAGTGTGAAAAAAATTGTGTATAAATAAGGGTCTTTCCATGTGCAGTTTGTAAGATTTTATGTTTTGCATAATGTAATGATGAATTGAATTTGTATGTGATAAAGTAGGGAGGCACAATTTAATACAAGAAGGGAGTATATATTGGTTGTTCAATTCTTGGTGCGCGGAGGTCGGCAGAACAAAATTAATTTCATTATTTGTATAAGAGAGGAATCAACTGTTCTGTTCATAAGACCTACAGATGAAATTTCAAGGGGTGTCTTAAATGTGTTACTTTTACTAGATCTAATTTTCTTGTGATAACTGTTCGCACAAAAACTGGTGTGAAGAGGTCATCAGATATCACTAAAATTTTAATAGTTTGTGAGAGTAGAACATGTAGTAGTAGTAGTAGTAGTAGTAGTAGTAGATATTAGCCAGCGTCACCCCACTCTGAATTGCTGCCAAATTTATTCAAGATGGCGAATCCAAGACGACAGCCATAGCTGTGGCAACGTTGCACTGATGTGACGGGAAATTCAAATTTTGACTGGAAAATAGGACATTTGGGCTATCTGCACTATCCTAACGCACTTTCCCTCCCCTCCCCCCTCCCCCTCCCCCCTCCCTCTCTCCCCCCCTCCCCCTTTCATCCCCTCACCTGCCCTATCTTCCCTGCACCATCTGAAAATTGGCAGGAGGAGGATTCAGTCTGCTCTGGGCTGCTGGATAGCATGGACGTTAGCCTCTATTTTACATGCATTGTTTATTTAAACAATTTGAGTTGTTACAGACAGTAGCTCCACCCAGTGTGTTCACCATGAGGTTCAGGTCCAATTGACCAAGTTCACAGTATTACCACCAAAGGCCACTGTCGTCCCTCTCCCCTCCCATGACGTAATCAAAGATGGTGGTCTGAGGAAAAATGGTGAGAAAGGACTCACTCTGTGTCTAGCTGCTGGACTGGGAGGATGGACGTAACTGTTTACTGTGTTCAATGGACGGAATGTCTGTGCTGGAGAAGGAGTATTATATTAGCATCTGAGGACTGTGTCGATAGCATTGATATTTGGTGAAGTCAAATACAGACTAAGTTACGCTTCGCAGCTCAAACTGATAAATGCGTGTGCTGTAAATGTAAAGTGTTTGCTAAAAGTCCAGCTGAATCACGAGAGGTGAGATGCTCTCCCACTCTGGCACATGCATCCATGTGAACAACTGAGGAAATGCTGACGATGAGCAGGGATGAATTTAATATGTGTACTACACGCAAGCCCACAGCTGAGGGCAGTATCCATAGCTTTGCCCTATTCCACATGAGCTATAGGTGTTCACCCTGAGGGTTGGAGACCGACTGAACTAGTTCACAACACAACCACCAGAGAGCGGTGTGCCTCCCCCCCCCACCCCCCCTCCTCCAACACCACCTCTCCCATGATGTAGTCCAAGAAAGCGGTCCAGAGAAAAAGGGAAAGAACCAATAGCAACCCTAAATCTGGTTATGTGATAGACTTCAGCCAGTAGGATGGTGGTATCTGGCGACGCCACTGGAGGGGGTATGGGGCAGGCTCAGCAGCTCTGTGACCCCAGCCTCGCTCAGTCAGCCAGCAGCAGCAGCAGCAGCAGAGGAAGAAGAGGAAGAAGATTAAGGTTATCCATTATGGATATTTTAGAACCCATGACCGTTAACTGGACGTAAATATATGAAATTGCACCCAGTCACTTTTTTAATAGTTATTTATTATTGTATGAACCGATTTTTGAACTTTTTCAGGTTCATCTTCAGATGGTTTTCTAGAAGTTACTTCACTATTTCTAGCATAATGCTGGTTGCAGGCTCTGTGACAAGAAGATGGAACACACTTTAAAGTATCGCCATGCATATTGTTTACCTGTCAATATGGATGCAAAATTTTGTTTGTTACTTACTCGGACAGTGTGGTTCGCCTTTTTCGTTAGTGTCCATCTGTTGGCTTCCATTTTGTTGGCCACTTGGTACATCACTTCGCTTACTTTTACACAGTCTGTATTTATTTACACTGTGACAACGAAACTTGGCCAGCATCCAAGTGTTGCTTCTAGCAAAGATCTTGACAGAAAGATATGGAGTAGGTCCATTTTGCTCAGAGATGCAATTTGTTCTTGTTTAAACGTGTTAAGTCGATGTAATGGCAAATATTTAAATCAGACTGGCGATAACATGAGAGCACAAAATAAATAAATATATATATATATATAAACTACAGGAGCAAACTTCAAGTGATCTGATGTCTTACAAGTCCAAGCTTGCAGGGGCGAGCGCCAACATGTCGATCTTTGCGGTGGCCAGACTTGTAGCAACCTCAGCTGCCATCTTGTCGAGACCTGCACCGACATCTGAACCTGCGGCAGCAAGTCTCCAGAACGTCTGACCCGTAGCGAGCACGTGGGATCCTGTAGCACACGTAGCCCGTTTGCTGGAGCAGGTCAAGGAGCTGTTATTGTCTGTCCCACTCATCGATTTGTGTGATGAGGACGCGCAGTCTCGTCCCAACACATCGAACGCTGCTGGTGGTCCTAAACAACAGCAAGATACAGGACAGTACTGGTCACTGACACACGACACATGCCAGCAGAACATCCCTTTGCTAGTGCCGGCACACAGGGCAGATGCTGTGGATAAGAAGGTATCGATTGTACCCATGCATTTCAGTTCAACATACCGATTAACTCCCAGTGGAACAAAACGTGTAAACGTGGGTACAGAAGCACATCGTTACTGGGCCTTGCATGTGGGAATATAAATCGTAAACGCATCGATAACTTTATTTTTCAGTTCGGCTAGGACGAAATATGTCTTGCAGAGTGCCTCATCAATCAGCAAATGACTTATCCAATTCATACCACCCCCGCCCCCTCCGCCCCCCCCCCCGGACATTCGCCTTAGTAGTGTGACATTGTGACATTATCTGTTACAACAGCGTCACTCTGCACTACGTGTGAAATCGGCTGACTAGTGTGTCTATCTACGGCACGCCTCAGTTATGAAGTTACACGACCTGGATACTGCGCTACCCCTTGCATTGGAGAGCGTGAGTCATTGGTTGTCGAGCCTAGAATCCGCATACAATGATGTAAACTTCCCACGTCTGCATAGTGTACATGGTGATGATTTGGAGCAGTAACTTTGTTTGCACATGAACGCAGAATCAAAACAGAACCTGTACAGGTGCTAAGAAGAAGAAGAAGATAAAGAGTCTGATGATTTTTTTTAATACTGCACCTGATGTATGAAATTTAAATAAATAATGTATGTATATATAATCTCAAACAGTGTTCGTGTTTTATTTCATACCTCTCTCACCATAGTCCAAGTACTACACTTATTAATATCATTATTTTCAATTCTACACCTATATCATGCCCCAAGCCTCTCTTCACCGTCATTGAATGAATGATGAAGTGACTCTTCACGGGCAAAATAAATAGCGCATTTCTCTACTAGCCAATGTAGCTAAGTTGGTTAAGTGATGCAGCTATAGTGGCTACACATACTATTGCCGGACTTACAAGTTTATATATGCCAACTACATGCCAGTAGCTGACGCAGTATCATGGCAGGGTGGGTGAAACATCACCACCACAAGGACCTTCTCATTGTAGGTCCATCCAAATGTGACAAGCCTTATGTCGTCATGGTGTCGGCCGCGCAGGCCGAGCGGTTCTAGGCGCTTCAGTCCGGAACCACGCGACTGCTATGGTCGCAGGTTCGAATCCTGCCTCGGGCATGGATGTGTGTGTTGGCCTTAGGTTAGTTAGGTTTAAGTAGTTCTAAGTTCTAGGGGATTGATGGCCTCAGATGTTAAGTCCATTTGAACCATCTTATGTCATGACGCTGCTAACAAATGTAGATGGAGTCCGATTTGAACATGTTTCCGTATTGTCAAAAACAGTATTTCAGCCCAAGTATGAGCCATTACAGGAGACATCGCGCGGTATAAAAGGTGTTACGTACACGACGTTCAGCGAAAGCAGTGATATCCTCCCACCTGAAAAAGCAAAGTCAAACACTATCTTCGTATTTGACGATGTTCCTGTGGAAAACCAAGAGCAAACTCGAAAATGTTTCTGTTGCGGTCGTCATATGGGTGCTGAAATATTTTATATAGGAAAAACATATTCCAGATTCCGGAAACCGTTGGTTAGGGATAATTAGAACCTCATTATTACCTTCAGAAAAGAAAGTCTGAATTTAAAACACATTTACCATGCACATGTACGAACTGACATGTTGTTCAATGATTTTCTAAAAATATGTGCAGATTGCTGGAATCATTCACAGATGGGTTTGTCGTTATTGATAAAACAAGAAAATTGAATGATGGTTGGTACAAGCGAGATTTCCAAGAGTTTCTGTGTATATAACCTGGTAAGAGAGGTGAGTACATGATTATACGCTGCACCATGGACAAATTCTGGTACACGTCTAGCTCTCAACCCGAGAGGATGGGTGTACGCAGAGAGAACACTCGCTTGTACATGGATTCAAGCTATTGGGCATAAAGTTGGAGGTATGAGCAGGGAAATAGAGACGTATTACCAGACTGTTCTGAGAATGGTCATTGAATTAAATGAGGTAATTAATGAAATCGGTAAGAAAGTAACCGACTTAACTGAAAAGATCGAGGCTATTGAGGGGAAAATAAATGTAGAGGTCTTTGTTGTTGAGAAGGGGAGAAGGCAGATAACAAGAGGAACAAGAGCGGATGTGTAAAGTCTCAGGCTATAGAGACGTCTGAGTAGTATACACCGAGATGTCATCGAAGCAGAAAGTCATTCAAGCGCGGGAAGCCATTCGAGAGAAATTACGGTTATTAAGGTTAGGGCATATGGATCGACAGCAAACACCAAGAGAGGACTTTAAACCGTTTACTGTATTTCACAGGCAGCTCTTGGCAAAAACAAAACCACGTGATAACGATGGTGTTGCATTGACGAATTCATTATCCGCACGTCCCTGGTTAGATAGACAGAACCTTTGGCGTTAGCAGGGGAAGACTACACATGTTGGGCACGCAGCATATACACGTAACTGATGACACAACACAGATTGGTGATAACGGTTTGAGAGGACACCTGGATTTATAAATCTTATTTTCCTAAGACCCACCAAAAAGAACTATAAATTATTCAGTTACTGATAGGGAAATGTACCGAGAAAGACTGCATTTGACTGATGCACATAAGATCAGCAAAAATCCTGAGCAACAAGAAATATAAAACCATTATAAAACCAATACCTAATGACGAAAACAAAAACAAGAACAATAACAGTAACGGCGATGGTATTGACATTGTGCATAAAGCAGTGATGCCACAGTATATATATTATGACGACCCCGACGAGAGAATAGATCGACTATGACTACTAATGGTATCAGCTGCTGCAGGTTATACAGCTCATTCGGATGAGGCCGTTTCAATAATTTATGAGCTTGGAGAGAGAGACATCATCGAATAAGTGTGGAGACAGTAGTTCGAGAACTTCACAAAGCAGCACTCAAAACATGCCTTCGTAAGCATGTTATGATTGAAGGTTTGGGTGACTTACGGCAGGCCGATCTTGTATATATCAGGGAATATTCACATAAGATTAATGAATTAAAATATATTTAAATGTTTATTCATACAAACTCCTAACCTGCCTGGGCATTACCTGTTAAAACAAAAACGGGTAGAAATCTCGCAAATGTGTTTGAGTGCTTGCTGCATACAGGGACGAATCGATCCCCAGACAACCTCAAAACCGATCACGGTGGAGAGTTTTACAATAGGTTTTCCAAGACCGTGATGCAGCGGTATGGAATACGTCACAACATTCACTTACCTGAAAGCAAGTATCGTGGAGCGTCTGAAAAGAACAATAAAAGGTCAAATGTGGATGCGTTTTAATCTTCGCGTATCATACAAATGGACAGATACCCTCCAAGAAATAATTGCTCGGTATAATCGAACCAAACATACCACAATAAAAATCAGACATCGATGTTCGTGATGCGGTGAACTATCACATTAAAATGCCGGATTCATGCAAACAGAAATTTTATCTAGATCATTTGTTAGGTATCTCAAAATATAAGAAAGCATTTGAGAAATCATATCTACCGAAGTGGTAAACAGAGATATTTACAGTTTGCAAAGTGCAAAGAACGAATCGTAGAACTTACATCTTGAAGGATCGTAAAGGCGAGGAAACTGCAGGTTGCATATACACCGAGGAGTTGCAGAAAAGCTCAGAACCGGATATGTTTCTCGTAGAGAGAGGGGGAAATAGAGCACTAGTAAAATTGCATGGGTTTCCTGCAGCACAAAACAGATGGATTAATGCTAACGATTTGCACATGCACAGTCCACAACCACCGCAGTAGCATAACATGCGTGCTATGAGACGCATTATAGGAGGAGTGGTATTCGAGACAAGACATAGTTCTACCCTAATTCAAGTGTTTAGAAAAATACACACATTCTCGTTTAACCACCCCGCACGCAAGAATCTAACCACAAATTAATTCTTCCAGCGAATTATCTACCATTTGCACTTCGTACAGTTACTATCGAGATGACAAATTCGCCTGCACTCTGAACAAATGGATTCTACAGCTGTGGTATATGACAATTCATGCCCAGACAGATTACAAAATGGACACCTCAATGGAACTTAATTATCGTGTCCAACTTTACCGCTAAACAAACCCCTCCATCATTACCAGTAAACGGGGTTCTCTGGCTTCACAAAAGTAAATCTAAACACCATGTACCCTAGTTCACACAATTAACCCTGACACCGAAAGCACACACTAAAAATAACATAAATAAAACTTTGTAGGAATGCAAATTGAATCAGTTTACTTTTGGTTGAATAGGGTTGTTTTCTTTATGAGTTTTTGGTTGGCTCCAGAGTTCAGGTGAAAATGGATTCATCATGTTCCATTAAGTTTCTTTATCACCCAAAATTTCAGTTTTAACTAGGAAAGGGCATGGAATCGATTTTTTGGGTGTCTTTTTATGTTAACGATGTATCTTTATGAATAAACTTAGCGTTATTTTCATAAAGTCTTTTTTTGACATGATTACTGCCGTACCTCATTTGTTGGGTCTACTAATTTGGCGTTTACAGTTCCTATTTATTGTCAAATAGTGAAAATATTTCCTGTATTTCCTATACTGAGAAAAAATAGCATATCAAATTAAACTTACACCTCAAAAAAATCCAGTCCGAGAAAAAACATTATACACAACATAATATGATCACAAATATATCATCCTCTAGCTCAGTCCTGTAAATTTACTCGACCAGGTGTTTATAAGTTGACATATAGGAGCTAAAAGAAAGTTTCCTTTAGAATAGACAGAAGGAATTTTCAAAACAATATTTAGACCATATCTGAATCTCATTGGCATGAAATTCTTTTCACTGGCTCACAGTTAAAACAAGAAGTTTAGTGTCATTACACAATGCTTGTCAGTTCCACCCACCAATGGAAAAGGATGTGTGCTAAATATTTTACAAGAAATAGAAAGTTTCATGTGTATGATGAAACATCCATACATTATTTTTAACAAACAAGTCGAACCAAAAAAAATCATTGAAAATTTCACCAATGTTGTCCTAAATGTTTCACACTGAAATACATTCCTTTCCTTACATAACGTGATAACATAGATAACATTATTTAGAAGTGAAATTGTAAACTCTGTGACATAGTTACGTTAATCATTATCTTTGGATGTAAAGCACACTGTGATTCCAAATTGCACAATAACCATATCGATTTGCTGATTGCCACTTCCCTACAGTCAATTAATATTAGATATGTTACTGGCTAACGTCTCTGAAAAGTCCTAAGAAATCAATATATGTATATAAATAAAAAAATAGTTGTCATGTTAACTAATAAGGAACACTAGCCACACGACGTAAAAAGATGTTTTGTCTTCTGTAATGCCAGTAGTGCTAATGATTCACAATTGCGCTTGTTACTATACCAGAAATGTGTAAATAAAGAAATTCTCTGTTGTTCAGTATACGTCAGTCAACCCCAGTACCCACAGCCACATACTTTCCGTAGCCCAGTACAAAACTTTTCCCAGTTCAGTTTTAATAATCACCATTTCCGAATGCATAAAATAATCCCACAGACCTATCCATCTTTCAGACTTTAATGTAGCACACTCGTCACACCACAAGTGAAAGCTCCGAACGATTCTCTTCCTGCCGAACTTAAATGTTACGTACCTCCTAGTTCTTATAAGCCAAAAATTAGTTCTTTCTCTCACAAGTACAGAAAATCTTTTTTCTTCTAAATTTATTCCCAATGCTGTCCTGATTATGATTCATACTTATAGCAACGAGCAGTCCCCATTCTCTACATAAATGACTGGAATAACTAGAAGAGAAAATGTAGGTGTTCAAATGGTTCAAATGGCTCTGAGCACTATGGGACTTAACATCTATGGTCATCAGTCTCCTAGAACTTAGAACTACTTAAACCTAACTAACCTGAGGACATCACACAACACCCAGTCATCACGAGGCAGAGAAAATCCCTGACCCCGCCGGGAATCGAACCCGGAAACCCGGGCGCGGGAAGCGAGAACGCTACCGCACGACCACGAGCTGCAGACAAAATGTAGGTGTGCAAGATCTGAAAGCAGTACAGAACTATGATTGATTCCGAGTAATGTACATACCGCATTAGATGTTAAAGCAACATAAAAAGTCAAAGAGCAAATTGATGGAAACCTTACCAGGTCGGTAGATTTATCGATTTCGAATACTAACAATTTCTACACCTAACGAATTTTTTGGATAGAAAAAGGTTTTTAACATTGTTAGTTGGGAATCAGGTAAGATTCCATGAATTCTGCTGCACACAGACAACTGGGAAACTGACAAATCCAGTGCCTTGATATAGAGGTCCATCGACAATAGCTACTTTTTTGATCTGAAAGTAATCTTTTATCATCAAGTAAAGAACGTTTCACATTAATTCCGTCCTTATTCGCATACATTTTGAGAATAAAATCCGACATGATTCCCTGTTCTGTACAATAAAGGTCAGTTAAATTTGTACTGGTATTCCAACAGCGATGTCAAGCATTTGACTGTTAAGGTGTCTAGCGCTGTTAATATAAGACATTATAGCTGTGATGGTGTTTTTACTTAACAGTCAATTGCTCCAATCCATATTCTGGTGTTCACAAGCAAAAAAAAATCTATCTTGATAGTGAGCTGTGTAATGAATTTCCGCTAAAAAAGGTGGACATAAACCCGCCACTTCTGACAGCTATCAGCACATAAATAGACATCACAGTACATGGCATAACAACATCAGGAAACTAGCAGTGGCAGAAAGTTATGTCAACACAAAACTTGTGGACTAGAAAAAAAAAATTCGAAAAAGAGAAGATAGACTGTCGTGTAAAGTAAATATGATCCTTAAGTTGCGGCTACTAAGATTTTTAATAACAATTGTTTTATATTGACCAAACTTTCAGTAAATAGATTATACGTACCAGTTGGTTTTTAAAATGTTTAGACTTCGTTTGCGGCAACATACTTTCAATCTTCATGCTAACAATTTTATAGATTATATAGCCGCTAAATGCACGCGGGATTAAATGTACGATGCCAAAATTTCTAACAATTTTCTCAACACTCTTTCAGTTTGGTTTAACGTAAGTATAATTTACTGATTAACCTTTGTGTATGAATTATCAAAGCGGTAGGACTAATGCGTCTTGAAAATATTGACCAAACTGTGCACCACATTAACTATCATGTACTCCCAGTAAACTACAAAAGCTTTCTGTAAGTCCTACAACTTGTGTTGGATATTAAAAAATTCTGCTATAGCTAAACTTCATGAAATTATTTTAAGTTCAGATTATGCTCACTGTGTTCAATATGCGAATATTGATTCATAAAAAAATTCTGTGTTGCACCTGCGCAACTTTCAAGTATTCTTACAACTTCAAAACGCTTACAGACTCATAAAAAATATGCTGATTTCAGAGTGTCTAACTTGCATGAATTATTGCAAGTTTAAAACACTCGCTAACTCACGAAAATATTCTACACTACTGGCCATTAAAATTGCTACACCACGAATATGACGTGCTACAGACGCGAAATTTAACCGACAGGAAGAAAATGCTGTGATATGCAAATGATTAGATTTTCAAAGCATTCACACAAGGCTGGCGCCGGTGGCGACACCTACAACGTGCTGACATGAGGAAAAAATGGTTCAAATGGCTCTGAGCACTATGCGACTTAACTTCTGAGGTCATCAGTCGCCTAGAACTTGGAACTAATTAAACCGAACCAACGTAAGGACATCACATACATCCATGCCCGACGCAGGATTCGAACCTGCGACCGTAGCGGCCGCTGGGCTAAAGATTGTAGCGCCTAGAACCACACGGTCACTCCGGCAGGAGACATGAGGAAAGTTTCCAACCGATTTCTCATACACAAACAGCAGTTGACCGGCGTTGCCTGGTGAAACATTATTGTGATGCCTCGTGTAAGGAGGAGAAATGGGTACCATCACGTTTCCGACTTTGATAAAGGTCGGATTGTAGCCTATCGCGATTGCTCTTTATCGTATCCCGACATTGCTACTCGCGTTGGTCGAGATCTAATGACTGTTAGCAGAATATGGAAGCAGTGGGTTCAGGAGGATGATACGGGTCGCCGTGCTGGATCCCAACGGCCTCGTATCACTAGCAGTCGAGATGACAGGCATCTTATCCGCATGGCTGTAACGGATCGTGAAGCCACGTCTCGATCCATGAGTCAACAGATGGAGACGTTTTCAAGACAACAACCATCTGCACAAACATTTCGACGACGTTTGCAGCAGCATGGACTATCAGCTCGGAGACCACGGCTGCGGTTACCCTTGACGCTGCATCACAGACAGGAGCACCTGCGATGGTGTATTCAACGACGAACCTGGGTGCACGAATGGCAAAACAACATTTTTCCGATGAATCCAGGTTCTGTTTACAGCGTCATGATGGTCGTATCCGTGTTTGGTGACATCGCAGTGAACGCACATTGGAAGCGTGTATTCGTCATCGCCATAGTGGCATATCACCCGGCGTGATTGTATGAGGTGCCATTGGTTACACGTCTCGGTCACCTCTTGTTCGCATTGACTGCACTTTGAACAGTGGACGTTAGATTTCAGATATGTTACGACCCGTGGCTCTACCCTTCATTGGATCTCTGCGAAACCCTACATTTCAGCTGGATAATGCACGACCGCATGTTGCAGATCCTGTACGGACCTTACTGGACACAGAAAATGTTCGACTGCTGCCCTGGCCAGCACATTCTCCAGATCTCTCACCAGTTGAAAACGTCTGGTCAATGGTGGCCGAGCAACAGGCTCCCCGCAATACACCAGTCACTACTCTTGATGAACTATGGTATCGTGTTGAAGCTGCGTGGGTAGATGTCCCTGTACACGCCATCCAAGCTCTGTTTGACCCAATGCCCAGGCGTATAAAGGCCGTTATTACGGCCAGAGGTGGTTGTTGTGGGTACTGATTTCGCAGGATCTATGCACCCAAATTGCGTGAAAATGTAATCACATGTCAGTTCTAGTATAATATATTTGTACAATGAATACCCATTTATTGTCTGCATTTCTTCTTGGTGTAGCAATTTTAATGGATAGTAGTGTAAATGCACATGATTTGTTCCTCAAAAAATTGCAGTGTTTTCTGCAATCAACGAGCCGATAATTTCACAAGTCGACAAAATTTTACTTGGAATATTACATTGATTTCAGATCGCGACTTACTCACCGCTCATATATACATACGTCAGCACTGCTCCAGATCTCCATAATGACTGTTCCAAACCAAGACAGCCACCGACTATTTAAGCGTTTAGGCGTCGTTCCAAAAGATTTCATACAAAGTTATCCTTTCATTTTATCTAACACATATCATATATAACTCATATACATATGGCATACCAGACTAGATATAATATTTTGCACCTTTAAGATAACGTACTTGATTTTTTTACATTTCTCATAAACTACAGTATTACCTATGCAATCATTAGCTCACATTCTTTTACTGTGTGAAAATCATAAATATATAGGAATTAATACATTTTCAGAAAGGAACAGTATCCTAATTTATCACTCTACGACTACTTTCCTCACTTTGTTACTTGTTTTGTGTAAAATTTACCTTTCTGTAGTGCAGAACGCATGTTAAATTATCTTGCATGTGCAAGAATTCTTTTGATACTTTCTGAAGGAGCTCTTCCAGTTCTAGCCATTGATACATCGTTTATCCATCTCGCCCAAAACGTTGATTATATAGGAGTATCAATTTTTAAATATCCTAGTGTTGTAAAACTTAGATAATTCATACATTATAAACTACTTGTCTGCTTGAGGGCATGTTTGAAAGCACCCATCAGTCTTTCCGTTCTGTAAATGTGTTTAGTTATGTCACAGTTTTCTTAGATCAGGGTTTACAGAATACTGGTCTATTTAGTAAGTACGGTAGTGTCCCGTTTCCACCATGGTGACTAGAACGTCACGTTTCTCTCCACTGACCAAGTGCGCCTGGGTTTTCCCACCCATCCAGTTTATCCGCTGCCCGAAACCGTGGAACCCTCCCACTGTCGAGGACACCACACATGACGTCGGGTATGAAGCTACTGATCCTGTCGGTTCCATAGTCTCATGACAGTCGAGCGATTACGATTAACGCATACAGCAGTATCCTGGAACAATAAGATGCAGTCTTGATAAACCAAGATTCTGAAGCTGTCGACATTTGGCAGGCACTGGTATTTTTACTTCTTACATGAGGCATATCTCAGTCGTTTCACAAACAAAGAACGTGGAATCACGGTTTGTGAATGAGGGCTTCCGTGCTCGTTCTTCATTTATATTTATAGGAGGCGTTATTTGTACCCACGTCGTTTGTTTGCGCTGAAATGCTGTCCATCTGCGTGTAACAGCATGTAGTGCACTTGAGCCAATTTGCCGTTTGTTGCATGTCGCCTTCGTGAGCATGAATCTTTAATTTTTAATGGCTATCGGCGTACATTTCTTTCTTCCGCATAAATTACAAACTTCGTGGGTAGCAGTTATTCGTCACCGAATATTATTATATACGAAAGCTCTAACCTGTTTCCCATGAGTATGTATTTCGTAGGCCTTGGCAGTTACGGTTGAGAGTTACTACTGTGCCTTCCTCGGCCTTTGTGATCGCTGAAACGACAACTGGGAGGTGAGAAACGACGCTGAAGGTTTGGGCTGTCTCTCTATCATACTTTGAAGATGAAATATAAACACATTAATTAAAACATGAAAAATGAAGTGCTGTGAAACTGACATAGTGTAGGATGGAAGAAATATTTTAAGGAAGTGATATATCTTAAGGTGGCCGTCTTCTTAATAGCCACTGCAGAAACTGTCGAATCAATACAGAAGCGTAAAAGCCACACGTTCCTTTTGTGCTCCATAATTTATTTGTTTGTCTACTTCAATATTTCGTATTTTCTCAAGTCCTGTGGTGTCAATGTTATATTTTATCGTGCTTCGTACTATCGGCATTAATTACAGAACGGTTATGTAGCACCATGTAGGCTCATACTCATATAACGAGAGAAAAGCACCCGCGCAGGGAACTAACAGGTAGGGAGTTAGCACTTTGAATGCATTCTGTGAGAACCTGTTACTGGTTCACACAGCTGGAGCTACGGTTTTTTTTTATTATCACTTATTTGTTGAGTATATTTAGTCATTTATTTTAGCCTTAAGATACCACACACGTTGCATGTGAAAATTCTCATATAACACGTAATATATTTGGATGATATATTAAGATTCGTAATATATTAAGATCCTAATCTTTATCACAAAACAGCAGAAGGTGACCTGACCACAAGTGCAGTCCGCCTATCCAAGGACTTCCAGGGGCGACAAAAATGTGATATTTAGTATAATCATTGACATACTTAAGCAGTACCGCCAAATTAGAGCCATTAAGAAGTGTACAACTATTCGTACTTTAAATGTTTAGCACAATACGTCAAATATTAACTCATTTGCAAAGTAGTGGATGTAAGTGCAGTGGTACCTCGATAAGTACACATGAATTTGTTGGTAGTTTTTTCTCTCTGTCCTACAGTCTTCTCACAGAGACGTAACAAGATTAGCGACTTGATATTTTCTGCACGGTCTAAACCACACCCCTGAGTGGACTACACATTTCGGTATATACTAACCGTTTTGCGCCCTCGAGTACACATTTTATCATCTGACCTGCTGCTGTCCAGTCATAAATAAGCATTAATTGCTTGCTCTTCCTACACTTAGTAGGAGATATTAACCAAACTACAACCATACGACTTGTGACAGCTACAATTATGAGAATGCAAATGACGTGAATACTCACTTAATTACCTTCAATACACCGTTGTCAGTCAACAGTAGGGACATCTGCACTTACAGCACTTATATGCTGTATATACCCGAGAATTGGCCGACTCTCCCCAGGTGTGGCGCGTGGTGGGGTGCGCGGTCCGCCATTCGACCCTCTGTGCGTTCAGTCGTGCCCACACTCGACGAGCGTCAACTGCTGGATGCATTCTTGACGTGATGGTGCCAGTACAGGATTCCATGCCGAAGTTAGGTGATAGCGCTCGCCTATTGACGAGACGGTTCTGAAGCCATATTTCACTAAATTCTTTAATGATGCTCTCCCAAAATCCACTAACTCGACACAACATATCTGATTTCTCAAATTCGAACCTACGCCCCTCGTCGAGGCTGTGTTTAGCCCCTGCTGATTTGTCTTTATGCCCCAGGCTACCGCATATAATGCGTTCCATACACCATTGCGAGATTCTGTGCTGCATTAAAGCGACCTATTGGTGGCAACACTCTCAGGGAATGTCACACACTGAAGCGGCAAAGAAACTCGTATAGGCATGTGTACTCAATTGCAGAGATATGTAAACAGGCACAGTACTGCGCTGTGGTCGGCAACGCTATATATGGCAACTAGTGTCCAGCGCACTTGTTAGATCTGTTACTGCTGCTACGATGGCAGGTCAGCAAGATCTAAATGAGTTTGAACGTGGTATTATAGTTGGCGCACGAGCGATGGGACACAGCATCTCCGAGGTAACTACAAAGTGAGGATTTTCCCGTACGACCATTTCACGAGGGTACCGTGAATATCAGGAATGCAGTGAAATATCAAATCTCCGTTATCGCTGTGGCTGGAAAAAGATCTTGCAAGAATGGGACGAACGACGACTGAAGAGAATCGTTCAACGTGACAGAAGTGTAGCCCTTCCGCATGTTGCTGCAGATTTCAGTGCTAGGCCATCACGAAGTGCGAACCACTCAACGAAACATCATCGATATGGGCTTTCGGCGCCGAAGGTCCACTCGTCTACCTTGATGACGTCTCACCTGGGCGCATCAACAATAACATTGCGAGTTGATGACTGGAAACATGTTGCCTAATCGGACTAGTCTCTTTACAAATTTCATCGAGCAAATGGACGTGTACAGGTATGGACACAACCTCATGAATCCATGGACCCTGCATGTCAGCAAGGGAGTGTTCAGGCTATTGGAGGGTCTGTAATGGTGTGGGGCGTCTGCAGTTTGAGTGATATTGGACACCTGATAGGTCAAGATACCTCTCTGATTGGTGGAACGTACGTAAACATTCTGTCCGATCACCTGCATCAATTCGTGTCCATTTTGCATCCCGACGGACTTCTTCAATTCCAACAGGACCATGCGACATTCCACATCTCCAGAATTGCTACAGAGTGGCTCCAGGAACAGTCTTCTGAGTTTAAACACTTCTACTGGCCCCCAGACTCCGCAGACAAGAACATTATTGAGCATGTCTGAGATACTTGCAACGTGCTGTTCAGAGGAGATCTCCATCCCCTCTTACTCTTACGGATTTATGGACAGCCCTGCAGGATTCATGGCAAGATTTTTGAAAACATAGTCAGCGATCTTAAAAGTAGTTACAATTAAAATTTACAAGTCTTGATCGCAATCTTGTTAAAATATATTTTTTTATTGGAGTGAGTGGCCAGTTTCGACTCTATGAAAGAGTCATCTTGACTCTGTAAAGCTATATTGCCAAATCAGTACAGACGTTACAATAATCATATAAAAATGTATATAAAAACAAGATAAATAGTAATAAATTATACCCAGAGCAGTGGATGGACACTGCCCTATATGTTCTGTCGACCCTCGACGCTCGTGTAACTGCTGACTGTGCATGGAGGGAACGGGTATTAATAGGGCTGGTCACACCCACAGTTCTGAGTACGACATCATAAGTAGCCAATCAGAAAACACGTTCGTGATTACGTAACTTAAAACGTAACTACAAAGGAACAGTTACAGTTGGAGTACATCATAATGTCAATTATTGACCATTAATCTTCAGTTAATATAAATTATGCTACTAAAATGGTTCATTGGTATGAAACAAGGCTTAGTGTATGCTGCCCTCTAAATTCAGAACTACAAGATCCACGTCAAAGATTGTCGTTGCCCCAGCGTTTACGTGGATTTTTGCTCTTTTCTGATGTCAGCGCCATGGAAAATAACTGTACTATGGTGGAACCACACCAACACTTCTGTAATAACAGCGGAACGATGTTACTAAAGTGCATCGATAGTTGCCGTGGATACGGCGTCCTGGCCCGGTGAGGCGGGCATCAGATTATCAGAGATTATTGGGTACTGCGAAAGATATCTCAAGGGTTGACAATTCGACCACGAAAGCAGTGTTTGCATAGATATGTCGGCGGTTGCCATGGAAATAGCGTCTTATTCTCACTGCGACAATCTATGGTGCTGTAACAAGGTTATAATTGCCGGAATTTGACGCCTTTTGTCAGTATTAGCGTAGTATACGTCATAATGACAAAATTATACGTCATAAAAGGATAAAATTATAGGCTTATAATCAGCTTAAAATTACGTTTTTTTTCTAAAATCTGTTCACAAGAAATTGTCTATGTCAGGTTGGACATAGTATAGGTTCCAATATTGGCAACAGGATGCTAATGAAAGTGTATGGTGATCGGTGGGAAGCAGGCGCTTGATACCGCTATGGCAAAGTACAAAGCGGACATCAAAAATAAGCGACGAATAGCAACCTTTGATGGTAAAATATGGATAACAAAATAAAAAATTTGAAAAGTGTTAAGTGACAGTTTACATGTTGTTGCGTTGTGGTTTTTAAAATAAGAACCATTATAAAAATGAGATTCACATAGTTATTAACGTAGCTGTAAAATACTAATGATAGAACAAAAGTCAGAAGTGAAACATGGACGATAAATAGTTTGGACAAGAAGAGAATAGAAGCTTTTGAAATGTGGTGCTACAGAAGAATGCTGAAGATTAGATGGGTAGATCACATAACTAATGAGGAGGTATTGAATAGAATTGGGAGAAGAGGAGTTTGTGGCACAACTTGACAAGAAGAAGGGATCGGTTGGTAGGACATGTTCTGAGGCATCAAGGGATCACAAATTTAGCATTGGAGGGCAGCGTGGAGGGTAAAAATCAAGAGATGAATACACTAAGCAGATTCAGAAGGACGTAGGTTGCCGTAAGTACTGGGAGATGAAGAAGCTTGCACAGGATGGAGTAGCATGGAGAGCTGCATCAAACCAGTCTCAGGACTGAAGACCACAACAACAACAATACGAAAACGAAAGAGCAGTTCTTTATAATACGTCTTCAAAAAGATCATAAAAATGTTTTTTCCTGAAGCCTAGCTGTTCATTGAGTAGAGCTAGGAGTTCACTTTTACGATGTGCATAGGTTTCAATTTTCTCTAATTCATTAAGTAACGGTCATTTTGGGCCAGAGTGAAGGATTTTTAAATTTCGTATGAATTAATCCTTCGGAATGGTTGCAGCCATTCAAATGTTAGCCAAACAAGGATTTACTACGACTGGTACCAGCAACATGTTCTTTAAAAGGAATAACAAAGTTACGGACAATTTGTTCGATATATTGTTTTTCGCAGTCATCACATTGTACTTTATACATTCTTGAATTTTGATATTTAGTGGTTTTTTTTATTAATATTGTGTCTGAGTCTATTTTGAAGCTGATTATTGATTACTAATGCTATTGTGAGCTCGGTATTTTTAAATTATTCATTTATTTTATCGGAGATATTCCCCATGTATGTAATTTTGGAGAATTTCGATGACCGGATTCAGGTGCACTATGTGTATCTTTTATCTTATTTGCGACTGCTACGGTCGCAGGTTCGAATCCTGCCTCGGGCATGGAAGTGTGTGATGTCCTTAGGTTAGTTAGGTTTAAGTAGTTCTAAGTTCTAGGCTACTGATGACCACAGCAGTTGAGTCCCATAGTGCTCCGAGCCCTTTGAGCCATTTGACTTTATCTTATTAAACATGAAGTCAATGTGATTGGGATTGAAATCATTTATACTAGCAATCTGCTTCAATATTAGTCACTCTTTCTGTAGTTCCTGTGTGGTGAGTGGTGATTTATACACAGTCAGCAGTTACACGAGCGTCGAGGGTCGACGGAACTCATCGAACCAGTGTCCATCCACCGCTCTGGGTATAATTTATTACTCTTTATCTTATTTATGTATATACTTTATATGCTTATTATGAAGTCTATACTACTTTGGCAATATATCTTTACAGAGTCTGAAGATGACTCTTTCACAGAGTCGTAACCGGTCACTCACTCCATATTTTAACAAGATTGCAATCTAGAATGTCGTAAACTTTAATTTTAAGATTCATGGTGTCAGTTCCCCCCAGCACTGCTTCAGACATTGGTCGAGTCCATGCCACGTCGTGTTGCGGCACTTCTGCGTGCTCGAGGAGGCCCTACACGATATTAAGCAAGTGTGCCAGTTTCTTTGGCTCGTCAGTGTAAAAGTGGTTTGTAACGCCATTATGGCTTTAGAGCTTGATGTGAGTGAGGAGGAGGAGGCGATTGGAGTTACTGCATTTGGATGGGGTTAAGCCAGAAGATCGGTTGCGCTTGAAAGCTCTGAAATAAGTTGATGACTTTCGCGCAATTAGACGGATTAGTGGTTAACATATTTTTTTTTTCGTTATGTCGATATGAAGTGGAAAGGAGGGCGGGGATCGGTTGTCAGAAAAACCGACCGGTGGGCAGGGAGCAGAGTGTGGCCGGCATGCTGGGTTGGTTAAGACCGAGCAGGCAGCTGACGCCAGAAGCGTGCGGGCGCTTTGAAATTCAAATCTCCTATTGGACGCTACAGCGGGATTACACCTTCCGTCAGTTCATTTTCACCCCTTGTTCACACTGTAGTAAGTCAGGAACGCGTGTGTGATATAATTGATTCCGGCAGTAGCCTCTCATTGCTTGAGTATGATATTTGTAATCGCAGCATTTGTATGTTTCCTAGCCTACAACCGGTCTTGCAGAGATGTCGTACTACCAATGGGTTTCCTTATGAAAGGTCGCTGTAAGGTGAGTATTTCTGTGCAAGGGTTTTCTCGGCCCGTTTAGTTGGTTATTGTCAAGCATTACTAAAGTGGTGTTTGACTTCTCCTTGTTTATTTTATTCCTCTAAATAAAGCCTGTAGAAAATCACTATTTATCACACAAAATCACATACTTCTTTGCGATTTTTAAAATAATACGTATAAATGGACTGTTAGAGAATTGACTTAAATTTTCTGAAACCTTATACGTGTCTGTAGCAACTAAATTTCCATACAAAACTAAATTCCAATGCTTCAATTTGGACGTAAAAATTCTTCTCGATAGGTACAAAAACAAAGTCTACAAAATGGTTGAGGTGATGATACGACTACAGAGAGTAGCGCACCACAATCGATAATTCGCTCTCGGAACACTCTTAGTGCACCAGCTGTATGGGCTGGTACTACACCGAGGACTACCACTGGCCGCAGCTGCCATGTGTGGACAGAGATTGGTCGATGTATCGTTAAACACCGGAGCACTGAGCTATGGCAGCCGGGACTCCATTGCCTCACAGGTCGAAAGTTACACCCTTACCTTTCACCGCCCCACTGACACTACCCATGCCTCTTCCTTCCTCCAGAAGGCCACCACTGACACTGTGGAGGCCCAAGTTCCTATCAAACTCATTCAAGCTCACCGCCCTATGCGTCCTCCACAGGCCGCCCTTCTTCTTTGTGAATACTGCAGGCCTTACCGCTCCTTCCTCCACACCTGTGACAAGGATACACTCCTCCGCCAGTGGCAATTACAGCGACACATCTGGAACCTTCTTACAGCAAAGAAACGCCGGGACTGGCGCCACACACGTACACGCCTCAACTCCACCCTCCCTCTCAACTCCTCCAAGTGCCGCTCAGACTTCCACTACCTTACTGGTAGCCATTCCACCCCACATTACCCTATTCTCCACGACAATCGCTGCACCTCAGTAAGGCTAACCATTTTGCTTCCCACCTATCTGAGGTCTTCTCCATTCCTGATGATCCCCCTTTTGATTACTCCCTCTTCCCCACCGTCCTTGAATGCACTGATATCTCTGTCCCACAGCTCGCTCCTAGTTTCCAGTTCTTGGATCAGTTACCCTCCCAGACATAAACACTCCCATCACCGCACATGATGTTACACTCGGCCTCTGCTCCAAACGCAACACCACCCCTGGTCACGATGACGTCACCTCTTGCCACCTCAAGGAATCCCCCCATTTTCCTGGCTGCCCTTGCTACCATGTACAACGTTCTCCTCTCCACTGGCTTTTACCACGACCTGTGGAAGAGTTCCCATCTCCTGTTGTTCCCTAAACCCAACAAACCCCCCTCTGACACCTCTTCCTATCGTTCCATATGCCTCACTGCTGTGTGCAATAAGGTCTTCGAGTACATCCTGTCCTGCCAGATTCATCGCCACCTAAACTAGCACCACCTACTTCCCCTTACCCAGTGTGGCTTCTGCCCCTCCTTCTAAGCGAACAACCAACTCCTTAACCTTACCAATCTTCTTTCCCACAAACTTAACTCTAATCGCTCCACTATCTTCATTTCGCTCGACCTCCAGAATACCTACGACCATGCCTGGGATCCCAAGCTCATCTTCAGGCTCCATACCTCTGCTATCCCTCTAAATTTCGTCTGTCTCGTTGCTACCTTCCTCTCCCTTCGTCCCACCTATGTCAATATCCACAATTCCCACTCCTGTACTTTCTAACCCACTGGCGTGCCCCAAGGCTCCATCCTTTCCGCTCTCCCCTATTTCCTGTATACTGCCAATATGCCCAAACCTTCCCTACCTCTCCATCTCCTCCAATTTGCTGATGACACCACCTTCTCGCCATTTATCTTAACCTTCAGAGGTAAAGGTCTCAGTGTACACTCGAAACTCACCTTGACCGGTTCACTACTTGGTGCAACCAGTAGTTCCTTCCTATCAACCCCTCCAAGGCACGGGTTATCATCATTGGCTGCACCACCCCTTCCTTCCATCTCCATGACTTCTACCTCAGTCTTGACCGTCACCTAACCTGGACTCCCTATCTCCTTATGATCCAACACAAAGCCCACAATAGATACCTGTCTGGCCGGATGTGGGGGCTGCACCCTTCCATCATCCTTCACGCCTACAAGTCCTCGATCCACCCCATCCTTTGTTATGCCAGTGTCGCTTTCATTTCCTCCTCCCCCCCCCCCCAGATTCCATAAAGCCTTCCAAATCCTGGAACACCATGGACTTCGCAACGCCTTCCGTATCCGCCTTCCGTCACCCACGCGCTTCGTCTATGACCTCATCCCCTTACCCCACCTTCTTCTTTTCCTTGAACACATCCACACCCTGTACATTGTCCACCGACTCGATACCCCTATCCTCTTTTGACCCCCTGTACAAGTTAAAAGTATATAAATCACACAGAGCAAGACACTTAAAAAAAGAAAAGAAAAGAAAAAGGAAACACTGGAAACGATGGAACACTCATGTAGAATAAAAACCGCTGATAGGGACCTACCGAGGGACTGGAGGCCAGAAAGAGGGGGAAAAAAGCTATAGCAGGCATAACAGGCAGTTCTCTTCAGTGCACCGAGTCGTGTGCAGCTTCCTGTTACCGGCGAGTTTACTAGCTGCAGTGTTCGTCCGTCATCTCCAAAGGCATCATAGGCCACTTCTAGACTCTACATGGGCATCACTCAGAGGCACAGAGACAGAACTTTAATATTTTACAGGACTTGCAATAATTTCAAACGTATAATGGTGCTGGACATTTCACAAGAAGAAGTATCATTTAAGTCGAGTATTTCTTCATATATAATAAATACCATTTTATTACCATATGTTGAGAATCTTTCTGATCAAAGATAACCTACGCCTCCTTCTTGCAGTCCCAACGATGGATATTAAATGCTGGGTTCTACAGAACTGCATTTGACTTGTTACACACTTTCTGACTGACACACTAAGTATTTTATTGGAGAAACAAATCCCCACCACAGTTTTCCTGAGGTTCTTCCTCTGAATAATGCTCTTGTTCCACAGCAGAACTGTGATCACTGGCTATTGTAAATCATCTTTTTCGTCTATATCTTGACCTGTATCAATGACACATTTCTCTATCCACCGGCTAACAATTTCATCAGACTCGAGGAAATTAAAGGTGTCACGTTCCTGCGACCAAATTTTGTAATACACTGTACTGAAGAAAGCAGGCACTTAGTTCACGAGGCGAGATATAGGAGAACCTAACACCTGTCAGTAACATGTGTAACAACAAACAAGGAACGCAGTAACGCAACCGACTGTAAAACATTGTAAAGTTGGCAATTTATGGAGGGTTGGGGACAGTATAGAAGCATTCCATCACACCTGAACTTACAGAGAGAGTTCGAAAATTTTCACGTCATTGAGAGACCACACCTTGTGATCTTTTGGGCGGCGACTGAATTCAGCGTATTGGTTCTATCTTCTATTATGTAGAAAGGAATTTTCTTTTAAATTTTACCCCAACTAAAACTTCAAGTTGCACCAGTGTTTTCCTGTCAAAGGAACCAACGCCGTTACTGTGCAGGATTGTAAATTTAAGGCAGTCATTTTGGTGATTGTGAGGCTGATGCGATGCTGCTCCTTCTGGGCGAATTCCCGGATGCCTTAACCGACAAATCAGGTGTTACCAACACGATACAATACAGGATATGCCTTGCTGACGATTTTCAGTGCGTCAACCCCCATATAGATTGACACCACCGGAAATGAAAATATTGCGTCAGCTGGTGGAGCGGATGCTCTGTGACGGGGTTACTAGGTCTCTTACATCACCTTATCCCTCTCTTATCTTTCTAGTTACAGTCGTTGAAGAATGCGGTTATCGCCTGGTGGTTCAGTAGACTATAAAATAAGAAGTTTGTTCGTGAATCTATGCCACTATCCAACTTGCACCACTGTTTCACCTGGTTTTCTGATGCTCGTTTTTCTTCTATTCTCGATCTTAATCAGGCTTACCACCAGACCCCATTAGTCAAAACTGTAGACAGGTGACAGCGTTTTGTATGGATTGGAATTTATTCGAATTTATCCGTGTACTAATTGGCTTATCAACTTGGGCTGCTGTTCTCTCTAGACTTTTGGATAATGTTTCCAGAGTTGTAAAATTTAAATCTTAGATGACGCTGTAGTTTTTAGTATTTAGAGGTTTTAGTATTTAGTTTTTAGTATTACCTTGCAACAAGATTTGCAACACCTGGAGGAGTTTTTGAGCCGAATTCTTGCCACTGGTCTTGCTGTTAAGCATTCCAAAATTAATTTAGCTATGCAGAAGATTTATCTTCTTGGTATTTGGCTTCTACTGGCGGGACCCGAGTGTTCAGAGAGAGGACCGAGGCCTTACACAAAGAAACAGACTAAGACAGGTGTGGCCAGTTCATTATCGATTACTCTGTGTAGGAATACTTCCACTGTAGAAGCAGGCGGCCACTCAGATTTAGCACAAATTTGAAATGTAGACAAGTCCTGATCGCGCACTTCTTTATTAAGCGTCATGCGTTTAAATATTTTATCGTCAGACTGAAGCTGTGGAATGAACTGTACAAACAATTAATGACAGAAAACATACTTAAGTGCGTATGTATGTACGTATTCCAGTACACAGATATTCCAAATAGTATCGTACTTACATAAAAACACATTTTAGTACAAGTTCACGAAAGTGAGCACATGAACTGAATACAATACAAATCTCCTCATGTCATGTAGGCACATTTTTCAGTCCCGTCGTCTATCGAATAGAACCAGTGCTAAGCGTTAACTTACAAGAGGTAATCGATGGCCAGTAGGTGGTGCTAGCATTGACTGAAGAATGCGAATCAGACAGTAAATTTACTGACTACTGTACACTGCGATTAAATACATGTCAACACCGCGTGATCAAATTTGTCAAAAAAATGGTTACTCTTATAGAAGACATACTCATACTAACACAATGAAAAGTGCGTCGTTAGCTAACATCATAAAAAACGTTGTAGAGGCAATCTTTAGTCATTAATCAAAACAGAAGACAATTTTAGGCACTAACTGGTGTGCTACAATATAAATGGAAAACAAATATGAGCAATAAGTAAAATGTGAATGTGAAGGAATAAGTTCACAACCATCACAAAATCAATGTACATAATTATCACAAAATGTAGTCAAATGTAATAACATAATCATTTAGGTGAGCCAAAATTGGTGGTTACAACTTGAAATGGAAGAAATATTACACAATAAATGGGTATTTTTTGTTAACTTGGTGTAAGATCGTGCAGCTATGTAGCTATTAGCAGTTTTCAACTCTTATTGAGAAATATTACATGAGTATGACCAACTGTAATTGCTACATTAGTCGAGAAAACAATGAATGACGTTCAATGTAACCATTTAGGTAAGCCTTGGATGGTGTCAACAATTTGAAATGAAATTTTACAATTTTCCTATATTTTATAAGTATGTTAAAAAACAAAGGTACAATATCAAACATGTATAACAACACTGTGTTTTAGCAGACTCGCGAGGACATCCAAAATGCTGGTATAACAAAGTATGGGGTGGATTAAGGATTTGTAGGTGTGAAGGACGGTGGAAGCATGTAGGCTCTATGTCAGGCAAGACAAGAGTTTCAGAATGTGGAGTCTGTTATGGGCTTTGCGTTGGATCATAAAAAGATGGGGAGTCCAGGTAAGGTGATCTTCGAGGGTGAGGCCTAGGTGTATCATGGTAGGAGTGATGTGGACAGTACAACCATAACCGGATGGTAAAAATCGTGTAGCCGGAAAGTGCGGGTGGTATGACATTGGTCTTGGAAGGGTTGATGTGAAATCCACTGGTTGCACTAGGCAGTGAACTGGTTGAGGTGGGTTTGAAAGTATACTTTTGCACTGTGAAGGGGACGATACAGGACCAGGAAAAATGTATACTTTGGCACTGTTGATGGGGAGGATACAGGGCCAGGAAGACGGTGTCATCAGCAAATTGGTAGAAGATGTGAGCGGGTGGGGTAGATTTGGGTATATCTGCAGCATAAAGGAGATAGAGGAGAGGGAAACGGTTGGAGCCTTGGGGCACGCTCATGGATAGTGACATAAGAGGGACGACAGGAGTAAGCAACGAGACAGAGAAAGTTGTTACAAAGATCGTAACTCTGGAGTTTAAGGAGAAGCCTGGGATGCCAGACATGGTCATAGGCATTGTGGAGGTCGAAGGAGACATAGAAAGAGGAACAATGGGAGTTACGTTGGAGGGAAAGAAGATTGACAAGATTGAAGAGCTGGTCATCGGCTAAGAAGGAGGATCAGAAGCCACACTGGGTAAGGAGAAGGAGGTGGGGCTGGTTAAGGTGGTGCTGAATGCATTGGGAGAGGATGGTCTCAAAGACCTTACTGAACATGGAGGTGAGGGAGGCGAGGTGATAGGAAGAGGTGTAAGAGGGTGGTTTGTCCGGTTTAGGGAACAGTGTGGGATGTGGGAAGTTTTACACATGTCATGGTACAAGCCAGTGGAGAGAATGACATTGTCAAGGTAGCAACTATAGCCAGGATGGAGGGGCGGGATTTCTTGAGGTGGCGGTAGGTGACACTGTTGTGGCGAGGGATGGCATGCCGGCCGAAGTGGCCTAGCGGTTCTAGGCGCTACAGTCTGGAGCCGCGCGACCGCTACAGTCGCAGGTTCGAATCCTCCCTCACGCATGGATGTGTGTGATGTCCTTAGGTTATTTAGGTTTAAGTAGTTCTAGGTTCTAGGGGACTGATGACTTCAGAAGTTAAGTCTCATAGTGTTCAGAGCCATTTGAGGGATGACATTGCATTTGGAGTGGTGTATGTGTTTGATGTCATTTGCTGTAATGGGAATGTTTATGTATGATGAGGGTAGCTGATCAAATACTGGAAACTGTGGGTGAGTGGCAGAACAGGGGCATCACAGTGTTCATGGATGGTGGGGAAGAGGGAGTAATCAAAGTGAGGATCGTCAGGAAAGGAGAAAAACTTGGAGAGGTGGGAAGCAAAATGGTTAGCCTTACTGAGGTTGGCATAGAAAGGGTGGTCTTCGTGGAGAAGGTGTTATGTGAGGCAGGATGGCTACCAGTAAGGTGGTGGAAGGCAGAGGAGGCGTTGATAGGAATGGCATAGTTGAGTCATGTACATGTCTGGCGCCAGTCATGCCGTTTCTTTTTTGTTAAGAGGTTGCAGATGTGTACTTTCCAGTGGCATAGGAGGGTATCTTGGTCACAGATGCAGAGGAAGGAGCAGTAGAGTCTGTGGGATTCATGGAGAGGAAAGACAGCCTGTGGAAGAAGAGCGGGGTGGTGAGGGTGGATAAATTTGTTAGGAACATCGATCTCCACAGCATTAGTGATGATCTACTGAAGGAACAGAGAGGCATTGGGGATGTCAGCGGGATGGTAGTAGGTAAGAGAGTCGTTTTTGACCTGTGAGGCAATGGATTTCTGGTATGCATCCCAGTCGGCTTGTTGGTAGTCATGGACTTGGCAGGGCAGCTAGCAGGAGGCTGGATTTGGGCAATGTGCTGAGGAGATGTTGAGAACTACTGGGAGGTGATTGGTACCAGAGGGGTCAAGGACATCCATGGCGATACGACCAAGGAGGTTGGGGCAAGTGATGACGACACCTGGGTTGGAGCTACTTTTGGGATGGGTGATCTGTGAGATGGGAACAAGATCACCATGGAGAGTTCCGAGGAACTGATGCCACCACCAAAGGTAGCACGGTTGCAGCTGACGATGTTGAGTTATGTGGTAAAAATAGTTGAAGAAGGTGTGGCCAACATGGGAGATAAATTCATAGGGAAGAGGAGCTGTGGATCAGACGTACATAGTGGCGCAGGTGATGATGGGGGAAGGGTGGGGAAGAAAGATGCTGCTGAGGATGAGGTGTTCAGTTGTAATTGATCTCTGCGGTTGTGGCAGGACAGGGACATAGAGATATGCTTCAGGTGGCCAGTAGTGACCCCACCTGCCTCCAACAAATGGGGATTGTCAGTGCAGTGAAGGAGGTAAAGAGAGGTGTGGACAACATGGAGGAAGGTTTCACTAAAGGACGAAGGAGTTGACCTGGTGCTGGGACAGGATACACATGAAGAGGTATTTGTTGGCAGGGAGGGAGTAAATGTTGATGTATAGGAGATGATACTGTTGGCGCGCCCGGGGGGTAAGGGGGAGAGTAGGCAGAGGGAAGAGAGGAACTTAAATGAGCGTGTCTAGGTGGGTGAAGATGAAGTGGGCCTGGTTGTTGGAGTATGTGGTGTAGGTATTGAAATGAAAGATGGAACAAGATGGCAAAGGAGATCTGCTGGAGGATGTGGGCGCGTTGGAGAGGGTGGATATTCTGGAGTATGATGGACAGGAAACAGATGATGTTGTCAGCCATCTGGAATGGGCAGAGGGAATTGATGGATTGGATGGGCTGATCGATGGCGTGAATGGGATCACTTAGTTTGAGGTTCGTGGCAAGGGGTTTGGCCTTGCATTTGGAGGAGTAGATAGTGTGCGATTCGTTGAAGGTGTTGCAGGAAGGAGGGGAGGCGAGGTTAGGACATTTTTTCAGGAAGTGGGAAGCTTTACAGTAGGGCCAGGTGGGGGTGGGGGGGTTGTAGCTTTGCTTGAGGTGGGCATTGTAGAGGAGACAGCATTGGCGGTGATAGCATTGAGGAGGAGAATGGAAGGGATCAATGGGGTGGCGACAGTTAAAAAACAAAGCTCCCTGAGCGAGAAGGTGATGTATGGAGGAGGCGGACGCCGTGAACACACGTGCCAGAAATGTAGGGCTGGAGCTATTATACATACATCGGGCTGAGCAGATTGCCAGGGAAGGGTGGGCATTCAGTTCTGCCAATAACTTCACCTTCATTACCACAGAGCTGAGCTTTGCAATCACAGCAGTGGGGGTTTGTGAACGATGAGGGAGTTAGGACTGACAGGAAGAGGAGGAGGTAAGTAAATGTGTGAGAGACATGTGGGCTAAAGATGATATGGGGAAGTTTCTGGAACAGGTTCGGTGTGGAAAGAGAGAGAGAAGGGGATTGAATAAGGACAGAGCCTCTGTAGGACATAAGCTGAGGGATGCGGGCACTGGGGATATACTTGCAGATTTCTAGTGTGTAGACATTGAGGAATTTACACTACTGGCCATTAAAATTGCTACACCACGAAGATGACGTGCTACAGACGTGAAACGGAACCGACAGGAAGAAGATGCTGTGATATGGAAATGATTAGCTTTTCAGAGCATTCACACAAGGCTGGCGCCGGTGGCGACACCTACAACGTGCTGACATAAGGAAAGTTTCCAACCGATTTCTCATACACAAACAGCAGTTGACCGGCGTTGCCTGGTGAAACGTTGTTGGGATGCCTCGTGTAAGGAGGAGAAATGCGTACCATCACGTTTCCGACTTTGATAAAGCTCGGATTGTGGCCTATCGCGATTGCGGTTTATCGTATCGCGACATTGCTGCTCGCGTTGGTCGAGATCCAATGACTGTTAGCAGAATGTGGAATCGGTGGTTTCAGGAGTGTAATACGGAACGCCGTGCTGGATCCCAATGGCCTCGTATCACTAGCAGTCGAGATGACAGGTATCTTATCTGCATGGCTGTAACGGATCCTGCAGCAACGTCTCGGTCCCTGAGTGAACAGATGGGGACGTTTGCAAGACAACAACCATCTGCACGAACAGTTCGACGACGTTTGCAGCAGCATGAACTATCAGCTCGGAGTCCATAGCTGCGGTTACCCTTGACGCTGCATCACAGACAGGAGCGCCTGCGATGGTGTTCTCAATGATGAACCTGGGTGCACGAATGGCAAAACGTCATTTTTTCGGATGAATCCAGGTTCTGCTTACAGCATCATGATGATCGCATCTGTGTTTGGCGACATCGCGGTGAACGCATATTGGAAGCGTGTATTCGTCATCGCCACACTGGCGTGATGGTATGGGGTGCCATTGGTTACACTTCTCGGTCAACTCTTGTTCGTATTGACGGCACTTTGAACAGTGGACGCTACATTTCAGATGTGTTATGACCCGTGGCTCTACCCTATATTCGATCACTGCGAAATCCTACATTTTAGAAGGATAATGCACGACCGCATGTTGCAGGTCCTGTACGGGCCTTTCTGGATACAGAAAATGTTCGAGTGCTGCCCTGGCCGGCACGTCCTCCAGATCTCTCACCAATTTAAAACATCTGGTCAATGGTGGCCGAGCAACTGGCTCGTCACAATACGCCAGTCACTACTCTTGATGAACTGTGGTATCGTGTTGAAGCTGCATGGGCAACTGTACCTTTGCACGCCATCCAAGCTCTGTTTGACTCAATGCCCAGGCGTATCAAGGCCGTTATTACGGCCAGAGGTGATTGTTCTGGGTACTGATTTCTCAGGATCTATGCACCCTAATTGCGCGAAAATGTAATCACATGTCAGTTCTAGTATAATATATTTGTCCAATGAAGAGCCGGAGCTCCCAAGAACCTCAAAGAAGATTAAAACTAAAAAGAATTACTTTTGAATACATTATGGGAGGGGCAGTGATCAATGTCAAGTGATTCTCTAACAGAAAGAGGTTCCTACTCAATGGTCTGAAGATGACCACATTAGTGGTCGAAACCGGTCACCTTGATAAATAAATCGTGATCAAGTCTGTTTTTAATAGTAAAAACTAAAAAGATTTTCAGAATTGGAACCAGAAATGTACATACAATGATTAAGACTGGTAAACTTAAACAGGTAATAGATGAAATGAAAGAGAGAAGCACTGGAATACTAGCGATGCAAGAAACAAGATACACTGACGAAGACACAGTGGATTCAGAAGGCCTCATAATACTGAAGGGGAAACCAGTAGTTAAAGTGGGAAAGGGAAGACATGCACCTAGATGCTTTGGTACAGTGTTCATAGTAGACAAGAGATACGAGGATGCCATAACTGAAATGAAGAGTAGGTCAGAAAGGATATCAATACTGACTTTTCAAGCAGGGAACAAAAAGTATACAATAGTAAATGGAAATGCGCCTACAAATGACAAGAACAGGAAAGACAAGCAAGTTGCAGATAGTTTCTGGGAAGAGCTTGATGATACAATGGAAAACATACCATATAGACGTGTAAAGATACTCGTAGGAGATTATAATGCACAGATTGGAAGAGAGAAGCAACATAAAGGAGCAGTGGGCGGGTACCCTGCACACCAGCGGAAAAACAAAAATCGGGAAAGACTAATTGAGCTGTGTCGAGAACACAAAATGAGATTGATGACAACACACTTCAGGGCCAAACCGTGTAAGAAAAGACATGGGTTCAAAATGGTTCAAATGGCTCTGAGCACTATGGGACTTAACATCTACGGTCATCAATCCCCTAGAACTTAGAACTAATTAAACCTAACTAACCTAAGGACATCACACAACACCCAGACATCACGAGGCAGAGAAAATCCCTGACCCCGCCGGGAATCGAACCCGGGAACCCGGGCGCGGGAAGCAAGAACGCTACCGCACGACAAAAGACATGGGCAAACACATGCACCCGCCTGGGGGAAATCCAAATAGACCACATAGCAATCAGCTGGACAAATACTAAAGAGATCATGAACACAAAGGTCAGGAAGAGCACAAGAATAGAATCGGATCACTATCTTACAGAAGTTAAGTGCCTTTGGATTCCAAACAGGGATAGACTGCCACAGGCGAATAGAAGAACAGAAAACATAAAGCTAGACAGAGACAAATTAAGACACAATCGATCTAGATATGAAGAAGGAATTGAATCAGTCAATGAATGGGACGACATGAAGCGAAATATGGCGAAACAGGTTGAACTATGGGGAAAGGATGAAAAGAAGTGGAAACGCTGGTGGTGGAACAAGGAATGTGAGGAAGCGGTAGAGACTCGCAGGAAAGCCTGGAGAGATTGGAACAGCTAGAAGGACCAAGAAAAATGGGAAATTTTCTTAGGAGCAAGAAAGGAAGCGGCCCGAACAATAAGATGGACCAGAAGACAGAAAATGAAACAGGGACTGGACGAGATTGAGACCAACTTCAGGTAAAACAACAGCAGACACTTTCTCGGGAAATTCAAAAAGTGTGTGATTGGATACAAGGGTAGAGAACTGTTTATAAGAGATAAGAAAGGGGAGCTAACTGTCAGTGCGAAGGAGAACTGTGGGATTTTTGCAGAGCACTTTCACGACCTGCTGAACTGTGAATCACCCGAAGAAGAGCTGGAACTGGGGACTGGCACAGAAGAGAGAGAGCCACGCCCTCCAACCAGGGATGAAGTCGCACATGCCATAAGCAATCTGAAGAATAATAAGGCAACTGGAGAAGATGGTGTAGCAGCCGAGATGATAAAGTTGGGAGGCAACAAAGCAATAGACAACATGACTAACATAATTCACCAGATCTGGAGAACAAAGTGGTTGCCAGAAGGATGGAAGAATGCAATTGCAGTACCAAAACATAAGAAGGGGGCAAGAGAGATGCAAACAACTACAGAGAAATATCGCTACTAGAGGTCGGATACAAGGTGCTGTCAAAACTATTGCTCAAGAGAGTAGAAGAACAGGTAGAAAGTACAGTTGGCGACTACCAAGCGGAATTCAGGACGGGAAGTGGTTGTGTAGAACAGATATTTATCCTGAAGCAAGTGATAGAACATAGAGCCTTAAAAAACGAAAAGACAGTAATAACCTTCGTGGACTTCACAAAGGCATATGACTCCATCGACAGACAGACTCTTATTAGGATCCTGCAGAACAGAGGACTTGATGGAACTACACAAGAGCTCATAAAAGAAATTCTGACAGACACAAAAGCAAGGGTGAGATTCAGAGGAGCACTGTCACAAGAATTTGAGATCAAGACTGGTGTTAAACAGGGAGATGGATTGTCACCATTGTTGTTCAATATAGCACTCGACGAAGTGATCAGTGGAGAGCAATAAACAAAGAAATAGGAATACCAAAGACCAATGTGGGGGGGGGGGGCAAAAAGGACAACAGGGCTCACGTGGAATGCCTACCCTTTGCAGCAGATGACATAGCAATAGTAAGTGAGACGGAAGAAGACGCAAAGACACAGCTCGACAACTAAAGTAAGGTAGCCATAAAGGTGGGACTGTGGATCGCCTATCACAAGACAAAGCCTTTAAACACCACTGCAGACTGGGAAACACCAGAAGGCACTGTGCAAATGGTGGACAAATTTAAATACCTGGGAGAATTTATAATTGGAAGGAACAGGAGCAAGGAGGGAATAACAGAGAGGATAAGGAAGATGAGGTCAGCCTTCTGCATGACGAGAGAGATATACAATAAAAAGAATATATCCACAGAGGCAAAGATAAGCCACTACAAGGCAACAGTGAGAAATGCAGTATTGTATGCTCCTGAGACGATGACACTAGGAAGAAATGGGGCAGAACAACTAGAGGAAGAAGAGAGAAGAATACTGAGAAAAATACTAGGTCCCAAAAGAGGTGGAGAGAGGTGGATGGGAAGACAAAGGGAAGAATTGTTCCAGATCATGTGAACAATATCCGCGGAAATCAGACTCAAAAGGGCAAGGTTTGCTGGGAATGTAGTTAGGATGAGTATAGACAGAATGACGAAGAGAGTGTGGGAAACAACAGGGAGGACAAGGGGAAAGACAGGAACAAAGTGGGTTGTTGAACTTCGGAAGGACTGGTTGGAATTGGGGATCGAGGTCGAAGGAAAGGAAAATTGGGGGAACAAATGTAGACCGACAAATATGCCGGAGATCAATGACAGAGAAGAATACAGGAAAAGATTAGAATGTCACCAGTGGAGCCGCCAGCAAAAACGGAAACTGAAGATCTCGGAAGAAGAGAGGGAGAGAAGAAAAGAAAGAATGAAGAGGTTCTGGGAGAAGAAGAGGAAACTGCAGTCCACGAAGGGGCTACCTGTGGTCCTACAGAGGCCGTAACGCAAGAAAAAGAAGAAGATACAAGGTAAAAACTTGCGTTTGTTGTGAGTCTGAAACTGTGACATGTGATTATGAGTGGATATTTTCTATGTTGTGAGGTTCAGTACATGCTGTGAATGATACGTAGAAGGATTTATGACAGTTATGTTTAGACTTTACTTGATATTTTACTTGATGTTTCCTTGAATGCGTGACATTCTTCTTTGACGGAAACCAGTCTTTATGGATGATACGTGCAGGAACGATCTGACATGTTGTGGAAATTTATATGCTTCAAAAGTTTCTATTACTCCTGTAGGATTCCACAGTTGTTATGATGAAGAAATGGTTCTGTCATAGTATGTTGAAAAGTGAGTTTTGATTTGCAATGGTTGTGTCTTTGTCTGTGTCAGATGAGTATATGATGCGAAAGATGCCTCGTTTGTTCGATATTTGAGCCAGAGTCAGTACGCTGTGAGAATGAAAGTGAATCTGATGTGCTATGAGTTTACCACCTTAACGCTCAGTGGCTTATACTGACTGAGCATATGACGAGTGTAACAAGGTCAAGGTCACTCCTGCCGAGGCAGTACATCTTTTGTCTTCCATTTTCTGTGTTACTTCCTACTCTTGTTCTGTCCTATCTCTATGTGAATGTAGATTTATTACAATCACTGGATAAGGTGTGAGAGCTGTTTAAAAAGGTTGGCCATGTGCGAGAAAATGTGTACCTCCACATGACACAAAAGTGAAATGATTGATTCGGGTTGCGTGAGACATGGCGGGTTGGGTCAAGGGAACTAATAACTGTGATTAAGGCCTCGATATGGAGTCCGTTTCACTAATGATTGATTATGTAAATTACAGTTTCTACAACTGAAGTGGTGTTTAAGACTGTGTTGGTCCCAGTTCTCTATGGAACAAAGCAAGTAGTAGTCCGAGATTAACACTAGTGTGATTATTGTAGCGGTAGGTTTTTCGAGCTGCAGCAACCCATATTTGACGTCCATCTGAAGACAGTGACGAAACATGGTATACACTCGCCTACGTCAGCTACTAATAGTGGCCTTTTGCTGTTGACCCATCTTGTACCTCCATTTAGCATCTGATACTCTTTGTGAATCTTCTGTATTCTTCGGAGGAACACAGCTTCTCTGTCGTCTCTTGCAACACTCTGTACCCTCTAAAAACATTCCAGTTATAGTTCCTGAACGTTTCTTTTACACTTAAATGTAATAACATATTATGTGCTTCAATAATTATAAATTGGTGCAATTTATATCTTTGTCTAAGTAGAGCATTTCAATCTTGCTATTAATAAGTACCAATTGCGTGGAAGTTTAATGTAGTGAAAAAAGTGCAGCAGTTTTGATTTTTCTCCTGTGGTTTCCACCGATGGGATACTACACGTTGGTTTTGAGTGAAGGCAGCGACACTGTACCTGAATATACTGCACAACAGACTTGATAACATCCATTTTTGTACCCCTTGGCTGTGTTGTTCTTTACTAATCAGGGGAAAATTTTGAAGAAATAAGGTCTCATTATTTTAACACTACACACTTTTAATAACTACCTGAGATTCTGATAAAAATTCATGTAACAGGCATCTATTCTACAAGCTCGTAATCATAGCAAAACTGTTATAGAATTTTACTTCAGAAAAACCCATGTTCTAATACTGTTGTAATAATATTCAGCTCACTGTTATTTTCATTTTCTTCTTTAGAACACTGTCCAGAAAGTTAACAAAGTCACGGTGCAAGTTGTAACGAATCACAAGGAGGCCACCAGCATCCGCGTATCCAAAGGAACGACGCCGTAAAGTTGATGAGTTGGAGTCTGGCTGCGGGGGAGACGGCAGAAGTGGCGCAGCTCTGCCGTTTCTTAGCTGCGAAGAGACGAACCCAGGAGTAGCCGGCACAGGGCAGTAAGTAGCTGTCTGCGCCGACTCACAGGTCAGCGCGTGCGAAGCCGCTGACGCCATTAACACCTGTGACGACTGCCACGATATAAGCAAAATATGTCTCACCACTAGGTGTTTCTGGTGCTGTAATAAAACAGCGGGAACTGCATTCCAAGATATACTGCACAGCGCCGTCACCATGAATAAAACTAAGAATATCTGGTGGGCCGAAAGGACCTCCTGGGACAGCTTGCACAGTGCGGAGTAGCCCCTCCTCTACTTCCGGTAGCGGTCAGCAAATGGTCGCCGCTGGCATCTCACTTGGTCTGTAGTTCTCAGACACTGGTTGAGCTGGCGTAAGTCACTCCTCACAGGAAGAACGAGGCCCACATACCTGGCAACAGCGGTAAGTGCAATACAACTTGAGAGCAGTGTTAACATGTATGTCCATTTCATTTCGATACTCAGAAATTTCAACGTTACACCAGCTACACGTAGCGCGAGACAGCCTGCATACACCACTTTGCAGCAGATCCTCATTGCCGCACTGGAGAAATGGCGTGACTCCAGGATACCACTGTCCAGATAAGACAAAAGACTGAGGATCCTGTGATACTCGTGGATGTTTCGAAACAAGTCTGCGGTGACCGCCGTCAGCGTGGTCATGTCATCATATAGGCAACCAACCACACAGAGGTGATGGAATCCTTTCTTTTCTCGCGTTTGCAACTTGCAACCACCTTACCACATGTGCTGTTATTGCCACGTTAATGACGAGAACAACAGCTGCGTACAGTGTGCCAGCACGTGACCTCCGTAGCTCGCACTTCTCAGTGTCCACTGTGAACGGCGTCAGCCCGAAAATCCTGCAGGTGGCGTCGTATGGTGCTACTCATCTTAAGAGGTCTCTTCTATTCGCCATTTCTACGTCGGCTAGATCAACAGGATACCTTCGTTACCTGTGATAAAAGAAAAAATTTCCCCGCTTATAGTAAGCAAGACGGTTGCGTTAGAAAGCGAATTAACCTGAAAACATCGACATGTGACTGATTAACAGACTACACCCAGGCTGAAGACGGCACTTCCACGACAAATGAGTTTTCCTTGACTCGTGGAGTAAACACAGGCATTACCAAACAGCCCCTTCATAGCCTCTATTTCTCGATACAAAGATGCAACAATTATAACAAACAGAACTTGACCATCCAGTACAGTTGCCGCACCTCTACAAACCGAAAATAGTGAAAATTAATAACTCGAATCGCTCGTAATGTCTTGAGTATGATGTGTAGGTAAATTTTGGTTGTTTGATCGTATAAGTTCTTATGCTCATTTAAGAAACGGAGCTAACTGACCTTGTGGTAGTACATTTATTAATTACTACAAGTATTATTATTGTTACACAAAAGCCATCTATCAATCTATCAACCTCATTGCAAAATTTACTGTTACGAATATCTGTAAGAAGTCTTGCTTACATCTCAGACAGAGCCAGAAATATTTAAACATTCTGGGTAAAGTAACAAAGTAAATGAAAATAAATAACGCAGTAAACAAGAAAAGTTAAGAGGAAATGTTGGATCGTAATCGGGACCATTACAGACGGCGCACTAAATCACCTGGAGAGGGACGTGATGGTTGCCACTTGAAGAAGTAATGTCGACAATAATGTAGTTAAGCCAAGCAAATCTAAATCATGTGACAGAATGGAAAATCATATTCCGTTTCACCCATACACGAGTTTAGTAACTCAGATTTAATCGGAAATTTTTTTTCCAATATGGGATGACAGTAAACTGAGCTTTTCCGTTATCATGTTTCCTTCTTAAGGTAATACTGTCTTTTATTTTATTTTACTTCCATTTGGGCATAAATTTTTAATATAAGTTTTCTCGTGTAATGTGGGATAGCACCAATCGTTTTGTGCTATTTTTTGCTATGTAAGATAGACGTCAAAATTTGTTTTATTATGGTGTTTATGCTCGAGTGTAAATACATTTTTGTGCGAATTCAAAGAATGGAATAACAATATGGGAAGAACAGTTTGCTATTCACCATATAGTGGACTCACTGAGCTTCATACTTGCACAATGAAAAACCAGCCTAAATACTGAGCTTTAAGACAAAGTCCCCCTTCCAAAATAGAAATCACGCACGTATTTAGACAAGCACAACTCCCGTAGACATGGTCATTGTCTTTGGACACTGGGGAAATGAGACAGAGGAACGACTAATTAGTTCCTGTAAATAAAATTCATTAGCAGTGGATAACAGATTATTTGAACACCACAAAAGGAGACGTTACACATGGATATCACATCTGAATAGGGAAGGACATCAGTTGGACTGAGGTTTAAGAACTGTTTGAAGAATGCCAAAGCTTATCCAGGAGCGGATACAAAGTCAGACCACAACCTAGTAGTGGGAGGAGTTGAAAAAAGTCTGGAGAGGTAAAGCAAAAGAAAGACTAAACATAGAAAGACTCAAAGAGGTAGGAAAGGCATCAGATTTGGAAAACAGACCCATGGAAAAATGGGAAAGAGGTAGTGTTGATGAAAGTGTTAATGACAAATGGAAAACAATGAGGGAAGGACTCATGGACTCTGCCAAAGAATTAATAGGAATTAGAGTCTCCCAAAGTACCAGGAAAGAATGAGTAACACAAAACATGTTGAAAAAGATGGAAGAGCGGAGAAAGTGCAAAAACGTAGAAACTGAAGAAGGCAAAAAGAGGTACAGGAAACTAATAATGAATTAAGAAGAGAAACTGAAGAAACAAGGGAGAAATCTATGAAACAGAAATAGAGAAAATGTAGAAAGAGGGAAAGTATGAACTGATGTATAGACTGGCTAGTGAGATAGTTTTTGAACGTAAAAGAAAGAGCAATGACATGGAAGTAGAAATAGCGAATGGTACAACCACAGGAGCTTTTGAACAGACGGCAGGAATATATTGAATGTGTGCATAAGTGGGATGACAAAAGAAGTGACATTGATGTTGAAGAGGAGCAATATGTGCCGGAAGATTGTAATGTATTCACCATGTTGGAAACAACAGTAGAAAAGGCGCTGAAGGAGATGAAGAATAGGCAGGCATGCGGAATTAACGATATGCCAGCAGAACTGGTGAAGCGTCTGGGAAACAATGCAAGAAAAGAAATAGTCTACCTCTGTTATGAGATATATATGAGAGAGGGAAATGGCCTGAGGACTTCCTGTCAACAGTTATGATACCAACAGAGAAAAAGAGGAACACTAAAAAATGTGAAGAGCATAGGACCATCAGTCTAATTTCTCATGCAGCTGAAGTTTTGCTGAGAGTGTTGAATAGAAGGCTATGTGGCAAGCTGGATAGAGGGATTGCAGAGGAGCAGTTCAGATTTAGAAGAGGAAAAGGAACAAGAGATGCTATTAGCCTGTTAAGAACTATAGGGGAAAGATATATGGAAAAGGGTAGAGAAATCTTAGCTGTTTCTACAGATTTAGAAAAGGCTTTTGACAGATTTCAGTGGAACGAGTTTCTGGATATATTGAAGAGGAAAGGAGTAGATTAGAAAGAGAGACGACTGATACAGAATCTATACATACACGAGAAATTTAGGATAAGGATTGGAAATCAACTGTCAGAAGGAACCAGCATTGGATGAGGTGTTAGTCCCCACTGTTGTTTCATGAATACCTTGAAGACATTATTGCGAAAAGCTTAGATGGGAAAAGAGGAATATGTATTGGTGGAAAGAGAATAGAATGTATACGATTTGCTGATAACATGGTACTAGTGCAGAAAGTGAGCGGACACTGAATAACATGCTGAAAGATCTGACTGAAGCTTGTGTGGAATATGGGATGCAAATAAACACAGCAAAAACAAAGAGTATGGTCATCAGTAGAAGACGCAGACTGTCCCGTATTAAAATAGGACAAGTTATCATTAGCCAAAAAAGTGCATTTAAATATCTTCGAAGCACAACTGAAAACTTGAGGAGGTGAAAACTCGAATTGCCATAGCGAAGGAGGCATTCAACAGAAAGAGGAGACTGTTATGTGGCAAATTAGATACAGGTCTATGGAAAAGGCTTGGCAAATGTTTTGACTGGAATATAGCACTATATGGGGCAGAAACATGCACGCTAAGACGAGAGGATGAGAAAAGGTTACAAGCATTTGAGATGTGGATGTGGAGGAGAATGGAGAGGATAAGCTGGATGGAAAGAGTAACGAAAGAGTATTGGAAAGGGTTCGTGAGAGAAGATGACTGCTGGAAGTCATAAGAGAAAAAGAGAAAGGAAAAATAACTGGTTGGGACATTCACTGAGCAGGGACTGCTTGCTAGCCGATGCTTTGGAAGGAGTGAGAGGAAGAAGGAGATACAAGATTATAGACGACATAAAGGGAAGATGAAATTATGCGGACCTGAAGAGGGTGACAGAAGACCAGACAGCCTGGAGAACTACCAAGTGAAGACCTGCCTTTTGGCAGAACACTAATCATGATGACTGGGACCTGAGTCATGCTAAGTTGTACTCCAGTGCCCAGAGACAGTGGCCATGTCTGTATTGGTTGTGCTTGTGTGAATGCGTGTGTGTTTCTTATTTTGTTGGACCTGATTACTCCACACCTGTCTGCACATTTGATTATAGTGCCTGCAATGCTTCCACGCCTGTGAGTGGTGTCGTAAACCTGCCTCGCAGAACCGGTTGCTTAATAAAAACATTGCCAATGCCTCCTACCTGACGTGTCCGTCGCTCCCGTAAGCTCAACATGACTAAACTTATTCGTGGTGCAACATTCCTCGTCCTTTCCGAGAAGATTAGTCCCGAATCTTTAGTAAATGGCTCCACTAAACTACCTAAAAAGTAATTAGTTACATGCTGAGAACATCCCCCCCCCCCCCCCCAATTCACAGTGTAGTGTCCCCCACACTCAACACCTCCCCACCCATTTATTCCATCCTTAACTAACTGCCACGTAGCCCTATTATGCCCTTACATACTAATTAAGTGCTTAAAACTAATTCCTTCCCCAGCCAACGCTGGTCAACAATTCTTCAGGTAATTGGTGTGTTGGCGTGTCTTCAGAGTATGCCTTCGTGCGTATTATCCAGGAATGCAGTACGCAAAGGCCGGCTACAAACACGCCACAAATGTCAGTCGAAATGCTTACTACTAACACTCCGTGATTCTGTTGTCCTGGGAAATGGTGTAATACGCTGCCACATTTGTTCCATCGAAATTCTCCCATGCTGGGACTCTATTAATTTCTCTGACGAGTGCATGAGTTGTGGAGTGAGTGTGTTATTTAAATACGTTAAATTTATAATTGGGAGCTGTTTCTCTCTAGTTGCGATTGAACCTGAATCGCGTTCAAAGCTTCTAACTCAAGATAAAGTTCGAAATTTCTCTGCCTCTCGTACTCCATTTTCCTCTCTTAACGTGTGCACTCGCTGAGTTAAGGAAGCAACTGCTTTCGTGTTAGTGGTAGCTTGTGTTTCCACCATTTTTTTGTACTGTATTTGTACCCTTATTCAAATGTTTAGAAAAACCACACACATTCTCGTTTAACCATCCCAGACACAAGAATCTAACCACAAATAAATTCTTCCAACGAATCAGCTACGTTTTGCATTTCCTACAGTTACTATCGAGATGACAAATTCGCCTACACTCAGAACAAGTAGCTTCTACACCTGTGGTATGTGGCTGTTTGTGCCCAGAGAAATTACAAAATGGACGCCTTAATGGCACTAAATTATAATGCCCACCATTACCCCTAAACAAAGATAAGTAAATGGGTTTCTGTGGTTTCACAAAAGGAACTCTAAACATGGTGTACCCTAGCTCACACAGTCAACTCTGACACCGAAAGCAAACACCAAAAGTAACATACAGAAAACTTAGTAGTAATGCAAGTTTAATGAGTTTTTTACTTATGGTTTGATAGGGCTGCTTTCACATCTATTTTTGGTTGGGTCCACAGTTTAAGTGAAGATGGATTCAACATGTTCCTTTAAGTTCCTTTTTCAAATGAAATGTAATCGACTTTCTGGGTATCTTTTTACGTGAATGATGTTTTTTGCCAAATTACCTTAGCGTTCTTTTCAAACAGTCTTTTTTGGACATGTCCCTGCCACATTCCGCTTGTTACTTCTACTAATATGTCATTTAAAGTTCCTATTTTTTGTCAACCAGTGAAAATATTTCCTATAGTGAGGAAAAATAGCAGCTCAGATTAAACTTACAGCTCAAAGAAACAAGTCTGAGAAAAAACATCATTATACCCAACATAATGTTATCACAAATTTGCCATTCTCTAGGTCAGTCCTGTAAATTAACTCGACTGAATGTTTATAAGTTAACATAAGGGGGTTAAAAGCAAATATACATTAGAATAGAAATAATGAATTTTCAAAACAATGTTTCTACCACACCTGAATCTCACTGGCATAAAATTATCTTCATTTGCTCACAGTTAAAACAACAAGTTCAGTAAAATTACACAATGCTTGTCAGTTCCACCCAGCTATAAAAAAAGATATGTGCTAAATATTTTACATGATATAGGAAGTTTCATACATATGAAGAAACACCCAGACTTTATTTTGGACGAACCGGTCAAACCAGAAATACTCATTCTGAATTTCACCTATGTTATTCTACATACTTCATGTTGAAATACTTTCCTTCAAATAGATAATGTGTTAACATAGATAGCATTATTTGGGATTGAAATTATATAGTCTGTGATGTAGTAAAGTTAATCATTATCTTTGTATGTAAAACACACTGCCATTGAAAATTACACAATAATCAAATCTATGTCTTAATTACCTCAAGGTTTATGCATGTTACTGGCCAATGTCTCTGACATGTGCTAAGAAGTCAGTGTATGTAAGTTGTGTGAAAAACAGTTGTCATGTTAACTAATAAGAAACGCTAGTCACTTGACATAAATCTGTCTGGAAACATAATTTGTCTTCTCTAATGCCAGTAGGGCTAATGATGGTCATTTGCGCTTGCTACTTTCCCAGAAATGTGTTGTTTGTTGTGGTCTTCAGTCCCTAGACTGGTTTGATGCAACTCTCCATGCTACTATATCCTGTGCAAGCTTCTTCATCTCCCAATACCTACTGCAGCCTACATCCTTCAGAATCTACTTAGTGTATTCATCTCTTGGTCCCTCTACGATTTTTACCCTCTACGCTGCCCTCCAATACTAAATTAGTGATCCCTTGATGCCTCAGAACATGCCCTATCAAGCGATCTCTTCTTCTAGTCAAGTTGTGCCACAATCTTCTCTTCTCCCCAATCCTATTCAACACATCCTCATTAATTATGTGATCTACCCATCTAATCTTCAGCATTCTTCTGTAGCGCCACATTTCGAAAGTTTCTATTCTCTTCTTTTCCAAACTGTTTAACGTCCATGTTTCACTTCCATACATGGCCACTCCCCATACAAATACTTTCAGAAACGACTTCCTGACACTTAAATCTATACTTGATGTTAAGAAATTAATTCGACTACTTTCCATTATCCTCGTTTTGCTTTTGTTGATGTTCATCTTATACCCTCCTTTCAAGACACTATCCATTCCGTTCAACTGCTGTTCCAGGTCCTTTGCTGTCACTGACAGAATTACAATGTCGTCGGCGAACCTCAAAGTTTTTATTTCTTCTACATGGATTTTAATACCTACTCCGAATTATTCTTTTGTTTCCTTCACTGCTTGCCCAATATACTGATTGAATAACATTGGGGAGAGGCTACAACCCTGTCTCACTCCCTTCCCAACCACTGCTTCCCTTTCATGCCCCTCAACTCTTATAACTGCCATTTGGTTTCTATACAAATTGTAAATAGCCTTTCGCTCCCTGTATTTTACCCCTGCCACCTTCAGAATTTGAAAGAGAGTATTCCAGTCAACATTGTCAAAACCTTTCTCTAAGTCTACAAATGCTAGAAACGTAGGTTTGCCTTTCCTTAATCTAGCTTCTAAGATAAGTCGTAGGGTCAATATTGCCTCACGTGTTCCGATATTTCTATGGAATCCAAACTGATCTTCCCTGAGGTCGGCTTCGACTAGTTTTTCCATTCGTCTGTAAAGAATTCGCGTTAGTATTTTGCAGCTGTGACTTATTAAACTGATATATATATTTTATATTTCGTATGGCTAATAGAATACAGCAGTAAGTAAGTAGTAACACAAACAACGTATAAAAACAATGAATGGTCAAGGTTACAGGCAACAAACAATGATAGATCTAAAAAAGGAAGTAAAACACAAAATACACAAAAATACATAGAAATTATAGTAATAGTATCTAGTAATAGGTTTTTCATAAGGAGAAGAGTAGACCAGACTCATGTTGTATGTCCAAGTCCCTCAGCCAGCCAGAAGCATCTCCCTCCAGGAGGTGTAGCTCCTGCATTGTGCCAGGAAATCTCCTCGTAGGGCAGTCCATAGCGATATGATGTAGAGTTTGTGGATTCCCACAGTCGCAGTTGGGTGAGTCAGTCTGTCCCCATTTGTGCTTCCAGTAATTACATTTACCATAGCCTGTTCGGATACGATTTAAAGTTGTCCAAGATAATGGGCGATTTCAACAGCCACAGTACCTAGAGGGGATATAACAACACCAATGAGGATGGGGAGGGATTAATTAAATAGGCGGACATAGAAGATGTCTTCTTGATCCATGATCTAAAGGATAAAGGGACTTTCCACTTGGCTAGATGGAAAAGAGACTACAACCCCGATCTGTGCTTTGTTTTCCAGAGACGCCAAAAAGCTACGATTAAACTGATAGTTCGGTAATTTTCACACCTGTCAGCACCTGCTTTCTTTGGTAATGTAATTATTATATTCTTCTTGAAGTCTGAGGGTATTTCGCCTGTCTCATACATCTTGCTCACCAGATGGTAGAGTTTTGTAAGGACTGGCTCTCCCAAGGCCGGCAGTAGTTCTAATGAAATGTTGACTACTCCCGGAGCCTTCTTTCGACTCAGGTCTTTCAGCGCTCTGTCAGACTCTTCACGCAGTATCATATCTCCCATTTCATCTTCATCTACATCCCCTTCCTTTTCCATAATATTATCCTCAAGTACATCGCCCTTGTATTGACCCTCTATATACTCCTTCAATCTTTCTGCTTTCCCTTCTTTGCTTAGAACTGGGATACCATCTCAGCTCTTTAATTTTCCTGTAGGCAGTATCTATCTTACCCCTAGTGAGATAAGCCTCTAAATTCTTACATTTATCCTCTAGCCATCCCTGCTTAGCCATTTCGCAGTTCCTGTCGATATCATTTTTCAGACGTTTGTATTCCTTTTTGCCTGCTTCATTTACTGCATTTTTATATTTTCTCCTTTCATCAATTAAATTCAATATTTCTTCTGTTACCGAAGGATTTCTACCAGCCCTCGTCTTTTTACCTACTTGATCCTCTGCTGCCTTCACTACTTCATCCCTCAAACCTACCCATTCTTCTTCTACTGTATTTCTTTCCCCCATGTCCGCCGCTCGTGGTCTCGCGGTAGCGTTCTCGCTTCCCGAGCACAGGGTCCCGGGTTCGATTCCCGGCGGGGTCAGGGATTTTCACTGCCTCGAGATGACTGGGTGTTTGTGTTGTCCTCGTCATTTCATCATCATCCAGGAAAGTGGCGAAATTGGACTGAGTAAAGACTGGGTAATTGTACGGGCGCTGATAACCACGCAGTTGAGCGCCCCACAAACCAAACATCATCATCATCATCTTTCCCCCATTCCTGCCATTTGTTCCCTTATGATCTCCCTGAAACCCTGTACAACCTCTGGTTTAGTCAGTTTATCCAGGTCCCATCCCCTTCAATTCCCACCTTTTTGCAGTTTCTTCAGTTTTAATCTACTCCCAGCAATGTGTAAACAAAGAAATTCTCTGTTGTTCAGTTTATGTCAGTCAACCCCATAACCAACAACCTTGATGCCACATACTTTTCATAACTCAAAACAAAACCTCAATTTCCTGGTTGAGTGTTAATAATCACCATGTCCCAATGCATAAAATAGCCGCAGAAACTTATCCATATTTTAAACTTTAATGTAACACATTCATCACATCACATCTGAAGCCTCAAAATGATTCTCTTCCTGCAGAACTGAAATATTACATAAATACCTCCCAGTTCTTACATACTAAAAATTAGTTTCTTCCCTCATAAGTACGGGAAATCTTTTTTCTTCTAACTTTATTCTCAATGCTGTCCTGACCATGTTTCCTTATTTATAGCTACAAGCAGTCCCCAGTATCATCAACCTCATCCACTACATAAATGACTGGAGTAACTAAAAGAAAAAACGCAGGTGTACAAAATTTGAAGGCAATGACATCAAAGGTGTGGTGAGGACAAAACCATTCTATTAGTATAACAGACGTTACCGATGAACCATCTAATGGTACTAACAAATCGGAAATGTTATAACGACAAATCCAGCGTATTTGGGTGGTAAATTCAAGTAATTAAGTTCCAGATCATGGTGGATATTAAAGTCTAGATGTATGTACTACAATGAAACTTCTTGGTCATGAAGAAATTACCAGTACAGTGTATCTGGGGATCGGAATTCTTATATATAATGAAAGCGGTGACAGACCTATAGTTAAGTACTATTATATTAGGCAATAGTGGTAATATGATTACATTAAATCTGGTAAGCAATGTGGATCATCTTTTAAAGTATGGCATTGGTACAAATATAAGATATATCATGCCTAATAGTGTAGACTGGTGTGATAAAATGCATACTCAGACCATTAATGCAATGAACACTGAGCTCAGTGATAATATTAATGAAAAAGTAGCTGAGTCTACTTATTTTACAGAACACCGACAGATCTAATTAAGTCATTTATTAATGAGTAATATCACGATTTTTATATAGTACATTATGTATAATAAAAGGTTATGATTGTCATCTAGAAATATATCATAAAACATTTTGTGGGTCATCATATTCCATACCTTGGTCTAGGAAAGAAGTCGCAACCAAAGAAATTCGTAAGACAGTTGAATGGAATGTTGTAGAACCTTCAAATTCCCCCTGCAGCCGTCCTTTGTTAGCTGTAGCAAACCAGACAGTAGCATTAGACTCATGATGGATGTTTGAGATATAAATAACGTTATTGTGCCTGTTAGAACAAGACTAGAGAACTTAGAAGAGTTTTTACAAACATTTTATAGTATAAAATAATTAGTTCCATAGACATAAGACCTCATTCTGGCAAAGAAAGCTTTTTGAAGAATTCAGAAAATGTACAGCTTTTATTTTTTCTGGAAGAAGCTACCAGTTTCAGGTAATGCCTTTTGTGCTAAACGTAAATGGTGGAGTGCTCATAGCACTCTTGGATATGTGCTAGGACCTAAATTACTAAATACAATTACATCATATGTAGATGATATTCTACTCGCTACAGAATCTTGGAAAGAACAAATCGAAGCCTTTGAAACGGTATTTAAGAAATTCCATGATTATGGTGTAACACTAAATTTAAAAGAGTCTAAGTTTGGTAAGAATCAAGTTAAATGTTTTAAGTCACATTATATTATGGGAATCAAACCCAATCCAAAAAACAGGATGCATTAAGAAACATACCACATGCAACAAATAAATGGCAGTTGAAATCATTTCTAGGTTTGGCCTCATTTCTTAGAAAATTTGTACCCAATCATCCACTGGATACCGATAATTTATTAAATTTGTTTCGGAAAAATACTCCTTGGTACTGGTCAACAAATTGTGCAGAAGTGTATAAACAGATCAAAAACGTTTTGGCTAACCCTTGTATTTTGTACCACCCTAATATAACTGAAGACTTTAGCTTATTCACAGATGCAGCTTTAGCTGGGCTACGCGTGTCTTTATTCCAGGTAATAGGGGATGAAAAAGAAATTAGAGTAATTGAATTTGTGAGTCAAGATCTATCGTCCAGCGAACATAATTATGCCATAACAGAGCTGAAGGTGTTGGCTGTAAAATGGGCATTGGAAAAGAGCAATTATTTCATTTATAGAAAACACTTTAAACTTTATACACACCACCAGTCAGTATGCTTTCTATTGACCTGCAAATAACTACATGCTAGACTTGCAAGATGGGCGTTAGTGCTTCAGAGTTATCATACAGAATTGATACACATTAGTGGAAAAGATGATGTAGTGGCTGATCCTCTATAGTGACTGCCACAAGGCCTAAATGGTTTAAATGAAATTGTTGAACAATCATCTGCTTTTAGAACACTGATAGTTAATAAATCTCCATTCGAAAGTCAATATGCGCCTATATGTAAAAATCTAGGTCCGTTACAAAGGGGAGATATATACGACAAACCAATAAGAGATCGAATGATAAATGAAGAGAAAACTGTTCTGTTAAACATAAGTTGTATAACGATATTTTATTTTATAAGAGGAGCAACAACTTTAGGATATGGAAGGCATGTATTCCTGAAAATTACTTATTGCACATAATATTATCTGATAATGCTTCATATTTCATTAGAAATAAATGGAAACACTGTATGACAGGGAATTTGAGGGTTCAATCGATTTATTAGACCATATGCTCCCAGGCAACAATATAAGTGGATAGACCATGTATCTGTATTCGAAAATGTACTGAATAACCTACCGCATTTATCTACCAATCATACACCAGTTGAACTGATGCTTAATGAACCTGAAAAGAACGAGTGGATTAATCCCACATCTGTAGTTCCTGAAGTGGCAAGCGCAAAGAAGACACTATCCAACTAGTCTTAGAGAAGTTAAAATCTGCTGCTCTAAAAAGAAAGGCAAAATATAATACTGAAATGGGTAACCTTTTAGTATATAGTATTGGAATAAGATAATGTTAAAAAACGACCTAAAGTCACCTTTAATGAAGATACAGAATAAGAAGTGGCAGGAAGTTTATTCTGGACCTTACATAATAAGTAATATACCACATGAAGGTAGCTATTTATTACAACACCCTGAAACTAGAAAGATGAAGTGTTTATATCATCATAAGGACCTGAAAAAATCCTACGAGTGATGCTTTATGTTCAATTATAGTATAGTAGAGTTTTCTGTGAATATCTTTGTTCGGGGCGCTTAATTTTGTGTATATAATAAATATCTAATTTTGTCTTCTTTCAATGCGTTTTCTTAGATGTAAGTTTTGTTCTGTTAGATGTAAGGTAATGTCTCAATTTTGTCAGGTTCCACTATGAGTTAAAGTTATGGTCTGGCAAATTGTTATTCTCGCAGTTGAAAAACTGGATTCGTAATATTTAACTAAAGGGCTTCTGTACACTGCTTGAAGTTAATTTTTTTATTTTTCTGACTAAATTTTGAATTCTTCCTTATAGTGATTTATTTTGTGACAGTTTAAGGATTTCAATTATTGAGACATTATTCTCGCAATGAAAGATGTTTCTTACGAATTCGTAAAGAAAATGCTGCAATATGCAGAATGAAACGAGAATTATTAAATAGTTGCAGTTAGAGTCCTGGAATTTTTCACTTTTATGTTGTTCTTTGAATTAGCTAGTAATTATAGTGTTATTAGGTTTAGTGTTAACCAAATGTGCACACATAAAGCCATTTGTGCATTAACTCCAAATTCGCATATGTAGTTAATTCTTTTTTAAAAAAAAAAAGACAGAAAATCCTGTAAACTGACCCAATTACATCAAGTTTAAATCGTCTTATCTAAAAAAAAAAAGGGGGTATATTTCAGCCTCTCGCGATTTCATCAGGGATAAATTTCCTTTTTAAAAACTCAATTATCAGTAACAGCTAAGCTCTCATTAAATACTTATAATACCGTTATTACTAATGGGTACTCACCATATGATTATGTGAAAAGTATCCACTGATGTATATTGGATTACATGTCAAGGAAACTGTGATGTATAGTGAACTGTAATTAATGCTTGAAGCATGGGACTCTGATGATAAAATATCCAAATATCTGCACAAAAGACAATATTAAACTATTCTGTTGACAGATATATACGAACTGTAATTACATGATACAATGTCTGCGAATAGTGAGTATAGTGATATACAAAAATTAAATAAATTCACGATACAAACCAATTGTCAAATAAACATGAATTTGACGAATCATAATAGTGAGAAGTGCACACCTGGAACACAGAGGAATTAACAAACATCTACTTTGTGTTTCCAGGAACAATGTGTCAATAATAAGTGTCTTATATATGTTCTTTATATTGTATCATGGCAAATCTCGAGACATGGCTCTGCTAGGTATCGGATTTTCAACCCACCAGCTACAAACCTAGTAGGTCATGCCATGTGGCCATCAAAACATCTTCAACATGACAGCTACAGCAGTCGATCATGAAGACAACAAAATAAAATTTGTCAAAATACATTATGTAAATTTTGTTATTTTATTAACCGAGCAATTATGTTAGGCTCAGAGCAATTACTTGCACAAACTTCTTTAAAATACTACGTGAATATTTTTTTGAATTATATAAATGAGCCCTCCTGTTCAGCTCTTCACTAAAATATTCAACTAATTTTCTTTCAAAACATAATTATAGGTAATAATTACTTAAAAGTTTATCTGTGCTTATAATTTCATATATTTTCAAAGAGCAGAATTTTTAGGGTCATATAGTTTAGAGCGCCTAGCGATATTCATTTCTTTGTGCCTCTCTTGAACTAAGTGTGCTAATGAAATTCACAACACTTACTTCAAGGGGGCCATTGAAGGCACTCTTTCGTAGTATAGTAATTGAAATACTGATTTTTATTTAATTTTAGTTACTTATATGAGTTATTATGTCAATTTTTGTTTGAAATTTATAACTTTATTAATAAAATGAAATAATTTAGATTTTTCAAAGAAACTAACGTCTTCAGAATAACAAATAGGTGTTACATTGTTCAGTGTTTTGTTTTTAGTAGTATAAATGTATGTTTTAGACTGTAGCGATATCTTCTGTTCTGTTAGCTCTCTCCCAGTTAGACTCTCGGCTACATTTATGTTTGTTGTTGAAAAGTGTTATTTGTGAATGTTTCGTTACGTATGAGTTACAAATAAAACAGAATCAAAATAAATCTCTGGTTCAGCTTCGTTGTTTATGGATTTTAATATGTGCTCTTATTGAAGTGCTACGATTTTACACCTGTGGCTGTTACAATGACGTTTCTGACATGTATGCCCAGTTTTAAATAAAAATAAACTGGTAATGACCCTGTAGATCGGAGACATTGTGGGAGTCGCCAGAAGAACATCTCTGAATGCACAATGAAACGCAGCATTATTCTGTGGCGACAAGTGCACTGAGAATCTGCTTTACTCTTTGATTCTTATAAGAATTCTTTGTGTTGACTTATGTTCTTTCAGTTGATTGGTGTTCGAGATTTACTAAATAAAAAAAAAATTGTTTGTCTACTACGTTGTATCTTGTGGTGTGTCAAAAGTCTAATCAGGAAACATCGCGTTTCTTTACCGCTTCAGCGACGCCAGGTAAGAAATGTTAATATGTATATATTTATTCATTTGTAGTATGTTAAGTGGAGACTTGTAATTTAAAAAGATTTTGTTTCTTTTCTTTCATGTCGAGCGTGGCAGCAAGATGATCCAGTGGGGACTCCAGACGCGGCGGACGACGAGAGCTAACCACTATTGCATCGTGGTCGACGGCCGGCGGCTGGAAGAACCGTTGAAACATCATGCTGGCCATTATTAAAATATGTTTTATGTTTTTTTTTATATGAAAGGAAAGGGGGTTCAATGTTGAATGTAGAAGGATATAGTTTGTAATTGGATGTCAATTGGTTATCAACTGTTAAATAAACTTCGAGTTGGAAGTCGGAACAGTCAGTTGACTCTGTTGTTACGACATGATGGTAAATATTACTTACGTGTGAGATTTGCAATTTTTTATTAAAATTCAGACTTCTTGAAGAGGTTCTGGCAGGGTTTTGTCGAGAGTGTGGACGATTTTCAATGGTCGACTGGTTCGAAGTTTTATTGGTGTGAGGTCGACACGTATTAATATTAATATTTTGAAAATAATCGATACTGTGAAGTGTGTTAGGATTCTGTTTTGAAACTTTATCGGCGATTGTGGTCGGAGGATCGGTTTTAAAGTGGAATATTTTGTTAAATCAGAACAGGATTGATTCTTTAGTGACATTAATTAATTATTTAAGGAAAAATCAGGAGAATTTCAATTTATTCTGGCAAAGATATCAAGGAATGTCAGACCGCACAACGAATATATAGAAACTCTGTGACTTTGTTCAACAGGCAAAATTTTTTTTTTACTATAAAACTTGCCTACAACAGGGACTGATGAATTTTGCTGCGTCTATCCTTATCTTCTAGGATGAAATCTGCTACAGCTGAATGTTTTTCTTTATGGATTTTTCAAGTAACTGGGAAAAGAACTTATAATTTGATCTGCGGCGGACCGTCGATATTGGGTACACGGTTAGGCTGTTGTGAAGCCTGTTGGTTTGCAGATTGCCTTTCTTTCCCCTATTGCAGACATCGTTGCTGAGTTGCTGCGACAGGATCGGTGGTTCAGGATCGGTGGTTCAGCCAATCTCTTGAGCAGACGGAGATAAGCCGTAGTTGAACGAAACATCGTCGCCCACCAACTAAATAAATTCAAATTTAGCACCCGCAAAAGACTACAAAAAGGAGGAGAAGCCACATTACAGGTTATTGAATATTGTTATCCATGGAAGCACTAATCTATTTCACAATAACACATAGTCCATTTGCCTCAGCAGTTACGGCCGAAAGTTCTTACCTCACCTTCCTCGACATTCGTGGTCACTGGAATAACATCTCGGAGGTGACAGATATTTACATTGCGATTGTGAGAAACGATGCAGAATGTTAGGGCTGTCTCTCAATTGTAGGTTCGAAATGAATGAGAAAAACATTGATTAAAACATTAAAAAAATGAAATGGTCTGAAATTGATGTAGCGTAGGATGGAAGTGACATTCTAAGGAAGTAATATTTTTAAGGTGGCTGTCAGTTTAACAGCCACTGCAGGAACTGTCGAATCAATACAGAAGACTAAAACCCACACAATTTTTTTCTGCTACATAGTTTCTTTGTTTGCCTACTTCAATATTTCATATTTTCTCGAACCCTTTGGTGTCAATATTACACTTTACTAAGCTTCATACTATCGGAGTTAATTATCAAAAGATTATGTATCACCAAATAGGCTCATATTCATGTCATGAGAGAAACACACTCGGGCAGAGAACTAACAGGGAGTTAGCTCTTTGAATGCCGGCAGTGAGAACCTGTTATTGGGTCACATAGCAGGAGCAACTATTGTTATGGCAGTTTTTATCATTATTTATTGTATTATTTTTAGTCAGTTATTTCAGCTCTAACACACAACGTACATTGCACGTGAAAATTCTCATAATATAAACAAAAAAACTGATTACAAATATTTAGTATAATTATTGAGATATTTAAGTAACTTAAAATTCTGCCATAAATAGTCATTAAGGCATGTACGACTATTCTTACATTAAATTGTTAGCACAATATGGAAAATATTAACTCATTTGTTAAGTAATGATGAAGATGTTTTATACATGGGAGACTCATTCTTTAACTAATCAGGGGTTGGGGTGGGAGAAGGGACAGTGGGACGTTAAATCTGTGAAGAAAATTATTTAGACTCTAAGAGAAACAATATAGATAAGGCAAACTACTTATTACGGAAAGAAATTAGTTTACTAACTATGGACTGTTCCTGTGACAATTATTCATATGTAGGACCCAGAAAGCATCCTACTTGCTAGTATACTACAGTACTCTCCCTCATTGCTATACCACAGATTCCAAATTTAGAATTTTGCAACACTAAGTCTCACTGTGGTAGTGAATAACTTAATATCTCGTTGAAGTAGACCTATTTTATAGTTCAATTTTTTTATTGTTTCGTGGCAGGTTCAAAACAATTTTTATTTTTTTCTGTATTTATCAAAGCTCTTTACATTATAGATTAACATTATGAGTTTCAAAGATCTGGCTGGGAATAATAATACTTACTCATCATTTTTCTCTCTTGACCTTCTAAATATTTCGTACTAGTGCATGAGCGTTACTGGCACTGATGAGGCTTCGTCAAAATTTCGCGACATGTTGATGAATGCCAATCCTATCTCCTGAAGAAATGTCGAGACTGCGTGGGTGTCCCACATACAGGGTCTAATGTGTATAAGTGCAGTGGTACCTCAAAAAGTACACTCATGTATGTGTTGGTAGTTTTCTCTCTGTCGTACAGTCTTCTCACAAAGCCGTCAGAAACCTTATGACTTGATGTTTTCTGCACAGTTCTAACAACACCACTAAGTCGGCTACACCTTTCGGGATAGACTAACGATTTTGCGTCCTCGTGCCCACACTTCAACATCTGTGTTTCTTCCCGAGGGAAAATAAGCATTAATGGCTTCCTCTTGCCACACACACTTGGAGAGGCTAACCAAACTACAAACATATCACTTGTGTTAGCTATAATTATAACTTGCAAATTACCTGAATGCTGACATAATGTCGTTCAGTACACCGTCTTCAGTCAGTAATAGAAATATCTGCAGTTATAGCCGTTAAACCCTGTATACACCCGAGATGTGGCCGACTCTCCCCAGGTTTGGCATGTGTGGGGGGGGAGGGAGGGGGAGGGGGAGACGCCGACCGCCGTTCGACCCTCGGCGCATTCAGTCTTGCCCGCACCCGCTGGGTGCGTTCTTGGCGTAAGGCTGCTAGTAAAGAATTCCACAACGAACTTAGTTGATGGCCCTCCCCTAATATCGAAACTGTTATGAAGCCTAATCTCAATAAATTCTTTGATGATGCTCTCCCAAAATTCACTAACTCGGCACAACTTATTTGCTTTCTCATATTCCAACGTATGCCCTTTGTTGAGGCTGCGTTTAACAAGTGCTGATTTGTCTTTATGACACATGCGTACGCATCTAATGTGTTCCATCCACCGTTGCGAGATGCTGTGCTGCGTTTTCCGAATATGTTGGCGGCGACACTCTCAAAGCATGAGTACAGTCTTGCAGCACAACATCAAAATACCAATTACGATGGATATAAAAATGAATTCACAAAGAAAAGTAACAAATTGTGTCAACCACTCAGACAAAGGCAACTGCTGCACCGACTGGGAGAATTAAGCACACACTCTAGACCCTCTGGATGACTTTTTTCAGAAGAGTATCAATCAACCTTGAATACCCATTCCATAACTCTGCACGATCATTACAGTCAGGCAATTTACCTTCAAGCACTACTCAGGAAGCCGTTGGAGCAGGGACTGATTTGTGCTCAGTTTTCCCACATCGTTGTTCATTGATTTATTTTCATTCACTCGTCATGGTCTGTAGATCCCTACCCTTTCGAATCTGGTACACACAAATGTGTGGGTGTGGTTTATTTGTGTTGTAGCGTCATATTATTGCCCCATGTCGTTGACTCCTGTGCTGGTATCGTTTGGAGAACCGAAGTGCAAGTGGACGATGAATGTAGCCAACCACAGAAGAAAAAACTGATTTACAGAGAATGTAGGAGAAATGTTGAAGGTGCTGTTGCCTTGCATGGTGAGCGTTTTCCAGAGAAAGCTCGCTGTCGTTCGTTCTTCTAACAAGGTTGTGAACGCTTTTATGTCTGATGGCGACTTATGGACTGGCAAAAGGAAACGAAGCAAACGTGTTGAAGGAGAAGCTTATAAAATAGTTGTACTAGCGGCAATGCACCGCAAACCACCGGTTGCTGGCTTAGTGATCAGAGCATCGATTTTCTAAGCAGTAGGCCTGGGTTCCAATCTCAGTGTGGTACAAATTTTTAACTTTTCCTGTTGATTTTACATCAATACCCAATCGTAGCCAATGTATGTAAGTAAGTTCTTTGTGTTTACTTGAGCGAGCTATCCAGTTATTCTTCTGAGAGAAAACAGTCTTTAGTACTTTTTCACTAAGTGAAGTAAAGCCGTGCGATACAAAACATACCCCCCGAGGTAGCCCGACTGTCAGCCGCACGCAGAGATATTTCAGTGGGTACGCCGGAGTTAACATAAGAAGTATTCATTTAATTATGTAATGAAATTTAAAACAGATTGCTTGTTGCTGTGCTTTTAGTTAGTTCCAGGTGCAAAGTGTTACTAATAAATTGAGCAAACAACTTAGGAAGTTCTCTTAGGGTATGTGAACCAGAAGAATGGTACATATTCCAACTTTTGCGACTGTTTGTTTCCATTCTGTTTTACTTCAAAAAGACCGAGATTTTGATTGATGACGCGCCTGCGTCGTCCCGCACGCTCCACGTCAGCGTCACGGTGCTGAGCGGGCCAGGGCAGCAGCCGGGGGAGGAGGTGGCGCGGTGGCCTGCAGTGCTGTGCTACGCTTGCGACGGCTACCACGCCACCTCCTCGTGCCGGCTGTTGCCCTGGCTCTGGCAAAATCATACGCCAGCAAAACTTTCGCAGCAGATTGGTTTGTTTGTTGGTCGGCATATTTATTTTTTTTTTTTACTATCTAAGTGCGTTGGTTCCTTTTTTATTTTTAGCGCTACTTATGAGGAAATTATAGTATTAGATGAATCCAAAGTTGACGATTTCAGCGGTTTTCCGACAGCTGATTGGAACAGCCCCTAATTTCTTCATCTTCTAATGTGTAAGTGATTAAGTGTATCTGATGAAGACCCACCGAACAGTCTATTAAAATCAATAAATACACTATGTGATCATAAGAAGCTACACAGTATGAGCACTGGCCTACTGTTGATGATATGCACTCCGCTCATTGCCGTAAGCAATTTAATTGCTAGAAGAGGACAAGAACAAGATGTGTGAAACTTAATATCTCTATCCTGTTTGTGACAAAAAAATATTGACTTTCACGAGTATCGCTGTAAGACTGATACAATCGTGTGGATCTTAAATTTTTGTGAAAATAAAATAAAAATTTCTTACCATTAATATACCATTCTATGAATATTATTGCCGTAAAGAAACACTCATTCGATATATCCGTTCCAAGTTTAACGCAGGGGTATCAAACGGCTAAATACTCTGAAATAAGTCAAGGTATTCGTTAACAAAAACAGACAAATCGTAGTAACATAATCTGTATACTTTATTAGCGATAATAAACTATCACTGCAGTGCTTAATGGTATCCATGGTTGTACTAGCTACATTTAATCAACTAAATTAGGAGAAAAAGTGCTACTTTGAAAAAGCTGTAGCCTCCTCAATATTACTGAGCAGTTTCACTTTACCTACTATTGATTCCTAAATATGTTCATTACATTGGTATGAAAAGTCATCTTCATCTGTACAGTGAGTCTTATTTACATACGCCAATACTTGTCACGCTGCTTTACAACAAACGCTGCTACTTCCCATATAATTTGTAGAGACAGTAGCTCACAAGGTATGTTTTTACTTTTCTTATAAACTAAGTGGGATTTCCAGTTTCCTTCCTTATGTTACCTGTGAGATTGTTGGATATTTTTGCACCAGAGTACCTAACTCCAATCTGAAGTGTAGACAAGGGGGCAAAGTCTACATGAAAATTATTCTTTTGTCTTTTATTGTGATGGTGTAGATCACAGTAGAGCTGAAACCGATATACCTCAGGTGCGAAAACAATTAATGACTAAACGTATTGGGAAATAATTGTAAGGATTCCAAGCTCATTAAAAGGTTTCTCAACATGTACAGTTGCGTATTTCAGACAATATATTTTTACTGGTAGTATATTTACTTCAGGTACAATTCTCTGGAATATAATTCCATAAGACAACAGGGAGTGAAAATATACAAAATTATCCAGCATTCTTATCTTTATGGAAACACAATGAGATATAATGTATAAGCTAAAGTTGGTGGAGAGTGATAGGAAAGGAAAAGAACTGTTGTTGTCAGCTGCATTGGGACTTTATGCGACTCAGTGGTGACGCATGAAAATGTGGACCACACAGGGATTTGAACCCACGACCCACTGCTTATTTGACAGTGACTCACACCACTGCGCCACCAGAACACCGTGTTAATAGCGGCTGCGCGAACTATTTCTGTACGCCTTCCGGAGACCAGCATGTTCATGTCCCCATGCTCACTACTTTGTGATTCACTCAAGAGCCCCAACGTAATTGTAAATCTGTCTCTCAAGGTGGTGGATTCATTGCACATTCGTACAACTGGTTCACCTCGATGGGCAGTGTCTGTTTTCGTCCTGCACATATTCTGAGCAGTAACAGGACTTGGCAATTTGACAACGCGGTAATCACACGTGTGGTATCTACCATCTCAGCGTACTTTACCAGTGCTGTGCAGGTAATGCAGTGGAAAGCGTGTTGTCTTAACATGCAGTAGGTCAAGAGTTCGATCCTGGGTCGAGACGTATTTGTTTTTATTTGCTAAATGTAGTCTCCGTGATACAGTGTCTGGCGTGAGGTCAAGAGTTCGATCCTGGGTCGAGACGTATTTGTTTTTATTTGCTAAATGTAGTCTCCGTGATACAGTGTCTGGCGTGTTGATCGTCATACAGCTATTACAGTGGGTCTTCTACAAAACATTTTCACTTACATAATACGAACACAGAAGTAGGATGTACAACCGTTTTCATTGGTAAACATCTTGCACGTCCTGTTCGCGAATTGTTTCACACCACTGCATCTACTAGGTTCCCAGCCTGTTTTCTGTGTACCCTACCACTATGATCCCATCGATTAGTAGCAACTATTATTCTTGCTACGTTCGGGTGCATTACAATTCGTTAAGGCCTTACGTCACCAATAGGGCTAGCAACATGCTTTGCAAATAATTTCCAAACGTCTGCTGCGTAAATGTCTGATGCATGTGGTTTAAGAAACGGTCTATACTACAGTATTATATGGCAGAATGATACTGGCAAATAAAATCAAATATGCCTCGAGCCAGTGTCGAACCCTTTACATGCTGCATGTCCACCTATCCGTTCTTTTAATCAAGTACTGCTTTAAAGCTCTCTTCTCGCCCGTTAGATTGGTTATCTGACATATCCCTCATTCTTTTGCAACATTACATTTCAAAAGCTTCTATTCACTTCACACGTGCACCGATTGTCGTTCATGTTTACTCGCAAACGCATTTTATATCTCCTCTTCTGCTCTCCTTACTTGCTAAGGTACCTAGATAGCAAAACTCGCCTACTGCTCTCAGTGTCTCATTTCCTAAGCTAATTCGCTCAATATCACCAGCTTCATTTCAACTACACTCCATTACCTTTGTTTTACAGTTCTTGATATTCGTCTTATAACTTTTTTTCACGATGCTGTCATCCTTTCCGTTCAACTCATCTTCTAAGTCGTCTAATGAGGAAATGTCACCAACTTGATGTCATATTTTAATGACAAAAAGGGACACTTGTATGATGTCGACCCCAGCAATCGACACCGCGTGAATATTTTGGGCGTTATTGTTAGCGTGCGCAGTTACGACCTTCCGAAAGGACGGGTTTGAAACTACCGCGGGCACAGGTAGTTTGTCACTCATTCCGCCCCACAGCAGGCGCCTAATGCCCGGCCGCGATATGCGGTACGTCGTGCTGACAACCAGAGCATTCGTATCCGCATGATGCTGAAGACGAGGGCAGTGGAGGAGGGAGCTTGACTCATATGCCCAGCGTGTTGTAAAATCTTGTTCCACAACACATATCACTCTGCCCGAAACATAGCAAATTATATAAGTTCATAATATGTCACCCTCATGCACATTCAATATTAACAATATTCTAGTACTGAAATGTTACATACACGCTCCAAAATCAAAGTAAATAAAGAGGAGCGAGTGAAGATTTATTATAAAATTAAGTTATTGATTTTCGATTTACAATTTAGTCACGGTTGAAGAATAGCGCATCTGCTACAAATATACTTCACTTTTATAGTGCTAGCTTCAAAATCCAAAGATAATAACGTACCACAGCGATGTAAATAATTAAACAGCGCTAGACTACTTCCTTAATGATACACTCAGTAGTCTCATTAAATTACACTGGATTTGTGTGAATCGCAACATAAAAATGTTCGAAGCAAAGACATCTGTGGCACCAGCTAGAGGTTACAAATCGAGCTCTCTGACACAGCCAAAGTAACAGCAGTGGGGCGGCAACGAATGACAAAAAAATTGTGTGCGCGCAGGTTTAAAAGCTGTACTTCTAGAAGTTCTTAACTGCTTACAGTCTACATCAACATGAATGCTGCAGAGCTGTCTATAAATCCGAAAGAGTTCGAGGGGGTGGAGATCTCTTCTGAACAGCACGTTGCAAGGCATCCCAGATCTGCTCAATAATGTTCACGTCTTGGGAATCTGGTGGACAGCGGAAGCGTTTAAAGTCAAAAGAATGCTCCTGGAGCCACCCTGTAGCAATTCTGGACGTGTGGGGTGTCGCATTGTCTTTCTGGAATTTTCCAAGTCCGTCGGAATGCACAAAGGACATGAATGAATGCAGGTGATCAGACAGGATGCTTACATACGTGTCTCCTGTCAGAGTCGTATCTAGACGTCTCAGGGGTCCCATACCACTCTAACTGCACAGGCCCCACACCTTTACAGAGCCTCCCCAAGCTTGAACTGTCCCCTGCTGATATGCAGGGTCCTTGGATTCATGAGGTTGTCTCCATACCCGTACACGTTCATCCGCTCGATACAATCTGAAACGAGACTCGTCCGACCAGGCAACATGTTTCCAGTCATCAACAGTCCAATATCGGTGATGACTATCCCAGGCGAGGTGTAAACCTTTCTGTTGTGCAGTCATCAAGGATATACGAGTGGGCATTCGTCTCTGAAAGCCCATATCGGTGATTTTTCGTTGAATGGTTGGCACGCTGATACTTGTTGATGGCCCAGCATTGAAATCCGCAGCAGTTTGCGGAAGGGTTGCACTTCTGTCACGTTGAACGATTCTCTTCAGTAGTCGTCGGCTCCGTATTTGCAGCCTCTTTCTCCGGTCGCAGCGATGTCGGAGATTAGATGTTTTACGGAATTCCTGATATTCTCGGTACACTCGTGAAATGGTCGTACGGGGAAATCCCCACTTCACCGCTATCTCGAATATGCTGTGTCCCATCGCTATCTCGCCGACTATAATACCATGTTCAAACTCACTTAGATCGATTACTGCTGCTACAATGGGAGGTTATCAAGATTTAACAACTGTGTCAGGCACTTGTTTTCTTATATAGGCATTGCCGACCGCAGCGCCGTATTCTGAGTGTTTTAATACCTCTGTATTTGAATACGCATGCCTATACCAGTTTCGGCGCTTCAGTGTGTACGCCTCCGTGTGAGGCCTAATTTCTCGTGTCTTATCTTCGTGGTCGTTACGCGCAATGTATGTTGGCGGCAATAGTATCGTTCGGCAGTCAGCTTCAAATGCCTATTCTCTAAAGTTTCCCAATATTGTTTCTCGAAAATAACGTCACCTTCCCTCCGGGGATTCCCATTTGAGTTCCCGAAGCACCTCTGCAAAACTTACATGTTGTTCAAAGCTACCGGTAGCAAATCTAGCAGCCCGCCTCTGAACTGCTTCGATGCCTTCCTTCATTCCGACTTGGTACGGATTCGAGGCACACGAGCAGTTCTGAAGAATACACTCCTGGAAATGGAAAAAAGAACAACCACCATACTTGCTCCGGATACTGCGAGAGGGCTGTACAAGCAATGATCACATGCACGGCACAGCGGACACACCAGGAACCGCGGTGTTGGCCGTCGAATGGCGATAGCTGCGCAGCATTTGTGCACCGCCGCCGTCAGTGTCAGCCAGTTTGCCGTGGCATACGGAGCTCCATCTCAGTCTTTAACACTGGTAGCATGCCGCGACAGCGTGGACGGGAACCGTATGTGCAGTTGACGGACTTTGAGCGAGGGCGGATAGTGGACATGCGGGAGGCCGGGTGGACGTACCGCCGAATTACTCAACACGTGGGGCGTGAGGTCTCCACAGTACATCGATGTTGTCGCCAGTGGTCGGCGGAAGGTGCACGTGCCCGTCGACCTGGGACCAGACCGCAGCGACGCACGGATGCACGCCAAGACCGTAGGATCCTACGCAGTGCCGTAGGGGACCGCACCGCCACTTCCCAGCAAATTAGGGACACTGTTGCTCCTGGGGTATCTGCGAGGACCATTCGCAACCGTCTCCATGAAGCTGGGCTACGGTCCCGCACACCGTTAGGCCGTCTTCCGCTCACGCCCCAACATCGTGCAGCCCGCCTCCAGTGGTGTCGCGACAGGCGTGAATGGAGGGACGAATGGAGACGTGTCGTCTTCAGCGATGAGAGTCGCTTCTGCCTTGGTGCCAATGATGGTCGTATGCGTGTTTGGCGCCGTGCAGGTGAGCGCCACAATCAGGACTGCATACGACCGAGGCACACAGGGCCAACACCCGGCATCATGGTGTGGGGAGCGATCTCCTACACTGGCCGTACACCACTGGTGATCGTCGAGGGGACACTGAATAGTGCACGGTACATCCAAACCGTCATCGAACCCATCGTTCTACCATTCCTAGACCGGCAAGGGAACTTGCTGTTCCAACAGGACAATGCACGTCCGCATGTATCCCGTGCCACCCAACGTGCTCTAGAAGGTGTAAGTCAACTACCCTGGCCAGCAAGATCTCCGGATCTGTCCCCCATTGAGTATGTTTGGGACTGGATGAAGCGTCGTCTCACGCGGTCTGCACGTCCAGCACGAACGCTGATCCAACTGAGGCGCCAGGTGGAAATGGCATGGCAAGCCGTTCCACAGGACTACATCCAGCATCTCTACGATCGTCTCCATGGGAGAATAGCAGCCTGCATTGCTGCGAAAGGTGGATATACACTGTACTAGTGCCGACATTGTGCATGCTCTGTTGCCTGTGTCTATGTGCCTGTGGTTCTGTCAGTGTGATCATGTGATGTATCTGACCCCAGGAATGTGTCAATAAAGTTTCCCCTTCCTGGGACAATGAATTCACGGTGTTCTTATTTCAATTTCCAGGAGTGTAGGTCGCACCAGCGTCCTATATGCCGTTCCCTCTACAGGTCAGCCACTCTTTCCTAAAATTCTCCCAGTAAGCCGAAATCGACAATTTGCCTTCCCTACCACAGTTATCACATGCTCGTTCCATGTCATATCGCTCTGCAACGTTACTCCCGGATTTTTAAAAGACGCGACCGCATCAGGCCGTAAACTACTGGTACTGTATCCGAATGTAACAGATTTGATCTTCCTACGCATCCGCATTAACTTACATTTTTCCACATTTAGGACTAGCTGCCGTTTATCACTCCAACTGGAGATCTTGTCGCAGTCGTCTCGTATCTTCCTACAGTCACCCAACCTGGACACCTTACGGCACAGCACGGCATCATCGGCAAACAACCGCAGATTGCTACCCACTCTGTCCGCCGAATCAGCCTATCACACTTCCCTGGGGCACTGGTGACGATACCGTTGCATCTGATGGACACTCACCGTCGAGGACAGCACACTGGGTCCCAGAACCGCTCACATACCTGCGGCCTTGTTCCTTATGCTCGTACTTTCGTTAACAGCCTGCTGTGGGGCACCGTGCCAAATACTTTCCGGAAATATAGAAATATGGAGTCTGCCTGTTGCCCTTTATCAAAATACACTCCTGGAAATTGAAATAAGAACACCGTGAATTCATTGTCCCAGGAAGGGGAAACTTTATTGACACATTCCTGGGGTCAGATACATCACATGATCACACTGACAGAACCACAGGCACATAGACACAGGCAACAGAGCATGCACAACGTCGGCACTAGTACAGTGTATATCCACCTTTCGCAGCAATGCAGGCTGCTATTCTCCCATGGAGACGATCGTAGAGATGCTGGATGTAGTCCTGTGGACGGCTTGCCATGCCATTTCCACCTGGCGCCTCAGTTGGACCAGCGTTCGTGCTGGACGTGCAGACCGCGTGAGACGACGCTTCATCCAGTCCCAAATATGCTCAATGGGGGACAGATCCGGAGATCTTGCTGGCCAGGGTAGTTGACTTACACCTTCTAGAGCACGTTGAGTGGCACGGGATACATGCGGACGTGCATTGTCCTGTTGGAACAGCAAGTTCCCTTGCCGGTCTAGGAATGGTAGAACGATGGGTTCGATGACGGTTTGGATGTACCGTGCACTATTCAGTGTCCCCTCGACGATCACCAGTGGTGGACGGCCAGTGTAGGATATCGCTCCCCACACCATGATGCCGGGTGTTGGCCCTGTGTGCCTCGGTCGTATGCAGTCCTGATTGTGGCGCTCACCTGCACGGCGCCAAATACGCATACGACCATCATTGGCACCGAGGCAGAAGCGACTCTCATCGCTGAAGACGACACGTCTCCATTCGTCCCTCCATTCACGCCTGTCGCGACACCACTGGAGGCGGGCTGCACGATGTTGGGGCGTGAGCGGAAGACGGCCTAACGGTGTGCGGGACCGTAGCCCAGCTTCATGGGGACGGTTGCGAATGGTCCTCGCCGATACCCCAGGAGCAACAGTGTCCCTAATTTGCTGGGAAGTGGCGGTGCGGTCCCCTACGGCACTGCGTAGGATCCTACGGTCTTGGCGTGCATCCGTGCGTCGCTGCGGTCCGGTCCCAGGTCGACGGGCACGTGCACCTTCCGCCGACCACTGGCGACAACATCGATGTACTGTGGAGACCTCACGCCCCACGTGTTGAGCAATTCGGCCTTACGTCCACCGGCCTCCCGCATGCCCACTATACGCCCTCGCTCAAAGTCCGTCAACCGCACATACGGTTCACGTCCACGCTGTCGCGGCATGCTACCAGTGTTAAAGACTGCGATGGAGCTCCGTATGCCACGGCAAACTGGCTTACACTGACGGCGGCGGTGCACAAATGCTGCGCAGCTAGCGCCATTCGACGACCAACACCGCGGTTCCTGGTGTGTCCGCTGTGCCGTGCATGTGATCATTGCTTGTACAGCCCTCTCGCAGTGTCCGGAGCAAGTATGGTGGGTCTGACACACCGGTGTCAATGTGTTCTTTTTTCCATTTCCAGGAGTGTAGAAATATGGAGTCTGCCTGTTGCCCTTTATCAAAATAGTTCTCGGAATATCATGTGAGAAATGGGCAACCTGAGTTTCGCACTAGCGATGCTTTCTAAAACCGTGCTCATTTGTGGACATAAGCTTCTCGGTCCCAAGAAAGCTTTTTATAGTGGAACTGTGAATATTCAAGGATTCTACAGCAAATAGAAGTTAGGGTTATTGGTGTGTAATTTTGCGGATACGTTCTCTTACCTTTCTTATACACTGGAGGCACCTGTGCTGTTTTGCACTCGTTTGGGACTTTCTGCTGACCGAGAGATTCACGATAAATGCAACTTAGGTAAGGGGCCAGTGCCATAGGGTACTCTTCGTAAAATCTAACAGGAATTCCATCCGGATCTGATGATTTACCTGCTTTCAAATCTTTCAGTTGTTTCCCTACGCTGGGTATGCTTATTACTATGTCGTCCATATCGGAGTCCGTCCGATGGTCAAGTTCGATGTTCGATGTCTGTACGATTCTCCTGTGCGAATGGTTCCTTGAACGTGAAATTTAAAACTACTGCTTTCGTTTCGCTATCTTGAATCAAAATTATGGTACAAATTTTCCCTCGGGTTCGATTGACCCGGCTGATATCTCCGAAGGGTACTTTCTTCTCCTTAAAATATGAGGTCAGGTTGGTAATGTTCCCTTGTAAGAAAAGTCGTAGGGTCAATTTTGCCTCACAAGTTCGCAGATTTCCTCGAAATGTATACTGGTCCTCCACGAGGTTTGGTTCTCCTGGTCTCCGTTCTTCTGTAACTAACTGGTCCCCGTATTTTGCAACCGTGACTTTTAAAACTGATGTTCCGGTAGTAGTCTCACCTTCCAGCAGCTCCTTAGTACTCGTATAGGAATTGTAATGTTCTGCTTCAGATGTGACGGTGTTTATCATGTGCCTTGCATATCATGTGAAATACTTTTATCATTGTCCGTTCTCCTAAATATCTTAATAACTGTGAGGGAATCATGTCCACTAGGAGAACCTTGTTTCGACTTATGTCTTTCAATCCTGTGACAAATAATTCGCGCAGTATCAGATTACTCATATCATGTTCACTCACTCAGCCCTTCCCTTTCCGTAATACTGTCTTCAATTTTTTCGCTCTTATATAACACTTCCACACCGTTCATTCAACTTCCAGACTGCCATTAGTACATGCTTTATAAATGAACTCTCGATGTTCTAACAGCTTCTGCTCTTTTCTTATAAGATATTCTAAATTTTCCCATACGCCACATTTACCAATCCTACAGTCTTGAGTGCTACCGCATAACTCCCGGTCTGACGGTAAATGTGTCCTTCAAACCGCGCGACGAATGTCGACTGTTGGTTCTTTCTTAATAAGAACATTCTAGTACATTGGTCGAAATTTTCTACAAAAATGTTACGATGCAATAGGCTGCGAAGTTCTTGATTGCCTTCAACAGCTGTAACCCTGTCCCGTTTGAATTTGCTTTCTCTTTGGAACTGTTGAACCGATGAGAGGACGAGAGGAAGTGATCGTAATGGCATGGCTCGACGAAGGTGCCAGAAAACGTTTGGGATCATTTTCGAGTATGAAGAGATGCGTCGAGTGCAGTGGAAGACAGTTTAATAAAGTACGAGTACAAGGCACGCACTTGCCTTGCCAAACTGCTAAGTAGTCGTCCTATTTGAAGTATGGGCAAATCGGTGATGATATTAGTGCCAGTGGGCCAGTTGCGGTGTTTGGATCCAGTTAATGAATAGCCGTTTCCCTTTCCCTTCCTTCTCTCTCTCTCTCTCTCTCTCTCTCTCTCCTCTCTCTCTTTTCCAATCTTTTGTTTGATTTCGTTAATGTTGAAGTCACTTACTTAGCACGTAATACCAAGTCACGTAAACTCAAAGAAATTTCAAAAATACAAGGACTAAATATACTCCGCATAACAAATTGAAAAAGAAATACCAAGAACGTAAGAATGTTTGCGATACGCTCTAAATGGTTGAGAAGACATTCAGTGCATTTTGAACAAGCCGTGTAAATGTGACGATAACCGATGTTAGTGTTAATTTGCTTGGATGCCAGTCCCAAAGCAATGGACTTTCCCTAAGTCCATTGAGTAATTTTAGCAGTTATAAATAAGATTACTCAACTCTGCTGCTGTGTGCCTGTAGGAGTCACGCAAATAGTCTGTCCCAGTACGACGTACAACAGAAAACAAACGTAAACAACAGTAACGTATCTTCTGCTAGCTTGTTACGTAACACCTTCCGTTATCGATACGATTATCGTGGCGAGGCTATCAGTTTTTGTGTGTCTCAACGCAGAAATCTGCAGCCAGTGATGATGACTGTTTCGTGCACCAACTCCCTCTAGTAACATGGAAGTCATTCCTTGGTGTCTTAACAGACGTCCTATCATCCTGTCTCTTCTCCATGTCAGTGTTTTCCACAATTCCTTTCCTCTCCGATTCTGCGCAGAAACTCCTCATTCCTCACCATATCAGACCACTTAATTTTCAACATTCGTCTGTAGCACCACATCTCAAATGCTTCCATTCCGTTCTGTTCCGGTATTCACACAGTCCACGTTTCACTGACATACACTGCTGTGCCCCAGGACAGCTGATGAAATCTTAAGTGGCAGTGGAACGTCTGTTCACTCCAATCACCACACCAACCCACTCCGTCAGTCTTGAGTCACTTCCCACTGTTGCCCGATTCACAAGCCCTGAGGTTAACGTTCTCGCTCACCTACGGGCAGCAACTGATTCTTTTTTAGAATCCATAGGTAGTCGTAGATACACCTTGGGGAAAAATTAGTTCTTTAGGATTCAATGAACGTGCAGCCACTACCTTCACAAGTCTTGGCGAGGGCGAGGGCGAGGACCGAGATACAGCCATCTTCACGTGCTTCGAGAACTACGCTTCTAGAATTGCACTAAAAGCTAAACTTAATTATTGGAGTGATGATTAGTTGATATTTCATAGTTTCTGAAATTGTATAAGTAAGGAGTTAGTTAACAGTAATTTAGTTCTGCGGATCTTCCGTATATTTTATACCTGATTCGCTGCGCAAACTCAGTGTTCTAGTAAATGGCGAGACATTTCGTATCTATTTCCTCAGCGTCTTTCTCACACAGGAGAGCCAGGAGGAAGGCGGCATGGAGTCGGAAGGAGACGAGGGCCGAGAACAAGAGGAACTGGAGGTCGAGGACGGCGTGCAGAAGCGGGAGGAGGGGGAGTAAGAGGTCGAGGAGGAGGAGGAGGAGGAGGAGGAGGAGGAGGAGGAGGCGTCCACGACGACCACGTGCAGCCGCTCCAGCGCGCAGCCCGACTCTGGGTTCGAGCCGTCGCCTCGGCGGGAGCACGAGCAGCGGGGCGAGGCCGTGGCAGCGACGGGGGCGGCGGGGGTGGCGGGGGCGGCAGGGTGCCGCGGCCCAGCAGGCAGGACGGCCGGCCGCCGCTCAGCACCGTCTCCGTCACGCAGGCCGTGCAGAACAGCGTGCGCAAGTGAGTGCACGCCACGCTTTATGGAACCCAGTTCGCTAACGATACTAATAGTGTTACATTACTACTAGCCTTCTTCCTGCGGCTTCGACCACGTATGCTGTCGACACATATACTGAACACACCGCTTCCTCCTTCTGTACGTCTGTTCACCTCTATCTATCTATCCCCTCCTCCACGTCTCCTTGTCCATTCCCTCTACCCCTCTCTCTGACCATATCTTCATCCCCCTTCGCTACTTGCCCACTATTCCTCTAGACATTCCACCTGTCTCATCCATCTCCCCCTCCTCCCCTGTCCATTTGCTCTCCCCCACAGTCAGTTCATCTGCTCCTCTACTCATCTCAAACTATCCCCTGCCAAGCTCATTGTCACATGTAGCCACTGCAATACAGTTCAATAAAGGAGGCAGGTACTACTCCCACAATTTGCCTACCATGCAGGGCAGGCAACATATCAGGTGCTTCAGAATCATTTATTTGCCCCCGAGATACAGGTGTAAAGCCGGTCGATAAATCAGGATGACACTACTCCAACAAAACATGGATGTTATGCAGGGCAGCCTATAAATCAGGGTTTTGCAAAGCAAGTTGGTTGGACAGGATGACACTGTTCCCACACAACATACCTGTTGCATAGGGCAGCCTATACACCAGAGGTGAGGAAAAAACGCTTTTCCCGTATCTCCACTCCTATCGGAGCTAGGAGGTTATAAACCCCACAGTGCTGATACTCACGAAGCCTGCTGTTTCTGCGCCAAATTTGGTTGCAGTAGTCTCTTTCGAAATTGATTATCTACATACTGGAAAACTATCCATGTATTGGCAGGTGGAGCACCATTGTGCGTAAACCACATTCGTTGGCTGACTTCTAGAGACACATAATCAACTAAATGAAACAAATCATCTCTGAGAAACAGCAGATTCGTATATCCAGTAAGAAGTTGAGGAAAGACATAGAGGCCAGTTACATGATCATTAACGATTCCACAGCACACATTGAGGCTGAACCTCTGTTGATATCTGTCTTGTCGTAATTCGCGAAGGTTTTCATAAGCCCAGTCGCGATTGCTATGGTAATTGGAGACCCCTAGCCATGATCTTAAAAGCCAGCCTCATCAGTGAATCAGGTACGTGCTAAGAAATGCAGAAACTCAGCACACTGCCTTAACATGCGTCGCGTCACTTAATCCTTGTACCTGTTGAAGTCGATACGAGTGCATAAGTTTCCACACTAACTGTTCCACATCGACATGTCACTGAGGCCTTCCCTTCCGGTATTCTCCTTTTACTAGCTCCTCGAGCTCCATCCACAGGAAGAAGAACATATTCTTCAACCTCACGCATTCTTACATCGCGTGGTCTTCATCTGAAATTTCTTTCTCAAATGAGCCTGCCTCTCACAAGCATTGATGGTGTCGCACAAACGTTCCTTCACAGGTAACTGCCTACCGGAGTTACGTTCAGCCATAAAGTTGACGTGCTGAATCCGCATTCCCATCTGCTAGGGCGTAGATGTAGTGCATGTTCGTCATTTCAGACACAGAATACACAGTTATGGTATGTTGGGATGGTAGTTACACTGAAACAGAACAAATGCAAATCAGACAAAAAAAATCCACGACCTACTGTAAACAATAATGTCAGCAGAAACGCACGTTTGAGGTAAATTAAACAACCAAGAGAGGCAACAGGGAATTCATTTCATACCTCTTTAACGAAACATTTTCTTACCCTTTTGGATCCTAAAATGAAAATGGTAGCATCCATTTTCGCATTAAAAATGTAAAAACATCTAGTTTGCATATGCTAATGTAATGTGCTTATCTTTTAGGTGTCAAATCAATCTACCTTTGACAAATGTGACGTGTCGATAACAATCAGTCCTCGACTATACAATGAAATTTACGTACATTCTGTCACATACTATTCTGGAGGCGTGACACATTCTTAAACTCACCGAACGGATTATACCTAAATAGGCAATTTTAAAATCTTGCTCCCTTTCGGGTAGATTTCTGCGGAGCCTGTGCTCGCGACCGGCCATGTGGTTCACCACCTTGCACAAGCATAACTTGAGAGTACAGCTATTTTGAGACAGAGTCTGCGGTGCTGCTGAGACGCTGCGTGTAGAGCCTGGTCGCCGACTGACGCTGCCGCAGGTACCACACGGAGCGGCGCGTCTTCCAGCAGCTGCTGGAGCTCCAGAGGCTCCAGATCTGCGCGGGCCGCGCCATCGAGCAGGTGCTCGTCAAGAGGCTCGTCGACGACTACTGCCGCGCCGGCCTCGTCGTCTGTCTCCAGGGCTTCCACGGACCCCTCACCTTCCGCGCCTTCGAGAAGTACCTCTACGGTAAGGAGGAGCAGCCGCCGAGCCTCGTCCGTGCGAAGCGCAGCGGTCTCACGCCACAGCCGAGAGAAGAAAGAGAGTTGCCGCACGGCTCATATAATCCACACTACTGCAAGGTATCTTTTCCACCGGATCTTTGTATGCATTTAGTTACGAGGGCTGATCGGAAAAAAAGGTCCGATGGCTCGCGAAATGGAAACCACAGTGAAAGTGAAAACTTTTTTATTCGCAACCGTTAGCCACGCCTTCCACCTACCTCTCTAACAAGGGAACCTCCCCATCGCACCCTACTCAGATTTGGTTATAAGTTGGCACAGTGGATAGGACTTGAAAAACTGAACACAGATGAATCGAGAAAACAGGAAGAAGTTGTGTGGAACTATGAAAAAAATAAGCAAAATATACAAACTGAGTAGTCCATGTGAAAGATAAGCAACAACAAGGATAGAGTTAGCTCAGGAGCGCCGTGGTCCGGTGGTTAGCGTCAGCAGATGCGGAGGGAGAGGTCGTCGGTTCAAGTTTTCCCTCGACTGAAAAATTTTAATTTTTTTATTTACAAACAATTATTATCTGTCCGTCCGTCCGTCCGTCCGATGCGAGGTAACTGCGCCGTAGTATGGGGACGCTACACCTAAACAAACATCGAAACACACGACGTCAGTCGATTACAGCGCACGGAAGAGAGAGTATTCCTGCTAACGAGGCTCCCTGGCTGGCAGTTGACTGTTCGCTACTTTGGACGAGAGTGCATTAAATACGTGAGATGTATTTCGTGGGCAATATGTTTTCGGTTCCCATTGGAGAGGCACGTCCTTTCGTCTACTAATTACACGGTTTTGCGGTGCGGTCGCAAAACACAGACACTAAACTTATTACAGTGAATAGAGACGTCAATGAACGAACGGACGGATCATAACTTTGCGAAAATAAAGAAATTAAACTTCTCACTGGACGGAAGATTTGAACCAAGGACCTGTCGCTCCGCAGCCGCTCACGCTAACCACGGGACCACGGAGCTCCTGAGCACCCTTACCCTTGATGTTGCATATCTTACGCATGGACTACTCCGTTTGTATATTTTGCTTATTTTTTCGTAGTTCCACACAACTTCTTCCTGTTTTCTCGATTGATCTGTGTTCAGTTTTTCAAGGCCTATCCAGTGTGCCTACTTATATCTAAATCTGGGGGGGTGCGATGGGGAGGTTCCCTTGTAAGTAGTCGGCGCTCCGACTTACACATTGTCATGGCGTTGTACAAGCTTTCCACTGTCCTCGTCAGAGAAAGCAGCCACCTGTGCTCTCCGCCAATTCTCTACGCTCATCTTCCTATCGTTGTTTGTGCCAAAATGTTGTCTTCGTAGCCAGCGGTCGGTGTGAGCACAGATGAACTCCGGCATAGATGCCACTTTTGGAAAATGGCGTCTGAAGTGCTGTGTAGCAAGGGTGTGGCTACGGGTCACAGGATGTCATCCACGTAGTTCACACTGGTCGCAGTGGCCTGGACACGCGCCAGCTGTGATCCGTGGCTGTGCCCAGTACCACCCGACACCGTGAGGCCTCGCGATGGCGCTGTGCGTGTTGCGTGAATGCAGGCACTGTGGTGCCGCCCCCCCTGTCTGTGGCGAACTTCGACCATGGATACTAGTAGACTGGCCTCGCTGTGCAGAAGCTATAGGGCTGGTGTGGCTCCAACATAAACCACGTGACTGTTGGCAAAAAGTGGCGGGATTTCAAACCAGCGGTCTGCCATCCTATGTTTGTATCGTATTTTACCCACATTTCTCAATTGACTGCCAAACGCTTCCAACAAAAATTGGTTTTTCATTTGCGAAAAATTATGTCAGAACTATATTTGACCTGGATTTGTTCACAGTACCATTTATAAAATCTAACAAATACATCGAACGCCCATCTGGTGGGCAGCGGGACGAAATTACTATAAACTATCAATTAAAGTAAAATGTCGTTGAAATTCTTTCAGACAGTAAGAATGGGATCGTGTCAAAACTTTAAAAATTGGATTCGCCGCGTTTTGAGCTCTAGTCACTTATAAAAGAAAACGGAATATGGGAATTATGTCAACTATAGGTGACAAAATTGTCGACTTTAGGAGCAGGTCCTTTTAGAGTATCAATTTTAGGTGCACTTCAAAGGTACAGTTCCTACTATTTTTACAAAAGTTTAAACTATCAGTTTTTTAAAAAAATGATATTTTAGATGAAAGGTGAGAGTTTGATGTTACAGAAAATAATTTTGGAGCCTACATTTATTTAACAGTATTAGAAGGTAGAAAAAAATTCTCTTCATGTGTCGACTATAGGTGCTCTACCTTATTATAATCTCACTTGTATATACAAAAAGGCGCGTATCTGCAGATGGTTTAAAGTTTTTCCGTTTCAGGGCCTGTATCCAAATGTCCCTTCGGTTTTCATCCTTAGGGAACCTATGAGTAGGAACGAAAAACCGTTATACTTACTTCTGTAACCGCATTATCACAGATACTTTCCAAAATGTAATATGAGTCTGACTTTACAGGCATCACTTTAAACACTTTAATTTACGTCATACTCTATTTCAAGTGTAAGAAACATAAAAGTCACTTCAGCAGATTTCAATAAACGCATCTGTACTATCATAGAAACACTTACACGTGAAATGTAATGCCATTTCCCCCGACAAAACGCTGAGTACAGCCATAAGTGCAACACGAAACAACCACGTTTTGCCAACAGTCACGTGACTTTAGCCCAGAGATGTTGGAGCCACGAAAATGACGTCAGGGCCAGTCTATTACATTTATGGTCGAAGGTGGCGAACCAAAATGCGGCCATCATCTTCAAACAAACAGACCTCGGACTGGTCTGAAAACACTATCTGATGCCATTCCTGTCCCCTGTAACGTCATTCCAAACACAATTACCGTCTAGCATGTTTCTGCACATTCCTCAAAGATAGGCGGAGAAGCAGGCGACGCACGTAACCCGTGCCGTAATGAACGGCGACTGACAGTCAGCCCTGATAGTATAGGATGTGTTGCACTGTTCTGCTGTTGGGCCACAGCCGAGGAGGAGACCTAGGTCTGTTCCTCTCTGTCCTGGAGTGCCATTCAGATGAGGTGTCGATCATCTCAGGAGGGGGGGGGGGGGGCTGGATGGTGTTCGTCTCACACAGGCTACAATTTCCCGGATGGCTGCGTCAAACCCTCTCAGGCCAGTAATGCTCTCTCTTACAAAGTCATTTATTTGACGGCACCGTTCGAGTTTACGTTTACGAGCCATCCTGCACGTCTGCTCACGTCACACTGGTCTATTACCTTCAGTTTACAGCGACGAGAGCCTCAGGCACATTTTACAGGTAGTTGGCGTTGCGCCACGATATCCATGTTGGCCTGGAAACCGCGAGCCGACACGGTTCAAATGCAGAACGTACTAGTCCAAAATTTAATGTCCTGTGAATATGAGGTCCTGTGTCTAATCGTCCGAGGTGTTTTTTTTTTCTGTTGTCTTTCTTTGCGGCGTTTGGGAGTGTCTGTCACGCTCTTATTCATGTGTAACCCGTCTGTTCGATTTCCCTCCAGCTGACGGAACCTTTTCACATTCTCCACCACCTGAACTTCAACCTTCAACTTGGTCTTTGCATTCAGGACCTTAGTCCTATTTACGCTATTTGTACATCGATGTTATCATCAACCATTTTTCATCAGTTTCTGCTGAAAGGCCACTTCCAGCCTTCGCGTTATTATGTCCTTTTCGTCAAAATTGTTTACCCCTTCCCTATCAATGTTTCTTACCTGTTATAACTTCTTCGTTTACTGTAGGCAGACATAGCAAATCTGTGTTGCTGCACTATGAATGTGAATCTAGTCGAAATGGAGTGGGAACATTAAATACTGTAATGCAAAGAAACTCCAAAAGGTGTCCTTACCTCTCTATTCGTTTCTTCGTAGATAATCCATTAGTGTTAAACAGTTTATTTTGACTGCTCACAATGGCATCGGACGCTTTGCCAGTAGAAGTGCAATCTTCTCATCGCTGTGACGCGTATTTACATTCCTTTTCCTGTGACACATGAAACTGAGGCGGGAGCAGAGATGTAAATGCTCAAGCAAGAATCTAATCGACGGCAACATATAGCAAGACGAAGAACTATTAACGTCATTGTAAACCACTAAACTAATTTACGTCGCAGCTAGGGGAGGTGTAGCACGACGACGTATTACCGTTTTTAACTTTTTGCGTCCATCATAACGATGTCCGTCTTTGCTGCTCCTACCCACCTTCCATTAAGATCTCGTTTGGAATTTACATATTTTCTGGTCTGGATAAATCCACCGTTCTCGGTCAAATTTTTCAGCAGAGCAAACACATGACACCGCAGAAATTAAATAACGGATTTTTCCCAACATTTTCATAGCCAAACGAAGAGTGGCAAACGGACAAGTGGGGTATGAAACAGACCAGCGTCAGCCGGCCGCGGTGGCCGTGCGGTTCTAGGCGCTGCAGTCCGGAACCGCGGGACTGCTACAGTCACAGGTTCGAATCCTGTCTCGGGCATGGATGTGTGTGATGTCCTTAGGTTAGTTAGGTTTAAGTAGTTCTAATTTCTAGGCGACTGATGACCTAAAATGTTAAGTCCCATAGTGCTCAGAGCCATTTTTTAGACCAGCGTCAGGTCTAGTTTTGCAAAAACTGATTCAATTTTTCGAAAGTAATCAAAGTAATTAAGAAAATCTTAATTAGTAATTTGAGGGAAAATTGAAACTATGACGAACACCTCCTGCAGTATCAAAAAATATCAAATAACAACATAAATTAAAACTTCTCTAATTTCTCTTGATACATATACTCTAATAATAGTAGGCTATTCATCGATATTCAAATATGTTTCACGCTTTATGAACAAAACTTGAAAATAAAAAAATATTGAAGAAAAGAACGCTCAAATGTTTTGTGAAATCACTTGTCTAAAAGTAAGAAATAAAATAGATAAGAGAAACATTTGGCACGCCTTAGAACGATGCTCGAAACCATGAACACCAAGTGAGTATTTAAAGCTCAATGTTTAACTTAAAGTCTAACAAGATCAAAGAGCCCTTTAGGATATTTATTGCGAAATTTCATACAGTGGGCGCCTTGCGTCACTAATGTACGAGAGTCTCAGCTACTTGTACATGATTTAGAGCACCATTCAAAGGCCCATCAGAACGATTCTCTAATCTGTTTCATTTGGCTCCTCTAGGCAAATCATTTCACAAAATATTTCGCACGTTTCTTTTCTAGTTCTAGTTCCTTTAAAAAAAAAGTTCTTTAGCTCATTCTCTGTTAGTTCGTTTGCCTGCATGCCCCCCCTGCCACACTTTCAACTTCCAAACGATCTAAATTCCTCCTCTTTCGTCTTACTCGTTTATTCATCTTCCTGTCATTTTTCGTTATCCTTATTTTTCGTTGTGTAATACAGTGTGTCAGTAGAAACATTATTACGTATCTTTAGTTTTGAGTTATTCGCCTCCCGCGGGGACTGCTGAACTGCTGAAGAATCTTAGCATAGTTACGTAAATCTAAACTGATTCAAACAAACGACAGGATCAGAATATCGACTAAATATATCCTGCGGATGGGGAAACTGAAAGCCAGAAGCAACTGCGTGATGCATATCTAATGGATTACAACAACAACACGGCAGTCTACACATTCTCGGAAGAGGAGGTGGCTGCACAAATAAAATCCCTAAAAAGAGGGAAAGCTCCAGGACCAGACGGCATTGTGGCTGAGGTGGTGCAATTTCTGGCACCCCAGTTAGTCGCGCTGCTAACTCACCTATTCAACGAGTGCCTCCGACAAAGAAGGTTTCCCAAGAAGTGGAAAACCGCAAACGTAATAATAATTAAAAAAGGACAGGAGAAAGATCCAACTGAAGTCAAATCTTACAGGCCAATCTGTCTATTGGACCTATTTGGGAAGCTCTTGGAGAAACTGCTGGCTGACAGATTGACGGCTCACCGGATACTGTGGGGGATGAGCAGCAGGCAGTTCGGCTACAGGCCGGGGCGGTCGGCATCTGATGCCATCGCTCTGGCGGCTGAGGTCTGCGGCTCGACCCCGCATAAGTATGTCGTCGGCATCATGGTGGATATCAGTGGCGCCTTTGACAACCTATGGTGGCCTTCGCTCTTCTCCTGTTTACGGGAGAAAGAGTGTCCAAGGCCGCTATATGGGTGTCTGAGGAGCTATTGTAAGGATAGGGAGGTTTGGCTATCATCCCCTAGCGGGAGAATTGGAAAAGTAATCACTAAGGGGTGTCCCCAAGGCTCTGTATTGGGGCCCCTGTTCTGGGATATGCACATGGAACCCTTATTAGATGAATTGCAACAAAGTGAAGAAGTGCTAGAGGTGATAGCCTACGCAGATGACCTCCTCCTGCTGGTCGGCGGTCGTAGCCGAGAGGACATAGAGCCAAAAATCGAAAGGGCCATTGAAAACTGCACCAATGGTGCCTTAAAACGAAAATGAAAGTATCCCCTACTAAATCTACTTATTTACTACTAAAAGGTCAGCTTATTAGAAATCCCACTGTGAGGATCGATGGCTCACCAGTTCTTCGGCGACGTGAGGCGCGATATCTGGGAGTCATAATTGATGAGAGATGGAACTTTGGAAAACACATAGAAACCGTAACACAGAAAGCCTTACAGTTACTAAATAATCTCATTTCCATCGGACATAAACGATTTCATCTCCCCCCTCATCTCATCAAACTTTATCATAACAGCATCCTGACATCAGTAGTGGGTTACGGCTCGGGAGTCTGGGCGCACAGGCTCACAAGGGTCGTGCCCGCCATGATAGTGAGAAGAGTCCAGAGAAGCATGATTCTAAGATCAGTAGGGGCCTACAGGACATCACCAGGGGGAGCTGTGTTAGTCATAATGGGGCTCTGCCCGCTAGATATTAAAATATGAGAACAAGCGGCATGGTATTGGGCAAAAATAGGGGACGGGGAAAAAATAACAGATATCATGGGTGTGAGAGTAGAGGATAAGAGGGAGATAAGAAACAGAGGGGAGGAACTGTGGCAGAGGAATTGGGAGGAAGATGAAACGGGGAGAAGAACATTCCAGTTTTTACCTGATGTTAAAGAACGTGGGACCATGAAATATTTAGAACCCACACGAGGACTCATCCACTTTCTCACTGGTCATGGACCCTATCCGACATACTTATGTCGGTTTGGGAAAAGGGCAACCCCCGAGTGTGACTGTGGCGCGGCGGAAGGAACTCCCGAACATGTGGTTTTCCAGTGCCCTCTCTTCAACGACGTGGCGACAACACATAGAGACAGACTTCCACACAACGAGACATACAACCTTCTAAGACAAGAAGACACTTTCCATACCCTGAATGCTCTGGCAGAAGAGGTATCGCGAAAAGTCTTAATAGAATACCTGAGGGATCAAGAGTAAATACCAAATTCTTCAACCAACCGATTAAGACCTGATCCCAATCCCATACCGCCTGTGCGTGGAATGGCCGACTTCCATCAGTTGGAAACCGCCACGTACGGGATTAGGGGGATGGGATCAATCACACCGATTGTGACAAGCACAAACTATGACGTAGGTTAAGTTAGTAGAGTAGGACTTAGATTAGAATACTAACATAGGAAGCTGCAGCGATTACTAACCTTGGCCGGCCCAGTGCCAGGGGCACGCTCCTCGGTGTTAGCTCGAGGAGCCTGGCCACTCCAAGTAGGTTTGTACTTACTGGCACACCTGTGACGCTGCAGTTAGTAGTCATTTCTAGGTTAGAAGTAGGTAAAATTAAACTGCCCATTGCTACCGTAGGAAATTAACACCAGCTTAGGAATTTAAAAGTAGTAGTTCACTAATATAAATTGTAGGTAAATTGAAGTGCCCATTGTTACTGTAGGAATTCAACACCAGCTTAGGAACTTAAAAAGTAGCTCACTAACACAAATTGTAATATTAGCTGCAAATATTTTTTACACTTATGTAACAATTATGGCCCACTAATCATGTTAGGAGGTGGGCTAAATTTGTATAATTAATATTGTTGATAAATATATCCTAATCTTTATCCAGTAGAATTTTAAGTTAATGACTTTTAAGTGAGTAGATTTATTGTTGTCAACTTTTCCTGCTCCACAACGATCCAAATAAACACCACACTAGAAAAAAAAAGGTTTTAGATCATCTATATGGCTTTTGTAATGCAATTAAAGGCATTGGAAACTTAATAGTCTTCTGTTCACGTGCTAATGGCGTGTGACTGGTAATTCAGCTTATTACTTCGGTTAATGCATTGCAGATACTATTGATAAAAACTATTATCTAGTATCGAATTTAATTTGAATTGGTTCTATAGTTGAATCAAAATTCTATATGAGTGTAATTTGTTTTTCTTCCTTACGACTAGGTCGTATCTATTTGGTATTATATATAGCATATCTTAGTATACCGAACTCTACATTAGCACGAAATTTGATAACCACGCTTCAAGTTTAATCTCTTACTCATTGGTAAAGTTGCTAATTAGCCTTACGAGCATTAAGTAGGTCAATGTGATTACCCACTTCTTACGGAACTGTTCTCCAGGTAACACACGATTTGATGCGTCGGACTAAAGCACACTGTGTGAGATGGCGATAAAGTGAAGACGGAAGTGTTTCTCTTGCAGTGAGAGGACATAAGTCACCAAACGGTGTATAGCTCTTTGCACGGTTACACTCGACGCCACATTGGGCGCCCTGCGCGCCGGATGGGGATGAAACGATGATGAAGACAACACAACACCCAGTCCCTGAGGGCAGAAAATCCCCGACCCAGCCGGGAATGGAACCCGGGCCCCTTAGGACGGCAGTCCGTCACGCTGGCCATTCAGCTATCCGTAATTCTTATGAACAGCAACAGCAAACTAAAAGTGGATAATATGGTGACACCAATACGATCGGATCATTACCATAAAATCAATATTTGTGTGATGTTCTAGGAGATTTGAATACCACGAAACGAATCAGTGAGGCATTTGTTTTCTCTTGTATCGCTGTGCCTGCAAGTTGTTTGGATTTAAGTCTACTGCCCTTTAGGACTCATTTCAGCATTGTCAGATGCATCCGTGTCATGTTTTGATCGTCGACGCCTCAGACTAGAAAAGGAAAGTACTGACGTCACGGAGACGAGTCCGAAAGGCTTCGGCTGACTTGGGACACATCGCAATGACGATCACATCCTGGTTATGTGACTTCTCTTTCTGCAAAACACTGGATCAAATACAGATGCAATGTCGCGGTGACCGTCGGATATTAACATTGATCATACGCAGTATTACGTATGGCTGATGTATCCAACAGTGAATATCAGGGTAGCTGTATAAGGTGAAGTCATACCCTTCCTTCAGCAGAGTCCTAGACCTATATTTACCCACATTTATTTCTACATGTCCACGGCGATTCAAAAGGCATGTCTCATAGGACAAGATCTGCATGTTATTCAGTAAGGTGGGCCCAAGTGGTATACAGGGCTGTGAGAGGAAGAATCTTCCGAAGCAAAAGATTTTAGAAAGCATGAGCTCTGAAATGAATACCTTAAGAGCTATGAGCACTTATTCATCTTCGATACTGGGAAACGAATCTCTTCTGCTACAAGCTCTTTGCTTTCCATATATTGGGTGGATGTAGTATGAATCAGATTAATAAAAAATTATCCAGTAAACATGGGCTCTAAAATGCATACCCTAGAAGCCATGACCATTTGTTCAGTAGAAGATGAAGGAGTACTCATAGCTCTTAATGTGTGCATTTTAGTGCCCATGTTTACTGGACAATTTTTTCTTGTTTTGGTCCGTACTACCTGCTAAGAAAACATGGAAAGCAAAGAGCTCGTAGCAGAAGAAATTCGTTTCTCAGTATCGAAGATGAATAAGTTCTCATAGTTCTTAATGTATGCATTTTAGAGCTCATGTTTACTACACTTTTTTGCTTGTAATGTTCGTTCCGGTCACATCCCGGAATAAGACTTTGTCCTGTGGTTCAATACTACTGAATCACCAATGTAGACTTTGTCCTGTGGGACATGACTTTTGAATCACCATGGATATACTCTGCAAACCACTTCGAAGTGCATGACAGAGGATACCTCATGTTATGGTTTCTCACAATTCCTGGAAGAATGAATGCTTAACGTCTCTGTGCGTGTTGTAATTAGTTTAATTTGGCATTCACAGTCTCTGTGGGAGTGCTACTTGAAGGTATGAAAGTATCTCCTGACTCTTCACTTAACACTGCCTCCTGAAACTCAGTAAGTAGGTTTTCGCAGAACATTTGGCGTCTATCTTACAGCGTCTGCGAGTTATGGTTTTTCAACTTTCCGTGACGGTCTAGTGTGTTCAAATAATACTGTGACCACTCACGTAGCCCTTCTTTGTAAACGTTCACTATTCTCAGTTCCATTCCATATCGGCACACCCGTGAACAGCACTGTAAAGGTTGGACGCACTAGTGGTTGTACGCGGTGTACTGTGTGGACTGAGTGCTTTTCCCCCGGTACCCCGTCAATGAACCAAAGTCTGCCACTGCCCTCCCTAGGACGGAGCCTGTGCGGTAGTTCCATTTCATGTCACTGCTTTCAGGTATGTGTCTCAGTTGACTGATTCCAATTGTGACTCATTTATGTTGTAGTCGCAGGATACTGCTTATGCAAGTTTTGTTAGGTGTACAATTTTACATTCGATAAAACGATGCACCATTACATGTTGCCTAGAGTATCGAAGAATTATTAATAACATGGTACATATTCGCTGGGACACCTATTGTCCTGACATTTAACCAGTAAGGCACGTAGCAGGAAAAGGACCGAGACATCGAAATACTCCTGTCCTGGGAGGTGTCATTTCGGGCTGAAGCACCCTGATCGAAATATCTCAGGAGAATGTTTTACGCGTTTGTCATTTCCTGTCATCACGTAATCAGGATATTAACGCAGTTCGTAGAGGCGCCGAACTGAAGCAGGCTTTGGTGACGATAATAAAGTTTTACTAGTCAAAGATAAGTAAGTTGCCTCACCATCAGTTATATGTGGTTTAAATTTTATGGTTTTGGGGCGATTCCAGAATAGTATCTGCATTTCTTTCTCGAAAATTGAACCTCAGGATCGACCTTGACACTAGTAGCAGCTGGCAGGAGTCACACTGTGGCCGCCTTCTGACAGCGGTCAACAGCCGCCGGCACGTCAGCGAATGGCTCACTCAGGACGCCGGCGCTGACGGCATCGCTAGCGGGGTCGCTGAACCCTCCCCCCTTCCTCCCTCCCCCCTCTGTCATTCGACGGCGCCCTTATCTGCGACCGAGCGAGGTGGCGCAGTGGTTAGCACACTGGACTCGCATTCGGGAGGACGACGGTTCAATCCCGTCTCCGGCCATCCTGATTTAGGTTTTCCATGATTTCCCTAAATCGCTTCAGGCAAATTCCGGGATGGTTCCTTTGAAAGGGCACGGCCGATTTCCTTCCCCTCCGTCTCTAATGACTTCGTTGTCGACGGGACGTTAAACACTAATATCCTCCTCGTCCTCCTTATCTGCGGGCACAAAGACGCGAACCGGTGGTCGTACTCTACACACTCCACACAGCCCACTTACTCTCCACAACTCACTATAATCCTTCTCCGTGCACTCCCGCGTTATCTTATTCAACACTGCAATTGCTGAAATATTAAAATAGACTATCTTTCCGTTCCACTGTTAGTTGTGATGGATTATTTGTAACGAATTTCATTAGCGAGTATATGTATTGTGACAGCGCAGTTAAAATGCTTGAAGACTTGCCTATATGACGTCCTTGGGTAAACACCATGTATTATTCACATTGCTCGCTTTTGTGCAATAACTACTTTTTTTCTAAGTCATCAATTACTGCAGAAAATTACTCTGTAATACATTACTGAGTGGAAATTGGAAAATATGTCAGGAGGTTGATTCGTTTGTTTCCAAGATTAGGAACTGTACGAAGAGCAAAAGTAAATGAACTTATCTGTTTCAGACTCTCAGTAACATTCTTCTTCTCCGGAGCGGGAAGGAGCACCTGGGCCCCGGCACGAATCCGCCCGGTGGACTTGTGTCGAGGTCCGGTGAGCCGGCCAGTCTGTGGATGGTTTTTAGGCGGTTTTCCATCTTCCTCGACGAATGCGGGCTGGTTCCCCTTATTCTGGCTCAGCTACACCATGCCGGCGATTGCTGCGCAAAAACGTTCTCCACGTACACGTACACCACCGTTACTCTACGACGCAAACGTAGGGGTTATAGTCGCCTGGTGTGAGACGTTCCCTGGGGGGATCCACCGGGGGCCGAACCGCACAATAATCCTGCGTTCTCTGTGGGCCGGAAGAGGGGTGAAATGGACTGCGGTGATCGTCGTTGGGTTGTGGACCACTACGGCTGCGGTGGGGACGGAGCCTCTCCGTCTTTTCAAGGTCCCCGGTTAACATACAACATTCTTCTTCCAGTTCAAATTTTCTAGCGGCTCCCCCCAGAAGAAAGACTAAGACACCCGGTGCTTTACTCAACTGAAATGGCAAAAGTCGTTGAATGCCTCCTAATACCACGACGGACCTCCCCCTGCCCTTAACGGTGCAGCAGGTCGACGTGGCGTGGAATCAACAAGTCGTTGGGAATCCCTTCCAGCAACTGCTACTGTAGCCGTCCATAGTTGCGAATTTGTCGCAGTGCAGGATATTGTGCACGAACTGACCTCTCGAATGTGTCCCATAAATGTTCAATGGGATTCGTGTCGGATGCTCTGGGAGGCAAATCATTCGCTCGAATTATCCAGAATGTTCTTCAAACCAATGTCAAAGAACTGTGGTCTGATGACACGATCATCGTTGATGGGACCATAGAGTCCACGAATGGCTGTAAATGGCCTCCAAATGGCCGAACATAACCATTTACAGTCGACTGTCGGTTCAGCTGCACCAGAGGATCCAGTGCATTCCACGTAAACACAGCCCGCGCCATTACGAAGCCACCACCAACTTACACAGTGCCTTGTGGACGACCTGAGTCCATGGCTTCGCAGGATGTGGGCCGCGCATCAGCCCTTACCAACTGAAATCGGTACTCGTCTGACACGGCCACTGTCTTGCAGTCGTCTAGGACGCAACCGATACGGGCACAAGCGCAGGAGAGTCGCTGCAGGCGATGTCGTGTTCTTAGCGCGTCGGTCGTCTGCGGCCGTAGCCTCACAAACGGCAAATGTCGCAGCATTGCCCTAACGGATACGTTTGTCGTACGTTCCACATTGATTTCTGCGGCTATTTCGCGCCGTGTTGCTTGTCTGTTAGTATTGACAACTTTACTGAAACGCCTCTGCTCTCGGTCTTAAAGTGGAGGCCGTCGGCCACTGCGTTGTCCGTGGTGACGTAATGTCCGAAATTTGGTGCTCTTCGACACAGAGTTCCGTTCCGTATTGAAAGCCTGTTAATTCCCGGCCTGTCGCCATAATCACGTTGGAAACCTTTTCTCATGCATCGACTAAGAACAAATGACAGCTCCCCCAATGCGCTTCTCATATACACCTTGTATACGCGACACTACCGCCATCTGTATACACGGATATCTCTGTCCCGTGACTTCTATCACCTCAGTGTGTGTTACATTTCTTACGGTGTCACTAGGCCACCGACGTCTCGTTAATTAGATTTTGTTGGCCTTAAAATACGACTGGTCGGTGGGAAGGAAGTTGTGGGCTGCACAACTTGCTGGTAGTTAGTAATCCGCTACGAATGAGCGACAATCGCCGTGAGGTCGTTTTTCCCTGCTGTTAGTAGCGCCTAGGACTGTTGATATTTTTAAAATTGTCGCGTCCGATATATCGATATTTAAAAGTAGATCGTTGCCGGCGCTCGATATATCGAAATAATTACTGATATGAAACTTCCTGGCACATTAAAACTGTGCGCCCGACCGAGACTCGAACTGGCAGAATTAAAGCTGTGAGTACCGGGCGTGAGTCGTGCTTCGGTAACTCAGTCGGTAGAGCACTTGCCCGCGAAAGGCAAAGGTCCCGAGTTCGAGTCTCGGTCGGGCACACAGTTTTAATCTGCCAGGAAGTTTCATATCAGCGCACACTCCGCTGCAGAGTGAAAATCTCATTCTGGAAACATCCCCCAGGCTGTGGCTAAGCCATGTCTCCGCAGTATCCTTTCTTTCAGGAGTGCTAGTTCTGCAAGGTTCGCAGGAGAGCTCCTGTAAAGTTTGGAAGGTGGGAGACGGGGTATTGGCAGAAGTAAAGCTGTGAGTACCGGGCGTGAGTCGTGCTTCGGTACCTCAGATGGTAGAGCACTTGCCCGCGAAAGGCAAAGGTCCCGAGTTCGAGTCTCGGTCGGGCACACAGTTTTAATCTGCCAGGAAGTTTCATATCAGCGCACACTCCGCTGCCGACGACGTGCTGGCCAAAAATTATCGGCTGCACATTATAAAAGTACCGCTCATTTTAGAGATTTATATTTAAGTATCGATTCATTATTAGATATTCTGTGCAACAGAATTCTGGCAGCCTCTTTATCCCCCTTAGAGCAACAACTGATTGGAAAACGATGATCGTTCACTCTTGGTGATAACCACTTTGCTAACAATGGTAAATGATTGTAAGTGGCACAATAAAAGGTGTCCGATGGGTCACATGTCGCATTTGTCCGGAACACTTCATGTCGACATCCCCGTTTTTTCATTTCTGCTAACGCCAGCGATCTAGCAGTTGTAGGGTCGGAACTGCTTGGTGAAGTTAAGCGTTGCTGTTTCTGTTGGTAGCGCCGATTACGTCATTTCCCCAGATACGTCTCCGCCCACTTGTCATTTAAATTTTTCCTCATCAGTTTCAGCAGTTAGTTTGGAAGAATGCCGGTCTGAAGAAGTAACAGACTAGTTGCGCTAAAAATTGTTTTTTAACTAAACTGGTGCGCTATTTCTTCACATCGGACTGCTCCCAGAAGGTTGTCGCTGATTCCTAGTGGACTACTTGTTGTCATCAAGCTATGCAAACCACAAATAGTGTTCCACATACCCCATACTTCTCTCCTAACACCCACTACAGCCAACAAAAGCTGACTCCAATTGTTTAGTGACAGTGTTAAAAATCGATACATTGAAGCATGCTTTTCCCAACCAGTAAGGCCTCTGTTGTATGGCCTAATCTTCAGGTTTTCATCTAGATCTACCTATATACTCCAAAAGCCACCATATGGTGCACGGCAGTGGCTAGCTCAAACCACTCCTAGTAATTTCCTTTCCTGTTCCTCTCGCAAATAGGAGGGAGAAACGACTGTCTACATTCCTCCGTACGTGCCCCAATTTTCTTATCCTGTCTTTGCGACCCTTGCGCGAAATGTATGTTGGCAGCAACAGAATCATTCTGCAGTCAGCAGCAAATGCCTCTTCTCTAAATATTTTCAGTAGTGTTTCGTGAAAATAACGTATTCCTTCCAGGGATTCTCATTTGTCTTCAGGAACCATGTCCCTAATACTCGTATGTTGATCTAAGCTACCGAGAACATCTAACCAGTAAGAAACCTAGCAGTACATCTTCCAATTTCTTTGATGTCTTCCTTTAAACCGACGTGGTCGGGATCTACATCTACATTTATACTCCGCAAGCCACCCAACGGTGTGTGGCGGAGGGCACTTTACGTGCCACTGTCATTACCTCCCTTTCCTGTTCCAGTCACGTATGGTTCGCGGGAAGAACGACTGTCTGAAAGCCTCTGTGCGCGCTCTAATCTCTCTAATTTTACATTCGTGATCTCCTCGGGAGGTATAAGTAGGGGGAAGCAATATATTCGATACCTCATCCAGAAACGCACCCTCTCGAAACCTGGCGAGCAAGCTACACCGCGAAGCAGAGCGCCTCTCTTGCAGAGTCCGCCACTTGAGTTTGTTAAACATCTCCGTAACGCTATCACGGTTACGAAATAACCCTGTGACGAAACGCGCCGCTCTTCTTTGGATCTTCTCTATCTCCTCCGTCAACCCGATCTGGTACGGATCCCACACTGATGAGCAATACTCAAGTATAGGTCGAACGAGTGTTTTGTAAGCCACCTCCTTTGTTGATGGACTACATTTTCTAAGGACTCTCCCAATGAATCTCAACCTGGTACCCGCCTTACCAACAATTAATTTTATATGATCATTCCACTTCAAATCGTTCCGCACGCATACTCCCAGATATTTTACAGAAGTAACTGCTACCAGTGTTTGTTCCGCTATCATATAATCATACAATAAAGGATCCTTCTTTCTATGTATTCGCAATACATTACATTTGTCTATGTTAAGGGTCAGTTGCCACTCCCTGCACCAAGTGCCTATCCGCTGCAGATCTTCCTGCATTTCGCTACAATTTTCTAATGCTGCAACTTCTCTGTATACTACAGCATCATCCGCGAAAATCCGCATGGAACTTCCGACACTATCTACTAGGTCATTTATATATATTGTGAAAAGCAATGGTCCCATAACACTCCCCTGTAGCACACCAGAGGTTACTTTAACGTCTGTAGACGTCTCTCCGTTGATAACAACATGCTGCGTTCTGTTTGCTAAAAACTCTTCAATCCAGCCACACAGCTGGTCTGATATTCCGTAGGCTCTTACTTTGTTTATCAGGCGACAGTGCGGAACTGTATCGAACGCCTTCCGGAAGTCAAGAAAAATAGCATCTACCTGGGAGCCTGTATCTAATATTTTCTGGGTCTCATGAACAAATAAAGCGAGTTGGGTCTCACACGATCGCTGTTTCCGGAATCCATGTTAATTCCTACATAGTAGATTCTGAGTTTCCAAAAACGACATGATATTCGAGCAAAAAACATGTTCTAAAATTCTACAACAGATCGACGTCAGAGATATAGGTCTATAGTTTTGCGCATCTGCTCGACGACCCTTCTTGAAGACTGGGACTACCTGTGCTCTTTTCCAATCATTTGGAACCTTCCGTTCCTCTAGAGACTTGCGGTACACGGCTGTTAGAAGGGGGGCAAGTTCTTTCGCGTACTCTGTGTAGAATCGAATTGGTATCCCGTCAGGTCCAGTGGACTTTCCTCTGTTGAGTGATTCCAGTTGCTTTTCTATTCCTTGGACATTTATTTCGATGTCAGCCATTTTTTCGTTTGTGCGAGGATTTAGAGAAGGAACTGCAGTGCGGTCTTCCTCTGTGAAACAGCTTTGGAAAAAGGTGTTTAGTATTTCAGCTTTACGCTTGTCATCCTCTGTTTCAATGCCATCATCATCCCGGAGTGTCTGGATATGCTGTTTCGAGCCACTTACTGATTTAACGTAAGACCAGAACTTCCTAGGATTTTCTGTCAAGTCGGTACATAGAATTTTACTTTCTAATTCACCGAACGCTTCACGCATAGCCCTCCTTACGCTAACTTTGACATCGTTTAGCTTCTGTTTGTCTGAGAGGTTTTGGCTGCGTTTAAACTTGCAGTGAAGCTCTCTTTGCTTTCGCAGTAGTTTCCTAACTTTGTTGTTGTACCACGGTGGGTTTTTCCCGTCCCTCACAGTTTTACTCGGCACGTACCTGTCTAAAACGCATTTTACGATTGCCTTGAACTTTTTCCATAAACACTCAACATTGTCAGTGTCGGAACAGAAATTTTCGTTTTGATCTGTTAGGTAGTCTGAAATCTGCCTTCTATTACTCTTGCTAAACAGATAAACCTTCCGCCCTTTTTTTATATTCCTATTAACTTCCAAATTCAGGGATGCTGCAACGGCCTTATGATCACTGATTCCCTGTTTTGCACTTACAGAGTCGAAAAGTTCGGGTCTGTTTGTTACCAGTAGGTCCAAGATGTTATCTCCACGAGTCGGTTCTCTGTTTAATTGCTCGAGGTAATTTTCGGATAGTGCACTCAGTATAATGTCACTCGATGCTCTGTCCCTACCACCCGTCCTAAACATCTGAGTGTCCCAGTCTATATCTGGTAAATTGAAATCTCCACCTAAGACTATAACATGCTGAGAAAATTTATGTGAAATGTATTCCAAATTTTCTCTCAGTTGTTCTGCCACTAATGCTGCTGAGTCGGGGGGTCGGTAAAAGGAGCCAATTATTAACCTAGCTCGGTTGTTGAGTGTAACCTCCACCCATAATAATTCACAGGAACTATCCACTTCTACTTCACTACAGGATAAACTACTACTAACAGCGACGAACACTCCACCACCGGTTGCATGCAATCTATCCTTTCTAAACACCGTCTGTACCTTTGTAAAAATTTCGGCAGAATTTATCTCTGGCTTCAGCCAGCTTTCTGTACCTATAACGATTTCAGCTTCAGTGCTTTCTATCAGCGCTTGAAGTTCCGGTACTTTACCAACGCAGCTTCGACAGTTTACAACTACAATACCGATTGCTGCTTGGTCCCCGCATGTTCTGACTTTGCCCCGCACCCGTTGAGGCTGTTGCCCTTTCTGTACTTGCCCGAGGCCATCTAACCTAAAAAACCGCCCAGCCCACGCCACACAACCCCTGCTACCCGTGTAGCCGCTTGTTGCGTGTAGTGGACTCCTGACCTATCCAGCGGAACCCGAAACCCCACCACCCTATGGCGCAAGTCGAGGAATCTGCAGCCCACAAGGTCGCAGAACCGTCTCAGCCTCTGATTCAGACCCTCCACTCGGCTCTGTACCAAAGGTCCGCAGTCAGTCCTGTCGATGATGCTGCAGATGGTGAGCTCTGCTTTCATCCCGCTAGCGAGACTGGCAGTCTTCACCAAATCAGATAGCCGCCGGAAGCCAGAGAGGATTTCCTCCGATCCATAGCGACACACATCATTGGTGCCGACATGAGCGACCACCTGCAGATGGGTGCACCCTGTACCCTTCATGGCATCCGGAAGGACCCTTTCCACATCTGGAATGACTCCCCCCGGTATGCACACGGAGTGCACTTTGGTCTTCTTCCCCTCCCTTGCTGCCATATCCCTAAGGGGCCCCATTACGCGCCTGACGTTGGAGCTCCCAACTACCAGTAAGCCCACCCTCTGCGACCGCCCGGATCTTGCAGACTGAGGGGCAACCTCTGGAACAGGACAGGCAGCCATGTCAGGCTGAAGATCAGTATCAGCCTGAGTATCAGCCAGAGACAGAGCCTGAAACCGGTTCGTCAGACAAACTGGAGAGGCCTTCCGTTCAGCCCTCCGGAATGTCTTTCGCCCCCTGCCACACCTTGAGACGACCTCCCACTCTACCACAGGTGAGGGATCAGCCTCAATGCGGGCAGTATCCCGGGCAACCACAGTCGTAGCCCGATCGGGGGATGCGTGGGACGAGCTGGCCGTCCCCGACAAACTCCCATCCGGACCCCCACAGTGATGCCCATTGGCAACAGCCTCAAGCTGTGTGACCGAAGCCAACACTGCCTGAAGCTGGGAGCGAAGGGATGCCAACTCAGCCTGCATCCGAACACAGCAGTTGCAGTCACAAACACTAGAGAATTACTCTATGAGGGTTGAATGAAAAGTAATGCCTCCACCTACGTTAATTGGGTTTGGATGCGAATATTTTAATAAATCAAACGCAGAAATAATACTTAGAATGTGATCTATAATTACCAATATGATCCCCAGCTAATTGGATACATTCCTGCCAACGATGGACAAGTTTTCTGAAGCCATCACGGAAGAAGTTGACACTCTGTTTCCGCAACCACAGCCTCACAGTTCTCCCAACGTCTTCATCAGAAGCATAATGATGTCTCACGATTGAATGGAGAAAGGCGTCCCCTTCATTCTCGTAATCGAGAGGAGTTCCTGACAAATTTCAAACCTGTGCGCTTTCATTTCAGGAGCCAGCATCATGCATAGATCTTCCGATAGCCAAGCAAAGTAATGATGCGAAATGCCGATTGTGCTTGCAGTTTCTCTCTGAGTGAGACTACGATCGTCCTGAATCAATCTGTCAACATTTTGGTTGTGAAACTCGATGGTTGCTGTCACAGGACGTCCAACTCGTTGTTTGTCACGCACGTCAGATGTTTCCGCCTCGACATCTTTAAACTTACTCGCTCAAGACGCGTAGTACTCACATCAACACAATCACCATAAACTGCTTTCATCCTCTGATGAATCCCTTCTGGGGTGACACCTTGTGCTGTCAAGAACTGAATGACTGCACGTTGCTTAAATTGGATTAACCGACCGTCTGCGCACGGACCCATACTTTCCCCTGTAACAACACAACCGTTCAATGCTAAGGCTTCCCGCCAACTGGAGCTGTAGAGAAGAGGCCACAAACAAACCAGTACCTGCCGCACACCAATGCTGCCAACTGTTGAAGAGTTACGAAGGAGGAGGAGGCATTACTTTTCAGTCAACCCTCGTAGAATGAGCCATACCAGTGTTCTATATGCGTTCTCCTTTACAGATGAACTACTTTTTCCTGAGGTTCCCCCAATGAACCACCGAAGTCGACCATTCGCCTCCTCTACTATCGTCCTCACGTGCTCTTTCCATTCCATATCGCTCTGCGGCGCCACGTCCGGACACTGACCCGACGTGACTGTCAAGCAGCACACGAGTGACACTGTACATGGACGTCGTAGGATTGTCTCTCCTACTCGCCTGCATTAGCTTACGTTTTTTCTACATTCAGAGGAAGCTCCCACTCATCATACATAGTAGAAGTTTCCTCTGAGTAATTTTGGATCCTCCTAAGTCCTACAACGGCGGCTCCTTCGCGCACCCCGCAGCGTCGCCAGCAAACTGCCGCAGGTTGCTGCTCGCCCTGTTCGTTAGATCGTTTGTGTAGTACACTGAGGATAAGAGCAGGCCTGTCACACTTCATGCCTATAACCATACAGAACAACGCACCGGTTTCTATTAGTTAAGGAATCTTCGAGGCACTCATATATTTTTTGAATCTATTCCGTACGTTTGTACTTTCCTTTGCGCACGCTTATCCCAAGTAGAGCGTGGAATCCTACATATTTATACTCCTCGTGTGTTAAGTTATCTTCTTTGGCATGTTCTAGTAAAAAGAAGACGAAAACAGCATATATTAAGAATGCAGCATTCACTGAAGCTACGTCGTCCTAAGGGGGAGCCAGTGATCAAGGTTGCTTCTCCTTCAAAGCGTCTCCTGCCAGTTCTACGAATGTGAGAGCTTCGTTCAATCAATAAGTGACCACAAAACAGCAAAGTCATCTTTAAACAAAGACTTTCGCCAGGGTATAAGATGTAGGACAAGCTACTACCAGCCCTCTGTGTTTTATTTAGTGAAAAATATCCTCGGACCACTGAAATGTGAGACAATTTCTTTCTCTTAAAAATGTGAGGCATGATACAGCTGTGAGTTACGAAGCTGTTGACGCTGGCATGGTTTAGACATGTTTACGACGAATAGATAAAAGATGGAACAAATTTTCGTGCTACAGTGGTTAATATAATTAGGAAAGTTAACTTGTTTAATGCAGTTCGCAGAAATGCTAGGTCACTCTGCGCAACATGTGTACGTGATTTTCTTTACGATGTCCAGAAAAACTTTTGGGAAGGATGGACATAAATGCGTAATCACTAACTGCCCATACCTGTATGTGGTGATATATGGATCCAGAAGAAAGCCAGTTGGAGGAAAGATGATGGTGTCAGTGAATCTGCTCAAATATCGCTCTCAACCAGGAATTGGTGTCGATTTGGAAGAATCAGTGGATATAGTATTGGAGGCAGAATTTAGCAAAGCTTTGAAAGAACTGCGCACAAACGAGGCAGACCGAATACATAACATACCTGCGGAAATTCTTAAATCTTTGAGGTAAGTGGCAGCCAACAGACTTTCAGACAACGGGATACAATCCACCAGACTGGAGATGTACCATCCAACTTTTGAAAGACTATCATTCAGACAATCCCGAAGACTGCAAATTTCGACATGCGACCTTATAAGCATAATCTGCTTAACAACTAATACATTCAGGTTCATGACAAACATAAAATACAGAAGAATGGAAAACAAAAATGAGGATCTGCCAGATGTGGATCGCTTTGGCCTTAAGAAACATAAAACCAATTCTGACGTTGTGCTTCATAAAATAAGTAAGACTTAAGAAAAACCAAGACACATTTGTGGATTTGTCGACCAAGCATAAAACGATGCAAGATGTTGGAAATTCGCAGGAAACTAAGCATAAGCCTAAGCAGTAGGGAAAGACGGGTAATAAACTATATGTACAAAAATAAAGAAGGAACAATAAGAATGAAGACCAAGATAAGAGTGCTTGGATAGAAAAGATCATAAGGAAAGACTACAGTCTTTGAACCTATACATTGAGAATGCAATTACGGAAATAAGGAGTGAAAGCAATAAATTTGAGAGAAAAGGATATCGACGTAAGATTCGCTGATAATATTGGTATACTTGGTTAAAATGAGGGAAAATTACAACAGCTTTTGAATGAAACAAAGGATGTAATGAGTAGAGTACATGGGCTGACAACGTGAGTAAATCTAAGAAAGTCGAAAGTAATGAGTAAGTGAGAAAAAGAGATCAGCGGCAAACTTAACATCAAAATTAGGAACCACGAAGTGGACAAAGTAAATGAATTCTGCTACCTCGGAAACGAAATAGTAGAAGATGGACGCAAGAAGGGCATAAAAATCAGACTAACATAGCACAGACAAAGGCGGTTGTTGTTGCTGCTGTTGTGGTCTTCAGTCCAGAGACTGGTTTGATGCAGCACTCCATGCTACTCTATCCTCTACAAGCTTCTTCATCTCCCAGTACTTACTGCAATCTACATCCTTCTGAATCTGTTAATCCTTTCTAAAAAAGCTTGATAGATCACATATTGGACTTAATATGAGGAAGAAGTTTGTGAGAGTGCCCTGCTTGAGACAGTATTGTATGGAAGTGAATTGTGGATGCGGAAAAACCGAAAATGAAAAAAAATCGAAGCATTTAACATGTCGCGTTGCTGAAAATTAAGTAGACTGATAAAGTAAGAAATAAGGTGGTCCACCAGAGAGTGAAAAAAAAGTTGTGGAAAACAGAAACTAGAAGATGAGACGGTGTGATAGAACCACCAGGGGATAACATCCACGGTACCAGAGGAAAACTGTGGTCAAATGCAGACGCCAGGACAGTCGTAGTGGCCCACGTGAGGCCAGCCTGAAGACTGAGGAAACGGAAACAGAACAGTAATACTCATCCAAGACTACAGCATAGGAAACAAGAAATTTAGTTCAAAAGCTACAGATGTTAAATGAATCTCATGTTTTTTGCCACATGATGGAGAATAGCAAAGGAATGACTTTCGTGGAAAGACCACACCTCACTACACAGCCTCGACAAAGTTGCTAGTATGACAATATTGAAGTGGACGAAACTATACACAAAGCATACGGAGCGAAGACGCTCTACATATGGATTGACCGGGAGACTATGGCTGAACAGTTAGATTGACCATTCCTCTCTGCTACATACCTTTAAGGTGATGTTATTTCAGAGTTGCGTATTTTAAGGTTTTACTTCTGAAGAAGCGATTCCGTGCAGTGTTACTCTTAATTTTCTGCTTTCGTATTAAAATACGATTATCAGTTACGATTACGTTCCATTTGTGCATCAGTTTCCAAACCCTGTCTGTGCATGTGGAACTGCAGAATAAAAGCCATTACATAAAACATAAATATATACAAAGGAAATAGACTCCCGTGACCGAGGTTCCCAGTGACACTCGATCCAGAAGAAGCCAGTTCGAACTCAGATGGTTAGTAAAACTTTCGTTACCAATATTTGGCCAGCAAGGCATGGAAAGTGGAGGCGTAAAGTTTCTGGTCATCACACTTTTCTTTATTTATTGCTTTTACAAACTAGATAAATAGTTTTGGCCTCTAATGAGGCTTGTTAATGTAAATTGTACCAGCTGCAATAACGAGTTAATAGAATTATATGTAAGTGCTGAATTTGTTGTTTACAGTAAAAAATATATATCCAGAGACCCAGTCATCTAACCTACAAAACTAAATATCAGTTTTGAGTAGTTTATGTATATATCCCTTGTTACACAGGAATTATGACGTGGTATTTGTGCAACTATTGCAGCTCGAGCGCTCAGGTTCTATACAACTGTTTCAAACGTGACCAAGTAGGCCTACTAGCCATAGCTACAGACTAAACTACTACTACTACTACGAGACTATGTAGAATTTCTGTCATCCATCTTATATCAACAAATCCACTGGAAATCTTGTAGCCACAGAACAGTTGTCTTTCCCCGTGTGGGATGAGCACCATCTCAAGAGCAAAATTATCCTCCTGTCACATCGGCGGCACGACACCATCAGAGTGCCTCCCGAGTCTATCGGAGGTGTGGTGTGAGAATCGAACGCCTCGTCGTCACCGGACTGACCAGGAGTCATCTCATTTCTCCTGAAACGCCAGGGAGAACACAGTGTCATACGCAGAACTCCCGCCCTCTCAGTAAGTCCAAAACATCCGTTTCCTATAATTTGTAAGGTGGCATCATTTTGAGCGACATCGCAACTACCACTCCGGAAAGAAGACCCTTTAGTAGTATAAACACCGAGGCAGGAAACCATTACCGATACTGACATCGGCTAGGGATCTTAATTTGTTGCAGAATATCTGCACGTTGGGCGATAGTGAAGCCGACGGAGACGGGAGGATGGCAGGAGAACGGGAAAGACACAAGCGAGGCAGGCAGCCCTGAGAGCTGAAGACAACAGCGAACGTAAGCTTCTGGAAACCCCAGACGGGAGGACCGCGGCTTAGCGGGAGCCACGTGGCGCAGGACAAAACTCGTGGCGGCGTGTAGGTGGTTTTCCCAACGGTCGGAGCGGAAGCTTCTGGAAACTTCTAGAAGCTTCGGTCGGTTGCAAAACTGAGATTGGACTGCGCTCGGAAACGAACGCCTTCCAGCAACATCATTGGCCTCGCACATTAAAAGAGGGGAAGAAAAAAGAACAGGAGCTACGAAAAAGGGTATCAATTGAGAAACACTTGTTCCTGGGACGTCGAGGAGAGAGGTTGGTCCTGGCGAGGTGTACGACCTCGTTACTGGGACAGAGGACTCGTAGCGAGAGCCTGAGGATCGTCTGGTGTTCCACGGCAGCCGTGGAGGTGCCTACAGAAACTTTTGGTGAGGTAGAATTTATGTTATCTCACTGAGGCGAGAACCTTTGGAGTGATAACGTTAGATCACTGTAGTGGTCGTACATTCGCAACGGAGGTTAGGGAAGTAAAGTAAATTGCTGATCACGTGTCTTTTTCGTTCCACGCTGAGACTTCACGTTGCTAGTCACGAGTGTAGTTCTAAATATAATTGCAATTGCCACAGCTGATGTCAATATTCTGTCAATATTCCGCGCTTGAATTAACGACCGCGATTATGTCACAAGACAGTGCCAGACCGAGCGATTACTAAATGTGAATAGGCAGAACTAATATGATCTTGTGTAGAGTAAATTGCAGAAGAGTAAAGAATTTAACCCTAGGACCCCAAAGCATTTTTTTTTCTAACTTGGATGCCTAAGGGGGGGGGGGGGGGGGGGGTTCGGCGAGCCCACAGGTGTTAAATAAGTTTACTGACTAAAAATTACACCTTTCAAAATGGTTTATGTATTTTAACTACGGCATCGGTTTATAAATGTTGTTAATTGTTATAAATATTGTATTGAGTAAATAAAAAATTAACATATTACAAGACAAATTACATATGTGTTCATATACAATAGACTACTCTGAGTCCTCAACTTCAAGGCAAGAGACACACTTCACAATTTTTTCTGGATGTGTGTTACACACATGTTTATGACACTGTCCACAATACCGTTTTGGTTTACTTAGATTGTTGTACTTCTGCTTCTTTGTTTTAGCTTCTCTTACACAAATATCGCACCGACCTTTCTCTGCAGGAGGCTGCCGTGCTTCTGTTGTCACTTCTTTGAGTTTCTTTTGTAGAACAGTCTTCATTGATTGAACAATTTGGTAAGATAACCCTCTTACATTGGCACTTCTTTCTTCTACCTGCAATTTCACTAGTTCCATCCCAGTTTGCAGAAGATTATGTTTCCGTTTGTTGTGTTTCTTTTCATTCCATCTTGGATGTTGCTGGATGAATATGGTGGTTGCATTGATAGCACAAATGTCGATGAGAGAGTAAAATACAGATAGAGGCCTTCTCTTTGTTCCCCTCTTGCAGGTGTACATACGTGCCATTTGATCAATGGTATCAATTCCACCTTTAGTGGAATTATAATATGCATTTATCTCGGTTTTATTCTTCTCTCCTCCAACAGTGCCTTTATCTTGGTGCATTGTTGACAACATCAGTAAGTTTTTACTTGGTTTCGTTTTTGCTATGAAGGACACCAAAGTTACTGGAGGCCTACTTGTTGATGGGTCTGTGAACAAGAACATTGATGAATATAGCTCTCGATTTGACGTGTTCTTCATTATGTCTGGAATATGTTTCCTGTTTGACTGGAGAGTTCCTACTGTAGTAACTATGCAGTCATGGTATAACTCTTCCGCCAAATCCACCGATGTGCAGTATCGGTCTGTAGTAATATTTCGACCAGTATTTTTCACAGGTGCTACCAGACGTTTGACGACAGCTGCTGAACCCCGTTCTTCTTTCGGCAAATTCTGAACATTACCTGCATAGGGTTCCATATTCAAGACGTATCTGTCAACTGCATCGGACGTCATGCGTATAAGGATGCCATACTTGCCCGGTTTATCCTTCATAAATACTTTGAAGGGGCAGCGCCCTCTAAACAAGCTGAGCATCTCATCAATGGTGAGGTGCTCCCCTGGTTTATACAATAACGGAAACCTATCATTCACATGGTTGAAAACATCACGGATTGCTGTGAACTTTGCTTTCCTTCTTAGCTGGCGGGTACTTTTGTCGTCAGACCTTATGATTGCAATAAGTTCCTTGAAACGTTCTCTGGCCATAACACCCTTGTAAACTGGCCGACCCATTAGGTCTGACCAAAGATCGTGTACACTGACAGAATTGTCCTTATTTGCCCCCATAAGCATCAGGATTCCTATAAAGGCATACAATTCTTTCTCATTAGTCAAATTAACATTTCGCCTAACTGCCTCTTCATTTGAATGTTTTACTATAATATCCATGATGTCAGGCGTAAGAAGTAACTTCAAGGCTTCTCCAGGTGAATGGCAAACACCAGCTGGAGTTACTCCTGCCTGCTCTCTTTCTATATTGGCAACAGACCTCCAAGGAATTCTAGGCTGTGTGGTTATGTACCTTCTTCCAGACTTGGCCACAATAACATCCTGATGGTCACTGCCTGAAGCTGCGCTATCTTCATCTTTTCTAACATCCACATCGCTTTACTTGGGCAAAAGCAGGGGACATAAAAAAATTGTGGATTCAAGGAACCACGCCCCCCCCCCCCTCCCACCGCCTTACGCTTCTTAGGGTTAACACTACTGAGTGTATCATTTCATAGCTAGTACTTTCCTTGGCCATTTTATTATCTCCTTATTTGTGTATTTCATGTCTGCAACCACCTGGTGGAGGCAATGTTTGTAGGTCATCACATCTTAACATTCTAGCATATACTGAGGATACGGTTAGAAACCAACCAGATTTGCATACGACTAGTTGTCGTCACATATAGAGCAAAGGATAAGCTTACCCTTCAGGAAAGCGTATAAGTGTCAGGGCGACAGATTAGCGTTATAAAATCCGTTGAGCAGAATTTTTCACTTATACGTTCGGCTCGCAGGCTTACCCATCAACAGAGAAGAGCAAAACAGATGTGGTAGCTTACAAATTGTTTGCCTCTGCTCTTCCGTTGGTACTTCACAGTAATGTCTGAGAGGCCATGTCTTCATCTTGGCATAACTCCTATTAATATTTCTCCACCTTGCTGATTTTCCATCTCTAATGAACTGTTTTGACAGTTACTGCCTTCACTCGCCTGCTGGACATTAATTAAGTATTTTGACACTCGTTTAATTTAGCTTTGGAATTCCTCATTCTGAATGTGACATACACCCTGCCATATTGTGTCCGCTTCGCGTATTAATTCACCATATTTAACGCATTTAAACAGTGTACGTTCATGCGTGCCTACCAATCCACAGTTGCATTAGATTGTGCCAATATTATGTATTACACATAAACACGCGTAATGTTGACCGCATACACTACCTAATCGAAAGTATCCAGTCACCAATTAGTGGACTTTAATATGGAGTGTGTGCACACTTTGTCTTTATGACAGCCTGAACTCTGCTGGGGACACTCGGATTGAGGCGTTTGAATGTCTGTAGAGGGCCGAAACCAGAGAAGGTAACGATCGGGTGTGAAGCTTAGTCAATATTCCAGCTCATTCCAAAGGCGTTCCATCGAGTTCGGGTCAGGACTCTGGGCAGGTCAGTCCATGACCCAAAACCAGTGAAGGTATTGATGTTGGACGCTAGGATGTGGAACGAAATCGATGTTATAACTCATTCCAAAGGTGTTCCATTTAGTTCGAGTCACGGCTCTGGGCAGGTCAGTCCATTTGAGGGATGTTATTGTCCACAAAAAATTGCCCTGGATGCTGCTTTATGACAGGGTGTATTATAATGCTGATATAAACACTCATCGTATATGAGCTGTTCCTCTACTGTATGCCGGACACTATGCTGTAAATGTGTCCATATTCTTCAGCATTTAGCTTTTTCTTAAGGGGAGTAGTGGGACCACACCCTAATCATGAAGAACACCACATCATTGCAACATTACCTCCTCTGCACTTTAGTGTTGCCACATTGTATAGCGTATTTCATAACTCCAAATGACTCGTTTCCAGTCATCCACTGTCCAGTGCTGTACCACCTCAAACGTCGTCTAATACTGACCATAGAAAACTGTGGCTTATGAGGAACCTCTCGCCCGTTATACCCCATTCCTTTTAACCCTCTCCGCATAGTCATTGTGCTAGTCGGACTGCTGATAATATTTCTTTCACCGATTTTATGCGATTTTTACAATCGCTCTTTCCAGTGCTATCGTCCCCTGTCTGTCAGTACATTAGGAGTGTCTCGTCTTCGTTTAGCTGACGTTGTTCCATCGCCTTTCCACTTAACAATGACACCAGCGACAGCCAGGCAGCTTTATAATGGTTAGAATGGATTTGTCACTCGGGTGACATCCAGTGACTAGTCCACGATCACAGTCACTAAGCTCCCCTCACCACAACGTCCTGTTGCCACAGCTGCTGTACTGACAACATAATACTGCCTGCCTCTTTTCATATTGGTCTCTCGTGACATCTGGTGGTAAGTTTCCATATTATGTAAACCTTCCGGATACTTTTGATCAGAATTTATCGTCAAAAATATGTATTTTTCGTTTGGAATGATTTCTATAATTTAATTGCAGTACTTAATTGACATTTGGAAAAGAAGTGTGTAGTCGCTGTGCTATGTTTCTAGCTTCTCAGTCACATTGTCATTCATCAAACATTATTTCGATGTTCTTGTCAGTCATGTTCTTGGCAGTTAAATCTTGTATGATGCCGAATTTATCTAATGTTACTTTCTTGGTACATTGGCTTCAAATGGAAATTGTAAAATGTTGTAACATCATAGATGTGAAGCTTATTGCAGCGTGTTCTTTTGAAATGTTGCAATTGTATCACAATGTATTTGGAGAAGGAAGGTACCTAGAGTGAATATTATATGAAACTGATATGCGATGTAAAAATTAGTTGTGTAGGGGTTCACTTAGGCAGGAAGAGGATGAGTTAGGGCCTCCAATGAGGGTGGGACAGGTAGGGTGGATTACAATTGGTAGGAATGATAGACGTTAGGGATCATGTTGGTTTGTTGGTTGATTTGGGGAGGACACCAAACAGCAAGGTCACATCAGTCTGATCGGATTGGTGAAGTATGGTGAAGGAAGTGAGCTGTGCTCTTTCAACGAAACCCTCCTGGCATTTGCCTGAAACGATTAAGGAAATCGCCAAGTGCGGGTTTGACCCGTCTTCGTCCAAAATGTGAGTCCTGTGTGCCACATCACTCATGTCACGACCTGGGAGAGAGGTGGTTAGACTTCTCCTGGGGAAAAGAAGTGAAGTGTTTCGAGTGAACTGTGCTGCTATACTAGCACAGCAACCCAGGTTTTCGTGGATAGGGCCACAGTGTGGCGTTGGGATTCAAGATTTCGAGAAGCATAGGCGAAGTTGTTCTAGGTATGCGACATGATGTCGAACTCTTATTAGCTAGTACTGCGTATGGGAAGGAGAAAGTAGTTAGGTATGAGAAGGAGTGTGGACTTTGATTCAAATGGCTCTGAGCACTATGAGACTTAACATCTGAGGTCATCAGTCCCTAGAACTCAGAACTACATAAATATATCTAACCTAAGGACATCACACACACCCATGCCTGAGGCAGGATTCGAACCTGAGACCATAGCAGTCGCGCGGTTATGGACTGAAGCGCCTGGTGTGGAGTTTAGGATGATGATGATGATGATGATGATGATGATGACGTTTGGTTTGTGGGACGCTCAACTGTGTGGTAATCAACGTCCCAATTTTTACACGGTCCAATTTTTTCACAATCCAATGTAGCCACTGTCACAAATGATGATGATGATGAAATGACAAAGACAACACAAACAGCCAGTCTCTAGGCAGAGAAAAGTCCTTAAACCCGGACGGGAATCGAACCCGGGACTCCATGATACAGAGGCAGCACCACTAGGGAGTTTGGGAGGAGCAGAGGTCCGTATGCGGATAGATAAAGTTGTGGTTGTAGTGACCTTGCACGGGTAGACGAATGGTGTTTGGGTCTACAAAGCATCTTCAGCCAGTTTTTAGTTTCAGAATATTGTAGGCTTTCTTTTGGAAGATTTCTAGTTAGTTTTTGATCGAGTGGTTTTCCTAAGTATTTATCTTTTTATTTCGGTATATTGATAGGCATTTTTTGTTTGGCAAAGGTATCCGAGATGGAAATATCGCCTGGGTTTTTGCAGTAATCACTGAAATGTACCATCAGTTATATTAGGATATGAAACAGTTGAGATGGAGATACCATTTGGAAGAATTAAGGACGGGACTAGGTGGCAAGAAAGGCGGTATTGTCAGTATTCCGAATTTTGTGGTACGCGGGTGGGGAGGGTTTGTGAACGTCAGCTGTGTGTAGGGGATAGGATGGAGCCTCAAGCAGACCGGCAGTCGGTCGGGAAATGCGAAAGAGTGTGTGTGTCGTTTGCCGCTGTCATTTGCCCTATTAGTGTCGCCGTGCTGGTCGACTGGTAGTTGTGTGTGCCGGCAGACGAGCTGCGCGCTGGATTCGGCGGAGCGGCGGCTGGAGAAGCTGAGCGCCGAGCTCCACAACCTGCTGCCGGCGCTCTGCACGCACGGCGCCCACCGCTGCCGCCACGCCGCCCACGCCTACACCGGCGTGCCCTGCGCCGCCTCCAGTGAGTCCGTCCTCTCTCCGTCACAGCCGGCGACCAGTAGAGGGTGATCTTATCCACCGTGTGCGAACTCTGGGGGCTGGTCGATGAGAGGATACGGAACAAAGAAGGTCCGATGAACTTAAGTCCGAAAATGCTTCGTGTCCATGCTGGAGACCATTTATTCAATCCTACTCTGCTGCATGCCACAGTAGCACATACCACAGTAGCACAAGTTTATATGCCAACTGGGTCCGTAGATGATGAAGGGATTGAAGAAATGTACGACGCGATAAGAGAAATCATTCAGATACTGAAGGTACATGAAAATTTAATAGTCATGGGTGACTGGAATTGGATAGTAGGTAAAGCAAGAGAAGGAAAAGTAGTAGGTGAATATGAACTGGGGGTAAGGAACGAAAGACGAAGCCGTCTGGTAGCATTTTGCACAGAACGTGACTTAATTATAGTTAACACTTGGTTTAGGAATCAGGAAAGAGTGCTGTATGCGCGGAAGAGGCATGGAGACAACGAAAGGTTTAAATAGATTATGTAATGGTATGACAGAGATTTAGGAACCAGATTTTATTTCCAGGCGCAGGTGTGCACTCTGATCACAATTTATTGGTTATGACCTGTAGACTAAAACTGAAGAAGCTGCAAAAAAGTAGGAATTTAAGGAGATGGGACATGGATAAACAGAAAGAACCAGAGGCTGTAGAGAGTTTCAGAGAGAGCATTACGGTGATTGACAAATACAGGGGAAAGAAATACAGTAGAAGAAGAATGGGTAGTTTTGAGAGATGAAATAGGGAAGGCACCAGAGAATCAGGTAGTTAAAAAAACGAAGGCTAGTAGAAATTCTTGGGTAACAGAAGAGATACTGAATTTAACTGATGAAAAGAGAAAATATAAAAATGCGGTAAATGAAGCAGGCAAAAAGGAAAACAAACGTCACAATTGAGATCGACAGGAAGTGGAAAATGGCTAAGCAGCGATGGCTATAGGACAAATATAAGTATGTAGAAGCATATATCAATAGGTCTACGATACATACTGCCTACAGGAAAATCAAAGAGACCTTTAGAGAAAAAGGGAACCACCTGAAGGAATATAAAGAGCTAAGATGGAAAACCAGTCCTAAGCAAAGAACGGAAAGCAGAAAGGTGGAAGGAGTATATAGAGGGTCTATACAAGGGCGATGTACTTGAGGACAATATTATGGAAATGGAAGAGGACCTAGATGAAGATGAAATAGGAGATTAGATACTGAATGAAGAATTTGACAGAGCACTGAAATACCTAAGTCGAAACAAGGCTCCAGGGGCAGACAACATCCCATTAGAACTACTGACAGCCTTGGGAGAGCCAGCCCTGACAAAACTCTACCATATGGTGAGCAAGATACTTGAGACAGCAGAAACACTCTCAGACTTCGAGAAGAATATAATTCGAATTCCAAAGGAATCAGGTGTCGACAAGTGTGAAAATTACCGAACTATCAGTTTAATAAGTCACGGCTGCAAAATACTAACACGAATTCTTTACAGACGAATGGAAAAACTGGTAGCAGCCGACCTCGGGAAACATCAGTTTGGATTGCGTAGAAACATTGGAACCCGCGAGGCAATACTGACCCTACGACTTATCTTAGAAGATAGGTTAAGCGAAGGCAAACCTACGTTTCTAGCATTTCTAGATTTAGAGAAAGCTTTTGATAATGTTGACTGGAATACTCTTTTGCAAATACTGAAGATGGCAGGTAAAATACAGGGACCGAAGGGCTATTTACAATTTGTACAGAAACCAGATGGCAGTTATAAGAATCGAGGGGTATGAAAGGGAAGCAGTGGTTGAGAAGGGAGTGAGACAGGGTTGTAGCCTATCCCCGACGTTATTCAATCTGTATATTGAGCAAGCAGTAAATGGGACAGAAGAAAAATTGAGTAGCAATTAAAATCCAGGGCGAAGAAATACAAACTTTCAGGTTTGCCCATTACATTGTAATTGTGTCAAAGACATAAAAGGACCTGGAAGGGCAGTTGAACGGAATGGACAGTGTCTTGAAAGGAGGATATAAGATGAACATCAACAAAAGCAAAACGAGGATAATGGACTGAAGTCGAATTAAATCAGGTGATGCTTTGGGAATTAGATTAGAAAATGAGAGATAAGTTTTGCTATTTGGGGAACAAAATAACTGATAATGGTCGAAGTAGAGAGGATTTAAAATGTAGACTGGCAATGGCAAGGAAAGCGTTTCTGAAAAAGAAATTTGTTAACGTCGAATATATATCTAAGAGTCTGGAAGACTTTTCTGAAAGTATTTGTATGGAGTGTAGCCATTAATGGAAGTCAAACTTGGACGATAAATAGTTTAGACAAGAAGAGACTAGAAGCTTTCTAGATTTGATGCTACAGAAGAATGCTAAAGACTGGATGCGTAGATCACGTAACTGAATAGAATTAGGGAGAAGAGGAATTTGTGGCACAACTTGACTAGAAGAAGGAATCGGTTGGTAGGACACGCTCTGATGGATCAAGGGATCACCAATTTAGTATTGGAGGGAAGCGTGGAAGGTAAAAATCGTAGAAGGAGATCAAGAGCTGAATGCACTAAGCAGATTCAGAATGATGTAGGTTGCAGTAGTTACTAGGAGACGAAGAAGCTTGCACGGGATAGAGTATCACGGAGGGGTGCATCAAACCAGTCTCTGGACTGAAGACCACAACAAGAACAACAACTTTGCTACAGAGACTGCCGTCTAATACGTTCACATCAGCCAGGGTGCATCCGGACAGTGTCAGAGGCAGTGTGAATACGTTGCTCCAGGGTCGCCACATCTGGAATGTGCTCTGCATACACGATACTTTTGAGATGGCCCCATAACGAAGAATCACACGGGTTGAGATCCGCCGAACGGCCTTGCAACTAGGCCCCCTTGTCCGATTCATCAAGGTGAAGTTATCCGCAAGAAACGCTGATAGTTCCTGCCTGTTAGGCGACGTGGAAGAAAGACTAGTCGCAAAATACAGTCGCCAGTTATCCCGGCCTACATATTCCGGTTTCACTTATGCTGGTGATTCGCAAGCTGTCATCATACCGTGGGGGTTCTGCGTACTATCCCACGATGACTGTTGTGAATGTTCAAAATACCACTCCGTGTAAAAGTGGACTCCGGATATATAAATGACCTAGTAGAAAGCGTCGGATGCCTTCTAAGGCTGTTCACAGGTGATGCAGTTGTCTATTCCAAATTAGCAACGCCAGAAGATGGTAAGAACTGATGACTGGTGCGGGCTCTGGCAGTTGACCTTGAACGTAAATAAATGTAACATATTGCGCATACATAGGAAAGGAAATCCACTACTGTGTATCTACACTATTGATGACAAACAGCTGGAGACAGCGTCAGCCGTAGAATGTCTAGGCGTAGCTATCCAGAGCGACCTTGAGTGGAATGACCATATAAAACAGACAGTGGGAAACGCAGACACCAGACTCAGATTCATCGGAATAATCTTAAGGTTCAAATGGTTCAAATGGCTCTGAGCACTATGGGACTTAACTTCTAAGGTCATCAGTCCCCTAGAACTTAGAACTACTTAAACCTACCTAACCTAAGGACATCACACACATCCATGCCCGAGGCAGGATTCGAACCTGCGACCGTAGCGGTCGCGCGGTTCCAGACTGTAGCGCCTAGAACCGCTCGGCCACCCTGGCCGGCAACAATCTTAAGGAAATGTAACTCATCCATGAAAGAAGTGGCTTATAAGGCGCTTGTTCGCCCGATTGTTGAGTATTGTACATCTAACTGGGATCCCTATCAGCTAGGACTGATAGAGGAAATAGAGAAGATTCGATGAAAAGTAGCACGTTTCGTCGCGGGATCGTTTAGCTGGCACGAGAGCGTTACGGAGATACTAAACAAACTGCACTGGCAGACGTTACAAGAGAGGCGTTGTGAATCACAGATGGAGTTACTATTGAAATTTCGGGTCAGCATTTTTCAGCATGAGTCGAACAACATATTACTTTCCCACACATATATCTCGCCTATTGACTACGAGGAGAAAATTCGAGAAATTAGAGCCAATACAGAGGCTTAGCGACAATCATTTTTCCCCCGCACTATGCGCGGTTGGAGAGATCAGATAGTGGTACCGAAAGTACCCTCCACCACACACCATTAAACGGCTTGTTGAATATGATGTAGATGTAGATGAGACAGAGCCCGGAAACGTTGTTGCCTGGTGTAGAAACTAGTGACAAAACTGCTCCCGATGAGGAAAGTCTGTCGATAGTAAGCCCTGCACACGCTGTAAGTGAAAAGAGTAGTAACATTTGTCATGGAAAATATTCCACACGGATGTCTGGCTTACCCCGTACTGGCAGCCCAACTGCCTGGTACTGACACAGCGGTCGCCTTCCACATTTTCCTCCAAGTCTGGTGTCCGAACGTTTCGGGTACGTCCTTCACGATTTCCTGCTTCCTGAAACGACCCTGTCTCAGACAAACGGCGAAAAACTGTTGCAAACATTGAATGCTGTGGTGGTTGTCGGCGGGGATAGGTCTCGTGATCCAACCGTGTTGCCCGCCGCCCGTTGCCGTTTGCCTTTCCGTGTCGGCAAGCTCTCCATTCGAATACGGAACCACTGTGTACTGTGTGCACGGTGAGTCAGCAAGAGAGGTGAATCGGACACAACATTACCAATTACCATGGCAAGAGAGGGCCCTAGGACATGACGTATGAGGAACAGTACCACCCTCTAGGAGGAAACCGTGCATACTGCTGCATGGTACAGCGCGTGTTACACCGCTGTCTCTGTAACAAAGTATGATTGGATAAATGGTCTCTAGCATGGAAACCACTCATTTCCGGACATAAGTTCATTACACCTTTTTTGTTCCGTATCCTCACATCGATCACAGCTTAGTAGACGGTTCAAAAAAAATCACCCTGTATAAACAACACAGGCGCCGCCTTATTAGAAGCCAATTGCATACTTTGCCGCCACGTTTTGCAAGGTCATGCTGAGTGGTACTAATCGTCTACTAGTACAGAATTGTATAGCTTTGTTTGTTATACAAAGGGTCCCACATAAAGGCGGTACGCCACACGTCCTTGTTAATCGTCTCTGGTCGAATTGCTTGTGAAGCGGGTACAGTGTCTCGGAAGTTGGCTACACTGCATTTTATCGGAAAGTTGAGTGGAGTTGTATGTTCGTGTGTCAATTATTCTGAGAAGCTAGTACTGTTGAGATGTTACAGGAATGGGGCAGTTTGCATTAGAACAGTGAACTGATATACTAGAATGTTACATAAAGACAGGCTCCATCGAGGAATGTTAAGAAATATTCGAAGCGAAGTATTCCGGTAGAAAACTCCTCACGACCAGCACAATTCAAGATCTGTACAGGAAATGGATGGCTGCAGGATCCGTTTGGAATGTGCAGAGGAAAAGGTGAACGACAATGACGGCCGTTGAAACTACATGCAGAAGTCCCGTGGGCGTTACGAGAAGTCCCTGCAAGTCAGTAAGGAGTTTATTGCAGTAGGTTGGTGTACCTTGCACATCGTGTACTGAAACACCTATCGTGTGAGTGTGGTGCTCAAAAATGTTCAAATGTGGTTCCATATTTTTCTATTACTCCTTAAGGAGTACCAGGTATCTAGAGATCTTTGACTCTTTCTGTGCATAGTTAACATATGCAGAAAAGCTGTATGTAGTATTCCGACAAGATGGAGCGACCGTTCATACATCGACCAAAGTGCGGCCCACATCACCAACGTGTTCCCTGATAACAGACTTGTCAGTAGAGACCTCTGGCCCCCTCGGTCCCCGGACTTAACATCGTGTGATTTTTATTTATGGGGCACACTAAAAAGCAAAGTGTACTTTGACAATCCTCGCACAACAGAAATCTTCAACGGAGCATTACTACAGAAATTTACAATATCTCGCCCGCCGAATTACAGCATTTTGTTGGTAACATTGTCACAGAAAATCAGCGATGCCTGGATGGCCATGGCTACAACTTCCAGAATCTCTTATAAACAGGCAACTACATATTTTTTTAGTATCTCTATTATTTATTCGTTTTTAGTTCGTTCAATGTTACTTGAATTTCCGGCGTGAGGTGTACCTGCTTTATGTGGGACGCCCCGTACAACAGCATTTGCTGCTGCTAGTGGCGATTTTTCTTTATTTCTTGCCCGCACAACGTGTTTCAGGAAATAATTTCCAATACGAAGTGCGTTTTTCCTCTATTATGGCTTATCGAGCGTGATGTTTGCAGTGCGCGAGCTGATACGTCATTCTGGTGACTTTAATGTAAGCACGCGCATTTGTGTGGCTATTGGCGACTTTCGTTATAATTTTACTTACAGTTATTACACGTTTCACTTGAATGACATTTTGCGTATTTCATGCTAGAGAAGTTCTGTCTTACATATTTATCAAAGATACATTTTTATAGATTGTTGGTATTTTTAACGAGAGCAAACAACAGTATACATAATACGTGATTCGAAGGCTTCATTAGCGTTGCGTTTGGGAGAATTCCTGATATGTGGGCTAAGAGTTTTTCGTTCTTGTGTAGCTTTCGGCAGTTCTAATTGTTGTGGCGTAGCAAGACAGCCACACCACTCGGAGGTAGCCGAAAGGCACGCTAACTAATGCAGACGGGCGTGAAGTCTGAAACAGGATAACTATTGAATGGTAGCAAGAAAAGTACGTAGTTGCTTTATACTTAACTTTTATTCTCTGATGAATACAGCGTTCTTCTTGAGACATTTATACTATAACTCTCAAAGTAGGTAAGGCTAATGGCGCCTTGCTAGGTCGTAGTCATGTGCTTAGCTGAAGGCTATTCTAACTGTCTCTCGGCAAATGAGAGGAAGGCCTCGTACGTCTAGTCGCTAGCAATGTCGTCCGTACAACTGGGGCGAGTGCTAGTCCGTCTTTCTAGACCTGCCATGTGGTGGCGCTAGGTCTGCAAGTACTGACAGTGGCGACACGCGGGTCCGACACGTACTAATGGACCGCGGCCGATTTAAGCTACCACCTAGCAAGTGTGGTGTCTGGCGGTGACACCACATTCCTCCCCCGCAAATCGGCGAACGGTCGTGTTATAAGGCTTCCGCCCGCCGTGGGGAGGACCCCATGTTGACGTATGCGATGAGGTGGGGAGCCTAACAACAGGCGAGGCTGTGCCACCCGCACCCAGCCATTCGGTCCGAGGGGAGCTAGGAAACGCCTGGAAACCTACTCCAGGGTGCACGTCAACATGCGGCGTATGCGCCCGTAAAGAGACAGGAGTGGCCGAAGGGTCGACCTCCATCGCGTCGGGGTATCCGACGCGCGATGACGCCATGTGGTCCGGAGCGGGCAAGAGGTCCAGGGCGGACGACAGCTGGTCACGGGAAGCGATCGGCGGCGCGTGACCCAGGGAGGCGGTTGGCGGCTGCAGCGAAGCGTCCTCTGCGGGCTGCGCCGGCGGCGGCTGCTGCGGCGGCGCGACGCCATGGGGCAGAATGGAAGGCATCGTCGGTAACACCTGGGGATGAGGCGAGCCAGTAGATGGGTCCCCAGGGCGCTGACCGGACGGCTCCGTCGCTGAAAGCAGACGGGGAGCGGCAGAACCCAGGCGACGACAGAGGCGCAGCTGATTGAGATGCCGACGCACCTCACCAGAGGCCCCCAATACCAAATACATCGCGCGGCCGAGGCAGCGAAGAATGCCCCCTGCGAGCCAACGCCGTGAACCGCGATAGTTGCGATAGAATACAACGTCGCCTGGAGCAAAAGCAGGAGTCTGCCGCTGCACAGGAACCTGATGCGGCGGATGCAGCAAAGACATCAAGGTTCGATGAGGACGACCGTGAAGCAACTCAGCCGGCGAGCGACCATCGCGGGGCAGAGAGCGATACGAAGACAAAAAGAGCAACAACGCGTCCTCCCGAGAATGCGACTCTTTCAACTTCAACATCTGTGACTTGAAAGTCCGGACCAATCGTTCAGCGGCACCGTTTGACTGAGGCGAAAACGGCGCGGATGTCAGATGTTGAATACCATTGGCCTTGCAGAATGACTGAAAGTCTGCGGACATGAATTGTGGACCATTGTCAGAAACAATAGTCTGCGGAAGACCTTCAATGCAAAAGGTAGCAGACAACGCTTGGATGGTGGCAGAGGACGTCGTGGAAGACATCCGGACAACAAAAGGAAAATTACTGAAGGAATCGACAACAACCAACCATCGAGCATTCCAGAATGGACCAGCAAAATCTATGTGTAAGCGTTGCCAAGGGGAAGTGGCTTTTGGCCATGCAAAGAATTTCCGCGTTGGTGCGGACTGTTGTTCAGCACACGCCATGCAAGATGAACACATATTCGTAATCGCTGCATCGATTCCGAACCAAGTACAGTGCTGACGAGCAAGTTGTTTCGTACGCACTATACCCCAATGTCCTTGGTGGAGAAGCTTTAAGACAGATGACTGTAGCGAACGTGGGACCACGACCCTAGACTGATCATTATCAGAACGCAACAACAAAACACCACGTCGTACAAAAAGTCTCTCCTTGTGAGCAAAAAATCTGCGAACCAACGGATCCTCGATCCGCGACTTTGACAAGGGCCATTGCGTAGCAATAAAACGCAAAACGGTAGCAAGGACAGGGTCTGCAGCTGTGGCTGTAGCTACACGACGAAAATCAACCGGAAACGATTCGACCACGTCATCAGTTTCCGCATCAATGAACATACAAGCAAGTTCGGAAGAATCGAATGCTTTATCCTCGGCAACAGGCAAACGGGACAACGCATCTGCGTTTCCATGCCGAGCAGTGGACCGGTACAAGATATCGTAGCGGTACTGCGAGAGGAAAAGAGACCAGCGAACGAATTTCTGCGCTGTACGTGGAGGTACAGGCTTGTTCGGATGAAAAAGCGATGTCAAAGGTTTGTGGTCTGTGATGATGGTAAAGTGACGACCATACAAGAAATCGTGAAACTTAGTAACACCAAACACGAGAGCCAAAGCTTCTTTCTCTATCTGGGAATAATTTCTTTGCGCCGACGAGAGCAATTTGGACGCAAAGGCAATAGGGCGATCATGCGAACCATCTTTGTGCGCAAGCACAGCACCGATCCCGAAATCCGAGGCATCGACCATCAACAAAAGGGGTTTCTGGGGATCGAATGGCGTAAGGCAAGTATGTGAAAGCAACGCCGATTTCAATTGGCGAAAAGCGCGTTCGCATTCCGTCGACCAGACGAACGGAACACCTTTACGGCGTAAGCGATGAAGCGGAGCTGAAATGGAAGAGGCATGAGGAAGAAATTTATGATAATAGTTAATTTTTCCCAACACACTCTGTAGCTGCTTCACATTTTGCGGCGAAGGCAAATCCTGTATGGCACGGAGGTGCTCCGGACTCGGATGTATGCCTTGGGCATTAATTACATGTCCCAGATATGGCAAGTCACGAGCAAAAAACACACATTTGTCCTTCCGCAAGCGAAGACCATTCTGTCGCAAGACCTGAAATAGTGTTCTGAGATTTTGTAAATGTTCTGCTTCTGTCTTTCCTGAGATCACTATATCGTCCAGATAGTTAGCTGCAGTAGGGACCGACGAACAAATAGTTTGTAAATATTTCTGAAACAATGCAGGGGCGGATGCACACCCGAATGGCAGTCTTTTGAATCTGTACAATCCAAGATGCGTGTTAACCACCAATACGCGCTGGGATTCTTCGTCCACCGGTATTTGCAAGTACGCATCTGCTAGGTCCAACTTTGAAAAATATTTTCCCGGGCACAGTTTGTCAAAAAGATCTTCCGGGCGGGGCAAAGGAAAAGTAGCAGTCACTAGTTGTGGATTCACTGTTGCTTTGAAGTCCACGCAAAGTCTCAATTTGCCGGAAGGTTTTTGCAAAATCACTAAGGGTGAGGCCCAGAGAGAAGCCTGCACACGTTCAATGACACCTTGGGATTCTAAATCGTTTAATGTTCTTGCGACCTCATCACGCAATGCATGGGGAACATTGCGCGCCCTGAAAAATTTCGGTTGCGCGTTGACTTTGAGTTCCAAATGTGCTTCATAGTTCTTAGCGCAACCAAGGCCCGGTGCAAAAATGTCTGCAAATTCCTCACACAGACGAGAAACACTGGCTGAAGGCACAGTCTGGTTCACTGATAGGACCTGATTTACGATAGACAAGTTAAACAATTGAAATAAATCTAAACCAAACAAGTTCACTGCAGCAGAAGAACGAAGAACGTAAAATGACACTAGTTTTGTTTGTCCCTTGTATGTTGCAAGAAGGCTGCACTGTCCTAACACAGGGATATGCTGTCCTGAATAACTAGTGAGCTGAACTTTTGCGGCACGCAACGGCGGTGCGCCCAGTTGTTTGTACGTGGCGTAATTGAGCAAGGAAACTGCAGCTCCGGTATCGAGCTGGAATGGTATCACTTGTCCGGCAAAGTCCAAATCTACAAAAAGTTTATTGTCCTGCTGACGACAAGAGCGACTGTTTTGTGCAACGTGAACAGACACTGGTACAGAATCACTTGCGACGTGACGGGATTGCCGTCGACGTCGACGCACACTTTTTGTGGGACGAACACAGTCACTGTTAGAAAGAGTAACACTGGGCGGAGTGGCATTAACTACGTGAATGTCCATGGGCGAAGGTTCCCGAGCCTGAGTGTCCGTGGTTCGATTCCGGCGCGAAGCAAAGGGCCTGGAACGGTTGTGATTGTCTGATCTGAGCTTTTTCTGGCAAACACTTTGAACATGTCCTTTCTTGTGACAGTAAAAGCAAATAGCTTGGCGTGACGGGCAATTTTCACGCGAATGTCTAGTAGCACACCGCGGGCATGATTTCACTGCATTTGCGGGCTGGCGAGGCACACCTGGTTTAGAGCGCGGCGTCAGCTGCGTCGAAGTGCGCGAGGGCCGGTTACCGGGCCGCGCAGCGCGTCCAGCGGGCCGGTTAATGTTACACACTGCTGGCGAAGCTTCAAAAGATTCCTGAGCACAGTCAAGTGTGTCTTGCCTATCCAATATGTCTATCACTTGTTGAAGGGAGGGATTAACTAGTTTCAAAATCTGTTCCCTTATGCGAACATCAGAAACGTTCTGTGCTATTGCATCACGCACCATTGTATCTGAATAAGGAAGGCCACAGTCACACTGAAATTCACAATCCCTAGTAAGGCCTTGCAAAGTTGCAACCCACTCCCTATTAGTTTGACCGGCTGTACGTTTTGTACGAAAGAACGTATACCGTTTTGCAACCACATTAACTGTTTCTTTGAAATAGGCATCTAAAGCCGACACAATTTCTTCGTAGGACAGAGTAGCTACGTCGCGTCGGGGAAACAATTTCACTATCACACGGTACGTTTGCACGCCGACACAAGACAATAAGTGAGGCTGCCGCTCGTTACCTTGAATTCTGTAGGCTGCCAGATGAAAATCCAGCTGTCGGGAATATTCCGCCCAAGATTCTTGAGTGGAATCGAACTGGCGAAACGGCGGTGCAACTGCATGTTGTGGCTGCGGTAGCTGTGAGGAAGCGGCGGCGGCCGCATCGTTTTGCAGCGCACGTTGACCCTGGACGAGCTGTCCCAGGGCATCCAATAACGCCTGCGTCTGCTGATTCTGCAAGCGATAAAATTCAGACAGTATTTCTGGAGATTGTGGCGAAGCCATGACACAAGCAAATCAAATCAGAGCAAAACAAGTAGGAAGAACACGTTGACTCGTCGCCAAACTGTTGTGGCGTAGCAAGACAGCCACACCACTAGGAGGTAGCCGAAAGGCACGCTAACTAATGCAGACGGGCGTGAAGTCTGAAACAGGATAACTATTGAATGATTGAATGGTAGCAAGAAAAGTACGTAGTTGCTTTATACTTAACTTTTATTCTCTGATGAATACAGCGTTCTTCTTGAGACATTTATACTATAACTCTCAAAGTAGGTAAGGCTAATGGCGCCTTGCTAGGTCGTAGTCATGTGCTTAGCTGAAGGCTATTCTAACTGTCTCTCGGCAAATGAGAGGAAGGCCTCGTACGTCTAGTCGCTAGCAATGTCGTCCGTACAACTGGGGCGAGTGCTAGTCCGTCTTTCTAGACCTGCCATGTGGTGGCGCTAGGTCTGCAAGTACTGACAGTGGCGACACGCGGGTCCGACACGTACTAATGGACCGCGGCCGATTTAAGCTACCACCTAGCAAGTGTGGTGTCTGGCGGTGACACCACACTAATCAAAGACGGCACTATCATGTGTCGTCTCATATTGAGATGGGATTTTTATTTCTCCAAAAAGAGCAATTACCAGAACATCGAAGATAAGAAGAGCACGTATAGATATATTATGTATGTCACCACTTGTTCACGGCTTATATAGGTTACACACCTTTGTGTTGGCTAGTAATTTTTCAGGGGAATTAAGCAGTATAAATTAGGAGTAGCTTGAAGAGTTTATACGCATGCCTATTGTAGTTGTTATTTAACAAGTAATTTTAGTCTGGACAAACGACACACTGAGCTGCATCAAATGCAGTCGAGAGATCTACTTTAATAAAGTCGTCTGCCTTAGATCCAACATGCCTGTCAAAATACGGAAAATACAATGTAGAAATTTGGCATAGAACCCGGGGCCGATTTTTCGCGCACCAGCTCATATTATTTCACTGCGATCAACCACATAACGCTACAGTTGGCTAAACGAGAGGTTTTGCAAAATCACGAAAATTACAACTTTGTGAGAGTTCTGTTATGAATAAAAACTCTGAACTCCAGGGCGGAGGCAAGTGCCCCCTCTTGGCGCCTCCCATCTTCAGTCACCTATGCTACTAATTTTCAGTTTTTCTTAAGAACCGTATACCATGCACAAATGAACGGTGAACGAGTAAATATGAACGGTTCCCAAAAAAGCGCGATCACCAGTGAACTAGTTCCCGAGGATGAACGAGTTTGCCCATCTCGAGTAATATGTAAACAATTGTGGTCCGTTTAGTTGTGTGCTCTGTTTCTCTGCGCGGCGAATTTATTTTGCGCAACTGGTGCAACTCTGTTGCCCTTAACGAAGGTAGTCGAGAGAACGGCAGACGCCTTGAAGATGCACAAAAATACTGTAGACAACATTTCTAAGGAGAAATACAGTGCAGAAGGGGAAGAGCTTGGTTCGTCTAAACTGTGGGCACCCGGAAAGAAGAGGACAGACCCACGTGTAACAAACTTTGACTCTTTTCAACAAGATGCTGTTCGACGCCACATATATGGATATTACGAGAGAAAAGAACATCCAGCTACCAAGAAACTGTGCGTTACTCTTCGCGAGGCAGAGTTATTCAGTGGCAACAAAACGCCTTTGTTAACGGTTGTGAAGAGTCCTCGGTTCTCGCTATAAAAATTAAGGCCGGAATATTGTAATGGACTGTGGCGACATCGTAGAGTGGCGTTACCAATTTTTAAAAGAACTATAGTTAAAGTGCCGTTTGAAGGCAAGAAACCTGGATAAACGCCGGTCATTCTGTCAGAAAAGACAGGCCATATGGCAGCATATGTGGAAGTTCTGCTGGTCCTGTGCGAAAGGGTGCGAGAATTATTGTCTTGCATGCTGGAACTTCATATGGTTTCGTACCTGGCTCCTGGTTTACAAATCGGGAAAACCAAACACTACCACGAGGAAATGAAGCACGATAGTTTTCTGTAATAGTTCAAGGGGCAACAACTCGAAAACTTAAATGAGCCGCCTGTAACTCTAATGGATAATCCCCCATATCATTCAGTTATTAAAGATAAAGCTTCAGCGACGGCAACGTAAAAAGCCGACATTCCAGAATGAGATTTTCACTCTCCAGCGGAGTGTGCGCTGATATGAAACTTCCTGGCAAGTTAAAACTGTGTGCGGACGGAGACTCCTCCAAGGTTCGCAGAAGAGCTTCTGTGAAGTTTGGAAAGTAGGAGACGAGGTACTGGCGCCGACATTGTTGAATGGTTGACACGCAATATTGTGAAAATTCAGGACGATTTATTTAAGGCGGAGCTCGTGGAAATGCTGAAGACACAATAAGCCACAGTTTCAGCAGTGTGTTGTGGGCGAGGCAGGTAAAGAACATGGCCACATGGTTCTTAGGCTTCCACCATACCACTGCCACTTCAACGCCATTGCAATTGTTTGAACGAAAATTAAAAATTACGTAGCAACAAATAACAAAAGCATGACTGTGGCAGAAATTTGTTAGAGGAAGCTGAGGCACAAATAACGCCAGAGAAGTGGAGAAATGATGCCCGCCACATAGAAACGGTTGTTAAAGAAGCATGCAAAAGTGAAGAGTGTGTAGATAGTAATATACAAAACATAGTTATATCCTTGGGCAATTGCTGTGGCTCGTACGCGGACCAGAGCTCAGAAAACGACGGTGTCGAGGAAAAAGATGATTCTGAACTGAGTGGGATTTACCCTTTGCCTTAATTCGCCTATATTTTTGTATTTGTATTTGTATTATTGACTGAATGAAGTGTACTGCAGTTGCACAATAAATCTCATCTCATTATTAAGGAATACTCCTCCGCACAAATATGACATTCTGCATACACACCACAGTGTAAGAACTCGAGGAGTTTATGTTATTTTGATATTTACATGAATGATTCAGATCCATTTTAACACACCTTACGCATCGACTACAACTACTGAACGTGATTGATTCTGATTACTGTAAAAACAGCGCTCTTCCTGCCGCTTTTGTTGAGACAGACAAATAATACGAACACGGTATCATTTTATACACGGGAGTGCGTTTATTAAGCCACGAGAATGTAACACTCCTGTAAAGCCAACTCAGTACCGAACAGTAAAGGCGGCGAGAGGTCGTAGTCCAGTAAGAAACTGACCTGCTGTCGCTGCTACATCCATGATGCGCGCGCACGCATCGGGGAACAGACAACATCGCCCCCTTCCACGCTCACCAGTGGTTCGCTGTATATCACTTGGTTATTCTGATCCTGTTATAGGTGTGATTCTGTTAACCTTCTTCACAGCCAATGCAGGATACTGATTTTCACCCTGTACACGCAAGGCTTGATGTAGCCCCAAGCGAAGAAGTTTAAGGAGCTAGTCAGGCGACTTCGAAGCTCACCGTCAAGAGAACATGTGGTTGAGGTAATCTCGAACAGTGGGAGCAAAATGTGGAGGAGCCTGGAGGCCTATCCTGCTGACACCCAACCGATTTCAGAACGCCATCAAATTCCGACTGCAGTTCCAGGAGAAGCTTAAGCATTTCAAGATAACTGGTACCTGTTACTATTTTCGCTGTAAGAGAGAATGGTCCATACACGTTTCTCCCCTAGCCATACGTTCATTTCCTGGGTGTTTCTTTCCGTTATTGCACCTCATGAGGATCGCTGTCGGTTCGTATCCAGCATTCACAAAACACATGTGTGAAATGTGGCCTCGCATGGTGAGAAATGGTTATCTAACAGGTTTTCATTTTTCATGGCTCCAAAAGGTCAGCACACATTTCCATGCGGGCAGCATAATACTTCTCCCGCAGGTGTTACGTTGCCAGGATCCGATAGGACGTCTTCTTCAGCAGAAAACGAAAAGTGCAGCAGACTGTGGATCGTGCAATGTTGGTCGCGGCTCAGCCGACGAATGGAGGCGCGCCTGCTCCTTTCTGTGGCCTCCCCAACGTCCAGACTGCACAGTCAGCTGTTGACTGCCGTCCAGGACGTTCGTCATTAAGGGGCTCCGGAAAGGCTCAAAATCATGAAAAGTTCAATTTTTACTTTTTTGCGTTTTCTGAATCTGCAGACTATTACCTTTTAATAGATATATAATTTATTCAATTCCGAAGACTACAACTATTTTTAAATTTTTTTTTGAAATGTGTTCTACATGGGCGTGACCCACTGTGGCGCTGTTAAACTGCTGTCAAATGGTGTTATTATTAACGTCCGTGTTCATCAGGTACATTTTAGTAATGTGAGATAAAGTATGTGTTGTGGCTAACCTGTGATGGTTCAATATATATCGCTGGTGTGATTGTCGATTGTTTCAAGTTTATTTACTCTGTCGTTATCTCGAAAATATTCGTAATTAATTCTGTTTCTTGAGTCTCTGTTTTGTTGAAGTATAATAATGAGTAAAAGTAAAGTTATTAGAAATCCTCTGAAGGCTTTTAAGAAAAGGAGAAATGTTGGAAAGCCAAAGGTATGTGTTATTACTGTAAACAATAAAGACGATAACCAAGTGAGTGAACCTAACCTCTCAAGTACACCTGCCCATAGCAGCCAAAGTGGGAAAGAAAATACTTCACAGAAGAAGCTTGGTTCAATGAGTGAAAACTATGAATGTTTTATGGGCGAATCGGATGTGAATGAAATATTTGATATGTCGGTTCTCAAAGGAATTTTTTCAAACTGTAAGATGTATTCATTGTAGTGAAGTTGGTATGGAACTCTCCATAATAAAGCACGTAGGACTTGCTAGTGAAATACAACTGAAATGTGATAAGTGTTAATACATGACCACCTTTTGGAACAGTGTTGCAGTAACTGCAACTGAAGAAAATGGTAGCAAAATCTACGAACACAACAACGAGCGATGCTTGCTTTAGACAAGGAACGCCTTCGGGCTGCAGACAGGGCTGTAAAGAGTCTACAAATACAAGCAAAAGTAAACAGGAGGAGGAACAAGAGGAAGCTGGAGGAGGAGTTTGCAGAGGATGAAGATAATCCATCCTATGGACCTGGAATTCACTAAAAAGTTAATCCAATCTTTGTCGCTCGATTCCCAAAACTTTTATTTTCTCATACTAATTACATGTTTTCTAAGGATCTTCCAAACATATTTGTTTCAAACTTTCAGTAAATGTTACACAGTACCTTCTGCATAATTTAACACAGCCTTTTTCCAAAAAACTGTATATTTTTGAATATATAAATAAAAAATTGCAAAAAAATGTTGTGAATTTTAATTACAATTGAAAAAAATCATCTTTAATAACTGAACTAAAATTTTGTAAAATCCCTGTGTTAAGTTGTAGCACATATTCCAATAAATAATCTGTAAAAAGTTCAACTTCCTACCTCAAATACTTTGTGAGGAAAGATGTAATTTATAAGCGTTATTTTAACATTGCAAGTATAGGGCGTTCCGGAGCCCCTTAAGCACACTTCCTCTTTGGCTGAATTTATTGAGAGAAACTTGATAGTATTTCTTGTTGGTGGCTCCTTCCCATATCTTAGATGCTGCAGCTCACGCACCTTCTCAGATGTTCTACTACCAAATTTCGAAGGAACGATGACTATTCCTTCTTCTACAGAGAGCATCTCAAACAACTTGTAAAGAACAATGGAATAAGAAACTTCCTGGCAGATTAAAACTGTGTGCCCGACCGAGACTCGAACTCGGGACCTTTGTCTTTCGCAGGCAAATGCTCTACCATCTGAGCTACCGAAGCACGACTCAGGGCCGGTACTCACAGCCTTACTTCTGCCAGTATCCCGTCTCCCACCTTCCAAACTTTACAGAAGCTCTCCTGCGAACCTTACAGAACTAGCACTCTTGAAAGAAAGGAGTTTCATATCAGTTTCATATCAGCGCACACTCCGCTGCAGAGTGAAAATCTCATTCTGGAAACAACCCCAGGCTGTGGCTAAGCCATGTCTCCGCTATATCCTTTCTTTCAGGAGTGCTGGTTCTGCAAGGTTCGCAGGAGAGCTTCTGTAAAGTTTGGAAGGTAGGAGATGAGATACTGGCAGAAGTAAGGCTGTGAGTACCGGGCGTGAGTCGTGCTTCGGTGGCTCAGATGGTAGAGCACTTGCCCGCGAAAAGCAAAGGTCCTTAGTTCGAGTCTCGGTCGGGCACACAGTTTTAATCTTCTAGGAAGTTTCATTTCGGCGCACACTCCGCTGCAGAGTGAAAATCTCATTCTGGAAACAATGGAATACATTAATGTATTCACGAAAATGAATCGTTTTAAGAACCCTTGTCTCTTGTCGTAAGGAATTGTGTCTAGAATTCACGTCTTCTCTTCAAGCCCCGAAAAATGGATTTCAAGTTAACTCTGTTCGCCTTATTGTATCCTTCCCATCGTTTGTTACTATTAACAGTAACAATTCCCGTATCTTCCGTCCCACTGCAGATGTGCCCCACGGTTCTGTTCTCTCTCTTCCCTTGTGTGTTCTCTGGGCTACGCTAACGACACTGCCTTTCTCGCGCTGTACCCTACCCTCTAGAATATTCTTTCGTCTTGACCACAATCACTTTACCTGCTGGTGTAACCAACGCGTTATCGAGATAAATCATTTCTAATGTCTGTCAATAATTATTGGATGAGCTACCGGCAGCTTCAATCCAACCATGTATGACCATTTTGTCCTATTAAATAAAAAACTAAAATACCTCAAACTAATCCCCTACTGTAAAGTAACACTGTAACCCCACCTATCTGTCCAAAAAACCGTATGCAATACACTGTAACTAACTAGTTGGCCGAACACGGGCGCCTGTACCCGTATATCATTCTGCACATCTGCGAAGACCTGATTCTCCCACCCGCTCCTGCGGATATCTTATTGAAAAGCCACTCCAGATGCTGATTAGAACTTCATGAAGTCCACGAACTGTTTCGACCTTCATATTACAGCCATTTTCAAGTGGATCGTAATCTGCCATTGTTTATGCATAGCGCGATGGATAATAAACATTTTACATGACAGGAAAGTACAGAAAGTGCATAACAGGACAGTACAGAAAGAATATACAACTTAAATTGTGTTGTACAGAAGCAACCTTAAGGGAAAGAAAAGTAAAATTCACTTGGATGTAAAAATGTTATGTAGCCGTTGTCATGGTGACAAAAATGGGCGTGCCAAGATATAAAAACTATGCAGTTCTATACATAAAAAATATGGTGTACCTTAGCTTCAAGGCGAATTATATTCTGACACGTAAGAAATTTAAGTAGCATTTTACCAGTTTTTGGCCAGTGCGGGGGGAGGGGGGTGTACACACTCCGTCTACCCAGTTACGTCAGAAGGACCACCTGAATCCAGGCAGTTCCACAGGGTTACACCTGTCATTCCGCAGAAGGTCTTTTAAATCGGTGGCACCGCAGTAGGCAGAAACGCTCAGGGAGTGTTTATTCTCCACCAATGTAACTAACACACATGAACAGAATCTTCGTAAATACAGCACGCTGAATTGCACTGCTAGATAGGAACTGATTACTATATAGTCATCCTTTTTTGGCAGTTATAGTTCAGTGCACTTTCTCTAACATATGCTGTACTCGCTCTTCGGTTGACCGACTGACTTTATTTTATTGACCTAGTCGAGTATTTAACATGTGCCAAAATGTTTCTCCCATAGCTTATTGTCACTTGTCAGGTACTTTGTTTCACTGCCTTGAATGTACTATGACTTACGAGAGCTGTTGTGTCAGCCCTTATACAATCTATAACCAAGCACGGCTCGTAGTTAAGGGCTCCGAGGGGTGCTGTCCCAAAACCGCATTGAAATGTATTTGTCAATAATGGATTATAGAATTTAAATTATCAGAACATATTTCGAATATTTCCCACGCGGATTTAAACAATGACAGTGAATTTTTTTGGAACTGTTGATAATCACTGAAGTTTTTAAAAAGATAGTAGATAGTCTTGAGATTGCAACTTGTGTAGTGTCGTTCAACTCTATGTAGTAGATGTTTGGAGCCGTACTTCTACGTAGTACACTTCTTATGGACCTCCCAAAGGCTCAGCTCGTTCAGGCTAAAGATGTCCCACTAACATCCACATTATTTTCACGATTCGCTGTTTTTTTTTAAAAAAAAAAAGGAAACAATAGAAAAGCTGACCCCCCAGTATCAAATCACTGTCTCTGTATATTTATATTATGCTAAGACTCCCCATTAATTGACGGATAAAATTAATGCTTTGAAGTGCTGAATTTTTTTTTTTTTGTTTCTGGCATTGACAGTTGTATATGCTGTCGAAAAGGCATGTTAAGTTTGTAAACATCCCACCAGAGTCCAGTAGGACATGGTAACGAAGTACCACCACACAGCGAGAGTTTCACGAATGCGTAGAGAAAAATAGCACGCAAAAGCATTTCTCATTACTAAGAATCTCCTAGCCTGTTGACGACGGTCGTGAGATGAAATTTCTTTTTGTAAGTGTGATGTGCCTGGGTTATCGTTAGTTTTATTTTCTTGCAAATAACTACTGTATATCATGAGTCTGAAAACAGTACAACAGTAGTTCAGTGTGTACTTAATTAGTACAAAATTTGACACATGAGCTTAGGATGGAAGTGGAGGAACCTGTTGCGCCTAAACCTGATCAAAACATCAACCAAGACAGTGGCGGCTGGTGCAAAAGTTTGTCAGTGTGCTGCAATGTAACTTTTGACTTACAATTGTAGTAAACGTAACTTAACTCAGTATATTAATTTTCTGTATATAAATTGTATTGTTTGAATATATTTAGAGCTTATAATTAATAGTTTAACTTCGTGGGGAATAAAATAAAAAGGAAATGTAGGTAACAGCAGGGACCGAACCCGAGTTACCTAAATGCCAATCAGAGCACTAGACCACTCAGACAAAGCGCTATTACAAAACAGCTGCTAATAAATCCATCGTACTCTACGCTTCCACAATACACTACACGCAATTTTTTACTGAACTGGTACTGTGAGCAACGTAGTACTCGTTGTGGCGGAAGGGGTGACGTCACTTCAGAGCATGTCCGGGTCCACGATAAAGACAGGCCGTGGCGCGTACGTCACGAAGATAGGCCTGAGCTCACACGCTCGCTTAACTCAAGCGGGAAAAATGCGTTTCTAAACCTGTTAACTCGCAACTGGGTGTGTACGTACTAACGAGAATTGCATCTTCTGATGGAATCTGCTATTACGAAGTCTTACTGATTACTAGTCATACAACAAAATTTAAAATCAATTCTCGACATAAATACTATAACGTTTTTTTTAGTCTCTTTCTGCCTAACAGACCTCATTTCATAGAAGATGTGGTGCCTTATGCAACTGATAACCATTTTGGCATGATTTTAACTGTGTTGTACTCCAGTACAGCCGTAACAAATTACTAGTAGGCTTATGGGCTTCCTACCATTGCAGGACTAAATGGTTCAAATGGCTCTGAGCACTATGGGACTTAACATCTATGGTCATCAGTCCCCTAGAACTTAGAACTACTTAAACCTAACCAACCTAAGGACATCACACAACACCCAGTCGTCACGAGGCAGAGAAAATCCCTGACCCCGCCGGGAATCGAACCCGGGAACCCGATTGCAGGACTCATAACAGTAAGATTCCATAATAGTGGATACCAACCAGTAGAAGATGCAATTCTAGTTTGTACGTGCACGCCTAGTTACGAGTTAACACGTGCAGAAACGTAGTTTGTCAGCTGAGCTGAGCGAGCGTAGCCCACCTTCGTGACGTACGTGCCGCGGCCAGTCTTTTTCGTGCGTCTTTCTCGTAGGCCTCGCGGGCATGCTCAGTCAAAAGCAGCTGCGTTCCTTGTTTGGGTTATCGTACCGTGACTGCCCATGATTCCAACACTCGACACTGGTTTCTAGTTAGTGCGGACAGAGTTCTACAAAATATGTTTTTGTACGTTTCATGTGCACGCCAGCATGCAGGTACTTGCGGGCACGACGTAACAGACACGCCTATACGCAACGTAACAACAATATCCAGAGGATGGACGGAGATACCCTCAGTGACAGCGAAAACAGTGACACTGCAGAGTAACAGGAGGAGGAAGACGAGATGTGACAGTAAATAAGCTTAAGGTGCTGATGATCCAGCCAATCATCATCATTCAAGAGTTCCAGTTTCCAGGTACTGGTAATGAGCCTCTTCCACTTCGTCCTGTCCAGATACGCCTGTCCACGGAGAACATCATCCACTGTCCATCCTCTGGTCAGTAGGTCAGCCTTGATCAAGTCCATCCATCGAGTTTGAGGTCCTCCTCGGGTCTTTTCCCGTCCTCCTGTCTTTCCAAATTTATTTTGGCTATTCTAGTTGACGCCATTTTCATCACATGCCCGTACCAACGAAGTCTAGATGCGCCAATTCGATCTAATAGGGAGGTCTTTACTCCGGCTTCTTTCCTCGCCTCCTCATTCCTTAACTTGTCCATCCTGGTCTTCTGGTTTGTGGATGTAAGAAATTTCGTCTCCGCCGCTTGCAGCCTTGATGATTCTCTTTTTGTGAGGGTGCATGTTTCAATACCATAGGTCAATATTGGTATGAAATAGCTATTAGACATCATCAGTTTGGCTAGTCTTGGATTCCTGTCATCCGTTAAAGGTGATCTTACTTGTTGGTAGAATTCAAATCCTTTTTTCACTATGTTGGTGATTTCATTTCTGACCAAGTTATCACCGAAAATTACACTTCCGAGGTAAGTAAAACTGTTGACACGCTCTAGTTGGTGGTCTCCTAGTTTTATACTTGCTGGTTGCCCATCTCCGGTGACTGCCATCACCACTCCATCGGCCTTGATGATGTTGAGGTTATACACTCCTGGAAATTGAAATAAGAACACCGTGAATTCATTGTCCCAGGAAGTGGAAACTTTATTGACACATTCCTGGGGTCAGATACATCACATGATCACACTGACAGAACCACAGGCACATAGACACAGGCAACAGAGCATGCACAATGTCGGCACTAGTACAGTGTATATCCACCTTTCGCAGCAATGCAGGCTGCTATTCTCCCATGGAGACGATCGTAGAGATGCTGGATGTAGTCCTGTGGAACGGCTTGCCATGCCATTTTCACCTGGCGCCTCAGTTGGACCAGCGTTCGTGCTGGACGTGCAGACCGCGTGAGACGACGCTTCATCCAGTCCCAAACATGCTCAATGGGGGACAGATCCGGAGATCTTACTGGCCAGGGTAGTTGACTTACACCTTCTAGAGCACGTTGGGTGGCACGGGATACATGCGGACGTGCATTGTCCTGTTGGAACAGCAAGTTCCCTTGCCGGTCTAGGAATGGTAGAACGATGGGTTCGATGACGGTTTGGATGTACCGTGCACTATTCAGTGTCCCCTCGACGATCACCAGTGGTGTACGGCCAGTGTAGGAGATCGCTCCCCACACCATGATGCCGGGTGTTGGCCCTGTGTGCCTCGGTCGTATGCAGTCCTGATTGTGGCGCTCACCTGCACGGCGCCAAACACGCATACGACCATCATTGGCACCAAGGCAGAAGCGACTCTCATCGCTGAAGACGACACGTCTCCATTCGTCCCTCCATTCACGCCTGTCGCGACACCACTGGAGGCGGGCTGCACGATGTTGGGGCGTGAGCGGAAGACGGCCTAACGGTGTGCGGGACCGTAGCCCAGCTTCTTGGAGACGGTTGCGAATGGTCCTCGCCGATACCCCAGGAGCAACAGTGTCCCTAATTTGCTGGGAAGTGGCGGTGTGGTCCCCTACGGCACTGCGTAGGATCCTACGGTCTTGGCGTGCATCCGTGCGTCGCTGCGGTCCAGTCCCAGGCCGACGGGCACGTGCACCTTCCGCTGACCACTGGCGACAACATCGATGTACTGTGGAGACCTCACGCCCCACGTGTTGAGCAATTCGGTGGTACGTCCACCCGGCCTCCCGCATGCCCACTATACGCCCTCGCTCAGAGTCCGTCAACTGCACATACGGTTCACGTCCACGCTGTCGCGGCATGCTACCAGTGTTAAAGACTGCGATGGAGCTCCGTATGCCATGGCAAACTGGCTGACACTGACGGCGGCGGTGCACAAATGCTGCGCAGCTAGCGCCATTCGACGGCCAACACTGCGGTTCCTGGTGTGTCCGCTGTGCCGTGCGTGTGATCATTGCTTGTACAGCCCTCTTGCAGTGTCTGGAGCAAGTATGGTGGGTCTGACACACCAGTGTCAATGTGTTCTTTTTTCCATTTCCAGGAGTGTATTTCTGGAACTGAGATTTCCATTCATCAAGTCTGATCTGTACTTCCTCTTTAGTTTCACCCCAAATCATTATGTCATCACCAAAGGCAAATGCATTCAGTTCACCTGACTTCTCCTTGAAGTTCTTCATTATGGTACCCATAACAGTGATGAATAGTAGTGGGGACAGTGCACTTCCTTGCTGAACTCAACTCTTGGTCTTAAACCGTGACGATCGTCCTTCCCCAATTTGTACACAGCTAGTACAATATTTGTACAACATCTGAATTTTTTTATTAGTCCTTCAGGGACATTGTTTTTCCTCAAGCATTCCCAGATCGTATCTCTTATAACACTATCATAGACTTTTTCTAAATCCAGAAAGGTTCTTGCCTTTCTCCCAGTACTTTTCTATCAACATGCGGATGCTAAAAATTAGATCTTTTGTTGATCTATTACTTCTGAAGCCATATTTTTCCTCCTCCAGCTGTGGTTCTATGGTAGTTCTCAGTCTCTTTTCTATGATGTTCTCAGGTATTTTCAGCCCATGAGACAATAGGGTTATTCCTCTATAGTTGGTGGGTATCTGCCTGCTGCCTTTCTTAATCAGGGGAATTATTACACCCTTTCTCCAATCCACAGGTATTGTGTTATCTGGCCCATATGGCATTGAGTACTCGCTGCAGCCATTGTATGCCTTGAATACCTGCTGCCTTCATCATGTCTGTGTTCACTTCATATGCAACTGAAGATTTTCCTGTAGGCGTAGATTTTAAGGCTGCTTCTGTTTCTGTCCAGGTGATGGGAGGTTTCCCATTGTAATTGTGGACTTCCAGTTCTGTATTTGGTCCTTCAACTGATCTATTAAATAGGTGGTCAAAATGGTTTTTCAGGACTTCTCTCATGTAACTTTGTGTCCTAACCAGATTTCCATTTTTATGTTCAGGTGCTTTTATGGTATTCATTGGTTTCCTTTTACTTTTGATAATCTTATAAAACAGTTTCTTATTTTCTCTACTGTCCTCCCCCAATTTATGAGTGAATATCTTCCAAGAGTTGGTCTTTTCTTCTGCGACCGTTCTTTTAACTTCCAGTTTCTTGTTTTGGTACATTTGTTCCAGGTTTATGATCTTTGCCTCATCTTTGCGATCTAGCAAAGAAATCACCAAATTCTGTACACAGACGAGCACCTAAAGTTAATACATAGGGTAAGCAATACATAGGATTAGGAATAAATAGGATTAGTAATACATTCCTATACTACTAACCAAGATTTTTTTACGACTGGTGGTCAACAACAGCTGGACGAAACCCTTGCGAGGTATTCAGTGTCACTAACAATCGGAGATCGTGCTAACAAATCTCTCCACTATCCTGTTTCTATATTCTTGTGAAAAAACAACAACGTCTTATTCATATTTCTGCCTTAAATTACTGTTTCTTTAAAGAGTATTATTCTTTGTAAAATATTGTAGATAAAAACGAGAGAAAAGAAAACTGCAAAAAAAATGAAAACCGAAAACTGTAAGATGTACGATCTGTTTTGAAACATCAGGTCTATAATTTGGCAATAAATAAATGAATAATAATAATGAATATCATCATGCATTCGAAGAGAAATTGCGTAATTTTGTCCAGTTTCAGGATCGAAGAGAAATGGCATTATTTCGTAATTTTAGTGCAACATCTAAATTGTTCTGTAGCACATTATCACCTGATAACTGGCCACCTCTGAATCAAAAACTAAAACATTGCAAATACAGGCACAAATACATAGATAATTTCAACAGCGGAAGATACATTAACATGTTTAACCACCGCCTTCTACTTTCCCGACACTTTAGCACAACGAAATGTACTGAAAATGATGTGTTTTGGAGAGTTCTTTAATTTGGTAAATCACTTAAATTGGATACTTTCATAATATGCAAATGTAAATATGAATACCAACAAATACAGCATCACAAGTACTTAAACCAACGTGGGGGCTACCTCTTTGCTTCTGCCAGCCAATCACTCGGGCGTGACGTCACGGGATGGTGCCTAAAGTGTTTCGTCGCGTTTAGTCGTAAACATGAAGCCAACACACACCGTATTAAAATTCTCTCCAAGACGCGTCGTTTCTAGTACGGTTTGTTGTGGTTGTGTCAAAGAAAGATAACGTCGGCGGCTAAATATACCAACTATAGAGTCAGTTTTGATGTTATTTAGTAGATCATTATGAAAAACAAAGGAGACACTGTTTACACACTTTTTATAGAGCCCTGGCACCATATTTACGATCCGCAGTCACGAGCCACACCTGTTTGGCTGGATACTGTACTGCAGCGCTGATGCGAGCTGGAGCTGCGGTGTGCGGCGACTGGAGTGAAGGCCGGTTCCCACTAGGGCTGCCGCGCGTCAAAACGGCGCGTCAGCGGCGTGGTTGCCATGGAAACGGCGTCAGCGGCAAGGCGCGGCGGGCTCTGCGTCGCGGTTTGCCCATGTCGAACCGCTTCCGCTGCCGCGTGACGCGCTCCAGGTGCGCGCCGCCAATCACAGAACGCGCTGAGCGTGACGTCAGGTACGCCACCCCGGGCCACATGAACTTCCGCCGAAGCGCTGGCGCGGACGCGGCGGCAGCTATGAAAAACATATCATCCGATTCCAAGGAAACTATTCGGTAGAAAAATTTGATTCTTGGGCATGTTATAGCCTGATATCTTCTCTCGATAAAGGACCGAATTTCTTTTCGTTATTCGTCGTAGTTACTTGCTGTATCGCATTTACGTAAACCTTTACACGAAATTTTAAAGAGTGTGCAGAGGTGAAAACGCATTGCGTGGACTTTGCGTACAGTTCATTTTATGTTATACATTATTGCATATAAAATTTAGTAAACATATCGAAATTGTTTTTAAAGCTGAGAGCAGATCGATAGCTATCACCGTTCTCGAGATATTGGATGATATGTCGGCGGACGGGCTGTGCGGTGACCGCGCTAGGCTCGCTTGCGACGCGACCGATACTTCGTCCTGCTCGTCGTAAACCACGTGGTTGTATCAACCGCAAATTTCGTAAACGTTTCAAGAAATCGAAACGTGTTTTTTTGCAAACGATAACTTGTGAAAAGTCATGTATTTCGTCGCATGATAAATATCCTAAATCTGTTTATCTAACGAGATATGAAAGTAGCTACAGTTTTTCAGAAGGGATAGATGAATTTTTTTAGACGGCATTAATAGCATGTCGAATGAGAAGTTAAACCGAAACTAATTTTCTGGTATGTCATAAGATGTAATTTACTAAATATGTAGAGCTATTATTTCCTTTCTTTTTTCTTTATTCAGTGTACTTTACTGATTCAAGACGCGTTTCGCCTTTTACTTTAAGGCATCTTCGGTGGAATCTAGAATGATTCAGTTTTGTTTTGATATGTGATACTTGCAGATTATAAAACAGTTAACATCTTTTTTTACGTGAATGACTGATTACTTACAGTGAATCGAGTTTTTGGCGGACATATACGTTTCCCCTCACCTGGTCACATGCTGGAGGTTGAACTAAAACTTAGATTATGGAACATAAGCACATTTTCATGTTCGCTCTTTTTTCTTCTGTCACTAGCAGTAGACGTTTTACTGAAAACTCTGATTTGACGTCGTAACTACAGTGTGTTCACCTCATGTCCCTTCCTGTCTGGTTTGTTTATGTACATGTTTCCAAACGGCAGAATTATATGCTGAAAACTAATGTTTGTTTATTTTCGTTCTCCTTATATCTGTATGTTTGTGTGGCTAGCCGGTGATAGTTATAGAAAGTTGAAAGTGAATCCAGTAGTTGTCAGACAGTGGTTGAAAGATTTCGTGTTCAGCTGATTTCAGTTTTGGTTTAAATGTTTTGTGGAGGAGTGCATGGAAGAGTAAATTCACTGCTTACATTAATAGATAAAATAGTAGAATAGTATTTCAACAGATGATTATTATCAGAATAGTATCACCCAACCCCTTTGTCCTCACTCTTTGACGCCCCATAATACGTCCTGTCAACTGACCCTTATTGTTGTCAAAGTTGTGCCGTAATTTCCTCTTCCTCCTCTATTTAATTCCGTACCTCTTCTTTAGTCACACGATCCTCGTATCTAATGTTCAGCATTCTTATGAATCACCACGTTTTGAAAGCGTCCATTGTCTTCTTGACAGAACTGTTCATCGTCCATGTTTCACTTACGTACAAGGCTGCACTCCACACAAATATCTTTGTAAATTAGTATCAAACCATTAGAATTTATATTCGGCGTGAACAAATTTTCTTTTTCAGAACGCTTTTCTTGCTATTGACAGTCTTCAGTCAGGTTTGCGTCTGCACCAGGAAATGCCTTACAATTTAAAATCTGGCTTCGAAAACTGTTCGAAATATATATTATTCTTTCGTGATTCTTAAGCAAGGTGCTCGCGATGATTACATTATGCTCTGTTGGAAATTCTATCAGGTGGCTTCCACTTTCATCCCTTCCACCTAGCCTTTGTGTTCTTACTGTTTCGTGTACCTGCTACCGTATCACATTTTAAATTTTTGTCTCGCTTAACTATCTGAATAATTTATTTTGTCGTACATTGTTTCAATGTGTTAGGAGATAGTGAACAATCGTGAACGGTAGTCATGAAATCTGTTCATGGTGAAATGATAAAACATGAATAATGAAATATGTGAAAGAGTACATTGTACAGAAAATGAAAAATTGGTATGTCTTCACCCAACTTCGTCTTTCCTTCATGTAGGTGTAAGATATAGTTAATCAAACGCACCGCGCGTTTCAGTGGGTCCTGCCCCGTACCTCAGTGGCTGTCCGTCATTGGCTACCGCTAACGTCTGCCGCTTCCAGATGGGAACGCCAATTCCGCGAGCCGCCGCATCAACTCGGAAAACGCTTACCGCTGCCGTTGCCGCACGCCGCGCTGCCGCGCTCTAGTACAGGCGTCTAAAGCTAGCGAAATGAGGGATGCTCAACTACAGGACCTACCGATAGGTGGCTCTAGCGCGTGCCGGCCAAAGTTGATATCATTGAGTGTCTGCCAGACGTCACTGATGTCCGCCATATCTGAATTTGGCAAAAAACGAAGTGTGAAAACACGGATGAAAATGTCTTTCGTTCTGTGCCCTCATAAGTCTTTTATATTGGATGCTCTAGATATCTACACATCAACATAATGAAGAGTTTCTAATCTAGCGAGAAAAAACAGTGACAGTTCTGCTATGAAATTCCTTAATTTTTATTTATTTATTTATTTATTTATTTCTTACACCATGGATCCAACTGTGACAATTTCACATGGATGTAGTGTGTGTCAATTTTTACATTGTCAATGACAAGTACTTGTACACTATGTTTACAGGTAAAGAATATAAAGTTACTTAACCACTACAATGATCCATAACACAATATAATGGAATGAGAATCCTTAGACCTACAGATTACAGGTATAAAACAAAGTAAATTAAACCTGAAAAGGTCATACAACCCAGACTGTTAAATATAAGCAGTTAACACTAAAAGAGTTACATATGTGACAAGAATGTTCAGCTTAATGTTCAATTTATATGATAATACATCTTATTTTAAGGCCGTTTCTCACTGTGTTTCATAAACTCTTCCAAACTGTAAAATGACATGGCTAAAAGAAATTGCCTCAGAAGCTCTTTAAATGTAGATTTGTTGGCAATTTCACATTTGATTTCTGGAGGAAGAGCATTAAATATCTTTATACCAGAGGACTGTACACCCTTCTGCACAATCTTCAAATTTTTACCTTCAGTGTGGAAATCATGTTTCCTCCTTGTGTTATACTGATGGTATTCACTGTTACATTTGTATAAATCAGTGTTTTTACTTATGAAACACATAAGTGAGTATATATATTGAGAAGTAGTTGTAAGAATTCCCAGATTCCGGAATAGGCTTCTGCAGCTGCATCTAGGATCTACACCAGACATCACTCTTACAACACACTTCTGAGCAATGAATATTTTCTTTGCAAGAGGTTGATTTCCCCAGAAAATAATTCCATATGCCATCAAAGAATGGAAGTAACCATAGTATGCAGCTTTTTTAATGCTTAAGTTTGCACTGACAGAGATGATTCGCATTGCAAAAACTGAAGAGCTGAGTATCTTGTAAAGATCTAAAATGTGATGGGACCAGTTTACTCTACAGTCAATCTTCACGCCTAGAAACTTTGTTACTTCCACTCTTTCTATGACCTGTGTGGCATATTTAACAGTCATTTCTTCCTCAGTTTTGGCAGTTGGGGTGAATTGAATATAATTAGTCTTACTCAGGTTAAGTGAAAGACCATTTGCAGTAAACCATTTCATTAAATCTATAAGAATAGTATTAACAGACTCTTGAACATTTTCACATTTAAGACCATTAACCATTATGTTAGTATCATCTGCAAAGATGGTAAAATTGCACTGAATCATTGAAGAATAAGGTAAATCATTTATAAATAACAGGAACAGTAAAGGACCAAGAATAGAGCCCTGTGGAACTCCACAATTTATGTCTCTCCATTCCGATGAAATCATTCCACCACACAAATTGTCTGACTTATCTAGGACTACTTTCTGTTTCCTCTCTGTCAGGTATGACTGAAGCCAGTTATTTGCTACACCACTTATTCCTAGATGGTCTGCCTTCAGTAACAGTATTTGGTGGTTCACAGTGTCAAAGGCTTTACATAAATCACAAAATAACCCTGTTGTCACCATTTTCTCATTTAGAGATTCCAAAACCTTATCTATAAAAGCATATATTGCTTGTTCAGTTGACAGACCTTTCCGGAAACCAAACTGATGTTTGCTGAGAATATTGAATTTATGTAGGTGTTCTAAAATTCTAGAATACATGAGCTTTTCTAGTACCTTTGAAAACACAGTCAGGAGAGATATTGGTCTGAAATTTTTAACATCAGTTTTCTCCCCTTTCTTAAAGAGAGGCTTCACGATAGCATACTTTAGTCTATCAGGAACAATTCCTTGCTGCAAAGAGGCATTGAAAATATGACACAGTATATTGCTTACAGAAGTACAACACTGCTTTAACAATTTGCTAGAAATATTGTCTACTCCACAGGAGTTCTTGGTTTTCATGGAGGCAATTGTTCTTTCAATTTCTGATACTGTAACGGGTCTAATATGCATTTGGATGATTTTGTTAGGGAAAGCATTTCGCAAAAAGGTCAGGGCATCATTCACAGAACCCTTGCAGCCTATTTGCTCAGACACTGACAGGAAGTGTTTATTAAAGATTTCAGCTATGATCTCAGGATTTTGCACAAGATTCCCTTCATGTTTGATTATGAAGTTTTCTACAGCTCTTTTTTTATTGTTCCCTGTCTCCTTGTTAACTATTTGCCAGACAGTCTTCATTTTATTATTGGAGTTATCAATTTCTTTTACATAATACAGTGCTTTTGATGTCTGAATAACTTTCTTTAGGATTTTACAATACATGTTATAATGGCTGATTAATTCTCTGTCCCTTGACCCTCTGGTTGCAACATAAAGTTCTCTCTTATATTTACATGACACTCGAATACCCTTTGTGATCCATGGCTTCTTTAAGGACGAGGAAATATTGTTCCTAACAAACTTTTTAGGAAAAGCTTCTTCAAAGTGGGATAGGAATTCATTTATGAATATGTTGAACTTTGTATCAACATCATCTACTCTGCGAACTGAATTCCAATCTTCATGCTGCAGCTTATGGTTAAAAAATTCCAGGGTCTCTTTGTTCATAAGTCTGATTGCCTTCCGGGATGGGACTGCTTTCTTGACAGGTCTGTAGTCATGTAGAGTGAGGAGCTGTCCATCATGGTCTGATATGCCATTTACTATTGCAGTGACAGTGAAGTTCTGGTATAAATTTACATCTAAAAATATATTGTCTATCAGAGATTGACAGTCAGGTGTGATCCTAGTAGGAAAGTCAACCACTGATGTAAGATTGTAGGAACTCAGCAAATTCTGGAGCTCTACTTTGTTGTTGCATTCCATTGCGAAGTTGACATTAAAGTCCCCAAGTAAGATAATGTCATTATTTTTAGAAAATAAGGTTGATAGTAACAATTCTAACTGAACCATAAAGACTGTGAAATTGGTTCCTGGTGCCATGTACACTGTAACTACTATTAATTTGGAACTGTTTAATGACACTTCTATTGCACACACTTCAAACTGTTGGTCACTGCAATATTTCCTTACATCTACAGATCTAAAAGTTAAATTATTCTTAATGAAAATTACTACTCCACCTTTTCTCATGCTATCTCTACAGTAGTAGGTGGCAAGGCTATAACTGTCTATATGTAACATTTCAATTCCTTCTGTAATATGGTGTTCTGAGAAACATAAGATCTGAGCATTGTTCATAAAGTTTTTGTTATTTATGTTAACTTCTAATTGATCTAGTTTGCTTCTTATTCCCCTTATGTTTTGATGAAAAATGGAGAAGTTGTTTGGATTATTACCTATTTTGGTGGTTTCTTCTTTCTCGTGCCTGTGGTTAAAAAATCCTTCAGATGAGGAGGACACACAACTTTACGTTTACCTCCTGTTCTCTGTGATGATGTCGATTTTTCTTCAGTAGATGCTTCCTTCTTTACTGAAGATGATGAAACTGATGACTTGCTTGTTGATTTACCTTGAGCTGATGCTGTCAATTCCCTTGGAGATGATGAAGCTATTGACTTGCTTGCAGGTGGGGATAAGATTGCTGTTGCTGTAGGCTCCAGGGGTTGTACTGCTGTTGCAGCTGGTGTTTCTGCTGGCAGTGATATTTTTGACGAACTGCATGTAGGCAGGTGCACAAGTGGTGTTGCTGTAGGTTCACAGAGTGGAAATGCTGCCTTTTCTTCTTCTGCAGTACATGTACCCATTGAGTTATCTCTGTTTGGTGAAGAAACAGAATCATCTGAGCATCTAGGTACTGAAACTTCTGATCCATTCATTTTCTTCGTTTTTGTTATTAAGCATACTGGCAGAGGGATTACAGCACGACCTTCCACTGTGTTGCAGTTAATAGAATTTAACAATTGTTTGCACATAGCTTCCTTTCCCTGTGTGTTCCTGTGCATACCATGCTTTGTAAAGTGAGCTCTCTCCATGCTGTTTGCGTCAATAAAGGTAGCCTGTGGGAAACTGCAGCAGAGTTTTCTTATTTTCCTGTTGACTTTGTTAATTTCTAGGTTAACACACGAGCTACTTATTAAGTCATGCCTATGTGGAACACTAAGCACGAAAACTTTTATATGTGAGAGTTTTTCCAAAGTTTCTTTGAGTGCTCTTGTTGCATGATGGCTTTCATTAGGATAAACATCGTTTGCACCACCTATTATGACACAGACAGAGGAATTTTTTGTTAGCTTTTCACAGTTTTTCACAATCTCGCCAAGAGGTGCACCTGATTTCACAACACTAGTAATTTTGTAGCGAGATTGCATAGCTATCATTATACTGGCTACTTCTTTGGCATGGCTATCTCCTAATATACATATTTCACTTTTATTTGGCACTGGATTGACATTAAGTTTCTTCCCTGTAGATTTACAAGTTAAACTCACTTTTTTAAGGTTGCTGTTTTCATCATTGGCAGACTTAAACATCACACTCGCAGCATTTAATTGTTCAGTAGGCCTGTATAATAACAGCTTGCTGCACTTGTTAGTATTTGCCGAGAATAATGTTAACATAGGTTCATGATGTTTTGAATGGATCGTTTCTATAGGATTAGGGAAACGATTACAAATAACACTTTCTTCCGAGTTTCTTCTTTTTTCAAAAGAACTTACCACTTTTTCAATGTCGAGGACGTATTTTCTTGCATTCTGTAAATCCTGTTTCAAACAATCTTCAACGGATTCATTGTGACCATTTAAAAATTTCGTGAGAGCAGTTACTTGTGGATCACACTGCGCCTGGCCACAACAACATGAGTGATCTGTCGTATTTATTTTACACAAACACGATGAGTGAATCCACTTATTAATCACTGGACACAATCTGATACCTTCTATAACCTCTTCATTGCACAATACGCAATTTATATCAATAATACTACTAAATTTCGCGGAGTAGTTTACTATAACGTCTATACTCGCCGCCATCTTCCCAACGATTCGAGTGTGTTTTGGAAGTTTGAGAAGCTGACCTATAAATCGTTTACTATTAATTTTATGAGTGCTTTACTTATTTACCCATTTTAAAACCCTATTTAAGATTCAATGGAGGTCAACAAATTAGCTTACTTGCCAAAGCTTTTAACCACAGGTATAATTCGGAAAATCAAGTGTGGAAAACAGTGAAGACATCTCTTGAAAAAAAGTTGACATCGTTTGCTTATGGGTAGCTTTACTGACAACAGAAATGAAAACTGAACTATTGAAGTATTAATTACGTATAAACGGAAAAATTATTATTTTTCTTTATCTGAAGTGATGCATTACCGATCTGCATATATGCTGACACTGTAATTGCAACATGCACTTACGAATTTGGCTCTCTCTTTGATCAGAAATTTAAATGCCATGATTTTATTAACGCCTGTACGTGGCATGGTGTATTTTAACTGAGTGATAAGGTAGAAGCACCAGTTTTTGACAGTGCTTCAGCCTTTGATACGAGACAAGAAATACATATTTATGAGGCAAACGTTAAGGCTCTTAACTTCCAAACGACACAAGTCATGCATTTAAGTCTGGTAATAATATTATATTGGACTGATCCATGATGATGTAGGATGGGATGTGAAGGAACTTGTTGAAAATAACATCGATCACAGCTGTTAATTTTAAGATTGGGGTGTCTTAAAACTGCCGAGTCTGACACTCAAACAATGACTGGTACCATGGTTTTATTTAAAAATTGAATTCAGAACATGTCAGTGATCAAAATTAATTACATTGTGAATTACAACCATGGAATTTTATTTCTGTGAATCTTGGTTCCAGTTTTGACATGGTGTCAATCACGGGAATGACTGGTTGTTAGTATAGGGCCCAAGCAAAAAACAGACCTGAAAGCGAAAGCTGCAGAAGCTGGCCAGACACCCCAATGGCTGCTACAATCTGTGTGAGACAAGGGTGACTTATATTGCAAATTTAGTGTAAAAAGTTCAATATTGTCTGAATTTGTCCTATACTGACAGGACATTCTAGTCCAGTCGATTTTCTTATCTGCAAAAGTACACTAGCCAATACCAGTGGCACAAAGGTAGTGCCAAATTACAAACTATCTCGTAACAACAGAAGTATTGCCGGACAATGTACAGTAAATAATATGTAATAACCTGAGAAATTCAGAATTGGTTTGAAGAAATAGAGCAGTATTTGGAAAGAGAGTACCATTTTGAAAACAACAAACGACTCAAGTAGAGTTTTCAGTTCCTAAGAACATGATTTTCTCCCGTCTCTCTCTCCCCCCCCCCCCCTCCTCCTCCTTGTGAAGAGTATTCCTGTAATAATAGCTAATAGCATACCAAGAACTTGAGGGTGTCACAGTGGAGATTTATTTTCTGGTACAAATGTCTGATACTATTCCACAGCAAAACTTACTTTCAAAAGGTGTGGTACCAGTGCACTCCCATAGGATAACAGAATATTATGTCCTCCAGGAATCACATTGGGTACACCGCATACAGCATAAACTGTACAGCAACTACAATGTTTGGTGAGCAAGTAATACCAGTCAGTATCTTTAATTTTAACATAATTCTTGACTCCCATAATTACCTGCTTATATGTGTGCTTGTACTACAGGTTATTGGTAAAGCAAATACTAATTGAATAGGTCTTCACACTTTTAATACTTAGCAGAAATTCTGAAAAAAGTAAATTGTTTTATTACTGTATCACCTCTATGGTCAATTAAGAGGTACTGACTGGTTTCTTTGAACATTTAATAGACGCCTTCTTTTTACCTGCTATTGATTAAGAGCCATTCCAAGTTCTGTACAGAACAATCTTTCGCATTTTTCATGAGGTTTGTGATTCTGTACACTAATATTTCTTCTTCTAAATGTTAAATAATGCATTCAGACATTGTTGGCACGCATCTCGTGGTCGTGCGGTAGCGTTCTCGCTTCCCAGGCCCGGGTTCGATTCCCGGCGGGGTCAGGGATTTTCTCTGCCTCGTGATGGCTGGGTGTTGTGTGCTGTCCTTAGGTTAGTTAGGTTTAAGTAGTTCTAAGTTCTAGGGGACTGATGACCATAGATGTTAAGTCCCATAGTGCTCAGAGCCATTTGAACCATTGTTGGTATTAAAGATAATTCATGAAATAAATTATATTTAAACCAGAAAATTAAAGGTTCCATGTGGCACATGTAACTTGCTACACCCATGTATGTACAGATTCCAAATTGTCTGTGAATTTGAGTTACAAACTTTTTAAAACAGAAATGTGAAGAGCACAATACTTTGGGTCTACAATAACTCAAACGTAAAATACTTTAGTTCCCTATGGGAAACTTTGTTCCTTACATGACTCGTGCAACTGCTTTCACTCTTAATGGAAAACTAAATGGTTTATGTTAAAGTTAACTAGGAAAAAGTGTAACCATTGTTACATAATTTCTGTGAAGTAAGATTCCTTAATGTTAATTCCTTCCTTTGGCATCATAACTTGATAATTTCAGTTCCGTATGGGACATATGAACTAACAAAATGAAATGCTTTTATTACTATGACCCAACAAAATCTTTTAAACATGTAGTTCACAGTTCAAGTCAGCAAAAAGTGTAACCGTGTAATTAAGGTAAATGTTGATGAAAATTAGGCATGTAACATGAATACTGAAATTTCCTAGATTTCCAAGTGTAACTGTAATCACTGTATTCTGTACTTTGTAGCATTGAAAGATAATTACATACGATTATTTGCATTCTCTCCCCCCCCCCCTCCCTCCCTCCCCCTCAACCCAGGATAATATAATAGAAAGACCTTCTAGCAAAATACAGACAAAATTCAGAATATTGGGTTTTGCCTGACTCAGCCCCCTTATTCTAGAATAGTTCTAAAGTAATAAGAATGCTTACGATCAATTGGAACATTGTGTTCATTCTAGGAAGTATTAAAACAAGAATTAACAGAGTAACAATTTTATTGCTCTTATGTTGCAGAGTACCCACAAACATTACTCTTTGAAACATAGGGCCACTGCATACTCCATTAGATCACATCCATCCTATGATGAAACTGTTTTCTTAAAGTGAAAAATTCAAGTTAACATAGTTATTGAGGGAAATATTTTCTCATACTGAAAGCCATCTGTCAAATAAGTCTCAGAACATAATTTTTTTCATTAATTTCACAAAATCACCTGTTTTTAATGCAAGTGCATATTTTGTAACAGCAAACATCTTAAAATAAGTTTATATAATAAACAATTATAATTTTGTTACAATATCTACACAAGATGTAAAGAGTTAATTTTACTTCAATGTGATTCATCCTTTCAAGTTCATCATTACACAACCACAAATCTATGTACAAAATAGTTTTAAGAAATCTGTCAAAATGTCACACCCATCTGCATGGAATGTCCCATTACATAATCTATTCCAATTTGGGCACTATACATGATTAAACAATATGAGTTTATTTAACTTCTGCCTTACACTTGATTTGTTGTTTAAAATTTTCGCAGCAGACATTTTTTTCCATGTCTTTAAGCGTATGCAGGAGTACAGGGATGCAATCTTACAAACAAGTTTAGTCTTATGTAAGTCCTCAATCCCAATGGTAATCATGACCAGGAGCAGGAAATGGGTAATCTACAATTTTATTTTTAACACAATGCAAAATCTTGGCCTGAATATATTTCTGTCGCATATCCCCAGCAATCACAAACATCTGAAACAGTTTCTCTGAGTATTCTACAACAGAATACTTGCAGTCACTTGTTTTAACCAGTTTTCCCCAGTTAACAAAATTTACAAATGCATTTTTATTGGCCATATTGGGAAAAGCATAGAGAGCATCACATTCTAATGCAGATTTAACTACTGGTGGCTTCAGAATGTGAAGACAGTCTTTACACGTGATCTGCCTTGACACGTGCAATGACACATACCCTGCAATATAATAGAGTATGTTTTGCTTGTAAAATGAGAACTTAATCTTATCATCAAGAAGTGCACACCACTTCTCTACTTCGTTTTCTGCAGCACTTTCATCACTTTCTACTACATGCTTTCTTGCATGAAAATCATAAACAGGTGGCAAACAACACACATTAAAATTTGAGCAATTCCCATTCCCATTCATTGTAGTGACACTGTTACCCAAGGGCAACTTTCTCATGGCACATTTGAACTGGTATGCATTTGGATTGTTGTTCCTTGGTCTCGTGACACTTTAGTTGTTTGCAAATACTTCAGAGGAGATTTAACACAAAGCATACTTGCCAGAGCTATGTGCCTGACTGATTGCATATTGAAAATTATCCCAAAAGCAAAAGTATTTCTTGCGTGGAGCAGCAATGGAACACCAATGATTTTTAAGCTTTTGATATAATTTTCAGTGTCTCTGAACATATAAAGCCAATAAGATTTGTTGTCAAGTCTCAGGGGACTCTTATACTCTTTACCTAATGGATATCTGGAGTTCAGAATATCAAAAATCCTATCAATATAATACAAAAATTCTACTGTTGCTTCACTTCCTTTAAAATTTGGATTGCCAACCCTCCTAAAAAACTGTATAGTATCTGCCACGCTAGAACTCAAAGTCTGTGCTGCTAATGAAACATTCATTTTTCTATATACATAACTTATATGTTGTCCTGATAGTTTGTTGGCAAATGTCATACCTTCTTCTTGTTGTACCTTGTTCAACTGCTCAATGAAATGCCATTTAATAATGCCAGTTGGAGACTTAATAGCAGATACTTCTGCTAGGGCATTTCTGGCTAACTTAATCATATGACACATGTCCAAGATACAACAAACACTGTATTTTTCCACAGGATGAGGAATGTGGCTTTTAAAATCACCCTTGTAAAAATTTAAAGTACAGCCAAGTGAATGTAAAGTGCTTATATTTACCTTGCAGACATCACATGTAACACACCAACCCCTAATGCCAGAACTAAGCAGCCTCTCTAAAGCAGATTTTATCAGTGTGGCCTGATTAATTGCATGTACACCGTTTATAAAGAAATATGCAATCGGGCATTTAAATTTCCCTTTAATAGAGACAAGCATGAAAACCAGAGCCTCAGATGCCTATATTACTTCTTTTGACTGAGGCACTTCCCCACCAAAGTCTAAAAAACCTGTGTATTGCTTAGTTCCTTGGTCCCAAACTACTTGCTTCCTAATTGCCATACTGTCTACAATTAGATATGAATCGCTGAACTGGTCCCTTACAATTGGGTTAAAATCAGTGTACTTAAAAACACTTGCCACCCATTTGGAAATGAATGATTTATGGGGCAGAGGCATTAACTTTTGTAGGTATTCATATGCTGCTGGTGAATAAAAGTACACAGTCATCACAAGCATTTTTCACATTTGTTGTGTATCTATTACCCTTTGACGAGAGAGAATTGTTCACTAAATTGCACACTAATTCCACTTGTGTTCCTTTCTGATGATTGAGGAAGTTATGTAACTTCTCAGGAAGATGCCCCTTCTCCTTCAATGAACTTATGATGTCATCCATGGAAAACACTTTCTTTTCTCTTCTTCGAAGTTTTTCACGGACGCACTTCGGTTTACGTTTTAATTCGTGCACAATGTCTGAGAAAAAATTGCAAGTTTCGGTCGCCTTGTCTTCCATTTCTACTTTAGACTGTATACCATAATCAATTACTGAAGAACCAACTGCACTCTGAAATAAAGAAATAATTTAGTTATATATGAATGAAATAACTCAAGGTTTGATGAAAAAATATTATAAGAAAACTTTGGGGTTGTGAAAACATCATTATACTAACGTTTTCGACACAATTCCCAGCTTCTGCATTGGATAAATGGGACATGCTTTCCACGGAAGAATTCTCATTGACAACATTCTCCAGGCTATCAGTAGCTTCTGCAGGGGGCAAATCGAGCACGGATTCCATGACAGAACGCTAAAAACAAAAATATGGACCTGGATTACAACATTGCTTAGACCTATGTAGGCCATTTGTGTCCGTACGAAATAAATTCACAAAAGTAAAAAGCACACACATAGCAACAAAATTAATTAGCTACCTCAAATGGAGAAGGATAGTTGTCACTCAAAATCCTAACAACATGTCGTCGTGGCTGTTTATTTGGTGGCATGAAATGTGTCGGAAAGTCAATAACTGATAGCACTGCTTCGGGTTTGAGACGTTTCTTCCACGTTCCAGGGCTCAGTACGTAATCATCTTGTCGGAAATGGTTTCCGCAAAGAAGACTGCAAGACGTAGGATTAAAACCTTTCCACTTCATGGAAGTAATCCACTTCTTCAGCAGCTCTGGGTGTTTTAGAGGAAACCTGTTCAAAAACATCGAATTAGCAAACGCACAAAGTCTGTATTTTTATCGTATTGTATCGGTAGTCCTATGGTAAGTCACTTTCCTTACTCCATCGCTTCGTACAATTGAAAGCGGAACAAGAAATCACCATTTCGATAATCCTTAATTCCTTATACACCAAATTGCCAAATTCGAACATGGCGGTTGGCAGACTACACAGACGACAGTATTCTGCTGGTAGAGCCATCTATCGGTAGGTCCGGTAGTTGAGCATCCCTCATTTCGCTAGCTTTAGACGCCTGTCGCTCTAGTGGGAACCGGCCTTGACGCGTGTTGCATCCGCTCCTCAACCACCACCAGCTGCCCAAGACGCCCGGCGGCGGCAGGCCAGCGGGGGCGGCCAAGGGGGAGGCTGCGGCGGCAGTGGGGGCGGCGAAGGGGGCGGTGGGGGCGGCCGGCACCGGCACGGCGAGAGTCTGTAGCGGCGGCGGCGCGCGTCGTGCGCTCGCTGGCCAACGCCGCCTACATGTTCCGCCAGCGAGGCACGTGGCAGACACGTGGCGCCGCCACGCGCCGGCCGGCCTCTCCGTGAACTAACGCGCAGGACGCGGAAAACGACCTCCACAGGCCGCAGACGACTCTGAAGCTGAACTCTTAGTAACAAACTCTATACTCTAAAGCCTGTCCAGGATCTGAGCTGGTTGTGCTATATATACAAATTCTGTGTTAAGAATGATGCGCTGCTAGTCACTGTATCTATCACATGTTCCTACTTTCTTTAGAATGAAAATTGAAATATCTGACTTTCGGAACAGGATTCGGCTTTGGCCTGTGAAGATCATTCTTTCTAGCAGAGCACACCTCTGAACAAGCCGACAACATTGAAATGATGATTACTGTAAATTTTGTAGGGGGATAGAAAAATGCGCTGTTCCCGGTATGCATTTTAATTGCAGTTTCTAAAATTAAAACTCTGGAAAAACTTGTGTTGTTTCTGCACTAAACATTATGTTTGCAGAAATTAGATGGCTCAAAGCATCACCCAATCTGTATTTTCTGGATGAAAAATAAACACGGAAACATTACAAAATATGGGACATTTTCGACACTTCTATGAAAACACTTGACAAAAATAACATCTCATCCAAAGCATCTCCGTACTGAGTCACTGGCAGAGATATCTGTAATATCAGAGGAAATTCTGTACCGTACAATATCTTCAACAATTTTCTTCAAATCCCTCAATGTTTTTTACTCATTACTCTTAATAAGTCCACATCTTTCACTGGCCCTGGATGGACAGATTACGTCACATCTTATATATCAAAACAACTACTAAAACTAAGATACAGAGAAGAAGCAATACATACTGATGTTGTACACTGTGGTTATAAACTCCACTTTACTGCTCTTACATGTTTCCAGTTTGTAGCTTCACATGTGATGGTATTATGTTGATCCATCTACAGTTCCACTTGAATAGAAAAATCCATTTATAGAGTGTAGTGGCTGTTGCTTGAGCACACGACTAGGCGGCAATATTTGAACATCCGGTGGTAGGTGGTTGAATATCTTCAGGGCTGCCGTGAGAAAACTGTCCAGTGTCTTACTTAGGTGACAGCTTGGAATATCAATGTTGGCCTTATTTAGTGTCATAGTTGTGAACTTTTGTCGCTTGCAAAAGAATGCTCGATTTTCTTTTACATAGACAAAAGAGTTGAAAACATACTGACTACATATTGTCATTATTCCCAACTGCTTCAGAATGGATCTACAGTGGAAAAATATCTTGCTTGAAGATATTTTATTAGTGACTTCTTTTGTTGCGGCAATATGTTTTTATTTCCAGTAGTGTCCCCTCCAGGAGCCATTCATATGAAACAGTGCATAATATATTATAATTAAGTACTGGTCTGTTATCACACATTTGATCTTCCTGTGTTCGTCCACATCTGCTTATTGTTAATTGTGAGTTTGACACTATTGACATTTGCTGTGGGTCCACAGTCACCAAGGCCGCATAATATCTTTTGGGTTTTATCTTCATTTAATTTCATTTCGTTTTCTTTGAACCACTTTTTATGTGCTTCAAACAAAGTTGAGCAACCTTTAGTGCCTCAGCGCAGTTTCTACTCTTAGTCATTAATGTATCACCTACAAAGAACAGGCTATGACCATCACAACTTAACTCAGTGACAAACATTAAAAGAGCAGAGGCCCATATACAGAGCCCTGGGTTACACCATCTTCAAGTGGCATTTCATTAGACATCACTCCCTGGATTCAAACGCTCTGCCATCTCTCTCTTAGCTAAGATGACAAGTTCTCAAAAATGATACTCTTTATACCATAAGGTTTTAATTTTTCCAGCATTATATTACACTTAGATCACAAAGAATTAAAGCCACGCAGTTCTGCCTCCAAATGCATCCATTATTTTGGTTATTATGCCGATCGTTGCAATAAATATAGATTTCCCACTTCTAAATCCATCTTGGTTATCTGCGAAGAAGTTTCTCCCTTCAAAATAATTTCTTCATTATAGTTCCAATCGCTTTTGCTAGTATAGGTATTACAGAAATTGGTCTATAGCTGGATGGACTGTTAGGATCATCTTTTTATACACTAACACTGGCTTTCTCAATTTTAAGAAGTCTGTATTAGTATCAACCTGAAAGCATTGGTTATTGGCAGCATTAAAAGGTTCAGCAATATCAGGTACAGTATCCTTAGCCCCAAAGGCCAACAAAGATGGTTAGGAAGCCCGATATTTTGTGGTGGTTTTTGCTTGATACAGAACTACCAGTACTATTTGAGAGTGATCAATTAAATAATATCATCTGCAGTATCATTGTTCTTCTCAGTCCTGGGCTAGTGGAGCAGATTTTCATATATTCATAAAATCAGCATTAGATTTGTCACATATGTATTCAACCATCTTCTCCAAAACCTTCAGTGTTTGTTACCCACTGGAGCAGAAGGGTAACACAGATAACTAGGAAGTGTAACGTTTTGCGGTTGCTGTGGCTTGTGTGAATCATGTGGAAAATTTTATGCATTTAGAAGCAAAAATTCAGCTTTCTATCAGGCAGCTGTTGTCTTGCCCATTAATACCATAGCTAACAGACTTCTTTTGTTGTAGTCTAATGTATCCTAACTGAAAAACCTTGGGGAGTCAGATTACATATTTTGAAACCCATTGAATTGTTGATTCATTATGGCTTCTCTTCCATATCATAATTTCCTTAGGTTTTTTTCCATTTCGTACCAGAATCTCATTAATAAATAAATGGCCTTCAGTGACAAACTAATGAATTATCTTGTTGAACACCCACAGTCATATAAAACCAGAATAGAATCATTGTGTATAAGGTTTGAAAAATAAGGGAAAAGATTTGTTACTGCAGAATGTACAAAATCATTCATATATTTGAACAACAATCTGCAACTTCATTGGCTGCTTTCTTGGTGTCCCCCTTCATTAGTGAAGCGAAAAGAACTCAGATTTGTGATTCCGTCTACCAACTGGAGCAGAAACCACATGAGCTGCTAGCTTGTTTCTACAGTCATTCCAGTTTCCTATGGTCCTACATCTTCTAGATGAGACACCAGACTAGTGTACGATCTACACTCATTGTATGCTGACCCTGGACAAGTCAATTACTGCCATAAAATAAGTTAAGAACAATTCTAGACTTAAGTGATTTCTGCAATCATCGATTCAAAGGTTTGACATGCATAGTCATCAGTATTTTCTATGCTGTCTGTACATAGAAACAAAAACGTCTATAGTATGATTAAAACTACTTGCTAGTTGATACGTCAAGCCTTGGAACTTAGTTTCTGAAGTCATAGTTCTCAAAATCATACACAAACAGTCTGCCATTGCTAAATTGCCACAGCGGATTGTCACTACACTTGCAGTTTTTGAGTAATGCTGAGTGCACACAAAATCTGTTATTGGGCACTGCTGACCACTCATTTAACTGTCAGCGCAGAGTGTAAGCATGCATTCTGCTAATGATGGCAACGTATTTCCTGTTGTCAGAGCTTTAGTTCAGGCATAACGGGAGTGTCAAAATGTTAATGCAGTAGCACTAAGTGACAAACGTGAAGTAGAAATAATTTTAAACAGAATTTAGTTACATGATGGTATGTTTGCCTTCACTGGCATATTTAGTAATCTAGGAATGCCCACACAAGGCTGCTTAGTTCCCCAAACAGAAGTTATTTTGCAATCTGCAGGCTGTACCACTTACTGATGACTCCAAAGTCTCTTCAGGAAACTTCCCCTAAGCAGGGCTCAGCTTGCTGCTTACTTTGGAGAGAAATTATACAAATGTAGAATCATATTAATTGTAGTTTCCAGAAGGGTAAATGGTTTGACAATAGAGAGGGTGTGATACAAATAACCCATAGTCCTGATTACAATTGCAACAAACATATCAATAGTGCCAATTGTATAATGGTATGTTCAGAATTTTATGATTTGAATTCACTAATCAAAGAAATTATAAATACATGTACCATAACTATTTGAAACTTACCTTCATATCTAGTTTATTTTGAAAGCCAGCAATTTGTGGCAGAAAAATGAATACGTTAAGGTTTGAAGCAGTATCACACTCAAACTGCAGTTAACCTAGACAAGGTTCAGATACAAGGGAAATGGTGTATTTAAAGATTTCGTAAAAGTGTCTCATTTATGACAGGTTAGCTTGCATTTGAAAATTGCTATCATGACAATACTTCCCTGTGCAGCTTCAGGTAAGAAAGACTTTGCAATTTACCATGAGACAGAACTGAACTGTGTAAAGATGCTTGAAGAGTGATCATGGATTGACCGCCACGTGAATACGAAAAAAAAACACATTTTGCAGCAAAAAAGTAACCATCACTGTGAAAAGAATTCCCTTCAGTTTGTAATGTAAACAGAACACCTTTTTCTTTCTACTTATCAACTATGAATGATTGTGTTGTAATATCTCTCTTTCAGTAGCTCATAAGTATCATTCCACTTCTCTGTACATTATAATTCCTTTACCTCAATTTTCAAAATGTTCTTTTTTAAAAAGTCATTTGCTAAACAATGGGAACATTAATTCCAGTTTTTTCTGCAGTTTATTCACTCACTGGATGACTGACTACAACTTATTTTCGAAGAGCACTACTTTTACTCTGTTCATTGGGATGTTAGTGTTCAGCATTGATCCATTTTGACAACATATTATTCCAAAGGATATGAAGGACTACAATAATAATTAGAAATACAATTAAAAAGAAGATACTTCAAAAATGATAAATGTTCACTATTGTACCACTCTGCGAACTCTCTCATTCTATACTTTGATGTACAATTATGTTGTTGTTTTCTGGCAGTTATTTGATGTGATAAATGGACAACAAAAATGTATATTCAACCTCTGTTGGCCCATCACGGCCAGGGGACATCGGCTGGTTAATACTATTTAAATTATGTTCCTACCCAAATTCGAAACAGTTAACTCGACATATTCACTGTGTGTATAACGTGAGGAAAGGTAAGAAAAGTGCATCAGCTCAATTGTGTGTTGTACATAGAAGAAAAATAAACAATAAAGTAATATTGATGTGAACTGTAACATGCTGGAAGAACGTAACCTGGTCCAGACTCTGAATGGTTGTTATTATGGAATCTTAATATTTGGATTTTACTATTCACGTACTAATAATGTCACTGAACTGTATGGACCCACAAAAATGGAAAAAAAAACTGTAGAAAAAAGGTTGCTAGATAAATAAATTAAAAAATAATTCTAAAATAAAGTGCTCCATGTGAGAAGTTACATGGCCTATATTACAGTCATGATTTAGTTTTAATCAAGATAGACTGTGATAATATTTGTAAATAAGATTAACAATTCTTTATGCATTAAACAATCACCACTGAACTGAAAACATGAAACTGCCAATTTGACTCCTTTAGTATCTTCTATACTAAAGTTAACAAGGCAATAAATTTTATTTTATTATGCATGCTATCATTATTCCTAAAACCAACTACATTCTTTGGAAGAATAACAGCTGACTCATGGTAAAAATCAATGTCTCAGTTGAAGAATTTTTCCCACAATTCTCTCAAGCATATCACATTGTTATTACTGCTCTCTAGCTAATTTTTGATTATGAATGTAGTAGCAGCTTCTTATTAATATCATTTCTTATTAACGTCAGCAGTTCAGTGTCACAATATAGTGAAGTCACAATGACAAGAGGTTATTGTATAACTACATAAAAGTCAAATGACATTAGCACTTCCTACTTGTAACATTATTGATGATTACATACAGTGTGTGACCTGCCACTGCACACAAATCTCTCATGAACGTAGAAACAGCTTCTTATTAATTGCACGTCTTATTAATGTCATTAGTTCAGCATCACAATATGGTGAATTCACAATGACAAGAGTTTATTGTATAACTACATAAAATTCAAATGACATCAGCAGTTCCTACTTGTAACATTAATGATGATTGCATACAGTGTGTGACATGCCACTGCACACAAATCTCTCATTATTTTCATCATTATCAAAATTGTTAAAATGATGGTAACTGAGTTTTGGGGGTATGGTGCTAATTTCTGTGACCTACCTTAATGCTGTTAAACCATTTTATTTCTCAGTATAATAATACACATATAGACACGTACATAGACAAAGTAGTTACAAAATCAATTTATATAATAAATGGGTAGTTTGTCTCTTGAGGAGGTGGCATTCTCATATGGGATGACTATCCAAAACATCACTTTCTGCTGTACCTCTCCCAGCCCACTGATGTTCATGGCTGCGCAAAGCTTCTGGAATGCCAGGAATTTTTCAAACTGGAGGGTGGTGCCCAGCCAGCTGCCCAATGGAATGTCAAGGCCAACCCCACATACCTGCACCCCATGTGTTGTAGGGACATCACAGTAGCCAACAGGAGTACCAGCCAAGAAGCAGAAGCAATTTCTGACAGGAGTTCAGTGTCAAGGGCTTCAAAGGCACCAATTCTGGTACACAATCTTGCTTTTTGCGGGTTATGAAAAAACTTTCAGTTAATACATTCTACCAAATTATAAAACACCCTATAAAGAAAAGTAACAAACTTCTAATACGAAACAATGGAAAGTCTTGGTTAGAATATCAACAATATTATGAAAAGATTGCTACTCATCATAAAGATTACATGTTGAGATGCAGACAGATGCAACAAAAAGATTGTTAGACACTTAGGTTTCAGCCAAAGGCTTCTTCAGAAAGGAAACTAAAACACACACACATTCACACAAGTAACTGCACCTCATGCATACGTGACCACTCTCTCTGAACGCTGCAGCTGGAATGCAAAGGCGTAATGTCAGGCAGAATAAGCAATATGGAATGGGGAAGGGAAGGGGGAGGGTTAGCAGGATCCTGGTGGGTGTGAGGACCCAGCGAGTGCTACCTGACGGAGCATGCAGGGAGTAGATGGTGTCCAGGCAAGGTTACCTGGTGTGGTATTGGGAGATTGTGGGGGAGGGCAGGGTAGGATGGGAAGAGGAAAAGGAGATCAGCAGAGAGGGAAAAGACTGGTGGCAATGACATACAGTGGAGCACAGTGAGCGTGGGAGACATGAATCGGGAGGAGGTGACAGGACAGAGAGGGTGAAAACTGTTGGGAGGAATTTGTGAGGACAGTAGGTTACCTTCTGCTGAGGCTGTGATTATTTCAGGAGCAGAGAATGTCTTGCATGGATAACCCCCATCTGAGAAGTTCATAGAAGCTGAAAGTGAGGGAGGCAGAGGGAAAGGGGGGGGGTGGAGATCCAGGTGGTCCAGGTTGTGAGGCAGCCATAGAAATCATGAATATTACATTCAACTGCATATGCCACAGGGTGGCACATTTTATTCTTGACCACAGTTTGGCAGTGGCCATTATTCCTGGTAGTCAGCTGGTTGGTAACATACCAATATAAAAAGCTACGCAATGATAGCAGCAGAGCTGGTAAATAACATGGCTGCTTCTGATGGTGTAGGACAAACCTGTGACAGGACTGGAATAGGACATGCTGGGTGGGTGGATTGGGTAGGTCTTTCACCCGGGTCTTCCACAGGGATATGATCTCCATGGCGAGGCGCAGAGTTTAGGAGTGGCGTACTGATGGACTAGGATGTTGTGGAGGTTGGGTGAACATCCTAGGTGTTGACTTCTTCCTCTCTGACGGCTCCATTCACACCTCTCTCCACATCAAACCACTGACGGCCAACAGTACCTGCATTTCCATAGCTGCCATCCCTTACACACTAAAAAATACCTCCCATACAGCCTCGTCACCTGGGAATGGTGTATCTGCAATGACAAGAACTCTCTTGTCCAGTATGTTGAAGATCTCACAAAGGCCTTCACAGACACGCACTATCCCCCAGATTTTCTGTGCCATATCTCCATAACCCCCCCCCCCAATACCTCCTAACACCCCCAAAAACCAGCTACAAAGGAGTACCCACTTTATCACTTTATTACCTAATACTGCTATGAACTGGAACAACTGAACTACATTCTTCTAAGATCTTCGATTATGTATTATCATGCCCTGAAATGAGGGACATCCTATCCAAGATCCTTCCCACCCTCCTAACGTGGTGTTCTGTCACTGGGATTAAAGTATATTGTGCTAGAGAAAATTGATAGAGGGCAGATTGGAAAAAAGAGTGTAAACTGCATTTACAAACATATCGCAAAGTGCTGAATTTCAATAACAGTAGAGCAGACACATTTTGGTGAAAAAATCCACACAGAATGAAACAAGAGTAATCTGGTGGCATATTCAACAATTGAAGATGTAAACATCAAAACTGTTGGTCACCAAAATAATTTTCCAACAGTGTAAAAATATGTAGAACTGTCAATAAACGAGTGAATACAGATAAATTACAACTGAGTCAGTGGGTTGGAAAAGGGATCATGTCCACTTTTTTTCTAAGTACATTTGCCGACAGTAACTGATCTTCATATCTGTATGGATTCTTTGGGACAATAAGGGGTCATATCTCAGCAACAGAAGTGCTTGTTAGATGGGTACTGAGTTAGAGAAGGGGTTATGTCCAGGTAAACAAGTGTATGGCACACCTGTTCAAATAGTGGACCTGTTCCAATAAAAAAGAAGAAACTAGACAATGTATAGAACATTCTACAACACATAACTGATAAGTAGAAAGCATCCTGCAACGGTAGCTGATAGTAGCCAGCAAAGAATGGACAAGCTAAAGATGAAGCATATCCACCATAGTTTGCTTTGCTCTGTTTTGATTGTGGCTGTATTTTGGGTACATTATTCATAATGTTCATAACACTCTCTTTTATTGCTGCAATGGGTATGAATAATATCAGCTTTCATAATGCAATCCTTCCACTGTAAGCAGAATGCTGGCTGCCTCATCACCATCGTCTGGAAAAAGCTCACCTCCAGTACATTCATACTGGATGACTGACCACACTTGGCGGCTAAAGTATGTTGTAATGGCATATTTTGCTTCACCATGGGGCTAACTGCTACACAGCAACTCAATGACATCATACTTAAACAATCTGTGGAGTAAACAATTTTTTGTGTCTCCTGGAAAATTTATCCTCCCGGGACATGACCCTTTTTCCAATTCACCAATTCAGTTGCAGCAACAAGCAAATATGTCACAGACAGATACTAGCCGACCCGTGTGGCCGAGCAGTTCTAGGCGCTTCAGTCTGCAACCGCGCGACCGCTACGGTCGCAGGTTTGAATCCTGCCTCGGGCATGGATGTGTGTGATGTCCTTAGGTTAGTTAGGTTTGAGTAGTTCTAAGTTCTAGGGGACTGATGACCTCAGATGTTAAGTCCCAAAGAGCTCAGAGCCACTTGAACCTTTTGAGCAGATATTAGTTTCAGAAATGTAATCACAAGGCTACAAAAACCATTAGCTTGCTAGAAGAGGCACTTTTTGGTTATGCTGATCTGTTAACTTGGGTCGTTAATTCTGTATCCTGAGAAAGATAAATATGTTGAAGCAGTAGCCATTGATAAAAATTGTGATAAGCTAATGACCTCTAATTACATCTTTTACAGTCCTAACTTGTCCTATTATTGAGAATGTGTTCTATAATGAAGTACTGCCCCACTTTACTGAGAACGTCTTGCTAATGTCCTCTTAGTTTTCTTTTGTAGCGCAGTTTGTGCTGACAAAGCATTATATGACCTCAGAAATTAAATCCTGGAAGAGCAAACAACACAGATTATACTATTGTTATTTTTTGCGACAACCTGCATCACAGGAGTATTATTACATTTAAATTGGGGGAGTGTGAAATACGGAATACCACAAGGCTTGGTATTGGATCCATTCCTGTTCTTCAATTAAAAGTGAAAAACTTCCAAAATACTTCAAATCATCATTTTTAAATGAGGATTTTCAGTAATGACAAGCAATTTGATAAAGGCTAAAATGCAACGATGTGAGACAAAATTCAGTTGATAGTTGAACAGGCCTGCAATTGATCATATCAAATCTCTGGAGATCAATTTCAAATGAGAAATTGTATCTTACTGAAAATATATCCCTTGAGAAAAAATGAAGTGTAGCAGCGAGAAGACATGGTCGGATGTCAATGCCACTTTGCAGATATATACACTATTGACAGATAAGTGAATGATTACAGTTGCAGTTCTCTTTGACAGGTACAATGGCCACCAGAGTCCATTCGTTTGTTCAAGACCAAGACCTTGCTCTGTGTAAGAATAAGGAAGCATTGTTAAACGGCAAATCAGTGCCGGGATATAACCCACAACAGGATGTATTGTGTTATCAGGGCAAGCAGGATAATCTGGCCAAGATTTGTCTTCTGGGAAGCATGGTTCCCGTCATTTTCCATTACTTTCTTAAGACTGTGGTTGGAGGCCATTTTGGAATCGGTAGAATCCTTAGCAAGGTTAGGGAATTTCTTAATTGGTCCACCTTTTACAGGATAAATGGCGTTTGGAGGGGGAAGTGCTGTAACTGTAAAATTCCTAAATCCAATTTCAAGACTCGTAGGGGATTTTTACTATCTTCTGTAAATTATTTCGAGCCCCAGCCATGCACTCGTGACGAAAGTCATTATATCTTGGTCGTGGTTGATGCCTCTTCCAGATTTGTCTGGCTCGTATCCAGTGGCAGGGTGATCGCCGGGTTCATTATTCGCCATTTGTCTGGGATATTTTTCATATTTGGCCCTCCCCGTACCACTGTCACTGGCTACGCTCCTCCCGTCCTCTCACAGAAGCTTAAAAGATTTTGCTACGGCAATGTGATAACTCACTCCACGACTATGCTGAACTGTCTGCAAGCTTCATTTATGGAGAGACTGAATTGCAATCTGAAGGCAGCCTCAATTATTTTCCATTCTCATTCACGCCACAAGTGCGATTATTCAGTACGTGGCATATTTGGCATTTAATTCCGCCAAACATGTAGCCCTTGAAGCTACCTCCACTTCCTTGATGTTTGATCGTCGTCTCATGTTCCCCTTGCCCAACCTGTGATCTGTTAATGACCTGCTCCTTGAGGAAATGACAGCTAGCCTGATTAAGGCGACGAAATACTAGTGTCACACACAAGATGCAGGCTTCCCATTACAACCTTGGGGAAAGCGAGTTTAAAGTGATTGTTAGTGATAAGGTTTCGCCTAAAACCTTGCTCCCAGGGCTCAAGGTAAGGCCCAAATTTCTGATAAATTGACAGCTTACTTTGTAGGACCTCGTGACGTTATCCAGGTTCTTAACCCAGTCACCCTATTGGTACGTAACATTGCTACTGGGAAGTTTTCTGGAGTACATGTCTCCACGATCAAGGGAGGAAGCTAAATTTTCTGTTCGAGATAAATTGGCGGATGGGCTGTGATGAGGTTGTGGTGGGGAAGGATGAGCCGCGGCTCTCGATTCGATATATCGATATATCGCTAGAGGGCCGGTTCGCTATCCTTGCATGCAAAACCGGCTGACTGATTGTACGAGAGAAGTGCGAGAGAGGGTGTGAGTGGTACGTCGGCAACGAGTGAGGCCACGGGGTACAGAGGGGGCGCCACACCGTGAAGAGTAGAGGCAGCGAGGGACTTGGGAGCCGACGCTGCGAGTGGCCGAGGAGGCGGCATGTGCCCTGGTCTGTGGGGCTGCTGCCTCCGTGTTGGCGCGTGTGGCGTCTGGACGCCGATGCCACTGCTGGGATGAGCGACAACCTTCAGCCGCTAATTTCCATCCAGGACTTCTCGGCATCCTGTGTGGCCAATTCCAGTTCCTGAATCTGGAGAGACGTTTCGTCTGATAAGCACTTATTTACACGTAAAGGACAACGTACTGCGCTGCTTTGAAGTTCTAGTGGAGCATACGGACAAGAATTCTACAATTTTTTGAGACGTAATAAGCCAGCACTTAAGGCAGCCGATGTTCCAAAGCAGTATAGTATGTGATAGTCAAAATGTTATATACTGTATTTCGGACTGTTAGACAGATCGTTGCACCGTCTAAGCCTCATATTCTACCTTGAGTTTAGGGGCGATATTGATGTTCCGGAAACATTGTTAACTGTCTGACTTGTGGCTGAGTTCCCAGTTTCTTGTAACTTAATTTCAAACCATTGTTATTGTGTACGGACAGTATTTATGTGGACCAAAAAAGGAACGTCACTCTCATTTCGCTCAAGTGGAACCGGTTTGTTGCGCATTTGTAATTGTCCATCCTTGTGTTTAACAGTTTGTTGATTTAGAATTTTATCCTACGTCATCTCCCCAGTTCACAGGCGAGAGTTCAGGGCAGGTTTCCGCTCCCCTGGTCGGCCGCGGGTCTGGCGCTGCTGTCTTAGGTACCGACCGACCGCCGTGCCGGTGTTCGAAAAGGCCGAACCACCTCACGTCGGTCTGCTGACACCTTGAGTTCGGAGCTGTAAAACAGTAACAACTTTATTGTATGTATCTTACTTTCTTAAACACATCTGGCTTTATTCTGATGGCTCTTACAGTTTAAGTTGGGAGATTACTTCGCACAAACCTGTTGGTATTTAATTAATCATTTAATGAGCGCCATGGCGCGTTTTGATCTAAAATACTTTGTAACCTGAGTTGCTATCAATTAAAGACTTAGTAAGCGCTGTGGGGCATGCTCCTTAATTAAAATTATTAATTCGAAGGTTATTAATAATTTGCTAAGCACCAGGCGCAATTTTTCTAAAATTGCAAATATTATTAAAATTATTTTGAAAATAAAAGTTGCTATTGACAGATAGTTCAGTAAGCGCTAGCTGCAAGCTTTCTTAAATCTAAACTTTACTGAAATTCTTACTAACATCTGTTTTACAGTGTGTCGTGACGTATTTTTCTTAGCTAAAAAATGTTTACTGTCTAGTTAGAATTTCATGTGGGAAGAAATTTGCTTTTTTTGTGTCCACGCAATCACTGGTTAAACTGGTACAAATAAATTGTCATCATGCAAAATTCAATGTTGATGCTGTTGCTGGGTTAACCCTCCCACTCCACAGTTTTGTGTGTTGACCTGTCCCAATGACAGCTATTTCATTTAGCAATTGTGAAGCATTGCCAGGTTCACTACTCCATGAAACATGAAAACGTTTCTATAAGTCTTTCTCACATTCACAGTCCCAGATTTGCACCTGGAGATCAAAAGTGGAAATAATTTTTTTTCCGACGTAAGTCAGTTCCAAGTAAACGCATTAGAATATCTACCAAGTTTCACTGCCGTACGATAATTACAGTCCACACTGCACTCTACGAGCAGCTGCACTTTAGTTCTAACCATCTGGTATTTTCCACTCAATATTTCCACTGCGTCAGACAAGGAAACATGAACTTCACAAATGTAAGGTACATAGTAACACAAAGAAAATTTGTAGAACTTACTATAGTAATATTGTGCTACAATTAAATTATTTGAATACTTTGGAATTTACTATTAGTGATAGAGTTACTTTGCTTTTATGTATAGGCTTTTAAATTTTATCTACACTACTCGCCATTAAAATTGCTCCGCCAGGAAGAAATGCTGATGATAAACGGGTATTAATTGGACAACGATATTATACTAGAACTGACATGTGATTACATTTTCACGCAATTAGGGTGCATAGATCCTGAAAAATCAGTACCCAGAACAACCACCACCGGCCGTAGTAACCATCCGTGGGGCCGAGCGGTTCTAGGCGCTTCAGTCTGGAACCGCGCGACCGCTGCGGACGCAGGTTCGAATCCTGCCTCGGGCATGGATGTGTGTGATGTCCTTAAGTTAGTTAGGTTTAAGTAGTTCTAAGTTCTATGGCACTGAAGACCTGAGATGTTAAGTCCCATAGTGCTCAGAGCCATTTGAACCATTTTTTGGTCGTAATAACGGCCTTGATATGCCTGGTGGTGGTTAGTGTTTAACGTCCCGTCGACAACGAGGTCATTAGAGACGGAGCGCAAGCTCGGGTTAGGGAAGGATTGGGAAGGAAATCGGCCGTGCCCTTTCAAAGGAACCATCCCGGCATTTGCCTTAAACGATTTAGGGAAATCACGGAAAACCTAAATCAGGATGGCTGGAGACGGGATTGAACCGTCGTCCTCCCGAATGCGAGTCCAGTGTGCTACCACTGCGCCACCTCGCTCGGTGATATGCCTGGGCATTGAGTCAAACAGAGCCTGGATTCGGAAGATTGCAGCCTCTGGTGTAGACGTCGATCTACTCGCGAAACAATTATTGTAATCCACTAAACATTGGTAATAATATTTTAAAATACAATGGTTCTGTACCTACAAGAAGAACAATTTTTGAGAAAAAGATATCACAGAACATGTCCCGTTTATTCGATGCAATACATAGTTTACAATTAGCGTCTCTCCAACAGTCCATTCTTTTTTCGTTTGGTGATTGAAATTCATTTTAGTTGGTCTGTGTTAATGAAAGGTAATTTATACATTTTGAAATATACTCTAGTCAATAACCGTTACATTCAAGCATCATAATTCGACCCTTACGCAACTTCTGATGTTATTTATGTCTTTACTGCTATGTTGCTCATTAAATACTGACACAGTAACTGATACACATGTGCATGGACCCCTGTTCACAAATTGTTAGAGGAGTCTTTTGAGTGCACGCTAAGGCGAATGTTACATTCACATTTGACCAAGTGCAATTACGTTGCTTATTGCTAAAGTACTGTCTTTCTCTAACCTTTGTGGGACCATATCTTTTATGTGTAGAGAAATTACTAGCGAGTAGGGCTTACATATTAATATGTTAGGTTGATTTCATAAAACGAGGGTTGTGCATAACAGTACTGAAGTGGTAAGTGTGTACTGGTATATTTTTATAGTTTATATTTGCGTTCAGTTGGGATGGGCAAATGTTCCTGTGCCTTGCTGCAAAAGGAACTTGTAGTTGTACTGAATGGTCAGATATGAGTTTCTAGCTCATTACGTCCTGCAGAGATTCTTTGTCATGTTGGTGGAATTTAAGATTTTTTGAATGTTTAGTACGAAAGTTATATTTTGGAACTGTGAATAGCTCACGGAAATTGTCAGGATTGGCAAAGTTAGTGATACTGGTAGATGAAGTTTTTCAGATAGTGATGTTTCGGTAGGTGGAACTTGCTGAGTGATACTACTGAGATTGGATTATAATTTCTGATCTTGTGTAATCACTACTAACTTAGTTTCGCATTAAGAAAAAGTTTCTGGTAAATAAATCTGGAACTGCAAGCGTCATTGGAGATCTACACTCCTGGAAATTGAAATAAGAACACCGTGAATTCATTGTCCCAGGAAGGGGAAACTTTATTGACACATTCCTGGGGTCAGATACATCACATGATCACACTGACAGAACCACAGGCACATAGACACAGGCAACAGAGCATGCACAATGTCGGCACTAGTACAGTGTATATCCACCTTTCGCAGCAATGCAGGCTGCTATTCTCCCATGGAGACGATCGTAGAGATGCTGGATGTAGTCCTGTGGAACGGCTTGCCGTGCCATTTCCACCTGGCGCCTCAGTTGGACCAGCGTTCGTGCTGGACGTGCAGACCGCGTGAGACGACGCTTCATCCAGTCCCAAACATCCTCAATGGGGGACAGATCCGGAGATCTTGCTGGCCAGGGTAGTTGACTTACACCTTCTAGAGCACGTTGGGTGGCACGGGATACATGCGGACGTGCATTGTCCTGTTGGAACAGCAAGTTCCCTTGCCGGTCTAGGAATGGTAGAACGATGGGTTCCATGACGGTTTGGATGTACCGTGCACTATTCAGTGTCCCCTCGACGATCACCAGTGGTGTACGGAGATCGCTCCCCACACCATGATGCCGGGTGTTGGCCCTGTGTGCCTCGGTCGTATGCAGTCCTGATTGTGGCGCTCACCTGCACGGCGCCAAACACGCATACGACCATCATTAGCACCAAGGCAGAAGCGACTCTCATCGCTGAAGACGACACGTCTCCATTCGTCCCTCCATTCACGCCTGTCGCGACACCACTGGAGGCGGGCTGCACGATGTTGGGGCGTGAGCGGAAGACGGCCTAACGGTGTGCGGGACCGTAGCCCAGCTTCATGGAGACGGTTGCGAATGGTCCTCGCCGATACCCCAGGAGCAACAGTGTCCCTAATTTGCTGGGAAGTGGCGGTGCGGTCCCCTACGGCACTGCGTAGGATCCTACGGTCTTGGCGTGCATCCGTGCGTCGCTGCGGTCCGGTCCCAGGTCGACGGGCACGTGCACCTTCCGCCGACCACTGGCGACAACATCGATGTACTGTGGAGACCTCACGCCCCACGTGTTGAGCAATTCGGCGGTACGTCCACCCGGCCTCCCGCATGCCCACTATACGCCCTCGCTCAAAGTCCGTCAACTGCACATACGGTTCACGTCCACGCTGTCGCGGCATGCTACCAGTGTTAAAGACTGCGATGGAGCTCCGTATGCCACGGCAAACTGGCTGACACTGACGGCGGCGGTGCACAAATGCTGCGCAGCTAGCGCCATTCGACGGCCAACACCGCGGTTCCTGGTGTGTCCGCTGTGCCGTGCGTATGATCATTGCTTGTACAGCCCTCTCGCAGTGTCCGGAGCAAGTATGGTGGGTCTGACACACCGGTGTCAATGTGTTCTTTTTTCCATTTCCAGGAGTGTATATTGATGTCCTGAGTACAAAGATTGTTTCTGGAAATTGTATGAAGTATTGCTGTCTTTGAAATGTACCCAACTGTATGGGATCCTATCCTAAAAAGTCTCCACACTAATTTATTGGAACTGTGTCTGTGCCACTGAGCATTCTTACCGACCTGCAGTTCATCTGTTGCCTGTTGGTGGTTGTAGTACACGTAACGAAACTTTTTACTAGCTTTCTGTTGGCCGTTGTAACACACCAGTTTAATTAGAATTGAGCAGTAGGAGTAAGTATGACTGCCAATTTCATCGTTTTACTTTGCAGTGGTGGAAGTTTCAGCATAGCAGAGTGGCGATTTCGACCAGTCCCCACCCTTCAATCCTTTGGCCCTTCCGCCTCCCCACCCTCACGATGATATTAACTGTGATATTGAAGAGTTGAGTTCATAATTTTCAAATTTTTAAAAATGCTAAATGCGCACATTGTGATACATGGATTTAATGACATCACTAAATTTAGTTCTCCAGAGGAATTGTATTCTGAACTTTGTAAGTGTTGTCAAATGAGCAGGTTAATGTTAGAAATCCAAAGCGTCTCAGACTACTAATACTTATTGCATACTACCTGTGTCTGATATTACCGTCATGCTAATTTATTACTCTTCCTTTTACCGCGCACCTGTGGAGAAACTAATATTATTTTGTTTTGGGTAGGTGGACTGGATTCAGCTTAGTATAGTTTATGTTACTCCACTCCCTGAGTTATCCCTCTTCAGAAGTTCGTTTGGAAATTTTTATGGTATGAAAGTTCCATGTTACAACAACAGACTGCACTGGACTACAAAGAAATGATAAAACTAAAAAGATTCATAGCACTTGAGGAGGGAAATCTTAGACAATTATAACTGTCAATAACTAGTAGAAAAGAATTGCAAGAGCAGGAGGACAATGTTTGTGGAAGAAGGGAACAATCTGAGTTACATGATAGGCTAGGAGCTGCTCCAAGTCAGACTATAGCGAGTGAGGTCAACAAACAAGTAGTCATGTAACAGCTTTGTAATAGCTTGAACATGAAGTAGATGTATTGAAGGTCAATACAGAAAACAGAATTTCAAGAAACAGAGAATTTTGATGAACTTTCTACTGCTGCAGCCAAACTGGCTGCTAGTTGTAAGCGGAGCTCAGATATACAGCGTGGTCCATTGATAGTGAACGGGCCAAATATCTCACGAAATAAGCATCAAACAAAAAAACTACAAAGAACGAAACTCGTCTAGCTTGAAGGGGGAAACCAGATGGCGCTATGGTTGGCGCGCTAGATGGCGCTGCCATAGGTCAATCGGATATCAAACTTTTTTATTTTTTTAAATAGGAACCCCCATTTTTATTACATATTCGTGTAGTACGTAAAGAAATATGAATGTTTTAGTTGGACCACATTTTTGCTTTGTCATAGATGGCGCTGTAATAGTCACAAACATGTGGCTCACAATTTTAGACGAACAGTTGGTAACAGCTAGGTTTTTTAAATTAAAATACAGAACGTAGGTACGTTTCAGCATTATATTTCGGTTGTTCCAATGTGATACATGTATCTTTGTGAACTTATCTTTTTGTGAGAACGCATGCTGTTACAGTGTGATTACCTGTAAATACCACATTAATGCAATAAATGCTCAAAATTATGTCCGTCAACCTCAATGCATTTGGCAATACGTGTAACGACATTCCTCTCAACAGCGAGCAGTTCGCTTTCCGTAATGTTCTCACATGCATTGACACAGCGCTGACGCATGTTGTCAGGAGTTGTCGGTGGATCACGATAGCAAATATCCTTCAACTTTCCCCACAGAAAGAAATCCGGGGACGTCAGATCCGGTGAAAGTGCGGGCCATGGTATGGTGCTTCGACGACCAATCCACCTGTCATGAAATATGCTATTCAATGCTGCTTCAACCGCACGCGAGCTATATGCCGGACATCCATCATGTTGGAAGTACATCGCCGTTCTGTCATGCAGTGAAACATCTTGTAGTAACATCGGTAGAACATTATGTAGGAAATCAGCATACATTGCACCATTTAGACTGCCATCGATAAAATGGGAGCCAATTATCCTTCCTCCCATAATGCTGCACCATACATTAACCCGCCAAGGTCGCTAATGTTCCACTTGTCGCAGCAATCGTGGATTTTCCGTTGCCCAGTAGTGCGTATTATGCCGGTTTACGTTACCGCTGTTGGTGAATGACGCTTCGTCGCTAAATAGAACGCGTGCAAAAAATCTTCATCGTCCCGTAATTTCTCTTGTGCCCAGTGGCAGAACTGCACACGACGTTCAAAGTCGTCGCCATGCAATTCCTGCTTCATAGAAATATGATATGGGTGCAATCGATGTTGATGTAGCATTCTCAACACAGACGTTTTTGAGATTCCCGATTCTCGTGCAGTTTGTCTGCTGCTGATGTGCGGATTAGCCGCGACAGCAGCTAAATCACCTACTTGGGCATCATCATTTATTGCAGGTTCTGGTTGACGTTACACATGTGGTTGAACACTTCCTGTTTCCTTAAATAACGTAACTATCCGACGAACCGTACGGACACTTGGATGATGACGTCCAGGATACCGAGCAGCATACGTAGCACACGCCCGTTGGGCATTTTGATCAAAATAGCCATACATCAACACGATATCGATCTTTACCGCAATTGGTAAACGGTCCATTTTAACACGGGTAATGTATCATGAAGCAAATATCGTTCGCACCGGCGGAATGTTACGTGATACCAAGTACTTATACGTTTGTGACTATTACAGCGCCATCTATCACAAAGCGAAAAAAGTGGTCCAACTAAAACATTCATATATCTTTACGTACTACACGAATATGTAGTAAAAATGGGGGTTCCTACTTTAGAAAACGCAGCTGATATCCGTTTGCCCTATGGCAGCGCCATCTAGCGGGCCAACCATAGCGCCATCTGGTTTCCCCCTTCAAGCTAGACGAGTTTCGTTCTTTATAGTTTTTTCGTTTGACGCTTATTTCGTGAGATATTTGGCCCGGTCACGATCAATGGACCACCGTGTATATGATAACAACATCTACGATCAAATCATGTGTAAGAACACAGCAAACTGTCTGACTCATCCTCATAATTAAGAAAATCACTGTACACTCATCAATAGTATTACTGAAGAGTACCAAATTCTTCATCACATATTGCAAGTACAGTAATAATAGTCATATTGTGCAACAACCAAGTACCAGTCTTTCAAATCCAATAGCACGTGGAATATCCAGAAGATAACCCACCTAAGTACTAACCAGACCTGACATTGCTGAACTTTGTTGGTTGTGTGAGATCCAATGTGGCAAGACGGTTGGATATATTGACACTCATATGGAAGAAACCATCTATTCACTTGACTAATACCTCACTCATGCAAAGAAAACTTTAAAACGTTAAAATATACTCAAAAGAGAACAGCCTGGTTACACAAAGAAACTTAACTAGAACATAAGCACAAACACTAGATATGTTGCACTAGACACCCGAACATCAGGAAATAAGGAACCTCCAAAGTATGATACACTGACGTCTGCATGAACCCTGCATAAATTCTATCTGGTCTAAGACCAAAATAACTCGTCATTGATATTGAGGTCATTAGAGGTGGTCATTTAGTAACGAAATTAGATAAATGTTAGTTTTCAGGAAAAAATGTCTGTTGTATTAGTTTTCTACATGCATTGTGTAGCTCCTTTGTGTTAGGTCTAATTTGATGATATTTGATGATTGTCTAACTTCATCATATGATTTTCGTGAGTGTTTTGATGTAGTGATACTGGATTTATCTGAATAAGCTATGGTCTAGAGAGAAGATACAAGGTAAGAACTTGGGTTTGTTGTGAGTCTGAAACAGTGAAATGTGATTATGAGTGGATATTTTCTATGTTGTTCAAAATGGTTCAAATGGCTCTGAGCACTATGGGACTCAACTTCTGAGGTCATCAGCGCCTAGAACTTAGAACTACTTAAACCTAACTAACCTAAGGACATCACACACATCCATGCTCGAGGCAGGATTCGAACCTGCGACCGTAGCGGTCGCGCGGTTCCAGGCTGTAGCACCTAGAACCGCTCAACCACTTCGGCCGGCTTTTATGTTGTGAGGTTCAGTACATGCTGTGAATGATATGTAGGAGGATTTATGGCTTTACTTGGTATTTTACTTGATATTTCCTTGAATGCGTGACATTCTTCTTTGACAGAAACCAGTCTTTATGGAAGATTTGTGCAGGCACGATCTGACACGTTGTGGATATTTATATTCTTCAAAAGTTTCTATTACACCTGTAGGATTCCACAGTTGTCAGGATGAGGAAGTAGTTCTGTCATATTATGTTGAAAAGTGAGTTCTGATTTGCAATGGTTGTTTCTTCGTCTGTGTATGAGTATATGATGCTATTTGCCTCGTTTGTTCGATACATTCAGCTCAATTTTCAGCTTTCTACATCATCTAACTTTAATCTAATCTAATCTCAACCGGACATCTACTGGGGTGATGATAACACATGCATTATTCAGCCTCTCTGATGTAGAGAGTAGAGTAGAAGACACTGATGGAAACCCACAAGGAGCAAGATCTGCACGATATTTTGAGGCAGTGTGTGTCAGGAGAGGTGCAGGTGTAAACATAGACTCGCTACTATTCCCAGAACTTGTGTATTCGAAACCTACGGGAAACAGTTACCCACACAGCCATAATAAGTCAGGTTTCCTTAAATTACTTGTCGTGAACTCCAGAACGGTTCCCCTAACTAGGTGGATTTCACTACCTAACCTGGCCAAATACACCCTTCTGCTCTGTCTCTAATAACACTCCCTCACTATGATAAGTTGAGAATACTGCAATTTAATGTGAACTCAGTGGTATGGATTTTATTCTTCCCCGTCACATGCTAACGCATGACGTTCACATCTATTTGTGCAATCGAAGAAGGTCTGGAATTGCATTTGTCTGGTGTGGCTCATGTGTACTCGTCATTTACCTAGACCTCTGGTCGTTGAAGTTGGTGTAATATGACGTAGTCTTACTACTGATACTACCACACGGGCGTCACACGATGAAACTGCCTCCCGACGCTAAAACCGGTCGTGCAGGATCTGGAGGACCCAGTAGTGCACACCTGTATTTGTGGCGCCCTCTGCCGCCAGCAGCAGCCATTGTGCTGTACAGACGCCGCCTGCCATGGGTTCTAACTCCACCGTTCGCGCTTTAGTACAGAGAAACTTTGCCTTGTGGACACTGTGATAGCTGGACTCTGTTTATTGTCGCATTATTTGTAACGAGTCTTCACAAGTTTGTAAACAAACAAGTTAAGGGGCTCCGGAACGCCCTATACTTGCAATGTTAAAATAACGCTTATAAATTACATCTTTCCTCACAAAGTATTTGAGGTAGGAAGTTGAACTTTTTACAGATTATTTATTGGAATATGGGCTACAACTTAACACAGGGATTTTACAAAATTTTAGTTCAGTTATTAAAGATGATTTTTTTCATTTGTAATGAAAATTCACAACTTTTTTTGCGATTTTTTATTTATATATTCAAAAATATACAGTTTTTTGGAAAAAGGCTGTGTTAAATTATGCAGAAGGTACTGTGTAACATCTACTGAAAGTTTGAAACAAATATGTTTGGAAGATCCTTAGAAAACATGTAATTAGTATGAGAAAATAAAAGTTTTAGGAATCGAGCGACAAAGATTGGATTAACTTTTTAGTGCATTCAAGGTCCATAGGATGGATTATCTTCATCCTCTGCAAACTCCTCCTCCAGCTTCCTCTTGTTCTTCCTCCTGTTTACTCTTGCTTGTTTTTCTAGACTCTTTACAGCCCTGTCTGCAGCCTGAAGGCGTTCCTTGTCTAAAGCAAGCATCGCTCGTACCATGTTAGAATGTTATTATTTACAGTAATAAGACATACCTTTGGCTTTCCAACATTTCTCCTTTTCTTAAAAGCCTTCAGAGGATTTCTAATAACTTTACTTTTACTCATTATTATACTTCAACAAAACAGAGACTCAAGAAACAGAATTAATTACGAATATTTTCGAGATAACGACAGAGTAAATAAACATGAAACAATCGACAATCACACCAGCGATATATATTGAACCATCACAGGTTAGCCTCAACACATACTTTATCTCACATCCCTAAAGTGTACCTGATGAACACGGACGTTAATAACACCATTTGACAGCAGTTTAACAGCGCCACAGTGGGTCACGCCCATGTAGAACACATTTCAAAAAAAATTTAAAAATAGTTGTAATCTTCGGAATTGAATAAATTATATATCTATTAAAAGGTCTGCAGGATCAGAAAACGCAAAAAAGTAAAAATTGAACTTTTCATGATTTTGAGCCTTTCCGGAGCCCCTTAAGTAAATCTTCTATTTGTTGTGTTGTCTTCTTCACTGAATATTTCTGCTCCGGCGCAGCTTTCGTGCAGTGACAGTTGCCACACCACTCTGCAGCCCACCTCTCCTCGCCACTGAGTATGAAGTCCTCCTACACCACAGGTGGTGTCCGGTACCGAGACCACTTTGTATAACGGCTGGATCAGACAGTGTGCGCTTCATCTTGGTAGCAATGCTATCTTCCTTGGTAGCCATGCACCTCATCATAACATATCACTCTTACTACCTTTTTCCTGCAACAGATTTTCTCCAATATTCTTTAAGTCTAAGCGTTCCCACTCTCGACTTCTTCTTTTCTCTTTATTTTCTTTATGGTGCAACGTCGCGCGTCAGCTCCTCACCACGTTCTTTCCGTTCCTCGCTTTTAGATACAAAATATCTTCCATTCTCTACTTTCTGCAAGTTATCTTCAAACCTCTCCAACTATTTAGGTTTTGACGACACATATGGGTATAAGAAATAAGCAAAGACTGGCAATATATGTGAAACAATAAACAGATGTCCAAAAAAATAAAACGAGGAAGGAAACAGAACTGAAATTTTATAAGGCAATGGTGATTCCAATGCTAGTTTACAGAAATGAAGCTTAGATTGTACATAAATGTCAAGAAACTCACATACAGGCAACACAAATGAGATATTCGAGAGGAATAAAGGGATGCACAAGAGCGGACGATTAGTCTAAGCACATGTTGTAATAGTGGGACCAGATCAATCAAAATGGTTCAAATGGCTCTGAGCACTATGGGACTCAACTGCTGAGGTCATTAGTCCCCTAGAACTTAGAACTAGTTAAACCTAACTAACCTAAGGACATCACACACATCCATGCCCGAGGCAGGATTCGAACCTGCGACCGTAGCGGTCTCGCGGTTCCAGACTGCAGCGCCAGAACCGCGCGGCCACTTCGGCCGGCCCAGATGTATCGTTAATCTGCTGTGGCAGCAGGCGATTGATGCGAATCCGTTCGCTAACAGCGAGACATCGGCTGCAATGCCTCCCCTGGTCTCGTGACCGTATTGGTTCTACTCTAGACGACTGAAAAACCGTGGCCTTTTCATGTGAGTCCCGATTTCAGTTGGTAAGAGCTGATGGTAGGATTCGATTGTGGCGCAAATGCACAAGACCATAGACTCCGGTTGTCAACAAGGCGGTGTGCAAGCTGGTGGTGGTTCTGTAATGGTGTGGGCCACATTTACATGGAATAGACTGGATTCTCTGGTTCAACTGAACCTATAATTGACTGCAAATGGTTATGTTCAGCTACCCGAAGACCATTTGCAGCCATTATGGTGTTCATGTTCCCAAACAAGGGCGGAATTCTTATGGATAACAATGCGCCTTTCCACCAGGCCACAAATGTTCACGACTGCTTTGAAGAACATTGTGGACAATTCGAGCGAATGTCGCCCGACATACACCCGTCGAACATTTGTGCGACATAACTGAGAGGCCAGTTCGTGCACAAAATCCTGCACCAGCAACAATTTCGCAGTCACGGACAGTTATAGCGGCATCGTGGTTCAATATTGCTACACGAGGGTTCCAGCGACCTGTTGAACTCATGCCATGTCGAGCTGCTGTTTTTCGCCGAGCGAAAGGAGGTCTGCCACTGTATGAGGTTCAAAAATGGCTCTCAGCACTATGGGACTCAACTGCTGTGGTCATCAGTCCCCTAGATCTTAGAACTACTTAAACATAACTAACCTAAGGACATCACAAACATCCATGCCCGAGGCAGGATTCGAACCTACGACCGTAGCAGTCGCACGGTTCCGGACTGCGCGCCTAGAACCGCGAGACCACCGCGGCCGGCACTGTATGAGGAGATGATCCATATATTTTATCACCTCAATCCAAAAACTTGCATCAAGTGTTCTAGAAACCCCATAATTTGAAATATATCCCACAGCATTCCTCGTTTCACTTTGTCAAGCTTAACATAAATAGAAGTAACTTATCTGTTTGGAGTTTTTTGTATCAATCATTGTATTCTCAATTTAGTTACCTGAGGAATGTAAAGTTGACCACTGTCAGTCCAGCCTCGTTAATGAAGCTTAAAGCATGTAATAAAGAACGAAAGGTAACTCGATAAGTGCAACATCTGTGATCGTAGGTAATCAGTGGTCATACGGAAAAAAATTTTACGGAATTTAGTATGTTGTAGTAATTTCGTAGTTACACGTTCTCGGCAAGAGTGCTGACACAAAACTGTAAAAATTGATTAGCAGACAAGAGAGGAAAAATGCAAGATCTTTCACATTTTTTAAGCTGATCGTTTTTAGAGTTTGTAGCGTTGCTCTTGGGGGACGAAAATAAAAAGAATTGTTACTTTTTTTAATGTCGAAAAAGTGAATATTTTTGGTGGGCCACTTGGCAACAGAATCAGGGATTGATTACACTATTATAATAACATACGTTGAGCATTAAATACCTGAATAAGAGCAGCATATTGATATATATATTTGAGATCGTTCGGAAGAAACATTATCATTTCTGTGCATTTTTATAGTCGCGATGTAGTCATACCCGGATCAACACTAAGGGACCAGAAGATTTATAGACTTTAAAAGAAATGCAACACTACACAAAAAGTTGGTTCAGAAATAATAGGAAAACGATAATGTTCCTTCTGCCTCATGCTGTGTTCGGCCCATCAGCGTGGTCGTAATTTCTGATGATGAAGTAACACAAAAATAATTATCATTCAGATAAATAAGGAGATGGAATCATCAAGGTTAATTTACGAAAATAAGCACACTTATCTTTAACACACGTTTTTTTTAATGCTACGTACCTTTTCATATTAAATTACAATAGATGACCATTGTGGTTAAATACTTTTTACATAACAGTCAAAATGTGCTCTTGACGCTGTCTGTTCGATATCAGTTACCAGAAACTACATGCTTTCTGATTGAAAAGAAATAACATTTAGCATTTTCACTCAATATTTTCACATAGAATATAAAATACAGTTGCGGAACGTAGCAAGCCCGCGTCCGCCTCTCATGGAATACAAACAGTAAAAGGTGAGGCGCCAAAAGCCTCATTTGTCTTGAAACAACAGAATTCTTTTTGATACCATTAATCGATACATGTACACAGAGATTTACTGGCACCGCGCAAGAACGGCAAAGATAAAGAATAATAGATTCTGTCGCTTCTATGCGATGGTTAATTTCTTTTACTTTACAATTGTTCGATAACTTTAGGTCATCAGGCGTTTACTATTGAGCGTATATTAATGTTTGTGAGGCGAAAATTACTAATATTACATTGCCTCCCATGAGGAGGGAAGGAATATTTGTAATTTTCGGGTGTAACATACAGATTATTAAAAGTTTCATTTCATATTCATTCCATAATAAAAGAATTAACGTTTCAATTTGTAATTATTGACGGTGGATCATTGTGAATTTGTTCTGTGTTTCTATCAGTGTTTGTATATATTCAGTCTTTCTTGATGATTCTTAAAATTAAGGCTATAAGTACATATATTTACAAAATTTATAGGGAAATAGTCACACTTCATTTTTCATCGTTGCAAAAGTAATTTGACTATCACAACTGGTACACAACTTTCTGTTTTGACTGTATTCATTATATTGTCATCGTCTTGTCGATTGATTGCCTTGTCCGTTGTCGCACTTAATTATACATTTATTTTCGTCGCACATACACTATTTATGATAGACTTGGATTGTAGAGCGGCCACTGGTGATGGCTTCGACAAGGAAGTCCATATCTTTCACTTTCAGGGCTCGAGTGTGGCTCTCCGAATTATTTCACATATGAAACAGATAAAATATCTTATATTAGAATAGCTTACAAAACTAATTTTATATACATGTGGGATGGGATATAGGAGGATGGGATCCTTTGATGTATTTTCGTGTGCTTATTTTCATTCGTATCGTGACCTCTCGTTAAAGTTTACATTTCAACAGTGTTCAGAGGTGACCTTGTGACTTGTCTCTGTGTACAATCAGTCATTATAATAATTACGCTAACTTCTCTATCTTAGGGTCTCTCAGAAGGTTTATGATACATACAAAAATGTTTTCAGTACTGGGTGTCAATGTTTTTGCTACAGAATGTAGCGCACAGCAACCGTGTTGGCGGTTGAACGTTTACATTATTTCGTCACGTGGTGGCTGTCCGCCTCCACTGTTGCGAGCAATCTTGAAATTCAGTCTGCGCGTGCACGTGACCGGAGCTTTCTTGCAGAGCGTTGATTTCGCGTTTGAGATGCCGCGCGTCGCTTTTGTTCGGCGGATCGTGGCTTTGTGCTTTTTAGATTGCTGGAGGGAGCTTCTGCCACCGAAACTGCCTCACATCACTTCCTGTCCACTATCCAATTACGGATTCGCAGGTATGTGGTAGCTACTGCTGCAACTTCATGTGTAGAATGACACTGATTATTACACACTGCACTCATCAATGAATTTTTCACACATATGGTGCAGTAGAATACTGCCACTGAAAATCGTCGAACTTTACAACTTCACTTGCACTGTGGTGAGCGTCTGCGTGAACGGTGTATTAAAAGAAATTCTCGCTTCATAACATCACACGGTGTTTACAAGTTGATTTACATACTAATATTTACAAGAGTTCATTTAAATCGAGAAATAATCTAATTGACCACTTTGAATCAGAACAATTGTTTCTTAATTAGTATTTTTTATTTATGCCTACGGTCACAGGTAAGCTATTATAAGTCCTTTTTCTCTGACCAAATTCATTCCAATCTCCTTTACAAATTAATTTCATTCATGGTAATCTTTATCACGCTTGCTTATTCATTTTGTAGGCCCAATACATTTTTTTTTAGTGCTCGTCTTATTTAGTGACTTCTGAGGGGAGCTTTATTTATGTCAAAGTTTCTCTCGTATGTGCTTGTCTTTAAAGAAAGTTCGAGGACAGAGTTGAAAATAGCAATTCCGCCCCGGGATTTCGTGTAGAGATACAAACAGTCGAAAAAGAAAAGTGGGCAAAGCGAGCCTACTCGCAGATCGTCGACAGAATTTAACTTACTCCTCAACCAGGTCGAAAATTTGATTTACATTACGCATTACAAAAGCAATTTGCGCGTCCCGAACCTACTCATTTTTACATGTAGTGCCTCACTTCCTAAGCACACGTGCATCTTTACAAGTTGATCCTGAGGAGTGGATAGGATCAAGGATCTTAAAGGGGTTCAATAATCACATAATCACAGAGAAAACAATAAATATTGCAGTACGCACTTAAAATAAAATCTATCACTTCAAGCATGTATATCTAATATGTATCTTGCTGCAGCTTGCTTACTGCTCTTTGTTCATTTCTTAGACTAAGTCAAGTTTATGCATTACGCATTTGGGTATTAATTATCATTTGTATATATAAGCCTCTCACTGGAGTGTTGTTGTTTGCTGCTGTCGCGACCTGTGAAGCTTGGACGAGATTCTTATTCTATTTGCTGCTAGCTTGTGAATTTGCAGTATCGCTAATGCTCAATAGTACCGTGAAGTTGCCATAATAAACCATGTTACTCCTATGTTCCTTTACTCAGCTTGTTTACAGTCAGGACTCGTCTCACCTTGCGTTATACACTCCTGGAAATGGAAAAAAGAACACATTGACACCGGTGTGTCAAAACCACCATACTTGCTCCGGACACTGCGAGAGGGCTGTACAAGCAATGATCACACGCACGGCACAGCGGACACACCAGGAACCGCGGTGTTGGCCGTCGAATGGCGCTAGCTGCGCAGCATTTGTGCACCGCCGCCGTCAGTGTCAGCCAGTTTGCCGTGGCATACGGAGCTCCATCGCAGTCTTTAACACTGGTAGCCTGCCGCGACAGCGTGGACGTGAACCGTGTGTGCAGCTGACGGACTTTGAGCGAGGGCGTATAGTGGGCATGCGGGAGGCCGGGTGGACGTACCGCCGAATTGCTCAACACGTGGGGCGTGAGGTCTCCACAGTACATCGATGTTGTCGCCAGTGGTCGGCGGAAGGTGCACGTGCCCGTCGACCTGGGACCGGACCGCAGCGACGCACGGATGCACGCCAAGACCGTAGGATCCTACGCAGTGCCGTAGGGGACCGCACCGCCACTTCCCAGCAAATTAGGGACACTGTTGCTCCTGGGGTTTCGGCGAGGACCATTCGCAACCGTCTCCATGAAGCTGGGCTACGGTCCCGCACACCGTTAGGCCGTCTTCCGCTCACGCCCCAACATCGTGCAGCCCGCCTCCAGTGGTGTCGCGACAGGCGTAAATGGAAGGACGAATGGAGACGTGTCGTCTTCAGCGATGAGAGTCGCTTCTGCCTTGGTGCCAATGATGGTCGTATGCGTGTTTGGCGCCGTGCAGGTGAGCGCCACAATCAGGACTGCATACGACCGAGGCACACAGGGCCAACACCCGGCATCATGGTGTGGGGAGCGATCTCCGTACACCACTGGTGATCGTCGAGGGGACACTGAATAGTGCACGGTACATCCAAACCGTCATCGAACCCATCGTTCTACCATTCCTAGACCGGCAAGGGAACTTGCTGTTCCAACAGGACAATGCACGTCCGCATGTATCCCGTGCCACCCAACGTGCTCTAGAAGGTGTAAGTCAACTACCCTGGCCAGCAAGATCTCCGGATCTGTCCCCCATTGAGCATGTTTGGGACTGGATGAAGCGTCGTCTCACGCGGTCTGCACGTCCAGCACGAACGCTGGTCCAAGTGAGGCGCCAGGTGGAAATGGCATGGCAAGCCGTTCCACAGGACTACATCCAGCATCTCTACGATCGTCTCCATGGGAGAATAGCAGCCTGCATTGCTGCGAAAGGTGGATATACACTGTACTAGTGCCGACATTGTGCATGCTCTGTTGCCTGTGTCTATGTGCCTGTGGTTCTGTCAGTGTGATCATGTGATGTATCTGACCCCAGGAATGTGTCAATAAAGTTTCCCCTTCCTGGGACAATGAATTCACGGTGTTCTTATTTCAATTTCCAGGAGTGTATAATAACTTCCTTTTTGTTCCGTCACGCTTTTACTTAAGGTTAACGTCAGGTCTTTTTAGAACAATTGCACTGCGTTATCAATCTGTTCATGCTTAATCCTAGGTATCTGTTCCTTCAAAGAGATGTTATTTTATCACTGGCACAGCACTGTGCGGGAATTTACGAGTTAAATCTACCGACTGTTTTGCGCTAACAGGTGGTGCCTTACTTACGTCACATTTGAAAATAGGGAATAACCTCATGGAATCGAATCTTTTCACACAACTTTCCTCTTTTGTCTGGACGTTTAAGTATTTCCTTTTAAAACTTGTCATTAATTTGTCCTCGATTAAATTTCACTTACTAATACTAAGCACATATAATCATCATTTTCATATTACTATTTAGCGAGAGAAGTGCATTATTCGCTCCTTCCTGCTCATTCTCAAATTACTACTTAGCGAGAGAAGTGCATTATTCGCTCCTTCCTCTTTCCTCATTTTAGTATCTCGGGGCTAATTAATACCTCTCGAGTACATCATTTTTCTTACATACTAACTTATAACTAAAATTGAAAATCGCCTCTAGGACATGTCCTCCTGTTTACATAAAAATTATTCATGTAAATACTTGTCTACAACTTATTCTGTATTTTATTTTCCAGACGCGTTGTTTTAATACATAAGGTTTCCTTTTAGCACCGGTTAACGTCCGTAGTCAGTTCAGTTCCGTTCTTGTTACTCATTGGTTTATCCTGATCTCCAATACCTTAGAATTTTCTCACAGCTTAAATTAACTTAATTCCTGGCGTTATAAAATTTTCTTAAATCATGATGGTGGAACAATCCTTGGATTTTATTCGTGGCAGGGTCAGAGAACAAATAGCTACCAATGTGTGGTTTCCTCATTATCACAAAGGGACCTTCATAAATGTGTTGCCACTTACGATTCTTCTTTAACAACAGGGATGGTTTAAAGTGAGTCCAGACTAATACCTTTTCTCCTTCTTTGAAATCGATAACTCTGTTTACCTTCTTATCAAATGCCTTTTTTCAGAGGTTAGTATACGTTGTCAATGATATGAGATAATCTTGCGGCATCTAAGACTAGCCTTACGCTACCATCTCATTTTAGTACAGACAATAAAGGACTCGAATAAGGTGAATGAGATCCTTCTATCACATTCCAGCGTAACATTTTCCTGATCTCGTACTTGACAGCTTCGCGTCTCGCATATGGAATGGAATAGCTTGTTCTACAGTAGGTTGAATGGGGCAGGACATCCATTCGATTTTCAAAGCATTTTATTAGTCCAGGTTTCTTAGAAAATACTTAAACGTAATCTGTTAACAAATTGTAAAGCTCATTCTTCTGTTGTTTGGATAATTCAGTGGACTCACTAGCTTTACCGTATAATTCATTCTGACCGGGAATTAGGTCTTTATACTCATCGTCATTAACACTTCAGGATCTGTCATGTCTTCTGTCTGACTGTACTGTTGTCTTTTAGTCCATGGCCGTACTGCTATTTGAAGCACCCCAAATTTTGTCTTCACCTTACTTCTTAACAAATTTACAGTTACTTGTTGCTGGCTCGCTACTAGAGTACAGATTCCATACTCGATGTCAATTTTAGATTTCATCTGCCTCAAGAATTCCATACTCAGGATACATGGCACTGATAGGTTTTTAACAATAAGAAAAACGCACGTTACTGAAATAGACTCTATCTGGATTTGAAGCTGAGTTTGAAGATTTACACGGTGTGTTAGTGGACCAGTTGCTCCCGATTACGGTGCAACCTTGAATTGGAAGTGATAAAACTTTGCATACAGAGGATATTTGCTTAAATAAACATAAAGATAAGACATTTATATTAGCTCCTGTATCTGCAATGGCTGTTACTAGTATGTTGGCAGTTGATATTCTTATGGAAGCTTGAACTTGTTCGTCCCATACGTCATCATTGTCTTTCGTCTCAGTGTCTGCTACTAGATCATCCCGTAAGTTTGTCTCTTTGTCATACCTAATTGCTTTAATTTCGTGTGGACTAAGGGACAGGGTGCCCCCATTCAAACCTGCAGCATCCTCTAGGAGGCTCAAAGGTGCTGCTTTTAATTTTCCGCTCGACGCTTACTTTCCTGCTGATTTATATTTCTTAAAAGTTTCTTCCGTCTGGAACTGGTATTGGTTTTGTGGTACGAACTAGATTGGCAATGGATCTTGTTGTCCTGGCGTATTCGCTTGCGCATAATAAAATTGCGTATTATGCGGGCGTTTAGGCTTCAGACTTCCCAAAGGTCCGTTCGCTTGTTGCGTGAAGTGTATATTTTGTGGGTGAAAGGTATTTTGCTGTGGCTTGTGTTGTTTGTAACCGTTACTGAAAGGTGTACGTTGGTCTCCACCTTGATTATGCCATTTATTTCCTTTCCACTGACGATTTGAATCGTAAGACTGATCGTTTTGATAATTACCGTTGATCGGTTGCGTGTTTCCATATTGCTGGGGCTGTGTGTTATAATGTGCATTTTCGTACTGAGGTGGTGACGAATTATATATTGGATTGTATCTCTGGCCGTTATTGTACTTATTTTTGTATTTGCTGTTGGAGTACTTAGTGTCTTTATTTTTGAAACCGTTGTGGGCCTGGTACTGGCTGTCGCTGTGACGCGCTTTCACTCGGCCACCATTGTTGCCTGCGTATTCTGTATTGTGCTGGCCGCCTGCACTGAAGTGAGCGTTGCCAACATCAACTCTAGCGTCCTCGTAAATCAGATCTAACGAGTCTAACACAGATAGGAAGGTGTCTGTATCGTCCTCAGACACGTTTACTAACTTTTCTTTGATCGCAATCGGTAGCTTAGTTTTTAGAATCATAATAACGTCTTTGGCGGTGATCGGCGAATCCCAGAACTTGATTTTCGCTAAATACTTTTCAAAATATCTTCTCAAACTACCGCGCTTACTGTTAAACACTTCGGCGTTGTAAACCTCTTTTCTCAGGCGCTGCTGCACACCAGAACTCCAGAATTTAGCTAAAAACATCTGTTCAAACTCTTTGTAACATTTACAAGAGTCGACCATTTCGGTTCCCCGTAAGGCAGCATCGCCTACGATAAATCCAATTGAATTCGCTGGCGGTCACTCCAGCTATTCGGGAAAATTCCCGAAAAATTTCGGAGGAACACTATAGGATGAATTTCTCTTTTCTGTGGGTGAAAGGTCGGAAAAATACGATGTTTGATCACGCTTTCCTCCTGCATCAAACTGACAAAAGTGGGTGGGCTGGTACTCTGGTTAAATTGTGCTTCTATAGAACTATGAGTTTGAGCGTTATCAAATGGTGAACGGTAATGTACCTGCTGTTGTTCATTACATCGTGGTGAATCATTCCACTCTCTTGACACGGGAGGTGGGGATTTTTCAACTTGACATTTTAGTGTACGAACTTCATCAACTATCTGTTGACGCCATTCAGGTAAATCTTGAGCTAACGTTCGTCTTATCTGGCCTAATTCTGACATGACCGTGTCTCCTGTTTTTCCAGGGGCTGCCGATATTTCAAAGGTCACGTTTTTGACAGTTTCCCTGAGTTCGTTCTTGACCTTGTTTTCTATGAATCCGTCATTGTTTTTAATCCACTCTTGGTAGTGGTCGGACAATGCTTCAGCATGTGCTTTAACAGTATTCTTTATTTGATCCTCTACATTAAGAGTCTCAATCTGTTTGGAAAGATCATCAACAACATTCTCGATCGTGTCTACTGCGGTTTTAACTCCTTTGACCTCATCAGAGATTGCAGTATAATCTTCTTTTAAGGTCGCAGCTTGTTTTTGATATTCCATCACTTTTGGATTTATCTCTCCCTTGGCTGCTTCGATTTTTTTATCTAACCGTTTTGAAATATCCTCTATTTTTGACTCTACTTGTGTGTCAATTTCTAGCCTCATGGTCGTGATCTGACTACTGATTTGGCTTTGGACATTACCCAACAGGGTATTTAAATCAGCTGTTATGCCTGCCTTTAGTTCGGCCTTTACCGAATTTAACCGTGTATTTAGGTCATTTATCTCCGTTTGCAGATCTGTTTTTACTGAATTTATGTCTGTTTTTACTGAATTTATGTCTGTTTTTAGCGAATTTATTTCTGTTTTTACTGAATTTATGTCTGCTTTTACTGAGTTGCACCGATTTGTAAGGACCTGATTTTTATTATGCCGTCTTTCGGCCTTCTCTTTTTCTTCGCGGGCTTTTTCATCTAATCTTTCCTGTTTTTGGCTTTCGAACTTGCGTTCCATTATTGCTTCGATCATTGCAGCCAAGTCATTTTTTTCATAAACGGGAATAGTTTGCACACCAGGACCAGCTTCTAAAACTTCGGTCGAGGCTGCTTCTGCCTCCGCTCGTGTACCTATCGCGTGTGATCGTAATGGATAGTGAGGTCCATTCGCATCACCGCTGTCGTCTGGTTTTGTTTGTGTCCGCTGTTTACCGTCAGCCATGTTCATGAATTATTTGTCAAACGTCAAAATGCTACAGATATTGTTTTTCACTGCCGTCAGTCGTTTGTCTGTGACGTAGTGCTATGGCTTACTGGGACCTAAGATGAAATTTTAACTCTGGGTAACAACTGACGTTCATGTACGCCAAGAAGACAAGATGGTTCCTACTAATTACAAACAAATGAAATATCACACGTTTTACCAGTTTTGAGCGTAGTTATCCGCCATATCGTAATTTTTTTATGCACTGACAACAACGTTACACTTTCACTGAATTTAACTACATAAGAATGGACTATGGACAAATTGAAATAAAGCTGTTTCAAGGCAAGGAAAGACAGGTTTACGTTCTGATCAACTGGAAAGATGCAACGTCACTACGAAAGCTTGGCTACTGCGTATGTGTGTATTTCCTGCCGCGCCCAGTTCTTATCAGTAACAGCATCCGCTACAGAGGCAGCTGCAGGCTCATTCGACTCGAGGCAGCCGCACGATACACACAGCCATGCCGTACAGGAGGAGAACCTACAGAAGAAGGAGCAGAATGCCTGTCTACAAGACTGTTGATACGTTTTCAATAACTCCAAATGAAACTGGACAACAAGAGTTCCTACAAGGACCAATTACATTTCTGGGATGCATGATTCAATTTTCTTGTACTACCACAGAGGTAGTTAGTGGCAATTTTTGGTAATTTCATCAATCGTTCTTCTGAATTAATTAAAAGGTTTTCCCACTTCTCTTTCTCGGTTGAATTGCATCCACATGAAAAAATGAAACAATTATTAGAACAAGCACTGAAAAATTTTTAAACACATACATGAAATGATTTTTTGATCAAGTCCCTGTTCGGGCGCCAAGTGTACCGTTGCTCTTGGGGGACGAAAATAAAAAGAATTGTTACTTTTTTTTAATGTCGAAAAAGTGAATATTTTTGGTGGGCCACTTGGCAACAGAATCAGGGATTGATTACACTATTACAATAACATACGTTGAGCATTAAATACCTGAATAAAAGCAGCATATTGATGTATATATTTGAGATCGTTCGGAAGAAACATTATCATTTCTGTGCATTTTTATAGTCGCGATGTAGTCATACCCGGATCAACACTAAGGGACCAGAAGATTTATAGACTTTAAAAGAAATGCAACACTACACAAAAAAGTTGGTTCAGAAATAATAGGAAAACGATAATGTTCCTTCTGCCTCATGCTGCGTTCGGCCCATCAGCGTGGTCGTAATTTCTGATGATGAAGTAACACAAAAATAATTATCATTCAGATAAATAAGGAGATGGAATCATCAAGGTTAATTTACGAAAATAAGCACACACATCTTTAACACACCTTTTTTTTTAATGCTACGTACCTTTTCATATTAAATTACAATAGATGACCATTGTGGTTAAATACTTTTTACATAACAGTCAAAATGTGCTCTTGACGCTGTCTGTTCGATATCAGTTACCAGAAACTACATGCTTTCTGATTTAAAAAAAAATAACATTTAGCATTTTCACTCAATATTTTCACATAGAATATAAAATACAGTTGCGGAACGCAGCAAGTCCGCGTCCGCCTCTCATGGAATACAAACAGTAAAAGGTGAGGCGCCAAAAGCCTCATTTGTCTTGAAACAACAGAATTCTTTTTTATACCATTAATCGATACATGTACATAGAGATTTACTGGCACCGCGCAAGAACGGCAAAGATAAAGAATAATAGATCCTGTCGCTGCTATGCGATGGTTCATTTCTTTTATTTTACAATTGTTCGATAACTTTAGGCCATCAGGCGTTTACTATTGAGCGTATATTAATGTTTGTGAGGCGAAAATTACTAATATTACAAGTTCTGCAGAAGGCCCTTATAGGACGCAATGTGCTTTTAGTTTTGCGAAGCGGCAAAGAAGGAGGCGAAGAACGCAGGCGGCTTGAGGACAGACACCAACGTTAGAGTCGATGTGGGGGGTGGCTGTTGGGGTGGACGTAGCCAGGACGTTGAGGGGTTGGGACAGGTGTTCTCCCCCTCTGCCTCTGGCTCTGTCCCTCCTGCTTCTCTCTGGGGCGCCGACACCCACAAGCGGGTGACCAGGGCAGCCACGGCCGCTTTAATCTGCGCAAAGGTTTCCTATGCGCTCGCAGGGATGCCTGGGGGCGGGTTTGGCAGCCAGTAGAGTCCGTGTGCAGCAGCCGTTCGTCCTACTTTTTACACGTACTGCAGGTTGTCGTACTGCGTAGCATCTGGTTCAACCGGACGGACAACTTTGACGGGAAATACGACCTTCGGGAACGAAACCTGTTTACCCGAAAGTCCAACGGAACAAAATGGTTCAAATGGCTCTGAGCACTATGGGACTTAACATCCATGGTCATCAGTCCCCTAGACCTTAGAACTACTTAAACCTAACTAGTCTAAGGACATCACACAACACCCAGTCATCACGAGGCAGAGAAAATCCCTGACCCCGCCGGGAATCGAACCGGGGAACCCTGGCGCGGGAAGCGAGAACGCTACCTCACGACCACGAGCTGCGGACTCCAACGGAACAAAACAAAGTATTTATCACAACTACAAAATCTTTGGGAAACAACAAAAACTGTATGAGGCCCCAACGCTATTACTGAAAGATGAAGATGGAAAAATGGAACACAGTTGCAAAGAAAATGCTGAAATCATGACAAAAGCATTTAATAAACTTTCGAATTGTGAAGAACCGAAAGAACTGTTACAAATCGACGTAACCATCCCAATTAAAGCCGAACCTAACAAATTAGACAGCCCCCCCCCCCCCTCCCCAGCTATCCAAGAAGTAGAAAAATTCCAAAAGGACAAAAAAATATAAGGCATGTGGAGAAGATCAGGTTTTAGGTGAAATATGGAAATATTCAAATAACACAGTGAAGACCTCCTTACCCAAGGCTCTAACAAAAATTTGAATAACATAAAATTCCCTGAACATTAGACCACGGCCATCCTACACCCACTATTTTAGAAGGAGGTTAAGAACAATCCGGACAACTACAGACAACTCTACCCTAGATACCACATACAAGATTATATGCACGATTCTATACGGAAGAATCAAGGAACATCTAGAGCAGGAGATAGGGGAATACTAGGGAGGTTTTAGGCCACATAGAAGCTGAGCAAAGAAGATCATTAGTTTATAATTAATTATGGCATACTATATGAAACGGAACAGACCTCTCACAGTAACATTTGTATATTTTAAGAAGGTATATGACAGTCTCTATAGATCTTCAGTATCAAAAATTTTACGCAAAATGGGACTCCCTCCGAAACTATTTAAATTAATAGGACTTACTCTAACCAGCGCCAAATCGAAAGTTAAGTCAGAGGGGAAATATCTGAACCATTTCTTATAGAAACATACTGAAGTCAAGGTGACTGTCTGTCACCATTGCTGTTCAGCTGTACGCTTTAATGTATAATGAGAGAGTGGTACAAGGACAACCCAAAGAATATAAGAACTGGAAGTGTTAAAAATAATATAAGTTTGAAGTGCTTGGGATTTGCTGATGATCTTGCTCTCCTAGCCAACAAAGTTCAAGAAACCAGGCAACAAGTTAAATCACTACTAGAAATAATACACAGAAATCGCCCCAGGACATCATTGGAAAAACAGAGTTCATGCTAACCGACATCCCACCTGCAAACAGAATTACAATAGGAGAACAATAAATCGAAATTGTTGATTAAATTTATATATTTTGATGAAATTCTAATTTACAGTCTAAATCAGAACCCATCGCCGCAAAACAGAATAAAAAACCTTGAAACGAGAAAATTACATAACCAAAAATATGCACGACAAAAGAAGCCAGTCCATTGACGCTAAATTAAAACATTATAAAATATTTACTCAACCAGAAATAACTTACGCAGCTGAAACCACCTTCAAAACAATTAATACAGTGTAAATGATAAAATAATATAGACAGGAAGAAGAATAATCAGGCCATTCATACATAAACACTATCAACTACATGGGAATTGGAGAATAGCTTCAAATGAAAGAGCCGGCCGAAGTGTGATGTCCTTAGGTTAGTTAGGTTTAACTAGTTCTAAGTTCTAGGGGACTAATGACCTCAGCAGTTGAGTCCCATAGTGCTCAGAACCATTTGAACCATTTTTTTCAAATGAAAGAGGGTACAAGAAAACAGAACCAGTATCGAGCATAATCAGGAAGAAGCGTGTCTCGTTCTTTGGAAATCTGATGAGAACAAGAGCAAACAGAATTAGTAAGGGAATTATAAAAAAAGTTGTGGGACAATAAGAACAACGTTGAATGATCACAGAAATTAAGGAAGATATAAGAGAACGCCAAATTACAGTAGATGACTTAAAAAACGAAACGGAGAAAATGAGAATATTTCAAGACACGCAAGCCAGACTATAAATGAAGATCAATAAAAGATCTATGGAAGAGTAATCTTAGGCGAAGCAAGACAGAAAATAACTAAAAATGTTTCAAATGGCTCTGAGCACTATGGGACTTAACAGCTGAAGTCATCAGCTCCCTAGAACTTAGAACTACTTAAACCTAACTATCCTAAGGATACCACACACATCCATGCAAGAGGCAGGATTCGAACCTACGACCATCGCGGTCGCGCGGTTCCAGACTGTAGCACCTAGAACCGCTCGGCCACAACGGCCGGCGCACCTGGACAAAGAGGTGCTCTGGCTGTGGTAAAAGCCGTTTGAACTGTGAGTCGTTGGAACATCCATAACGCCGCTTTAACACATTCTGCCCTTTACCCGTTCCCACGTATTAATAAATGTCGTGGATGAATTCTTTTTAGAATTCAATAAAGACGTGACGGCAACTATAGCGAGATACTGTGCATACTCAGAATCACTCTTCAAAGATGGGAGCTAGCCACTGGGAAGGCGTTTGGCAGTATAAAGGGGCGTGTACCAAGAAGTTAATTTTTGATTTTAAATGCAGGGTGAATCACCTAAAACTTGCAGCGTAAATATTGCGGAAATATAAGTGCTATTGATGTGCGGTTTCGCAGAACGGATTGGTAGCCAGGGGCTCGTACTATTAGTCAATAAACTGATGATAACATTGAGAAAGTGTATTTTTGTGCAAACACAGCTTAGAAAATGGAACAATGCCTATTGGCTTTAACAGAATAACATAAGAATGTCAGTGGTGTTTCTTGTAGGAGTCTAGGGCGAATCCCTTACGAGATGTATCTTGAAAAGTTTCCACAACGATACTTGTCTTTGCCACTTAACTTGCGTAGTTGCTAGGCACTATGTTGTTATATTTGCTTCGAGTATGCTCGTGTGTTCCTCGAGTGCACCGCGACGTGATAGTCTGTCAGTATCTGACAGTCCAAGCAGTGGGTCGTGAGTGGACGATGAGATTTATCAGTGTAGAAAAAACCGACATGCTGTTGGTGAATGGAGAGCCTAGGAAGAACGCAGATAGATGTCAGCCATCTCGGCAGTTACGTATCGACCTCTTCAACCAGTTATACGAATGTGGTAGTGCGACACCTAAGCAACGTAACAGAAGGAACCAAGTGACGACAGAAGAGGTAGAAATTAATGTTCCTGCTGCTCTTGCAGTTGATCCCGGTCAGTCGCACACGGATGTGGCGCGAATGAGTCACGTGTCCCACACATTCTCAGTCGTCATAGGCTCCATCCCTGTCACATCTCTCTCCGTCAAGAGCTGCATGGAAACGAGAACAGTGTTAACTTCAGTACATGTGCATTAAGACAGGATACTCTAGGTGTATCATGTACCTTGTTTAGTGATGAAGCCGCATTTACCGATCATACTCAGGTAAAGCTCCGAGACATGCACTATTGGTCTGTTGGCAATGCCCATTGGCTTCTTGAGGTAGAACGATAGCATCCGTCAAGAATAAACGTGTGGTGCGGGACAGTGGACCATCAGCCCTCAGGTTCGTTTTTCGTAGACGGAACACTGAACGCACACAAGTATCGGAGCCTCCTAACAGATGATCTTCCGCGGATGAGAGAGGACGTTTCTCTGCAGGCCAGGAGCAACCCGTGATAGGAGAGTGACAGACAGCTGTCCAGACAGTAGTGCACCAGGTGCTGCAGCACGTCACCGTCAATTGTTTCCAGGTCGCTGGACGTAAAGGACCTGTACCATTGGCGGCTCGTTCCCAGGAATTGACGCCCGTGGACATTTTTCTGTGGGAGAAACTGAAAGATACTCTCTACAGGGACATAACAACTACACACAATGATATGCGGCGACGTACTATTGCAGCCTACTCGGACACCTCCACTGAAATGCTAGCACGTGTGCAGCAGTGCTGCCACATCGGACTGGAAGCGTGTACTGCCACTGCTGGTGGTAACTTCGAACACAACCTGTGATGGTCATTGTCTCATTCCTGGTCAGAATCCATATAACTATTGCATGCACCTGTGTTGTTCTTTAGTGTGTGCTATCAGATATTCTGTAAGTGTCGATGAGGGAAATGTTTAAAATACAATATCTCCAAAACATCTCGCACAAGAATACTGCAACAAAAACCACTGGCATTCTAATTTACCCTACTTTCAGTCTGTTAGTGTCAATAGGCACTGTTGCATTTGAAACAGTGTATTTTTACACAAAAAATACACTTCCTAAGTATTTTTACGATCTATTTATTGGCTGATAATATGGGTTACCACTCATTATGTGAAAACCGCACATCAATAGAACTGTCCAATTCCGTAATGTTTGTGGTGATGGGATGCAAGTTTTGATTGAGTCGTCCTGTATAAACACTAATACAAAAAAAGGGGGCACGACGAAGGAATTATCCGAATGAGACAAAAATTCGTAGATGTGATATACATGTATAGGCAAACACACAATTACAATTTCAGAAAAACTGGATGACTTATTCAGGAGAAAGAGCGTCACAGATTGAGCATGCCAATAACCCGTCGGTTCACCTCTGGCCATTATGCGAGCAGTTATTCGGCTCGGCACTGATTGAGAGAGTTATTTGGTGCCCTCCTGAGGGAAATAGTCCAAAATTCTGTCCAGTTGGTGCACTATACGTTCAAAAAGAGCCCGAGATGGCTGGAGGACCTGCCCATAACGCTCCAGACGTTATCAGATGGGGAGAGATATTGCGACCTGGCAGGCCGAGGTAGTGTTTGGCAAGCAAGAAGGCAAGCTTTAGAAATTCTCGCCACGTGTCGGCGGGCGTCATCTTGTTGAAATGTAAACCCAGCATAGCTTTCCATTAAGGGCAACAAACTGGGACGTAGAATGTCGTCGACCTGCAGAGACCATCACTCCTGCTTGTCGGGCCACACGGAGGGCGAGAGGCGGCTTGGTATCCCACTGGCGTGCGGGTCATCTCCAGACGCTTCTTAGGCCTGGAACCTCTTTGGCTGGAGCAGACCTGTCTCCAGTGATGAGTCCCGCTTCGAACTGAGACCCGAGGACCAGCGGGGACGCGTCTGGAGACACCCCCAACAATGGTTGGATAGCAACCTGACTGTCTAAATGGACGAGACACATGTTTAAACTTGTCACAGAGCATCGTACGGATAGACGGACAATTCACTACATGATGTGTTGAAAAATGTTTCGGAAGGAAGCAGAATTTCAATCATCCGTGTTGGCGGAGAGAACGATTCTGTATCGAATGCCCTAGTAAGGTAAACATTTGACCAGAAAACAGGGCTTACCCGAACGAGACGGACGTCTCAAATCACGAAAAGTGGGTTCAAAATGGCTCTGAGCACTATGGGACTTAACATCTATGGTCATCAGTCCCCTAGAACTTAGAACTACTTAAACCTAACTAACCTATGGACATCACACAATACCCAGTCATCACGAGGCAGAGAAAATCCCTGACCCCGCCGGGAATCGAACCCGGGAACCCGGGCGCGGGAAAAAAGTGGGTCAGAGAGATTACTTCTTAATCTGCTTCCTCACAGTGTCCTTGTTATAGACAACGCCCCGTATTAGAATAAACGCCTGACTCGTGCTACAACGTCATACTCCACGAGGAGATAAATTATGTCATGAAGCGAATTCCTTTCAAAAAAGTCAGATTTAGACCGCAGTTTTATCCACAGGTGAAACGAAGAAACCAGGCCACATCAATTATACAACAGGCAGTATTTTAGCCGAACATAGTCTTATTGATGTACGTCTTCATTCATACGATCCATAATTGAATCTTATAGCGCATATGTGGAGAAGAGTCAAGAACGGCGTTTAATAGCGTAATATTGCATTCAGAATGGACACGTTATTCTTACAAATGAACGAAATAATTGCTTCCGTAACAGAGGAAGACTGGAAGAAACTCTGTCAGCATGAAAACAAAATTGGAGAGCAATATATTTGAAGTGAATTCTTTCTGGACCAAGCGCTAGAGATGATCAGAAATGTGGGAAGTGGTACACATTAGAACAGTGATAGTTATAATGATGTAAGCAATACTGACTCCGCAATTTAAGATGAAAGTGAATCAGCTGACACTGCCAGTGGACGTGAAACGTATAGTGGAGTATTTTCTAAATGTGCTTTATGCGTGGAAATAGTGGCAGTGAAATAGCATGTAGTTTGTCAAATGTCGAACTTATTATTAGTGGTGTGCTACTGTGTCTGCTATTAATCTAAAGATCTGTTAACGTGTTCTCAACAGTGAAGCTACTGTGTACGACCAATCGTATGTTTTGCACGACTATGCTTGTAAAATAAACCCACTTACACGTTCTTGCGTTTGCTTCTGCCACCTCCAGCCACACTGGTTCTCCGCTGCACAGCGAAACCTCTTGCCCTCCCCTGCATTTTCCCTCCTGCGCATAAGATTGTCCTCTGTTTGGAGGAAGTGTGCAGCGGTGTTCACGTGTGGACGCTACATTGTATATTGTCATGTTTATATGTTTTGTACCCAGCAACTCAGAAGCTCGTCTGGTTGTAATCCGTGGCTTACGTACATGGATGAATTGATGATGGACAAGGGTCGGAAACTAGTCATCAATTAATAAATAAATCTTTCCATGGAACCTACAACTACATCTACATCTACATCTACATGGTTACTCCGCAATTCACACTTAAGTGCCTGGCAGAGGGTTCATCGAACCATTTTCATACTACTTCACTACCACTACACTCTCGAATGGCACGTGGGAAAAGGAAAACCTAAATTTTTCCATTCGAGCTCTCATTTCCCTTATTTTATTATGATGATCATTTCTCCCTACGCAGGTGGGTGCCAACAAAATATTTTCGCATTAGGAAGAGAAAGTTGGTGATTGAAATGTCGTAAATAGATCTCGCCGCTAAGAAAACCGCCTTTGTTTCAGTGACTGCCACCCCAACTCAAGTATCATATCAGTGACACTCTCACCCCTATTCCGCGATAACACGAAACGAGCTGCCTTCTTTGCACTTTTTCGATGTCCTCCGTCAATCCTACATGATAAGGATCCCGTACCGCACAGAAATATTGTAGCAGAGGACGGACAAGTGTAATGTAGGCTGTCTCTTTAGTGGGTTTGTCGCATCTTCTAAGTGTTCTGACACCAAAGCGCAGTCTTTGTTTCGCCTTCCCCACAATATTATCTATGTGGTCTTTCCAATTTAAGTTGCTCGTAATTGTAATTCCTACAAAGTAGGAATTGACAGCCCTTAGATTTGTGTGATTTATCGTATATCCAAAATTTATCAGATTTCTTTTAGTATCCATGTGGATGACCTCGCACTTTACTTAGTTTAGTGCCAATTGCCACTTTTCGCACCGTACAGAAATCCTCTCTAGATCATTTTGTAATTGGAATTGATCGTCTGATGATTTTACTAGACGGTAAATTACAGCGTCCTCTGCAAACAATCTAAGGGGGCGGCTCAGATTATCACCTAGATCATTTATGTAAATCAGCAACAGCAGAGGGCCCACGATACTACCGTGCAGAATGCCAGATATCACTTCTGTTCTACTCAATGATTTACCGTCTATCACTACGAACTGTGACCTCTCTGAGAGGAAATCACGAATCTAGTCACACAACTGAGACGATACTCCATATGCATCCAATTTGATTAATAGTCGGTTGTGAGGAACGGTATCAAAAGCCCTCCCGAAATCCAGGAACACGGAATCGATCTGAGATCCCCTGTTGACAGCACTAATTGCTTCATGGGAATAAAGAGCTAGCGGCGTTGCTCAAGAACGATATTTTCTGAATCCGTGTTGGTTATGTATCAATAAGTCATTTTCTTCAAGGTGATTCATAATGTTCTTTTACAGCAGTTATTCTTGAATTGGTGTCTCGTTCGTACAACTATTCTTTCTGACTTCGTCCCACCACGCTGCAGTGTTCCAAGCCAGCTGCTGTCATTGTTACGCAGCTCTCGTCCGTTGCTGGGCAACGTTCTTCTGAACTGGTCAACCGAGCTGTTCTCGCCGCATTTAGAAGAAGCTTCGCTGCAATACATCGTAGTATTTTTGTCAACTGGTGGACACCGGGTGCCTGCTAATGATGGTAAAGGACGTACTTCTATGTTATAAGAATAAGGTATATAAACTGTGCATAGTCCTTCTTACGTTAAAACGTACGGATTATGGAAGGATAATACGTACTTTCTTAGACGTGAAAATAAAAGCTCAATTCGGTGTATAAACCTGTACAGAAAGCAAAAAGGGACAATAAAGAATGAAGATTTGTTTCTGTGACACATGGCCAATGTTCGTGGTCACTTGACGCGCTTTCCATCGTGTGATAAACGTTTAGGCTCGAATGGCTCTGAGCACTATCAGACTTAACTTCTGAGGTCTTCAGTCCCCTAGAACTTAGAACTACTTAAACCTAACTAACCTAAGGACATCACACACATCCATGCCCGAGGCAGGAGTCGAACCTGCGACCGTAGCGGTCGCGCAGATCCAGACTGTAGCGCCTAGAACCGCTCGGCCACCTCTGCCGGCTAAACGTTTAGCATCGATTACTTTTTCGTCAATATTGTGTTTAGTTATCAAACGAACTAAAAGTCTGTTGGATTACCTCCTCCTGCCCTCACTTTGAAATTTTTGTCGTTTGATGGTTAACGTATCAGTTATGCATAAAGTGAAATACTCAACGTTCCCTCGAATAATGACATATGTGAAACACGCCGGTTAAGCTCCATGCTTAGGATTAGTCTAGTCTAACTTTATAGCTCATGCTCCTCTTCGTTGTTCATAATCTAATCTATTAGGTCTTCAACTTTGTCTTTGCCATTTGTAATAGATGACAGTATCGGCAAGTGGGTGTGCAAGAGCAGGTCGTAAGTGTCATAAAATAAGCTTATGCTTTTGTGAACATAGTGCCATTAAAACATGTTTCGGTTTGTGATTGCGTCATGAAGTTAATGTCGATTGAATACGACATCTTACGACCCCAGTTCTCGTTATCTGTTACAAGTTTTATTTTCAGCGTTAATATGAAATAACTTGCGGTTGAGACTCATCAAATGCTGGGTAAGACCTTTGGTGAGTTACCTATTAGTGAAACAACTTGCAGAGAATGGTTTCAGCGATTCAGAAACGGTGATTTTGACGTTGAATACCGGGGCGGCGATGGAAGAGAGAAGCTTTCCGTAGCTACTGGCATCGACGGAACACTCACAGGAGATAGTTACAGAAAGCAATTGATGCGTTTGGGCCCAACCCTGGAATGGTCACAATACAGCGACAGTCATCGAAAGGTATTTTGCAGCTTCACTGTGCCAAGGTTTTATGATGACAAGTTCAGAAATGATGAAAATACAGAACAATAGTATAAAACTATTTTGACAAATAGATTTAAGGAAGTCTAAGATCAGGCAAGGGAGGGTATTGTAGAAAGGTGGGAAATGGTCAAAAGTATAATACATGAGACAACTGGAACTGTACAGGGTAGAAAGAAGCAGTGGAGATCCAGGTCTGGTTTCATGAAGATTGGAGGAGGAAGACAGAAGGAAAGGATGAGGCAATAAAAAGGATGCTGGAGAGGAGAACAAGAATTACTGTAAAAGAACACCAGGACAAGAGAAGGGAAGCATGTAAGTAATGCAGAAGGAAAAAGAGAGAATTTGAAAAACGGTGGAATGATGTGTTAGAAGAGGGAAAGACTGCTCACGAAACAAGGAAATGTATATGAGGGTGAAAGATATAAAGAAAGGATTCCAACTCAGAGCAGTTTCCCGTAATGATAAAGAGGGAAACCTGATTAGAGGAAAAGATCAGATTTTAATCATATGGGTGAAGTATTTCAGTGAACTACTGAATACAGAAACGGAAAACGAGGGTGATGTTGGTGCTGGTATCGTGGAAGAGGTGGAGCAAGAGTTAAACAGAGAAGAGAAGTATCAGAGATCAGTCGAGAACCTACAATGGAAGAAGTTAAAGTTAGTATCAAGACTCTTAAAAACAGTAAAGCTCCGGGAGAAGACAATATTACAGCAGAAATGATAAAATATGGCGGAGAAAAACTAATAAGGGTTTTACATGAGATTATAGTGGGAATACGGTGGAATGAAAATATGGCGGAATAATGGAATACACTAACACTCTGCCCTATGCATAAGAAACATGACAAAACTGACTGCGCGAATTGTAGAGGAATTGCACTGCTCTGCATAGTATATAAAGTATTAGGAAAAATCATTGCTGGCCGACTTAGAACTTATGTAAAAGCGTCGATATCCACCAGCTGCTCATTGATTTCAAACCAGCTTATGATAATATCGAAAGGAATCAACTCCAGAAGGCAATGCTAGAGGCAGAAGTACCCAACAAACTAATAAGGCTGGTTCATATGACTTGAGAAGAAAGTATCCAAAACGAAGGTTGAGGGCACATTGCTAAAGGCATTTGAAGTTAACCGAGGATTGAAGCATGGTGATGTGCTGTCCAATATTCTGTTTAATGTCACCTTGGAGAGGAAAATCCGAAAGACACAAAGCGGCAACCCTGTGGGAACACTGTTTACTAGAGTGACGCACGATCTTGCATATGCAGATTTATTGAGTTGTTATGCAGGAGGAAACAGGACATGGGAGAAAAGCTTGAAAAATTAGAAGAGTATGGGGCGGAGGTGGGGCTGACAATCAGTCAAAGACCAAGTGTATGTTAACATTATGATGTATCATGCAGCGTAACTTGCTGTGACAGTGCGAGAGAGAAAGAAAGAGAGAGAGAGACAAAAGATATTGTTTATTACTCTGTGGCAGTCAGCGCTCACATAATTATTCTTAGGAGATAGAGCTTTTGTTCTTCTTAAGAGAAAATGTGACTAGAAGAGAGCCAGTCTTGTGATGTAAAAATCGACGCCATTGCGAGTTTTTGATTCACATTGTAAAATATATGTGTATATGGAAGGAAATCAGTTAATAGAACAATAAAAATTGTTCATTTCAAGAAGGTACGTGGTATTATACACCCAGCGTATACTTCTATTGTGATTTAATAATAAATACCAGCTTGAGAACAGTTCCGACGGGAGCGTTCAGTTCTAGTGAAATAGTTCGATGTTTTCTTCCGAAAAGAAGTCACTTCATGGATCATTCAAATCCACAATAGTACCTGGACATTTCTCAGAACTGAAAGCAATCTGATTGCTAGGCAACAGAGTCCCGAAGAATATTTCTCCGTACTTTGGTTACCACTTTCAGCTCAACACGGTATCTGCAGCATCTGGAGCAGATTTCTACAACAGCGGAAGCGTGTAATCGCTATCAGTTTCACACATCGCCCTGTGTACGCTGTATGTATTTACCCACAACAGTGAACATACAGTTACTCACACACATAGAAAGACAATACAAGGTGGTGTGGGAAACATTTCAGTATAAAGATCCTGTAGAGCTAAACAGTAATTAGCCTAGTAGTAGAAGTGGTAAACAAAAAATTTTTCTTTTTTTTCAAAGGAGCCTTTATGACATCTAGGACAAGGTATGGAGAAGGAGAAAGAAGCATGACTTTGAACGGGAATTAATATGAACACAGTGAGAGCTTTAAATATCCTGGGTTACTGATAACCAAGAATAATGATATGAAAGAAGATATACATACAAGGATTGCAGCTGGTGGGCCGAGTTACTTTGCACTGATTAAAGTATTTAAAGCAATAATCCTTAGTATGAATCTTAAGCTGACAGCATGTCGTGCAGTAGTGAGACCTCTGGCGATGACAATGACGCAAAATGAGGAAGAATTGTTCCAGTGACGAGAAAGGGAGATACTTACGAACATCTACGGGCCACAGAATGATAGGGGGCTTTGGCGAATCAGAAATAACAAAGAGATCAGAGAGTTGTGTAACAAACCAGATATAGCGACGGAAATAAAGAGTAATAGGCTATGTTGGTTGGGACGTGTAAAAAGAATGGTGGAGAACAGCACAGTCAACAAAGTTTTCAAAGGAAAACCAGGTGTACGCCGTGTAAGGGGCAGACCAAGGACCATATCGCTATACAACATGGAGGAGAACTTGAGAAGAATGGTAGTCAGAAGATGGAGGGCCGAGGCAGCCAGCAGAGAAGAGTGGATGGATGCTGTCCAAGAGGCCAAGGCCCTACACGGGCTGTAACGCCAAGGAGTAAGTAAGTAAGATCTATGGTGATGTACCTATTAGTGGAAGAACTTGTAGAGAATGGTTACAACGATTCAAGAACGGTGATTTTAACGTCGAAGACCGGCATGGCGGTGGAAGTGGGAAGCTTTTCGAAGCGACTGACACCGACGGAAACAATCACAAAAGATACTTGTCGAAAGCTTGGTACGCTTGAGCCGAACACTGGAAAGCAAATGGCCACAGTACAGCGATAGACATGAAAACGTGATTTTGCAGCATGTCTGTTCTCGACCCACTGTCGCAAAACCCGTCAAAACAGACTTGGAAACGTTGAAATGGGGAGTCCTATACCACTCACTGTATTTGCCGGACATTGCTCCCTCTACCACCTTTCTCGATCATTTGCTCACGGCCTGACTGACCAGGACTTCCGGTCAGATCAGCGAGTGCAAAATCAGATCGATTCCTGGATCTCCTCAAAAAATGCCCATTCCTTCCTCCGAGGGATTCGTATGCTACCCGGAAGACGGGAGAAAGCAGTGGCCCGGATGGCCAGTACCTCCAATCGTCAATTTTTGTAAGCTTTCTATAATAAAGTCTCGAACTTCGAGAAAAAACATAGGAAAGTTGTAGACCTAAAGGTAACATTTAAACATGTACTCGTACGTCTAGCACCCTTTTTCTTTGTTACTATCAGCGAGTGCAAAATTATTGTTATTATTCTCATATTTTCAGTCAGTGGCCTTCACGTTAATACACTCCTGGAAATTGAAATAAGAACACTGTGAATTCATTGTCCCAGGAAGGGGAAACTTTATTGACACATTCCTGGGGTCAGATACATCACATGATCACACTGACAGAACCACAGGCACATAGATACAGGCAACAGAGCATGCACAATGTCGGCACTAGTACAGTGTATATCCACCTTTCGCAGCAATGCAGGCTGCTATTCTCCCATGGAGACGATCGTAGAGATGCTGGATGTAGTCCTGTGGAACGGCTTGCCATGCCATTTCCACCTGGCGCCTCAGTTGGACCAGCGTTCGTGCTGGACGTGCAGACCGCGTGAGACGACGCTTCATCCAGTCCCAAACATGCTCAATGGGGGACAGATCCGGAGATCTTGCTGGCCAGGGTAGTTGACTTACACCTTCTAGAGCACGTTGGGTGGCACGGGATACATGCGGACGTGCATTGTCCTGTTGGAACAGCAAGTTCCCTTGCCGGTCTAGGAATGGTAGAACGATGGGTTCGATGACGGTTTGGATGTACCGTGCACTATTCAGTGTCCCCTCGACGATCACCAGTGGTGTGCGGCCAGTGTAGGAGATCGCTCCCCACACCATGATGCCGGGCGTTGGCCCTGTGTGCCTCGGTCGTATGCAGTCCTGATTATGGCGCTCACCTGCACGGCGCCAAACACGCATACGACCATCATTGGCACCAAGGCAGAAGCGACTCTCATCGCTGAAGACGACACGTCTCCATTCGTCCCTCCATTCACGCCTGTCGCGATACCACTGGAGGCGGGCTGCACGATGTTGGGGCGTGAGCGGAAGACGGCCTAACGGTGTGCGGGACCGTAGCCCAGCTTCATGGAGACGGTTGCGAATGGTCCTCGCCGATACCCCAGGAGCAACAGTGTCCCTAATTTGCTGGGAAGTGGCGGTGCGGTCCCCTACGGCACTGCTTAGGATCCTACGGTCTTGGCGTGCATCCGTGCATCGCTGCGGTCCGGTCCCAGGTCGACGGGCACGTGCACCTTCCGCCGACCACTGGCGACAACATCGATGTACTGTGGAGACCTCACGCCCCACGTGTTGAGCAATTCGGCGGTACGTCCACCCGGCCTCCCGCATGCCCACTATACGCCCTCGCTCAAAAGCCGTCAACTGCACATACGGTTCACGTCCACGCTGTCGCGGCATGCTACCAGTGTTAAAGACTGCGATGGAGCTCCGTATGCCACGGCAAACTGGCTGACACTGACGGCGGCGGTGCACAAATGCTGCGCAGCTAGCGCCATTCGACGGCCAACACCGCGGTTCCTGGTGTGTCCGCTGTGCCGTGCGTGTGATCATTGCTTGTACAGCCCTCCCGCAGTGTCCGGAGCAAGTATTGTGGGTCTGACACACCGGTGTCAATGTGTTCTTTTTTCCATTTCCAGGAGTGTATCATTCAGTGCTCAGTAGTAAAAGCGCGAGCGATTTGGGTATGTGACGACATTTGAAATATGGACAAACTAGCCGATAGAAATTTTTAGTTGCAGTCACATAACTTCTTGAACAGCACCTAGTTGGCTGGGCTTGAGAGGTGTAAGCCTATCTAGTGATGTACAAACAGCAGCGCACAGCCATGGCATTTACTAACACCAGGGTGCAGTGAAGTGTGTACAGCGACATCTCGTGACGAAAAAGTCGTTTGTAAAGCTGCACGCAGTTCAGAGCCAGCTCACGGTAGTAAATTACTTGTGTGTGTGTGTGTGTGTGTGTGTGTGTGTGTGTGTGTGTGTGTGTGTGTGGTGTTGTTCGTACCGAATCTGTCGTCATGGCTACAGCTCTCAAGCCCAACCAGTCAGACTACTCATGAAATTAAGATTTTATCCCAAAGCATATGCGTTTTACGAGTTTAAAATTAATTTGGGAATGGCTACGAAGAGGAAACATAGTGGTATACAATGCAAAAATAAAACTGATACAAAAAACAACCAATGCAAGAAAGCAGTTTCTTTCAAGAAGTTTACCATTGGCGTGGAAGGTGGTGCAACTATAAGCTATTAAATAAACTTGTAGCCTAATCGGATTTTGGACTTTATTTTGATTTAACATTGTTGTCTATTACCTTACAGTTTTTCAGTGAGCATTGAAAGCCGTCTATCTCGTATCGATTAATATCTAATTGCTTGATATATCTTTAGTACTATATTATTTTACGAAGCTTTGATGTGACATTGCAGTTCATTTCATTTTATGTTTCAGTCGAGCTGAGCTGTGGTCCAACAAGCTACCATTCTCTCATTTTTTGCATATCTAAGTGTTTTGTTTCTTATACCAATTATTGTGTAAGGTCAACTGAAGCTTTAGTGCATCTTTTTCTTTCCTCGCTGGTGTGTACTGATTCATCTCGCTGATCTTCTAAGAATATTTTGCTGCGGTATTGTCTGTTGCTACGTGCGACCCTCTAGTGGAATACAGTTGGTATTTGGAATAGGGCACGTCTGCTCGCGATTTTTGTTCCTGTTTAGATACATAGTACAGTCTCTCGATAAAAATATCAGTACTAAGCCCGTTTCTGACTCATATGTATTACCGAGGAATGTCTGAAACTTTTTGAACATATTTTGCTAAATTCTCTCCACAGATTTCACGTTAAAAATGAAATTAGTTGGCAATTATAATTTCTAGTCTACAGCAGACAAATATATGGGAAAACTGCCTTTATTGTACGGGCTCCTAATTCGTACCACTACTACAGACTACGTACCCCTTTCACAGTCTGACATTTTGTGACGTCAACATAAAATACGTGCTTCTTAGAGCCATAGTGTCGGCTGTGTCTCGAGGAACAGATTGTCTGAAGACAGCGCTCTTCTTATTGTAGTAATCAACGTTACGAGATAAATGGCAACATAATGTTTTGTTTTTGGTTAATATACATGAAACTTTTCACGACACCGTGTTCGTAACTTGCCCGTATTCTGAACTCCAAAAAATGTGTTTAGCATTATTGGTGCACATAATGTATAGAAGTGATGAGGTGAATTTTATCATGCGTTCTTTATGCTAAGTTATTAATAGAATAAGTAACGGAAAATTGTTATGACTTGGACGTACATGTAACACTATATCTAAATGGCGGTCATCGACCAATAAAATATTTTCCTAAGCTAACTATTATAAGAGGCAGACTGAAAATGAAAAGAAAAATGCTAACGGCGACAGTACAAAGTTTTCCAACTGAGCTGTAAATGATTTGGAAGGACATATTCTTACATTTTAAGAGATAATGTTCGGTTTAAGCTTTTTCAACGTAAGAAAATTTGCGTTAGACTTTGGTAAACGATACGGTTTGCCCAACAGTTTCAATGCAAAAGAAGTAATGGCAGACAAAAAGTGGGCTGAAGATCCACGAAATAATGACGAATACAACGGAAAAAGCAAAAGAGAAGAAATCTAAAACTATAGCTCGACATGTGGAAAGGAAGTGTTTTGGAGACACTGTCGGAAAGACACCACAGAAACTCATATTTCTAAAACAAAAGAATGGTGTAGTGAGTCGTCTGAGGAAGAGCGAATGGAAAAAGTGACCAGACACGTGAAATAAGAGAATATGGGCTCAACGATAGTGTGCAGGGATGGCGATAGAAGGAAAAAAGTTGTATCGCGATCCCTGCAGATAGTGTTGTAAGAACTAAAACATGGGACATTTCCTTAATCTTAGACTAACACGTATCTTTAAGGGTAGGCACATATTTTAGAAGGGTCTTACAATTAATGCACCCGGCGTAGGTTACAAGGGTTTTACAATTTATGCACTCGCTTGTCCCAATTAGAAAACCAGGTTCCTAATTTGTACCACTTGCAGATGCTTAGAAAACTAAGTGTGATGGGTTTAGTATTATAAGATTTTCAGTTCTTTAAATCAGACACCGAGAACAACTTCCTGTAGATGAGAAAGCCACTGCTTAAACAATTTTGTAACTTACTGTTTACAGTACAAAAAAATCTCCAAAGTGGAACAATTTAGTAAAAATTCTGAAAAGTGGTACAATTTTGACAGCTCCTCGCTACTCGTGCGGGTTGCTCTAGGAAACATTAAAGAAATTGTTATCTTAATAGTTACGAAATAAGTTCTCTCTCGCTTTTTTTTAATGTCATACTCACCATAGACTGTACCACTTATTACAATTTCCACGATAGTAATTTCGACCTCCTGTCATTTTAAAGTGGTTAAATGTGCTAAAACCATAGCAACTGTCAATACTAATAAAATAAATAAAAAGGATGTGAGCCTATGTTCGTTTCATTAACGTTGACAACTGATTTGTTTTGAGTAAATGTAACCACAAGAAAACGACCGAAGTTTGAAATTACAGTCATGGAACTTGTAATGAATGATGCAGTGGTGGCGAACATGAAGCCACTGAAAAACTTCTGCGGCCCTGTGATCCCACACCAAATACAGATGATGATGATGATGATGTTTGGTTTGTGGGGCGCTCAACTGCGTGGTTATCAGCGCCCGTACAAGTACCCAATCTTTGCTCAGTCCAATTTCGCCACTTCCCTGGATGATGATGAAATGATAAGGACAACACAAACACCCAGTCATCTTGAGGCAGGTGAAAATCCCCGACCCCGCCGGGAATCGAACCCGGGACCCCGTGCTCGGGAAGCGAGAACGCTACCGCGAGACCACGAGCGGCGGACACACCAAATACAAGTGTGTCGTTTCTAGCTTATATTTCGGTGGTATGGGAGTCAGGAAGAAAATGAGAGTGGAGCGCAACTTACGACTACTCAAAGATTACGTCTGGAAAGCTTATTTGTCTTTATGACACACATTAGCAGACAACGAGTATGACAAAGAGACGTACACCTGCATCTACATACATACTCCGTAAAGCACAGTACGGTGCGTGGCGGAGGGTACCCTTTACCACCATTAGTCATGATCTTTCCTGTCCCAGTCGCAAATAGAAAAACGCAAAAACGGCTATCTATATGCCTCCGTTGTTGTTGTTGTTGTTGTTGTGGTATTCAGTCCTGAGACTGGTTTGATACAGCTCTCCTTGCTACTCTATCCTGTGCAAGATGCTTCATCTCCCAGTACGCACTGCAGTCTACATCCTTCTGAATCTGCTTGGTGTATTCATCTCTTGGTCTCCCTCTACGATTTTTATCCTCCACGCTGCCCTCCAATACTAAATTTGTGATCCCTTGATGCCTCAGAACATGTCCTAGCAACCGATCCCTTGTTCTAGTTAGGTTTTGCCACAAACTCCTCTTCTCCCCAATTCTATTCAATACCTGCTCATTAGTTATGTGATGTACCCATCTAATCTTCAGCACATTTCGAAAGCTTCTATTCTCTTCTTGTCCAAACTATGCCTCCGTATGAGCCCTAATTTCCCGTATCTTACCTTCGTGGTCCCTACATGAAATGTATCTAAGCGGAAGTAGGATGGGTCTGCAGACGGCTTCAAATGCCGGTTCTCTAAATTTCCTCAGTAGTGTTGCTTGAAAAGAAAGTCGTCTTCCCTCCATGAATTCCCATTTGATTTCATCTGCCTCACTAGACTGGTCAATGAGTGACTGGGTGGAAGCTTCAGACTCGCTTAGCGATTTTGCATAGGACCAGAATATTATTGGGTTCTTTGCTAAGGTATGACGGTGGTTGCTGCTGTATGCCTCGAGCATAGGTTTTCTGACAGACGCACGAATCTCTACTAAGCTTTACCTGTCTTTTGAACCCAGAATGCTACAGCCTTTGCTTCATCAGTGTTGTTCAAATGTGTATGAAATCTTATGGGACTTAACTGCTAAGGTCATTAGTTCCTAAGCTTACACACTACTTAACCTAAATTATCCTAAGGACAAACACACACACCCATGCCCTAGGGAGGACTCGAACCTCCGCTGGGACTAGCTTCATCGGTATTTTTAGAATTTCGTTGTTGAACAATGGTTGGTCTTTTCCGTCCTTCATCCATTACTAGGTTCATAGTTCTCGAGAGTACGATTTACAGTGTGCCTAAACTTTGGCCATAAAACCTTTTAGTCCGTCTTACTGGAAACCAGTGATGTCAGTTCATTAACTGAGATGCTAACAACTGCTTATCTTCTCTTCGAAGCAGAAATATCTCCTTGCCTTCTTGACTGATTTAATAACTTCCGTGACCATAGTTGCTATGATAACATCATGGTCATTAATCCTCTTCTCTACACTGACGCTGAAGATAAGGTCCGGCCTGTTTGTAGCTGCAAGGTCTAAGATATTTCCGTTGCGTGTGGGTGCCGAACTGTGTAGTCAATACAGTTTTCAGAAAACTTGTTCAAAACTACTTCACGTGAGTGTCTGTTTGTACTCTCCCCATTGAATCCATAGAAATTCCAGTCTATACTCTGGAGGTTAAAGTCGTCACCAATTAGTATTGCAAGATCTGGGTATTTACACGCTGCTGACCATAGACTTTCTTTGAATGACTCTAGAACTGTCACAGCAGAAACGGGTGGCTGATAGAAACATTCAGCAATTAACTTGGTTTCACACAGACATGCTAAACCGGACCAGATAATTTCACTGTCACACTCAGCTTCGACCTCAAACAGGGATAGTAATTTTGTCGACTGCAATGAACACCTTCCCATCTATGGCATCTTATCTGCCTTTCCGATAACCTTTCATCGAGTCGCCAAGTATCTCAGAGCTTTCCACTTCGGGTTTAGTCAGATCTTCTTCCCAAGAATAATTTCAGTGCGAGAAATTTCCTGGAGGGCAGTACATTCGGGAACTTTCTTAAGAATATGTAACAGAGTTCCCGAATGTACTGTCATACATTACTGTCATACGAAGAATACTTCGAAAATTTACTGATAAAATTTTTGCCAGCCAAAGTATCTTTACTCTGAATGCGGACTGAGTTTCCTTTCTGCGTATCGACTGAGAAGTGTTCATCAGAGTACCTCGAACTACCGCCTAGCCCGGAAAACCCTCGTGTGCACTTCTGCGCTTCTGCGCACTTGCCTGGACCTTGAGCACACCATGGATTATGACAAAACCAGGATCCTGGCTGAGACCCCCCGATTCTGGGCTAGTGTCATTAATGAATCGATCGAAATCTCATCCTTCGGCTTGGGCTTCTATACGCAACAGTGATCATTTCAGTAAGTCGTCATAAATACTAAAATAGGCATTACTCGCTTTCCTCGTTGAGGATTAAATCCGGGTCTTTCTTTTTGTGGGTGAATATTTCAACTTCTTCTAAAATGTTAAGAAACCGTCCCTTATGAGCTCTATTTAGGATGTCTAAGTCTTGCTCAATGTTCGTGACTGAGTGCTTTAAGGCAGCCACATGCACCCCCGAACGCTGTTTTGTTTTGAGAGTAGGTGTGCTCCCTAAATCTAGTTTCAAAGTCCCTATCAGTCTGCCCTATGTATTGTTTACAGCAGTCATCACATTTAATCTTATATACACTTGTATATTGAAATTTATTCCTACTATTACATATTTTTAGAAGAAGTTGAAATATACACCCACAAAAAGAAAGACCCGGATTTAGTCCTCAACGAGCAAAGCGAGTTTAATCATAATGCCTATGTTAGTATTTATGACGACTTACTGAAATGATCAGTGTTGCGTACAGATGTCCAAGCCGAAGGACGAGAGAGATGGTGCACGGTGAAACAGCTGGAAGATGCGTGCAGCGCCTGGCGTCGTTGACGGGGCCCTCCTGCACGGCCCTCTTACCCACGGCGGTGGACATCAGACGACTGAACGGCTCGCGGCACAACACCCAAATAGCAGGAACCACGGAAGCAGACCATGGAGGAAAACAAGTCTACGCCAGCGCCATGGATATAGAAATCGCCCGTTGTTTTCGATCGTACAAAAACTATAATTTTATTGTGTATTATAATTTTGACAAGTACAGATTTTAACCTTGACAACTGCAGATCTTAACTAAGTATTTTTAGAGATTAAAGGAAATTAGAAAAATCTACTTAATACAGTATGTGCATATGTAATGAAACAAATGTACCAGACGCCACCTGTCGGTAAGAGTTTTATAATTGATATAAATGACGTGCATTCTGCAACAAATTTAATGTGACGGAGCATGTGAAGGTTGCCGTGTGTAGACGGGTATCCCCGGTAACTGAAATTGCAGATAAGTTCTGGTACATTTGATGTTGATCGGATAGGATGAAATAGGTTTGCAGTTGTGAAATAGTAAATTAGTATCTTTATCATTTCAGATCCGAAGGTGGTTCTAGGGGAACCGAAAGCGGTCATATGAATACACATTTTTGCAATCAAGACGGATTATCACTGGTTAGTGATTGCGGTATCCCTCCAGACATTGTGTCTGTTTTTGCAAAGTTCAGTATTAGGACTATACCCTTTTCATTTTACTTCAGTGTGTAGTCAGTTCTGTCTTACTGCAAATACCAGGTGTATACTGATGACCTCCACTTGTACCTCATGAAAAACCAATAAACTTGAAGACAGAGATTTCAGATGTGGCCTCTGTGAAATATGAAAATGGGCAGGAAATATGAGATTGACGCTCAACCAACAAAAAAACAAGCAAGCCTGGTTGGTCATTACACGCTCATTAGCCCGAAATACCAGATAGACTTACGATGTATAATCTTAATTGGGACAAATAACATCGCCTCTCCGTCACAAAAAGAGTCTAGGAGTAACAACAGATGAAAAACTAACTTTGGATAATCACAAAGCTGCAAGTGCAAGAATGCATTATCATCTCTCCACGCCTTACAAAAATATAAAATACTCTTCGCTTTTGGCCTGTAAGGAACTAAAAAAGTTGCACAAATGCTAATACATCGAATCGTTCAATACAGCGATTTTATCCTGCAAAGTCTTACTCGGGAAAGCTCACGGTGATGAATGGCTGCGTCCGACTCTTTGAACATATTTCACCGCGTTATGTACAGATAAGCTTGTTACGTGCAGACAAGAATACAGATTTCCATATACTCTGCCCCCTCAACCACCTTATCTACATATAATGTCCTCAACCTCAACGTTGCTGTTTGAAAACCATAGCTTAAAAGCTCGTTCCCATTAGGGCAAATTCCTTTCTGTCCAACTCCATCATTCATCCACTCGCTCGAAATCCCGTTCAGTGGCAGGAATCGTACACTGGAATGTCATCCCTCATTATAACAGGTAACTGAATAACCCACCTGCTGAATCAACAATAGTGTATGCCTTTGTCCCTATACACATTCGTTATCCCATTTCGTCCTACTTTCCTGCCAGATCTGTCTCCTTTGGCAATGCTCTTAGTTGGTGCGGACTACCCAAATTTCTCTCCCTCAGAGCTCTTAGTGTCAGCGAATGTCAGTTTTATACATGTATAAATACATATTGTGTCTGCAGCTTTCACTGTTATTGTTATTGTTATTACTATTATTATTTCTTTCTTGTCTCAGACGTTATGTCTGGTTAAAAATGGAAGGTGACGCGGACCTTGATCAAGCGTGGTTTCCTTTTAACTGTATGGTATATGTTACACTGCATTTAGGAACTCTCGGGTAATTGAACAAGTGTCAATAATTACAGATTTCTGTAGTTGTATATATAAGTTTGGATGTAGCTGTATTGCATTGATGTACTGGTGGATATTGTGTGGTATGACTCCTGTAGTTGATAGTATAATTGGTATGATGTCAACTTCATCCTGATGCCACATGTCTTTGACTTTCTCAGCCAGTTGGATGTATTTTTCTCTTTTGTATATTTGTTGTATTGGGTATGGATATTTCGATTAGTTGTGTTAATTTCTTCTTTTTATTGGTGAGTATGATGTCAGGTTTGTTATGTGGTGTTGTTTTATCTGTTATAATGGTTCTGTTACAGTATAATTTATATTCATCGTTCTCCAGTACATTTTGTGGTGCATACTTGTATGTGGGAACATGTTGTTTTATAAGTTTATGTTATAAGGCAAGCTGTTGATGTATTATTTTTGCTACATTGTCATGTCTTCTGGGGTATTCTGTATTTGCTAGTATTGTACATCCACTTGGGATGTGATCTACTGTTTCTATTTGTTGTTTGCAAAGTCTGCATTTATCTGTTGTGGTATTGGCATCTTTAATAATATGCTTGCTGTAATATCTGGTGTTTATTGTTTGATCCTGTATTGCAATCATGAATCCTTCCGTCTCACTGTATATATTGCCTTTTCTTAGCCATGTGTTGGATGCGTCTTGATCGATGTGTGGCTGTGTTAGATGATGCGGGTGCTTGCCATGTAGTGCTTTCTTTTTCCAATTTACTTTCTTCGTATCTGTTGATGTTATGTGATCTAAAGGGTTGTAGAAGTCGTTATGAAATTGCAGTGGTGTAGCCGACGTATTTATATGAGTGATTGCTTTGTGTATTTTGCTAGTTTCTGCTCGTTCTATAAAGAATTTTCTTAAGTGGTCTACCTGTCCATAATGTAGGTTTTTTATGTCGATAAATCCCCTTCCTCCTTCCTTTCTGCTTAATGTGAATCTTTCAGTTGCTGAATGTATGTGATGTATTCTGTATTTGTGGCATTGTGATCGTGTAGTGTATTGAGTGCTTCTAGGTCTGTGTTACTCCATTTCACTACTCCAAATGAGTAGGTCAATATTGGTATAGCATAAGTATTTATAGCTTTTGTCTTGTTTCTTGCTGTCAATTCTGTTTTCAGTATTTTTGTTAGTCTTTGTCTATATTTTTCTTTTACTTCTCCTTTAATATTTGTATTATCTATTCCTATTTTTGTCTGTATCCTAGATATTTATAGGCCTCTGTTTATTCCATCGCTTCTATGCAGTCGCTGTCGTTATCCAATATGTAATCTTCTTGTTTAGTGTGTTTTCCCTTCGCTATGCTATTTTTCTTGCATTTGTCTGTTCCAAAAGCCATATTTATATCATTGCTGAATACTTCTGTTATCTTTAGTAATTGGTTGAGTTGTTGATTTGTTGCTGCCAGTAGTTTTAGATCATCCATGTACAGCAGATGTGTGATTTTGTGTGGGTATGTTCCAGTAATATTGTATCCATAATTTGTATTATTTAGCATGTTGGATAGTGGGTTCAGAGCAAGGCAGAACCAGAAAGGACTTAATGAGTCTCCTTGGTATATTCCACGCTTAATCTGTATTGGCTGTGATGTGATATTATTTGAATTTGTTTGGATATTAAGTGTGGTTTTCCAATTTTTCATTACTATGTTTAGGAACTGTATCAATTTAGGATCTACTTTGTATATTTCCAATATTAGTAGTAACCATGAGTGGGGTACGCTATCAAAAGCTTTTTAGTAATCGATGTATGCATAGTGTAGCGACCTTTGTTTGGTTTTAGCTTGATATGTCACCTCTGAATCTATTATCAGTTGCTCTTTACATCCTCATGCTCCTTTGCAACCACCTTTTTGTTCTTCATTTATAATTTTGTTCTGTGTTGTATGTGTCATTAATTTCTGCGCAATGACTGAAGTTAATATTTTGTATATTGTTAGTAGGCATGTTATGGGGCGATATTTAGCTGGGTTTGCTGTGTCTGCTTGATCTTTAGGTTTCAGATAAGTTATTCCATGTGTAAGTGTATCAGGGAATGTGCATGGGTCTGCAATGTAACTATTAAATAATTTAGTTAGATGTGAATGTGTTGAGGTGAATTTCTTTAGCCAGAAATTTGCTACTTTATCTTTTCTAGGGGTTTTCCAGTTGTGAGTAGAATTAATTGCTTGGGTGACTTCATGTTGCAAAATTATCACTTCAGGCATTTGTGGTATCATCTTGTATGTATCTGTTTCTGCTTGTATCCACCGTGCATGCCTGTTATGTTGTACCGGGTTTGACCATATGTTGCTCCAGAAGTGTTCCATGTCTGTTATGTTTGGTGGATTGTCTATTTTAATGTGTGTGTTATCTATTGTCTGGTAAAATTTCTTTTGGTTTGTGTTGAATGTTTGGTTTTGTTTCCTTCTATTTTCACTTTTTTTGTATCTTCTAAGTCGTTTGGCCAATGCTTGCAATTTCTGCTTTTTTTCATCTAATTGCTCTATTGCTTCTTGTTGTGAGATTTTACCTAACATTTTTCGTTTTTTGTCTGATATTTCATTTCTTATAAATTGTGTTAGATGTCCGATGTCTTTTCTCAGTTTTTCTATTCTGATCTGTAGCCTGTGTTGCCATGCTGGTTTTGTGGGTTTCTTCTGTGTGTTGGTTTGTTCTGATCTCTGCCTAGTGTGTATATTTAGTGTAGTGAGTGCTCCTATATAAACCAGTAGTTGTAACTCTTCCATAGTTGTGTTTTCGTTTATTTTGTTGTGTGTGATTGTGTTGATAGTTTTTATTGTTGTTTCGACTTGTGGGTTATTTGGCAGTCTATGCAAGAATGGTCTATTACTATTATTATTATTATTATTATTATTATTATTATTACTACTACTACTATTAAAGGGGCAGCAGCAGCAGGAGCAGTGGTAGTAGTAGTAGTAGTAGGACTGCTAGTATTAAAGTTATTACCTCTAAACTAATACTATACTATTTATTCACATTGTCTCTACATACGCTCAAATCATTTTTAATTATATTGATTTTATTACTATTACTCATATTAAAGTTATCGTCTTTCTTAACTAATTTTTTTTTAAAGTGTCGAACGTGTGAAACCCTGATCCGGTTTCAGAAAGATCATTAATGCTCTAATCTGATCATCTGCAATTAATCAACTAAACAAAAAACTTCCCTAGTCATAGTCCTGACGAGTCTTTAGTGTTATAATGCAGTTCAACAGCGAACCCTCCGCACATGTCGAGCTTTCCACGAATATCTGAATAAGGTTTTTGTGTAATATTGGTGTGTTTGATGACGTCAGTCCCTCCACTCCGTCAGGATAGTTCCGACCAGAGGGAGTCGGTGATTTCCACGCACGCTGTTGTCGTTTACTCAGTCACCGATGTCCTCAGCACCTCTCCCCTGACATCAACTACGTATCCCAGTTCCATAACTGAAATGTAACATAGGTTACGACCAGGTTACCTCTGCGTAACGTCTCCTATCTTTTCGTCAATTTCTACTGTACGGCTCTGGAGAAAACCACCCACTAACCAGCATCTTATCCAAAACCACGTTAACCATTAAAGGTTAACGTGTTACCGTCATCACAGCTTCCTTCCAGCTATGTCCCCACGGTCTTCTGTCCAACAGGAAACTGATATTTCTGTCTAATAGTCGACACTATCCCAGTTTTCCTTGACCCTCCCAATTTCTTTCATTATTCCCTACCAACTCATCTACTAACTTTTCTGTATTATTTCTTTCTCTTTTCCAGAGCAGTCACTTGGTTCCTCAAACCTGATAACATCATAACTGGTTGACTTATACTTCTGTTCGTTTTTCATTGTTTCCATTCGAATGGAATTCTGGAATTAACAGATTTTGAACCCGGATAGTAGTTGGAGCTAGACGAATAGGGTATTCCACTTCAGAAACCGTTAGGGAATTCTATATTCCGAGGTCCACAGCGTCACGAGTGTGCCCAGAATAGCAAATTTCAGGCGTTACTCCCCACCATGTACAACACAGTGTCGACAGCCTGCTCTTAACGGCCGAGAACTGCGGCGTTTTAGAGTCATCAGAAAAGCAACTCTCCTTGAAATAGCAGGAAAAGTCAGTGAACCACGGACGTATCCGTTACGGCAGTGCCGCAAAGTTTGGCCTCAGTGGCCTATGGCAGCAAACGACTGACGGGAGTGCCTTTGCTAACATCACGACATCGCCAAAAGCGCCTCTGCTGGGCTCGTAACCATGTCGGTTGGGTCCTGAACGACTGGAAAACCGTGTTCTGGTCAGATGAGTCCCGATTTCAGTTGGCAGCAGACGATGGTAAGGTTCAAGTGTGGCGCAGATCCCACGAAGCCGTGGACTCCGTAATGGTGTGGGCCGTGTTTACATGGAATGGACTGGGTTCTCTGGTACAACTGAACCGATCACTGAAATGGTTATGTTCGACTACTTGGACACCATTTGAATCCATCTGTGGAATTCATGTTCCCAAACAACGATGGAATTTTAATGAATGACAAGGTGCCACGTCACCGGGCCACAATTGTTTGCGACTGGACAATTTCATCGTCCGACACGAATCACACAGAACATTTGTGGGACTTAACCGAGTGGTCAGATCGTGCACAAATTTTGCAACGGCAACGCTTTCTCAATTGTGGACAGCTATAGAGGCAGCCTGGCTCAATGTTTGTGCAGGGGACTTTCAGCGACCTGTTAAATCCGAGCAAGGCCGAGTAGCTGCACCAGGCCGCGTAAGACGAGGTCCGACACGACATTAGGAGATGTCCCACGGCTGTTGTGACCTCAGGGTGTAATCCTTTAGTGCAGTTCGCAAAACAACATGGCTGAAGTACTTTCTGTAACTTTTCCATGTGGTAACCTACAGTCTTGTGTTGTCACTGAGGGAAATTCTGCTGAGTGTGACCTAGGTACACTATTACATGTCGAGACAGCTAAGACCCTATCCTTTTGTTCTACCTTGCAGAGCCATTCTGGTTTATGTACGATTATTTCTCAGAGATTTTCATTCTACTGTATTTCAGTCAGTCATTCAATTAATTCAGCCTGTAGCGCAATAGTTGCTCATTTGTTTTCTTTTGAAGCCCCAGCTGTCCCCTGATACACACCTCTAGAGGGGCAATTTACGTATTTAGGTTTTCCTGGGCTTTTCTCGATGTATATTTCTTAAAGTTCGTGCATGTTTTTCTATTTAAGAGGATACATCTCCCGTTCGTAATTGTAAGTGTAAATTAGTCTGTAGCGCAGTTTTCATTTCTTCTGAACAGCCAGCTACCTAGCTGATTTACACTAGGAAAACTGCAACAGTCAATCTGACCGCTGGGCGTCATTTCACATTTAATAAATAGCGTGCATTTTAATTCGTGGGCCATATTTTTCATGACTTTTAATGTACCTTGGTGGTTTATAACTTCTATAAATGACAAACGTCTATTACAAAAACCAAACGAATTATACACATATTTACCTTAAAAGACTGCACCTCGTCATCCTTACCGGTGAGATATTTCTACGTTTCATATCTGTAAGGGCGCACCAGTGGATATTTTAATCGCCTTGGCTTATTTTATTTCGTTACCATGATCTCTTTCCCGCCCCCTCTCTCTCTACGTTTAATTTTATTTAGTGGAAGAATGGACATACTTTAGCTGCCGTTCTCTGTCAATACACTGTTATGCTCTGCAGAAGTTAAGCGTTTCTCTTCATTATTATGCTGCGCCACTGTTTTCGTTCAGATGAAGAATTACTGAATTACATAAACAGTTTACCAGAAGAAAATTCAGGAATGTGTTGAATGTTAACGATGACAAAGGTTATAAAGCTGACATGGAATATCAGCCTCACGAAACAGTACAAGAAGGATCGTTAGAGTCTGAAGATGACAACTCTGTACAACATACGAATAATCCAGAGTAGAACAGTGTGCACTCGAATTGCACTAGAGCAAGCACCTGGAAGGTTTGGGCGTACCAACGTGTTGGTAGAAACTCCTGGGCCAACGGTAATGCTAGGAAACTTATAGCCGCAAGCAGTTATTTGAGTGCATGGCGAGTGGTAACAGACAATAATATTCTACATAATATAAAAAAAAAACTGTACAGAAATTAGAGCCCGAGAACTTCTCCAGGATGACACGGAGGTACATATATTGCCCATTTAGAATCTGCCATAGCTATATTGTGTGCATGTGGAGCATATGGAACAAAGAATTTGCCCTGAAACTTCTGTCATCTCAAGTGTGGGGGCCAACATTTTTTCTCGCGCTATGGGAAGAAATAAGTTAACAGAAGCCATGTGAGTTTTAAGACGTGATAAAAAGCAGATTTGTGCCTAAAGACTCAAGACCGATGGCTTCGCAGCAGTTACCCAAGTCTCGACTTCATTTGTAGGTAACTGTATCCACAGCTATAAACCAGGTGCGTTTATAGCCCTAGTTCTATCGATTCAATGCAGAGTGCCTGTGTATGCAATGCATGAGTCATAAAACAGACAAATTTGAACCTCCGGTTTTCAGCAGATGTCAGTAGTGAATATACAATGAATCGATCCTTAGTTGGGTAAAAAAACCGAAAATCCCAATAACATACCTGTTGATGAGCGTGTTGCTGCGTGTCTCATTCAACCTTACACTTCGAAAGGAAGAAGTGTAACATGTGACAATTTCTTCAAGCCAAACATCTTGCAGAACAGCTGAAGACGGAGAACACAACCATGGTAGGTATACTGAAGAAAGTCCGAAGAGAAGTTCCTCCACCAGCTAAGTCTACTGCCGGATCTTTGTATGATACTATTTTATACAAATCTGGCGACGCAGCAATTACTCCCTATCGAGGGGAAGACCAAGAAACGCGTTCCTGCATTGAGCACAATGCGCCAGGCAGTTGCAGTGGACGATCAAACACAGAAGAAACTCCCTGAAACCGTGAGCTGCTACAATTCCACTAAATTTGGAGTTGATATTCTGGACCAGATGTCTCGCCTGCACACTGTCAAGTGTGACTGCCGCAGATGGTCTACGCACGTCTTTTTCGACGTCCTATACCTTGTTGAAAACAACGCCTGGGTCTTTCACAGAGAGACAACGGGCGAAAAAGTTAGCCGGCGAATGTTTCTTTTCAAATTTGCAAAAGAACATATGTACAATCATATTTATAATCAAGGAAAGGACCTCTTCATTCATTGCAACCACTGAAACACGTAAGGCACCGGTACTGAAGACCTGACAGATAGAATAATGCAAAAGTTCGAACAAAACTAAAAATCTGTATGTGCAGTGCAAGAAATTCGTATGTGGTCCATGTGCTGGAAGTGTTCAGCAAGTGTGGGCAAAGCGTTTTGGCAAAGACGGTCGCTAGGACTGGAAAGATGTCATTCAGAGGAAAAATGTTATATTCAAGTTATTTCTACAGTATATTGTGTCCATTTTTCCTTATTTTTCGTACGAAAGATATGTTTGAGACCTGTTTGGGGCTCTGGCTGAGTACGAGTCATACTGATGAAAATGTTGTTGTATAATTATATGTTTATTTGCAGTTGTAAGTTTAGTTTATCTTGATTTTGTATTTACAATATATTCCTTACTTCGATCTTTTTTATTTAATTAAATATATTTTCTTTAGAAATTTTTAAGCATAACGCATTTTACGATAGGCATGATGCACTAATGACCTAAAAAGACACCGCACTGAAGCAGCTTAAGAAGTAAATCTGAAAACAAAAAAGAAAAACTTCACCGGTCAAAATGACCTGTTACGTTCCTTCTAAGTGGTTTGCTAATGCCGGTCTGCCTAACGCTAAGGCGTCAGCGAACATTGATGACTCATCAGAAGGGTGGGTAGTTGCGTATCTAGGTTTCTGCCGCTTTCGTAGTTCACTTCTTCAGTTAGTGTTGCTTAGCATGGGTAGATATGTGCGTGCTTTGTGCGAACGCAGGAGCAGCTGGCTGCAGTTCGCAAATAGCTGAATGAGCTTTTGGCTACGATTAGTCCTCCTTGGAGATACTGCCTCATGGTGTAGCAGTAGGAGAGAATGTGGCGCGTTGCGAGCGACAAGCCAGGTGTCACTTGTTTGGCCATGGGCTCTGCTGCCGAGCCACCTCCTAGTGTGAAGGATCTGCCCTCACAGCAGGGTGAGTGGCGGGTACTAACGCGTTCTCGTCACCCAAGGCGAAGGGCCAGTGGGGAGCGTGGTGTCTTGCCTCACCTATTCGTTCTGTGAGCGCTGGTTAATTAGTTATCAGGCGCTCCACCGTTATGGACCCTCTGAAATGTCTGCTGGGGACCTCATTCAAGGTGTGGAGGCAGCCCTGTCTGCGGCTGTCGAGCGTGCAGGGTACAGTTGTCTGAAAGTTGTCACTCACGTCGCCACCAATGACACCTGTTCCATGGGATTGGAGGCCATCCTCAATTCATACAATCGGTTGGCGGAGGTGAGGAAAGCTGTTGGCTTTGTACGTGATACACCCAGTCCTTTGGTTTGGAACCGACTTGACGGTCTCTAGCAAGAGCTTCGTCGACTCTGCAACATTGTTGACCGCAGATTTCTGGACCTGCATTATGGGATGGGATTCGTAGGACGTTTCCTTGATGGGTCATGGGTACACTACACAAAGGAAGCAGCTGTTCAGGTAGAAGAGTGGACAGGAAAACCCGTTTTCTTCTTACGGGAACAGGATAGCCTGAGAATGTTGTCAAACAACTAAAAGCTAAGGCACCAGTATCATCCAGGCTGTATGGCTTACACAAGACCCATAAACAGGGTGTACCACTTCGCCCGATCGACAGTAATATCGGCGCAGCCACCTACCCTACAGCCTCCTACCTTAAGAAGATGTTGGCACCAAATGTGGGAAAGAGTGTCCACCACATCCACAACTCCTCAGACTTTGTGGAACTTCTCAACAACCTACGGATCTCAGACACAGACATCACGGTCAGTTTTGATGTGGTGTCTCTATTCACCAGGGTACCACTTCAGGACATACTCGATACAATTAATGAGAAATTTGACGGAGCCTTGCTAGATCTTTTCAAGCATATTTTGACATCGGCGTACTTCCTTTGTGGAGGCCAATTCTATGAGCAGACTGAAGGAGTGGCCATGGGTAGCCCCTTATCTCCAGTAGTAGCGAATCTGTTTATGAAGAAATTTGAGGATGTTTCTTCAGATACGTTGATGACACGTTCGTCATCTGCCCACGAGGCAAGAGAAGACTGGATGAGTTCGTGGATCATCTGAACACAAGATACCCCAACATCAAGTTAACCATGGAACTAGAGAGTGATGGTCAGCTCCAAATGCTCGATGTCCTGGTAAAGAGGAAGGCAGACAGCACCTTATGCGACAGTGTGTACAGGAAACCAACACACACTGCCTTATATCTACAGGCTTACACTTGCCATCACCCAGCACAGAAGCATGAAGTGCTGAGAACACTCGTACACCGAGCCGAAACACTCTCTGACCCAGACAACCTGACAGCGGAATTAGAACATCTCCATATAGTGTTCACAGACAACGGATACTCCACCAGGGATATCCGCAAAGCGCTCCATCCCACCAGACGACCTGAGGCAACAGGAGAGGAGCAGGAAGAAGAGACCAGGAGACTAGCCTTTCTTGCGTATGCTGGGCCTATATATGCCAAGATCGGCAGAGTCTTAAAGAAACACAATATCAAGAGTGTTGTGGGTTGGCAGGAGAGCCAACACCGGGTTACTAGAGGAAGCTGAAAGGCACGCGTTTTATCTCACGCAAGCTGGCGTGAGGTCTGGAACAGGAAAAGGAAATTAGACTTTAGAAAAAACGGACGTAGCTGGAGGAATACTTAACTTTAATCCATTAATGGTGAACGTCGCTCTTGACGGTACATGATTCAGTATCAATAGTAACTGGTAATGGCGCCTTGCTAGGTCGTAGCAAATGACATAGCTGAAGGCTATGCTAACTATCGTCTCGGCAAATGAGAGCGTATTTTGTCAGTGAACCATCGCTAGAAAAGTCGGTTGAACAACTGGGGCGAGTGCTAGGAAGTCTCTCTAGACCTGCCGTGTGGCAGCGCTCGGTCTGGAATCACTGATAGTGGCGACACGCGTGTCCGACGTATACTAACGGACCGCGGCCGATTTAGAGGCTACCATGTAGCAAGTGACGGCGGTGACACCACAAAGAGTGTGTTCTAGACTCCTAACAAGATAAGGACCCTCCTTGGGACTATCAAGGATGATATGGGGTTAAGGAAACCTGGTGTCTACCATGTACCATGTGAATGTGGGATGTCGTACATCAGTCAAACTACTAGTACACCAGAGACATACCAGACTACGACAGGTAACTAAATCTGGAACAGTAGAACATTGCCTGGACTTTGAGCACACCACGGGTTATGACAAAACCAGGATCCTGGCTCAGACTCCCCGATTCTGGGCTAATGTCATTAATTAATCGATTGAAATCAAGATGGCGGAGAACTTGATGAACTGGGAAGCAGAATATCCGCTTAGTACTGCGTGGAATCCTGCTTTGGAACTACTACAGAAACAACTGAAGAAAGTTCCCTTCTACAGACGTCCGAGGGCGTAAGCAACGGAACAGGACGGTATACGCGATACCAGGCGGCAGCAAGCTCCTCGGAGGACGGCCATCATAATATGCAGCTCCAACAGCAGCCGTATGGAGCAGGAAGCGCACCTCACAGGCGCTTACCGGGTTCAGAGGGCCAGGAGAATGGCTCGGCCACGAGGGAAACTCGCCGTCGTCGCGGACAGCATAAGGAACTTCAACAGAGCCACGACAGTGCTAGGATCGCGCCTGTCGGGCGCGGACCCAATACGGAACGCCTCGGGATGTCCGCTACCTCAGGAGAGAGCCGCAACAGGCGCGGACCGAAGATGGAGCGCCTAGAGACTGATACCACCGCCAGGAATGGCCGCAGTGGGCGCGGACGGCATAGGGAGCGCCACACACCGCCCACGCATAAATATGGGGCAAGGTCAGCTCGTCAACCAGTCTCAGGGAACACCTGATGAAGACCTATTAAAGACAATGTTAATTTGTTCAGCCACACATCTGGAAGATCTCACCAAAGTTTGATGTTCAGTTCATTTTCTTCTATGAACGACTGTTGTAGTTTGTACATAGTTCATTAGCAAATATGTCATGCATTTTTTCCTGCTTCAATAATCTTACGTCGCGTTTGCACTGAAGTAATCCCTCTCGTTTTATTCCTAAATCTAAAATTATCATTTTTCATTTCTGGAAATGGAGATACTCTGTAGATGCACTTGCTTGAAATCTTTGATCTAACCAAATATCACTGCACCATAAACTTACCTTTATACCTAAGGATGGCGTAACAGCCGAAAAGAGGTTTAGAAATAAATAACAAATATTGGAGAATACTACACTGGGGTGTGCTTTCATTCATAATGTATAAAATCTTCTATCAACAACTGACGGAACACTTAAACAATGCAATATATTCTTACCCTCCTGCAGTACGGAAAGAATGCAAAGAGGTCAGGGTGCTGTGGCAATGTCAATTGTAGATAGCGGCTTGATGGCTTCCAGTTTCCAGGCCTCAGGGGAAACTCATGTGGATAAGGAGATGCTGAAGACATTTTTATAGTGGGCAGTGATGGACCAATTACAAGCTTCACCGTTTATATTCTGATGTCATCATGGCCCATACATGGTAAATTTGATATGAATGATGGCTTTTTGAACGTGTTGCAAGTACCATGCTTAAGGTAGCAGTTTTCGTGGCTGCCACCTTTCACGCTTTTGAGGTAATGAACAAGTCTGAATTTCGTTTGCGGTTCCGTTCTGGTTGGTTGGTTGGTTGGTTTAAAGATTAAAGGGACTGAAATGCAAAGGTCATCGGTCCCTTGTTCCATAAACACACAGATCAGATTTAAACCATCCACCAGTCAGGCTGGGCACTTAAATGAAAATTCCGGGGGGAAAAAGCCCCAAGGGCAATGGTAAGGGGACATGGAAAATGGAGCACAGCAACAAAAACAACATGTAGAAGAAGGCAGAGAACCGTGGCTGGTTGATCACGAAAATAAAAGGATGAGCCAGCCACTCTGCAACATGTTGAAACCTCCAGCCTAAAAGATTAGGGTGGAGTCGAATTACAACACAAAACTAAGTAAGATATACAGCACAAAAGAGGGCGACGCAATAAAATTAGATGGACATATAAAAGCCGCTTTCGCGAATAAAACTTAAAACCCGATCTGCCAAAGAGACATTGTCACCTAAAAAAAAAGATAAATCACCTAGGAGATTAAAAGTTCGCCTGAGGGCGGTTAAAAGAGGACATTCCAACAACATATGGGCCACCGTCATGTTTGCACCACAGCGACAAGCGACAATTAGGTGGGTCCTCTCGACGCAGCAGATGACCATGCGTCAGCCAAGAGTGACCAATGCGGAGCCTACAGAGAACAACAGAATCCCTTTGAGACGCTCGCATGGAGGACCCCCACACAGTCGTCGTCTCCTTTACTCGCCGCAGCTTGTTGGATGCAGACAGAGTGCGCCATTCGTCGCCCCACATCCCCAAGACCCGACGGCGCAACACCTTTCGGAGATCAGTTGCCAGTAGGCTGATCTCCAGTGTCAGTTTGCGGGTAGCCTCTTTTGCGAACTTGTTGGTGAGTTCGTTTCGTGCTATCCAAACGTGTCCCTTGGTCCATATGAACACCACCGAACGTCCACGCTGTTCAAGAGCGTGAACGGACTCCTGGATGGCAACAACAATGGGATGACGTGGGTAGCACTGGTCAAGAGCCGGCAGACTACTAAGACATTCACTGAAAATAACGAAGGACTCTCCAGTGCTGGTAAGAATACGCTCAAGGGCACGAAAAATGGCTGTTAGCTCTGCGGTGTAAACACTGCAGCCTTCCGGCAAGGAGCGCTGGTCTACATAGTCCACATGAGCATAAACGTACCCCACATGGCCATCAACCATCGAGCCATCGGTATAGATAACCTCCGAGTCACGGGATGCGTCTAGGAGACCAAGAAATTGGCAGCGCAAGACTGCAGGAGGAACTGAATATTTTTGTCATCGTGAGAGGTCCAGCTGAAGCTGCGGCCGACGAATACACCAAGGTGGTGTATGTGGGTGGACCTGGAAAGCAGATGGAAGAGGCAAAGACTCGAGGTCACTAAGGAGTGACCAAGCACGGATCCCAATTGAGTATCCTGATCGCGGCCGCCGGTGTGGGATATGGACTGCCGCATTAGCGAAAAGGAGACGGTAGTTAGGGTGATGGGGCGAACAATGGATGTGTGCAGCATAGTTAGCTAAGAGTTGTTGACGCCGGACGCGAAGTGGAGGAACCCCAGCCTCAGCAAGCAGGCTATTAACAGGGCTGGTGCGGAATGCTCCTGTCGCCTGTCGAACCCCACAGTGGTGAACGGGGTCCAGCAGTTGCAACGCTGAGGGCAACGCTGAGCCATACGCCACACTCCCATAATCGAGTCGGGACAGCACGAGGGATTCGTAGAGCCGCAGCAGCGTATTGCGATCTGCACCCGAAGGGCATTCAGATGCTACCATCACTGACGCTTGAGCTGACAAATACGTGGAAGCCATGTAAGCCAGGCATCGAACAGCAATTCCAGAAAACGGTAAGTGTCAACAACCCTGAGCATGGCATTCTGAAGATAGAGCTCAGGGTGGGGATGGACAGTTCGACGCCGACAAAAGTGCATAACACAAGTCTTTGCAGGAGAAAAGTGAAACCCATGGGCGAGACCCCACGCCTGCGCCTTGTGTATGGCTCCCTGCAACCTACGTTCTGCAACACTAATAGTGGAGAAGCTGAAAAAGATCCAGAAATCGTCAGCATATAACGTGGGTGAGACAGACGACCCTACTGCCGCTGCAAGGCCATTAATGGCCACAAGGAAAAGTGGCACACTCAATACAGAGCCATGTGGAACGCCATTTTCCTGGACATGAAGGGAACTATGGAATGTGCCAAGTAAAACACGGAATGTTCGAACAGATAAAAAATTCTGAATAAAAATGGGGAGAGAGCCCCGGAGACCCCACCCGTGCAACGTGGCGAGAATATGGTGCCGCCACGTCGTGTCTTATGCTCTAGAGAGGTCGAAGAAGACGGAGACGAGGTGTTGGCTCCTGGAAAAAACAGTGCGGATCGCAGACTCAAGGAAGACCAAAGTATCGGCGGTGGAACGACCTGGACGCAAGCCGCTCTGGCACGGAGCCAGGAGACACCGAGACTCGAGCAGCCAACACAGCCGTCGACTCATCATACGTTCCAGTAGCGTGCACAGAGCGTTTGTTAAGCTGATGGGCCGATAGCTATCCACATTAAGCGGGTCCTTACCAGGCTTCAGCACCAGAACGATGGTACTTTCTCGCCAGCAAAAGAAAGTCGTTTGCCCTCCTCCCGGCGTTTCAGCGCACGAAATGCGGGCGGGTAATTCCGTATCGCCTTGGCCTGAACATAGTGCTGAGCTAAATGCTCGGCGATTGCATCAGTCCTCGTTGATGGAAAGCCCTGGGACACCTGTAGAGTGCTGCAATCCGAAGACGCGCCGAATCTTCATCGACACCGGGAGGGGGGGGGGGGGGCGAATTACGGGAACCAATGGTGGAAACGTACCTCATCCAGCACTCCTGTTTCCGCCTTTTGATGAGCCTCCGGACCTGAGCACGGATACGTTTCAATAAAATAAGGTTCTCTAAAGACGGGTGCCGCTTATGTCGCTGAAGAGCCCGCCGACGCTCTTTAATGGCTTCAGCGAACTCTGGCGACCACCAAGGCACTGACTTTCGCCGGGTGCACCCTAACGAACGAGGAATGTTACGTTCTGCAGCGGAAGCAATCGCTGTAGTCAGTGTCTCAACCGCCACATCGATGTTACCGTGGGGGAGAGATTCAACAGTGGCAGCAGAGGAGAACACTTCCCAGTTTGCCTTGCTGAATGCCCATCTGGGCAAGCGTTCGGGGGAGCGACGCTGGGGTAGTGAAAGGAAGATGGGAAAATGGACACTACCACACAAGTCGTCATGGACTCTCCAGTGGACCGATGGTACAAGCCCTGGGCTGCACAACGACAGATCTATGGCCGAGAACGTGCCACGCGCCACACTGAAATGTGTGACAGCGCCAGTGTTCAAGAGGCAGAGGTCGAGTTGGGAGATGAGGTTCTCGACATCTCTGCCTCGGCCAGTAATCATCGTTCCACCCCACATGGGATTGTGGGCGTTAAAATCCCCCAGGAGAAGAAAAGGCGTGGAGAGTTGGATGACAAGTGCAGCCAGTTCCGTCAGGGGGACTGTACCATCTAGAGGGAGATAGACACTGCAGACAGTTATGTCCTGGGTGGTCCTTACTCTGACAGCCACAGCTTCCAATGATGTTTGAAGGGGCACAGGAGCACTTCTTGTAAGCGCTACGCTTACAGTAATAGCCCCCTGTATCCACGAAGGACAAGGGTCCGCATTGCTGGGAACCATGTTTCCTGGAGGGCAATGCAGAAAGCAGCTTAGAAGCTGACGTAGCTCAGGTAGATGGCTAAAATAACCGCCGCAATTCCACTGGAGGATTGTACAAAGTATGTCCTGTAGGGGCATGAAGGCGCTGAAAAGGCAAATTACTTCGCACGGTCACATGCTGCCACCGACTGAGTGTCTGACGTTTTAACATCCATCGTTTCTGAGGAGACGGCGAGATCCAGGTCATCAGGGGAGCTCGACCTCATCCTCAGAGGCTGAGCCGATCGGAAGCGGTGGTGTGGAAACCACCGGGTCCTTATTCTTCTTAGAGAGCTTCCTCTTCTCTCTCTTGTCTTTGGGAGGAGGGTTCGCATGCTGGGAGGGCTTTCCTGGCGTATTGTCAGGAACAGAGGAAGAGCGTGAAGCCCTTCGACCAGCAGCTGGTGGCTTCTTCAGCCACTGGCTAGTGTCTTGTGAGACACTGGTAAAGTCCTTGGAAGGGACTCCCCCAAGGGACCCCTTCAAAACGAGCGAGGCCAGAGGAGGCTGTTGCTTCTCCGGCTGAGTAGCCGGAGAAGGCTGTGGCTTATTTGCCATGTCGATTTACAAGAAATGTTGGCCATAAATGTGTACGAAGTTGTGAATTTGGTAAATTTACTCCATATCCGTAGTATCGATATAACCATGTTCTTTGTAAGTCTGTTCTTGAGACAGTAGATGTTGGTCACAGAGGATACTTCTTTTGAAGAGAGTAGGAGGCACAGTGTGTTAGACCGACTCGTGATGGACTTGATTTGAAAAGGATGGTAGCTGGCCTGCCGGATAGTGGAAGCAACATTAGTAATTTTGTAATAATATACTCTGATGAAAAAATTTTGTGGAATTGAGATGATGTGAATGCAAGAATGTCAGAAGGGATATTTTCAAAGGTAGTCTAGATTCTTTTATATATTCGTAATTGTCTAGTTTCTTATTCTTAGAACGTTGTGTATGATTAAAGTTCACTATAGAAATTTTATAGTGGAGCACATGGATTTGTCTTATAATTGAAACAAGTGTCAAGGAAAGTAATAACACACAAGAAAGTTATTAAGAAATTTTTTCCTAACATGTCTAGTTGTGAGAATTTTATGAAAGGGTGTATTGTTGTTACGATTTAATGAAGCATAGTTATACTTGGAATCTTTGGTCTCATTTTTCAGCCGTTAAGTTTAGTTCCTCATCTTTCGTTCTTTACCTTTATGAATGTGTTTTTATAAGCGTGGGAGTGAGTGAAGGGGGCAGGGTTCGTAAAAGTTGTAGAGGGAGGCCAAGGCATAAATACAGCAAGCTGGTCCAGATTGATTAGATTGAGCTGGTATGAAGAGACCAAGAGAATTACACAATATAGAGTAGCATGCAAAGGTGCGTGAAATCAGTTTTCGAAGAGAAGATTACAACAATAACAACTACAACAACGACAACAAGAACAAGAAAGATTGCTTTATATTCCCTGCCACTAATGGTTAATTAGTTACTGTATTCTACGTTATCAGTAAGAAATAGAATTATTTATGCTCCCACACAAGGCAACATAGTAAAATTTAATTGCATACACAACGTTATAATACTTTCAGACCTATGAAAATGTGTTTGCATGCGAATTCTGAACTTCTTTTAACTCAACATTCGTGACTATACTCTTACTATACGAATACAAATTAAAACTGAAATCAAAAGAAAACTCCTTTAGCTTCCATAGCTGCATTGGCTTCTTTCCTTGGAAACATGGTGTATGTTAGACACAGTTTCCGCCTGTTTATTCCTTTATTGATGTCAACACGAGTTTACAACGAAGTAAAAGCTATCCATTTCATTATCTTGTATACGTTTCGGTTCAAAATATGAAACAACACATAGCTCGAAACGAGGACGTGCGCGGACTTTCATTGCAGATGGGGCGAAATATTTCCCCATAAATGTTACTTAGTAAATTTGAGGACGTTGATATTTTCTCCTGTTGGTTAGTACCTGGTCAGTTTTATAAACATAAACAAGCTAACAGTATGATAATAGTAAAAACTGTTTTTACATATCTTGATATTACGTTTTCCCACCATCTACGTTAATTTCATTTAGTCTTGTCTGAAGTGCTTTTGAAACACTGCCACTAAGTTGAATATCAACTTTCAAATTGATTCACATGAAAATTACCTCGTGTCCCCTCTCACACTGAAGCTGAAGTTAACCGATAACATACACTCCTGGAAATTGAAATAAGAACACCGTGAATTCATTGTCCCAGGAAGGGGAAACTTTATTGACACATTCCTGGGGTCAGATACATCACATGATCACACTGACAGAACCACAGGCACATATACACAGGCAACAGAGCATGCACAATGTCGGCACTAGTACAGTGTATATCCACCTTTCGCAGCAATGCAGGCTGCTGTTCTCCCATGGAGACGATCGTAGAGATGCTGGATGTAGTCCTGTGGAACGGCTTGCCATGCCATTTCCACCTGGCGCCTCAGTTGGACCAGCGTTCGTGCTGTACGTGCAGACCGCGTGAGACGACGCTTCATCCAGTCCCAAACATGCTCAATGGGGGACAGATCCGGAGATCTTGCTGGCCAGGGTAGTTGACTTACACCTTCTAGAGCACGTTGGGTGGCACGGGATACATGCGGATGTGCATTGTCCTGTTGGAACATCAAGTTCCCTTGCCGGTCTAGGAATGGTAGAAAGATGGGTTCGATGACGGTTTGGATGTACCGTGCACTATTCAGTGTCCCCTCGACGATCACCAGTGGTGTACGGCCAGTGTAGGAGATCGCTCCCCACACCATGATGCCGGGTGTTGGCCCTGTGTGCCTCGGTCGTATGCAGTCCTGATTGAGGCGCTCACCTGCACGGCGCCAAACACGCATACGACCATCATTGGCACCAAGGCAGAAGCGACTCTCATCGCTGAAGACGACACGTCTCCATTCGTCCCTCCATTCACGCCTGTCGCGACACCACTGGAGGCGGGCTGCACGATGTTGGGGCGTGAGCGGAAGACGGTCTAACGGTGTGCGGGACCGTAGCCCAGCTTCATGGAGACGGTTGCGAATGGTCCTCGCCGATACCCCAGGAGCAACAGTGTCCCTAATTTGCTGGGAAGTGGCGGTGCGGTCCCCTACGGCACTGCGTAGGATCCTACGGTCTTGGCGTGCATCCGTGCGTCGCTGCGGTCCGGTCCCAGGTCGACGGGCACGTGCACCTTCCGCCGACCACTGGCGACAACATCGATGTACTGTGGAGACCTCACGCCCCACGTGTTGAGCAATTCGGCGGTACGTCCACCCGGCCTCCCGCATGCCCACTATACGCCCTCGCTCAAAGTCCGTCAACTGCACATACGGTTCACGTCCACGCTGTCGCGGCATGCTACCAGTGTGAAAGACTGCGATGGAGCTCCGTATGCCACGGAAAACTGGCTGACACTGACGGCGGCGGTGCACAAATGCTGCGCAGCTAGCGCCATTCGACGGCCAACACCGCGGTTCCTGGTGTGTCCGCTGTGCCGTGCGTGTGATCATTGCTTGTACAGCCCTCTCGCAGTGTCCGGAGCAAGTATGGTGGGTCTGACACACCGGTGTCAATGTGTTCTTTTTTCCATTTCCTGGAGTGTATAATGAGGTAAAACTCGTGGGTTAGCGATACGTGGTATATACAGATGGCGGTAGTATTCAATATTCCGAGACCCATAGTGCCAAGAGTGTGCCGAGGATACTTAATATCAGGCATTACCTCTGATTACGGGCAACACAGTGGCTGACGGCCTTCACTCAGAGAGCAGCGGCGTTTGTGAAGAGTTGTCAGTGCCAACAGAAGATGTAGGACGTTCGACGAACGTATCCGTTACGAGAGAGCGCCGAAATCTGGCGTCACTGGGCTATGGCAGCAGACCACCGAGGCGAGTGCCTTTGATAACACCACGATATCGTCTGCAGTGCCTCTCCTGCCCTCGTGACCGTGTCTCTCGGGTCCTAGACTACTGGGAATCTGCGACCAGCGACCAGGTCACGTGAGTCCCGACTGCAGTTGGTGAGAGCCGATAGTAGTGTTCGGGTGTGGCGCTGACCCCACGCAGCCGTGGGCCAAAGTTGTCAGAAGGCAGTGTGCAGGCTGACTGTGGCTCCACGGTCACGTGGGCTGCGTTGACGCGGGACGGGCTGGGTCCTCCGGTCCAACTGCACCCATCATTCAGTACTCGGAGAACATTTGCAGGCATTCGTGGATTTAATGTTCCCAAACGACGACAGAACTTTTATGGACGACAATGCGCCACGTCACCGGGCACAACTCTTGCACGATTCGTTTGGAGAATATTCTGAACAATTCGAGCGAATGATTAGGCCACCCACAGGGCCCGACATGAGTCCCATCGAACCTTTATGGGACATAACAGAGGGGCCAGTTCGTACACAAAATCCTCGACCGGCAACGCTTTCGCAATTATGGACGGCTGTAGGAATATCGTGGCTCAATAGTTCTGCATTTGATGCACTGTTTCGGGCAAAAGGAGGTCCAACAAGTTATTAGGAAGTATCCCGGTACTTTTGTCAGCTGAGTGTAAAGCTGTAAAGTTTGTTTTCAATCTTAAAAGTTTTGGGTTCTACGAGAAATATACGTGGCGGTTTTAGGGGCGCTTTGGAATCGTTTTCAGAATATTACGTCACCTGGCTGCAATAAATCATCAAAAGCAGAATTTGACTTTTTTTTCTCTTAAAGGCAACTCATATAACGCATAAAACAATACGCAAACAAACAACTGATTTGGTCTTAATACAGTTGGTTTGTATTAATTTTGCAAGATTCTCATTGACCAGTTCATATATGCCAGTTACCTCCCCGCACTTAATACTGCGGCTCCCGTCAGACCACCAACGTCAAGCAACGCTAGGTGTGGGGCGCACTTGGATGGGTAATTGCCCAGATAGCCCACAAACCGTTGGCTGTTTTCTCTTTGCTTTACGGTGGAGGGGAGAAAGGATGATGGCGTAAAGTTACTGGACACCAGGCGCTGTGCCACTGTACTGTATCATATTCCATGTCCCCCTGCAGCGTCTCATAAAGTAAAAAATAAAGTCATATGACATGACTGGCCGGGTGAGCCCGACGAGCAGGTTCAGTCGTCTAATTAGAAACATTTTCTGGCCTTTGCGAACACGCGCACATTGCCCTTATGAACCGCGAGATTTGAGTGTGTGTGTGTGTGTGTGTGTGTGTGTGTGTGTGTGTGTGTGTGTGAGAGAGAGAGAGAGAGAGAGAGAGAGAGAGAGAGAGAGAGGGTGTGCGCATAGCGTGGTGAAGACCAGGCTGACACATGACATACTCCTCTCGAATATCAGCACGGGGCCACGTGGTTAACGTCCACATAGGACGGAAGAACCACTGCCAGCAGTATACCATTCTCTCGTTCCGTAAGACACTGCGAAGAGGTGTGCAGTTTAACAGGGGTCAGTGGCGCAGTGTGGTGTCCAGGAGCGTTATGCTACCACGCCACCGCCCCTCCTCCACTTGTCAACAATAACTGGGCGGTTATCCATCCACGTGTTGGCCCCACCCAGAGTTGCATAACTTTGGTGATCTTATGCCAACCTGTGAATTCAACGAGCAAATCCCGCTGGCTGTCTTTTGATGTGAGGGCCTGTGAGGCAAGTTTCGGAATGCCTCATACCTGTGTAGATTATTAAACTGTTATAAACAGGGACACGAAAATTTAATAGTCATGGGTGACTGGAATTCGAGCGTAGGAAAAGGGAGAGAAGGAAACGTAGTAGGTGAATATGGATTGGGGCTAAGAAATGAAAGAGGAAGCCGCCTGGTAGAATTTTGCACAGAGCACAACTTAATCATAGCTAACACTTGGTTTAAGAATCATGATAGAAGGTTGTATACATGGAAGAACCCTGGAGATACTAAAAGGTATCAGATAGATTATATAATGGTAAGACAGAGATTTAGGAACCAGGTTTTAAATTGTAAGACATTTCCAGGGGCAGATGTGGACTCTGACCACAATCTATTGGTTATGACCTGTAGATTAAAACTGAAGAAACTGAAAAAAAGGTGGGAATTTAAGGAGATGGGACCTGGATAAACTGAAAGACCCAGAGGTTGTACAGAGTTTCAGGGAGAGCATAAGGGAACAATTGACAGGAATGGGGGAAAGAAATACAGTAGAAGAAGAATGGGTAGCTTTGAGGGATGAAGTAGTGAAGGCAGCAGAGGACCAAGTAGGTAAAAAGACGAGGGCTAGTAGAAATCCTTGGGTAACAGAAGAAATATTGAATTTAATTGATGAAAGGAGAAAATATAAAAATGCAGTAAATGAAGCAGGCAAAAAGGAATACAAACGTCTCAAAAATAAGATCGACAGGAAGTGCAAAATAGCTAAGCAGGGATGGCTAGAGGACAAATGTAAGGATGTAGAGGCTTATCTCACTAGGGGTAAGATAGATACTGCCTACAGGAAAATTAAAGAGACCTTTGGAGATAAGAGAACCACTTGTATGAACATCAAGAGCTCAGATGGAAACCCAGTTCTAAGCAAAGAAGGGAAAGCAGAAAGGTGGAAGGAGTATATAGAGGGTCTATACAAGGGCGATGCACTTGAGGACAATATTATGGAAATGGAAGAGGATGAAGATGAAATGGGAGATTCGATACTGCGTGAAGAGTTTGACAGAGCACTGAAAGACCTGAGTCGAAACAAGGCCCCCGGAGTAGATAACATTCCATTGGAACTACTGACGGCCCTGGGAGAGCCAGTCCTGACAAAACTCTACCATCTGGTGAGCAAAATGTATGAAACAGGCGAAATACCCTCAGACTTCAAGAAGAATATAATAATTCCAATCCCAAAGAAAGCAGGTGTTGACAGGTGCGAAAATTACCGAACAATCAGTTTAATAAGCCACAGCTGCAAAATACTAACACGAATTCTTTACAGACGAATGGAAAAACTAGTAGAAGCCGACCTCGGGGAAGATCAGTTTGGATTCCGTAGAAATACTGGAACACGTGAGGCAATACTGACCTTACGACTTATCTTAGAAGAAAGATTAAGAAAAGGCAAACCTACGTTTCTAGCATTTGTAGACTTAGAGAAAGCTTTTGACAATGCTGACTGGAATACTCTCTTTCAAATTCTAAAGGCGGCAGGGGTAAAATACAGGGAGCGAACGGCTATTTACAATTTGTACAGAAACCAGATGGCAGTTCTAAGAGTCGAGGGACATGAAAGGGAAGCAGTGGTTGGGAAGGGAGTAAGACAGGGTTGTAGCCTCTCCCCGATGTTATTCAATCTGTATATTGAGCAAGCAGTAAAGGAAACGAAAGAAAAATTCTGAGTAGGTATTAAAATCCATGGAGAAGAAATAAAAACTTTGAGGTTCGCCAATGACATTGTAATTCTGTCAGAGACGGCAAAGACTTGGAAGAGCAGTTGAACGGAATGGATGGTGTCTTGAAGGGAGGATATAAGATGAACATCAACAAAAGCAAAACGAGGATAATGGAATGTAGTCGAATTAAGTCGGGTGATGTTGAGGGTATTAGATTAGGAAATGAGACACTTAAAGTAGTAAAGGAGTTTTGCTATTTGGGGACCAAATAACTCATGATGGTCGAAGTAGAGAGGATATAAAATATAGACTGGCAATTGCAAGGAAAGCATTTCTGAAGAAGAGAAATTTGTTAACATTGAGTATAGATTTAAGTGTCAGGAAGTCATTTCTGAAACTATTTGTATGGAGTGTAGCCATGTATGGAAGTGAAACATGGATGGTAAATAGTTTGGACAAGAAGAGAATAGAAGCTTTCGAAATGTGGTGCTACAGAAGAATGCTGAAGATTAGATGGGTAGATCACATAACTAACTGAGGAAGTATTGAATAGGATTGGGGAGAAGAGAAGTTTGTGGCACAACTTGACCAGAAGAAGGGATCGGTTAGTAGGACATGTTCTGAGGCATCAAGGGATCACCAATTTAGTATTGGAGGGCAGCGTGGAGGGTAAAAATCGTAGGGGGAGACCAAGAGATGAATACACTAAGCAGATTCAGAAGGATGTAGGTTGCAGTAGGTACTGGGAGATGAAACAGCTTGCACAGGATAGAGTAGCATGGAGAGCTGCATCAAACCAGTCTCAGGACTGAAGACAACAACAACATAAACAGTGATAGCAACAGTACTAATAGAAGCAAAAATATGATTTTTAGCTAGAATTGTAAACGTTTGGTTAAATTTGGAATGACAGCACTGGCTAAGAATTAAAAGTAATATCACTCCTAACTTCGAACAAGGTGATAGCCGCTGCCACTAAGACACTGTACTCACATTACGTAGGACAGCAGTTCGGACCCGCGCCTGGTCATTAAACATTTTTTACCGTTTCCCTAAAACGTATTAAGGAAAACACTAGCAGTGTTCCTCTGATAAGGAACAGGCACTGCGGCGACTATAGCCATCGGCTGTTTAATGGAGAACGACAACGAAAATTTGTACCGGATCGGGACTCGAACCCGGATTTCTACATCTATATCTATATCTACTTCCATACTCCGCAAGCCACCTGACGGTTTGTGGCGGAGGGTATCTTGAGTACCTCTATCGGTTCTCCCATCTATTCCTGTCTCGTATTATTCGTGGAAAGAAAGATTGTCGGTATGCCTCTGTGTGGGATCAAATCTCTTTGATTTTATCCTCATGGTCTCTTCGCGAGATATACGTAGGAGGGAGCAATATGCTGCTTGACTCCTCGGTGAAGGTGTGTTATCGAAACTTCAACAAAAGCCCGTACCGAGCTACTGAGCGTCTCTCCTGCAGAGTCTTCCACTGCAGTCTATCTACCACCTCCGCAACGCTTTCGCGATTACTAAATGATCCTGTAACGAAGCGCGCTGCTCTCCGTTGGATCTTGTCTATCTCTTCCATCAACCCTATCTGGTACGGATCCCACACTGCTGAGCAGTATTCAAGCAGTGAGCAAACAAGTGTACTGTAACCTACTTCCTTTGTTTTCGGATTGCATTTCCTTAGGATTCTTCCAATTAATCTCAGTCTGGCATCTGCTTTACCGACAATCAACTTGATCATTCCATTTTAAATCACTCTTAATGTGTACTTCCAGATAATTTATGGAATTAACTGCTTCCAGTTGCTGACCTGCTATATTGTAGCTAAAGGATAAGGGATCTTTCTTTCTATGTATTTGCAGCACATTATAATTGTCTACATTGGGATTCAATTGCCGTTCCCTGCACCATGCGTCAATTCGCTGCAGATCATCCTGCATTTCAGTACAATTTTCCATTGTTACAACCTCTCGATATACCACAGTATCATCCGCAAAAGCCTCAGCGAACTTCCGATGTTATCCAGAAGGTCATTTATGTATATTGTGAATAGCAACGGTCCTACGGCACACCTGAAATCACTCTTACTTCGGAAGACTTCTCTCCATTGAGAATGAAATGCTGCGTTCTGTTACCTAGGAACTCTTCAATCCAATCACACAATTGGTCTGATAGTCCATTTGCTCTTACTTTGTTCTTTAAACGACTGTGGGGAACTGTATCGAACGCCTTGCGGAAGTCAAGAAACACGGCATCTACATGGGAACCCGTGTCTATGGCCCTCTGAGTCTCGTGGATGAATAGCGCGAGCTGGGTTTCACACGATCGTCTTTTTCGAAACCCATGCTGATTCCTACAGAGTAGATTTCTAGTCTCCAGAAAAGTCATTATACTCGAACATAATACGTGTTCCAAAATCCTACAACTGATCGACGTTAGATATATAGGTCTATAGTTCTGCACATCTGTTCGACGTCCCTTCTTGGAAACGGGGATAACCTGTGCCTTTTTCCAATCCTTTGGAACGCTACGCTCTTCTAGAGACCTACGGTACACCGCAGCAAGAAGGGGGGCAAGTTCCTTCGCGTACTCTGTATAGAATCGAACTGGTATCCCATCAGGTCCAGCGGCCTTTCCTCTTTCGAGTGATTTTAATTGTTTCTCTATCCCTCTGTCACCTATTTCGATATCTACCATTTTGTCATCTGTGCGACAATCTAGAGAAGGAACTACAGTGCAGTCTTCCTCTGTGAAGCAGCTAAGACCAAAATTTCTTAGGATTTTCTGCCAAGTCAGTACATAGAACTTTACTTTCGAATTCATCGAACGCTTCTCGCATAGCCCTCCTCACACTACATGTGGCTTAGCGTAATTTTTGTTGGTCTGCAAGGCTTTAGCTATATTTATGTTTGCTGTGAAGTTCCCTTTGCTTCCGCAGCAGTTTACTAGCTCGGTTATTGTACCACTGTAGTTTTTTTCCATCTCTTACGATGTTGCTTGGCACATACTTATCTAATGCATATTGTACGATGGTTTTGAACTTTGTCCACTGATCCTCAACACTATCTGTAGTTGAGACAAAACTTTTGTGTTGAGCAGTCAAGTATTCTGAAATTTGCTTTTTGTCACGTTTGCTAAACAGAAAAATCTTCCTACCTTTTTTAATATTTCTATTTACGGCTGAAATCGTCGATGCAGTAAACGCTTTGTGATCGCTGATTCCCTGTTCTACGTTAACTGTTTCAAATAGTTCGGGTCTGTTTGTCACCAGAAGGTCTAATATGTTATCGCCACGAGTCGGTTCTCTGTTTAACTGTTCAAGGTAGTTTTCAAATAATGCCCTTAAAAAAATTTCACTGGATTCTTTGTCCCTGCCACCCGTTATAAACGTTTGAGTCTCCCAGTCTATATCCGGCAAATTAAAATCTCCACCCAGAACTATAACATGGTGGGGAAAGCTACTCGAAATATTTTCCAAATTTTCCTTCAGGTGCTCTACCACAACAGCTGCTGAGCCAGGGGGCCTATATAGACATCCAATTAGCATTTTTAAGCCTGCTTTAACCGTGACCTTCACCCAAATTATTTCACATTTCAGATCTCCGTCAATTTCCTTCGAAACTATTGCACTTTTTATCGCTATAAACACGCCTTCCCGTCACTATCCAGCCTCTCTCTGCGGTATACATTCCAATCTGAGTTTAGAATTTCGTTACTGTTTACATCTGGTTTCAGGCAACTTTCTGTCCCCAGTACTATGTTGTCCCCAGTACTATGTGGGCATTGTGACGTTTTATTAATGAGAGCAGTTCTAAGACCTTTCTATAGCCGCTCCTGCAGTTTACTATTACCACATTAATATTGTTATTCCCTGTTGCATTTTGCCTACTACTACCTTGCCGCGTCTCAGGAGGCGTCTTGTCGGGCCTATGGAGGGAATTCTCTAACCTAAAAAACCCACATGTGCACTCCACACGTACTCCGCTACCCTTGTAGCCGCTTCCTGCATGTAGTGCACGCCTGACCTATTCAGGGGGACCCTACATTTCTCCACCCGATAGCGGAGGTCGAGAAATTTGCACCCCAGATCTCCGCAGAATCGTTTGAGCATCTGGTTTAAGCCTTCCACTCGGCTCCAAACCAGAGGACCGCGATCGGTTCTGGGAACGATACTACAAATAGTTAGCTCAGATTCCACCCCGCGAGCGAGGCTTTCCGCCTTCACCAACTGCCAACCGCCTGTATGAACTTAGGATGACCTCTGAACCCAGACGGCAGGAGTCATTGGTGCCGACATGAGCAGCAATTTGCAGTCGGATGCACCCAGTGCTCTCAATCGCCAGCGGCAGGGCCTTCTCCACATCTCGGATGAGACCCCCCGGCAAGCAGACAGAGTGAACACTGGCCTTCTTCTCCGACCTTTCCGCTATTTCCCTAAGGGGCTCCATCACCCGCCTAACGTTGGAGCTCCCAATCACTATTAAACCCCTCCCTCAGTGTGCCTGCTCGGACTCTGCTGAAGGAGCGGACATATGTCCACTCACAGGCAGAGCGAGCGATGCCACACGTTCAGCCTCCACATTGACTCTCCGCCTCGTGCGCCGCGAACGCCGCTGAACCCGCCACTCCCCTTGGGGAGAGGGTGGCCCAACCGGGCCCGGTACCCGCGAAGATGTCTCGACAGCAGGGACAGTGGGTGAAGCATGTAACACCTGGGGTGTACCTTGCGACACACCAGACTCCCCACTGCCGCTACACTCCGAGGCAGCAGCCTGAAGACGGCTGACCGCGGCCATCAACACGCTCAGCTGTTCGCGAACAGTGGCCAGCTCCTCCTACGTCCGTACACAGCGGTCACACATCCTATCCATCCTAAGAAATCAATTTACTGTAGAGAGACAGTTAACTTTTAACTAGTCAGCTAATTCATTAAAGGCGGCTGATAGCTGACTAAACTGTGGTTACTAGACACTTCTTGTTGGAAACAATGAAGATAGCACTACCTGTCTCTGGACTGTATTCAAAACAAACACTAGCACTACTGGCACTACAGCTGACTAAAGGGACTCTCTCTGACTGTTTTCAAAACAAACACGAAATCTATGGAACACTATTACTAGCACTCGAAAATTAAAGCTTCCTAAAAGCAAAAACACACGGAAGAAGAAGTGACAAGTAAGAGAAATACAGTTAATAGTTAAATTAACGTAGCTCGCTGCACAGCAGAAGTGACGCAGGCGTCAGTTACGACGCCATGATTTCCAGCTCATAGCGAGCGGCCGTCTTGCCATATGGATATCCGAGGATGACTCCCTACCAGACGCAATGCATGCATGTCCGAACGATCTTTGCGTCGTAATTTGAAATAACACTGGCATTGCAATATCGTATTTATCCGTCGACACCGGGCGTGCGACTTCTAAGTAATGTGTTCAAATGGTTCAAATGGCTCTGAGCACTATGGGACTTAACATCTAAGGTCATCAGTCCCATAGAACTTAGAACTACTTAAACCTAACTAACCTAAGGACAGCAAACAACACCCAGTCATCACGAGGCAGAGAAAGTAATGTGTCTCCCACATACTGGAGTATACATAATGGGTGCACAAGAACAAGTCGTAGACGCATGAATGACGAGATATGGAAGTTTCGATCTGGCCATGAGCCCGGTAGCTAAAGGTTAATGCGACAGCTAGCGATAAGCGGGAAATTCGGGTTCGAGTCCGGTTCGGAACAAATTTTCAGTGTCATCATTACATTATGATGCTATTGGTTGTCCATATTCACAACCCCAAATACATGTCATGCAGTTCCTCTCATATGTCGTGCGGTAATTTCGTTACACCATGAGAACTGTAAAATAGGAGAAGCATAATCCAAACATTTCAGAACATATACACAAACTGGTAATTCTTTGGAAAATTTTTGTATCTTGTGTGTACTATTTTCTTGCTAAATGCCAAATAACGTCGAATATTTTCTTCTCGTCAAATAATTCTGACGTTTTCACTGTCAAAATAATTTTTGTTCGTACACGTTTATCGATTTACGCTCGAATTTACGCATAGTCTAGGTTTTTTCGCTGTAACACGCAGATGTCTTTTTGCTCTCAAATATTTCATGGTTCTTCAAGAGGATCACTAATAGGAAAAAAGTACGACGACGTTGTGTAACTTTACAATATGTCACGAAGACAAAGCTAACAACATAAGAAATATTAATAAGACACGAAAGAATAAAAAACATATGTAACCGGCGTGAACTCTGCCAGAATAGGTTAACTTCCGATGTTACCAGACGCCGCCATATTACTCTGTATCTGCACATGCGTAGTGTGCGGCACGGCATACATGTCAATTTAAAACAGACTCAGCCCGACCTACAGATCAGTGATACCATAGAAACACTCAAGACATCGTTTTTTTATTTCTTTCTTTTTTTTTTGATTTTATGCTGATTTAAATGCAGGCAAGAAAAGCGCACGCACTTCGAGCAGTCGATTTTGACCAGAAAGTCGCTCGTGTAAAACAGGCTTAAGGTTGCGAAAACTCTGGTATCATACTCTCTGAATCCTACCACCATCATAATAATAAACATTATTACCTTATGTTACCGTAGGACAAAAGATGTAATTCGTTTTTCGATGGTGCATTAAATGGAATTCTGTCGAACTCCGACATCCACGCCTTGTCTTCTAATTACTATAATCAAGCTAAAAAGTTGTTGCAAAAATAATGTTGCACATAAATTGAAAGTTACGATTCTTGAGCACAATCATAAAAGGGAGAACTTTAGAACACGCTTTATTATACAGCTGAACAGGCACGTGCTGTATCATACAGAACCCACCTCAAAAAAACATTGTAAGAAGTTGAAACTTCCTGGCAGATTAAAACTGGGTGCCCGACCGAGACTCGAACTCGGGACCTTTGCCTTTCGAAGGCAAGTGCTCTACCATCTGATCTACCGAAGCACGACTCACGGCCGGTCCTCACAGCTTTACTTCTGCCAGTATCTCGTCTCCTACCTTCCAAACTTGTAAGAAGTTATCATTGAGACGGCTGTGTCATTAGAGAATGTGTGTAAGGCTCATTCATCCAGAAAAGCTATGCTGTCTTGCTAAAATTCCTGTCATTCGAAGAGAAGTAAATTCTGAAATTGACTCTCAGTTTAGTTAACTACCCGCCAGGGTAGCAGAGAGCGCTAACATGCTGCTTCCTGGACTCAGGTAGGCGCGCCAGCCCCGGATCGAATCCGCCCGGCGGACTAACGACGAGGGCCAGTGTGCCGGCCAGCCAGGATGTGTTTTTTAGGCTGTTTTCCACATCCTGCTAGGTGAATACTGGGCTGGTCCCCACGTTTCCGCATCAGTTACAGGGCTCGCAGACACACGGACACATTCGCACTATTCCACGGAATACACTAGATGCAGACAGTTGGGGTACACTAATTCCTTCCAGGGGGTAGGGGGTGGCGGCAGGAAGGCCATCCGGCCACCCCTTCAAATTAACATGCCACATCCGATTAACCAGCAGACCCCACAAGTCGGGATTAATGCTTAGGAAAGAGAGACTCAGTTTAGTTAACAGCAAACAAGTTTACGACTGAAACTGAGAACGAGTTTCTTTAAAGCAATCGAGGCATTCACAGCTACGCCACAGCAGAAGAGATCAAAGACGTGGATTTCTATGACAAAGTATCTCGGTTTACTGGTGACAGAGGGAATGGACAAAAATTAAGAAACTCCAAAAAACACAACACATTACCTTGCACAAAACGGTGTAGGCAAATCGTTAGCATTCAGAACAGCTTCCAGTCGTCTCGAAATGGATAAGTACGGTCCTGTGTGCTCCTCTGGTGGATCTCATAACATTCTTCCTGCAGAACACTTCAAGCTCAGGTTTAGATGATGGAGGTGAGTGGCGTTCACGCAACCTTCTCTCCAAACGCTCGTTGATGCTGTGATTTGGTTACTGTGGTGGTCAGCAGAGATGCGACATTCTATCCTCGTGCTCACAAAACCAATCTTTGACGATGAGAGCTGTGTAAAAAGGAGCCGTGTCATCTTGGAACACAGTGTCACCATTGGGGAATAAACATTGTACCATGAAATAGACCTGATCAGCCTAAATCGTCATATAGTTCTTGGCACTAATGGGGCCTCACAGAGTAACATGCCCCTCCCCCCTCCAGAAACAGTATGGTATGGCTGGCTGAATCATCACAGAACCCCTACCTTGCTTCAGCCTTGGAACATAAACGCCTTGGAAAGTTGGAAGCAGCGTGAAACAAAAAGTATCCGACCAAATGGCTTTCTTCCATTGTTCCAAAGCCAAGCTTTTACGGTTTCAGCAACACTTTGTCCTGTTGTGGATACTTGCATCACTGGTGATTCGTTTTGGTATTCCAGTTCGCCTGTAATTCCATGCATAAGGAGCTTCCTTTGGGTCTTTTTGGTGCTCACAGCGTTCATGAGTGCGAATTCTGTCCTGCAGTGACTTATGCAGTTCTCATCGTCTATTCTTCGTCACAATTCTCTCCAATGACCATTTGTCAACATCACTCAACACACACTTTCGCCTCCATTATACTTTAGTAGATGATGGTTTACCGCTTTTCCCTGTAAGTGGTATAAATCTTCGAGATGGTGCCTCTTGGAACACCAAACACTTCATCCATCTTAATTACAGAAGCACTCACCGTACGAGCACGAACAATTTCTTCTAATTCACATAGCTCTGATAAAATGCGTTCACAACTACACGGTACACAGTTCTGGCCACTAGCGAAGTATTAAGAACATTACATATGTGCCATTTGTCTCCAACCCAAAAGCACAATCTACAGGTTTAGCTTGTTAGTGAGTTAATTTGGGGGGTGGGGGGGGGGGAGAGGCGTGGGGGACTAAACATTGAGGTCGTTGGTCCCATTGGATTAGGGAAGGGGTGGAAAAGGAAGTCGGCCATGCCCTTTCAAAGGACCCATCCCAGCATTTGCCTGAAGCAATTTAGGGAAATCACAGAAAACCTAAATCAGTATGGCTGAACATGGGTTTTAACCATCGTCCTCCCGCCGACTGCGAGTCCAGTGTGCTGACCACTGCGCCACCTCGCTCGGTACAGGTTTGGCTGGCATCTGCATATATGTTCAGGCATGCATTCCTCGTGGTGTTTCCATATTTTTGCCCAAATCCTACACCACAAGATGACCTTGTGACCAAACAGAAGGAGAATGGACTACCTGGAAGTCACTGAGCTGTGTCCATTCTTGTATGACAAGAGCCAACAATTAAGACCAGAGATGGTTTGTCACTGTGGTGTCTATGTTCTGTGAATGTGGGGCTCAACTCTAGCTCCTTCTAGTGGTGCATACTATGCCCAGTCTCATGCAACATGGAGAGGACTGGGTCATGCTATGGTCAGTGCACTTTCCAAGTTCTGGTCTTCGTTTTTTTGATTCATAGTGTCTACGTTTTCTCGTTGTACATTTCCTTCTTTTGAGTCAACAAAAATTGAAAACAAATGCATTCAGCAGAGTCCTTGTTCAGTTAACATCTCAGCCCTCAGATGAAACTATTTGCGAAATACAATCAGAATCAGTGGCACATCGATAAGTGCATAATTTGGAAGCCACTCTGTCCCCCTCTCTCAGCTGGCATCTAGAGTGAGTAGGGCTGCACTGGAACACCTGGGGCACAGTTGCGATGGGTGCTGATGTCTGTGGCAGAAGTCGAACCCACTGCGCCAGCATGTGGCCGGGGAGCGTCCTTCCAGCTCGCGACCACCACGGGGCGCCGTCATCGCCATCGGAGGCAACCAGCGCTGCCTGCAGCTATGCTCCAGACACCAGGTTCTAGCTGTACAGACTCACGGTATGTCCTGCCATCGGGCCACCAGTCCACCCCTACAACAATACTTACCGTTTGAATCGGTTCATATAATTTACCTGTTGCCTGTCATGTCACTTAGTGCCGATTTTTACTCTGTATCGTCAATTAAACTAGTATCTGATGTATTTGAAATGTTTTTCCTTGTGAACCTTTGATGTTCACCATCAGTGAAGCTAGACACTGAGCTAGAAATTTCAACCATTTTCCTGCTAAAACCGCACAACTGCCTTGCAAAGAATCTCTTCCGTTCTCAAGGAAAGGCGGTGGTTATCTTGAAAGACAACGAAAATAAATTTCGAAACATAATATTGATTCTCGCGTTCTTATTTTGCGAGAGTTAAAAAATAGAGAAAACCAAGGAAAGGTTCCTTTATTGTATTTTTCGCCTATCAATGCAAAGAGCAAGCATCAAAATAGACAATGGGTACGAAGCCAAGTCTATGAAGGCACATTTTGGTGAACTCAAGGAAGTGCAAAAAGTGAGGAGGGAATCTGGGTTCGTATATCAGCTTGGCACTAATTTTTAAATAATCACTAAATATTCATCACATTCAATTTCATCATTTGCTGCACATATTTCTCTGTTAGCCTTTCATGTCACTGCATTTCATTCTATCGGTTTGCATCAATTCCAATCATTTCGTGTCAGTGACATTAAATCTACTGGTATAAATCTATTGTAAGCTACTCCATAAAAACAAGTCTCGGAAGGTCTAGTCGTACCGACCGACCGCCGTGTCATCCTGGGCCGACAGGAGTCATTGGAAGCATATTTTGATGGGCATGTGATCAGCACACCACCCTCCCAGCTGTCGTCAGTTTTCTTGATCCACGCCAGAACTTTTGAGTGAAGTAGCTCCTCAACTGGTCTCACAAGGGCTGAATGCATCTCATTTGCCAACATCGCTCAATAGACACGAGTGGTCTCCCATCCAAGTGCTAGCCAAGGCTGACAGTGCTACACTTCCGTGAGTTGACGGTGACTGGTGTTACCACCGCAACAACGCTGTTGATAGTGTGACGAGCTATGGTCCTTCATTATTACCATTCCTCTGGTTGTCCTATTCCAGAAATGGGAAACATCTGCCTCTGTGCCTGTCGGAGCTCCAGAGGTGTCCTAGGAGTGTGAAGACGTCCAGTGATACGTCGACCGAGAGCATCCCAAACGTGCTCGATGGGGTTTAGGTATGGAGAACAGGCAGGCCACTCCATTCGCGTGATATTTTCTGTTTCGAGGTACTCCTCCACGATGGCAGCTCAGTGGGGCTGTGTGTTATCATCCATCAAGAGGAAGGTGGGACTCACTGCACCCCTGAAAAGGCAGACATACTGGTGCAAAATGACATACCAATACACCTGACGTGTTACAGTTCGTCTGTCAAAGACATGCAGAGGTGTACATGCACCAATCATAATCCCACCCTACACCATCAAACCACGACCTCCATACACGTCGCTTTCAGGGACATTAAGAGTTTGGTATCTGGTTCCTGTCCGCAGCTTGTGGTCGTGCGGTAGCGCTCTCGCTTTCCGCGCCCGGGTTCCCGGGTTCGATTCCCGGTGGGGTCAAGGATTTTCTCTGCCTCGTGATGACTGGGTATTGTGTGTTGTGTGATGTCCTTACGTTAGTTAGATTTAAGTAGTTCTAAGTTCTAGGGGACTGATGACCATAGATGTTAAGTCCCATAGTGCTCAGAGCCATTTGAACCTTTTTTTTTTTTTTATCTGGTTCCTGGTTTGCGCTAGATGAAAACCCGGCAAGAATCACTGTTCAGACTATACCTGGACTCATCCGTGAACATAATCTGGGACCACTGTTCCAATGACTATGTACTGTGTTCTTGACACCAGGCTTTATGGGCTCTGCTGTGACCAGGGGTCAGTGGAATGCGCCTTGCAAATCTGCAGGTGAATAAACCGTGTCTATTTAGTTGTCTGTAGACTGTGTGTCTGGAAACGCAAGCAAGGATACCTGAAGTACTTTGTGGCTGTCTGTGGGAACTGATGGTGACATATCGGTCATCTTGTGGTGTTGAACACTGCACTGTAATGCCTGGACACATTTCCTGTATACTGGAATCTTTGCCATAATCTTGAGATCACCCTTTGTGGCACACGGAGGGCCCATGCTATGACACGTTGTGTTTGACCAGCCTCCAGTCGCCTTAGTATTCTAACCCTCATAATGTCCTCAATATGTGTTCTTTGAGCCATTTTCCACACAGTCACCATTAGCACGTTTGAAAACGTCTGCACACTTACTCACTGCACCATACTCTGACATGCACCAGCACACCTCTGCATATGTGGACTGCTGCCAGTACCACCGTTTGATGACCGCAGGTCAAATGCACCACACGGTCATACCCTGAGGTAATTTAAACTGGCAAACCACACATCAGAGCATTGTTTCACAGCATTATTCTTAATTTATGAGCATGAGTGTAGTTTCTGTTGCCCTTACACTTTTGGTAATCATTATTGGCATAAGTGCCTCACTGTCAGTGACCTCAGTTTCAATATGAACATCACACAAAGCAATGTCTAATGAGAGACACTTAATCACTATCACAGTACAAATTATGCAATGATTTTCAAACTCATCACTGTATTTGTACAAATTATAAATACAAAACTTCCTGGCAGTTCAGAACTGTGTGCCAGACCAGGACTTAAAGATGGGAGCTTCACTTTACACAGACAAGTGGCACTGATTGAGGGATACAAACTAATCTTATGACTTGCCCTCACAGCTTTATTTCCAGTAGTACCTCATCTCCTACCTTCCAAACTTCACAGGAGTTATCGTTATATCACTGTTAGCTGTTTTCTTTGCCTTCTGTTTTTTTATTGCAACTGCACTTTTATGAACATCCAAAAGTGAAGGATTCAATTGATTCAGCATAGTGCAAACAGGTTCCTTGCAATCAAACTCTTTCACCTGCCGTTTTTAGTGTTCCCAGGGCAACAGAGGCTATATTTGGCACTTTTTCATGTCATCAAAGTCAAAGTAACATTTCATGTATCAATGTTAGGCAATGAAAACCTCTTAACTCCATCTGTCTGTGAAAACTCTTAATTCCAGTAACCAGTAACTCCATAATCAAAGAGAGATTTAAATCTGCACGGATTTCTCTCCTCCATCAATAACTAGACTTCTACTATATAGTTACACATATAGCAACTTTCTGTATCACTTTATAGTATTTTTAAGAATCCAGTTTTGCTTAAACTGCAAAATTTAACAAAATGTATTTATGAGTTTTCATTGCCTGATATTTCACTTTTTCTTTGCAAATTCTCTTTCCAGCTCAAGATATTTGTTCTTCAAATCCTAGAAGAAGAGTCTGTGATGGGATGGATCCTCCAGCATACACAGCCACTGTACAGCAACTTTGATGGAAACATGTACTGCTGCATAGTACTTAGAGAAATACTAAAGGAATTATGTTTGATTCTCAAGAGGTCAAAACATGAAACCTTGGGTGACTGTTACCATTGTAGTTGTTCTTGTCTTCAAGACTAGTCTCATGCAGCTCTCCTTGTGAATCCAACCAGTGCAAGCCTCTTCATCTCTGCAAAACTACCACATACATGTATCTGAACCTCTTTCTTTACTGAAGACTTCATCTCCACCAGTTGTCCCTCGCATTGCCCTCCATTACCAAACTGACTACTCCTTGATGTCTCTCATTGTGTCCTATCAACTGAACACTTCTTTTAATCAAGTTATGCCGTATATTTTCTTTTTACCCAGTTCAATTCAGTATCTGCTAACTTGTAATTTGATCTACCCCATTCTTACATAGTACCACATTTCAAAATGTTTTATTATCTTCTCTTTGTAAACTGCTAATCATCCACGTTTCACATACTACAGAAAAATACATTAAGGGAAGTGCCTGGCGTTTAAACTTATACTGGATGTTAACCTGTTCCCCTCTTTCATAAACATTATTCCTGCTATTATCAGTCTGCATTTGATCACCCCGCTACTTTTAAAACCATTTCACTGCCCAAATAGCAAAACTCACAATACTTTTAGTGTCATCTCCTAACATAATCCCCTGATTTTATTTGCCTGTATTCCATTACCTTGTTTTGCTTTTGTTGATGTTCATCTTCTCAAGATACTGTCCACTGCACTCAATTGCACCCCCCAAGTGCATTGCCATCTGATGACTGTAATGTCACCTGGAAAACTCAAAGTTTGTATTTATTCACCCTGAACTTCAATCCCCTTTCCAATTTTCTCCTCAGTCTCCATCACAGCTTGATCGACTTTTATCTTTTTGTTGTAGAATCTTAGAACATATTCTGATCTCAAATGTAAGGAAGTATCTGTAACATAATTACTTCCTCCATGAAAATCAGTAGCGTTGATTAAATGATATCCAACTCACATGTTTCTTACTTAACATACTGAAAGCCACAAGTCAATCAATGCATGTAGATGCAGTACTTCTCCATTTCAGAAACCTGTAAGACTCGGTACCACATCTACACTTAGTATCAAAAGTACGACCATTGGAGAATAAGGCAAAATTTATGACTGGATTGAGGATTCTTTGATAGGAAGCACACAGCAAGTTACTCTGATGCAGAGTTATTGAAATATGTAGAAGTGAATTCAGGTGTGAGCTAGGAAAATGTTTTGGGACCCTCATTGTTCATAATGTACATTAATGGCCTCATTGACATTAGTAACCTCAGGCTTCTTGTGGATGATGCAGTTATCTGTAATGAAGTATTGTCTACAAGAAGCTGCTCAAATATTCAGTCGGACCTTTAAAATATCTAAAAGCAGTATATAGCTTGGCAACTTGTTTTAAATTTTTGCAATGTAAAAATTATGCACATCACAAAATTAAAATACGTAGCATCCTCTGACTATAGTATCAATGAGTGACAGTTGGAATATGTACAGATAAACGGTCGTAACAATCTTTAGGGATACAAAATATGAGGTTGATTGAAAGGGAAACCTTAGAAGTTCAACAAAATTTTGGGAAGGTGTGTGACGGGTTTGGTAGGTGGCAGTAGTGTTCCTTGGGGTTCAGAAAGACTCACACAAGGCAGCACCATCCACAACAAGATGGCCACCACTCTGTCAACATGCACTGCAAATGAGCAGCAATCCGTAATGCACATTTCCTGTAGGGAAGGTATTAAATCAATTGAAATTCATGCACAATGACACTGAAGTACAGTGGTTTGTGTTTGTGTTTGTGTACATGTACGAATGATGTAGGATGTTTTACAGTGGTCTAATTTCTGTTGAAGATGCCCCAGATCAGTGCTCACTTACCACGTAGTAATGGGCAGGAACATTTCATTAGAGGAGGAGCTTGCTAAGTATAATGGACTCCTAACTCTGAAAAAAATAGCTACAAGTTTGATGATTAATATTGGTTCAGCACAGAATGTTGTTCGCAATGTACTGCGCTTTGATAAGATGTTTTCAAGATGGATGCCATGGCATCTGACTGCTGAATCAAAAGAGTATCACATCAGTGCCTATGAAGATCTTTTGCATCATTTATACATTGTAGGTGACTCATTTCTGGGAAAAGAATGTGACAGGCAATGACACTTGGGTCCACTTTTGCAAATCAGAAACAAAAAAATTCAAACAAGGAACGGTGTCACAGCTCATCGCCAAAACTCAAAGAAATCCATACTCAGCTGTCTGCTGGAAAAATCATGCTCATTCTCTTCTGGAATGAAAATGAAGTAATTTTAGAGCATTATGTGGATAGTGGAGTGACGTTAACCAGAACTACTTATTCAGACATGCTGAAAAATGAACTTCACTCTGAAATTAATAGTAAATGATGAGGATTTTTGATTTTTGTCTTCAGCAATACTGCTACAGCATGACAATGCCCATTTGCATACAGCCCATAGTAAAGTTGAGACTATTAGGGAAACAGAATTTGAATGTCCGATACATGCTCTTCATTCACCAGACATCACTCCTAGAGACTCATCTGTTTGATGCACTCTCACATGCAATGGCAGGAAAGTATTTCAGAAATGACGAAGAGATCAAAACCATAGTGCACAACTGGCTACACATATGGCCAAAATAATTATTTCATCATAATATTTATACACTTCCACATTTGTGGAATACATGCTTTCAACAGCAGGGAGCCTACATCAAAAAATACACATAAATGTTTTGTTCACTGTTCCAATTAAAAATATTATAAGGCTTTTAAGGTTTTCATTTAAATCAACCTCATAGAACCATCAACATGATGAAACGCCAAAGGATGATGAGGCTTTTGTCCCATCTACCTAACCACGATCTGTAGTTTTCTCATCTGATGATGACTCAGATGTGATGGATCCACAATTACTTCAATTACTTACTCCTTCCTCTTATACAGATGTGTTTGTTCCTTCTTTCCCATGTGCTTCTTTAACAGATAGAGCAGGTGGTGAGGACTCAATTAGCCACACCAGTAATTCTTAAAATACATCAGCACACAGATGTCTGAACTCATCTCTGTCTGTATGAAGAAGATGCCATTCATACATACAGCGAACTCATTAAACACCACAGCTGAAAAATTACATGTATTTTTTAGAATACCTATTAAGATGTCTTCATTATCCTAAAGAGAACACATCATCCACTATATGAAAGTATAACAACTTTTCCTTGTACCATGCTGTAGTTAAATACTGTACCAGTTTCCTTTTCATTACTAGTTTACAAAATATAAAACCTGTGCATCATAAACTTCCATTTTTATCATGCAGTGCCTCAGATGGCGCTGTACCACTTACAACATTCTTTTCAGAAATCTAGCCATTAATTTTTTAAAATAACATTTCATTAACATTGTTGGTCAACTGATTCAAAATAACAAATAAATTACTGAAGATGAATAAAAGGTATTTTTCTGCTAGTGGAGAAGGCTTTAATCCTGCTTTTGGACTATCCTTATTTAATTGTGTGTTCATAAACTCTGAACCAACCTGACCAAAAGTTAGTCATGTCCTCCTTGCCATAGCACTTCATGAATTCCCATTACTTCTACACTCCTGGAAGTTGAAATAAGAACACCGTGAATTCATTGTCCCAGGAAGGGGAAACTTTATTGACACATTCCTGGGGTCAGATACATCACATGATCACACTGGCAGAACCACAGGCACATAGACACAGGCAACAGAGCATGCACAATGTCGGCACTAGTACAGTGTATATCCACCTTTCGCAGCAATGCAGGCTGCTATTCTCCCATGGAGACGATCGTAGAGATGCTGGATGTAGTCCTGTGGAACGGCTTGCCATGCCATTTCCACCTGGCGCCTCAGTTGGACCAGTGTTCGTGCTGTACGTGCAGACCGCGTGAGACGACGCTTCATCCAGTCCCAAACATGCTCAATGGGGGACAGATCCGGAGATCTTGCTGGCCAGGGTAGTTGACTTACACCTTCTAGAGCACGTTGGGTGGCACGGGATACATGCGGACGTGCATTGTCCTGTTGGAACAGCAAGTTCCCTTGCCGGTCTAGGAATGGTAGAACGATGGGTTCGATGACGGTTTGGATGTACCGTGTACTATTCAGTGTCCCCTCGACGATCACCAGTGGTGTACGGCCAGTGTAGGAGATCGCTCCCCACACCATGATGCCGGGTGTTGGCCCTGTGTGCCTCGGTCGTATGCAGTCCTGATTGTGGCACTCACCTGCACGGCGCCAAACATGCATACGACCATCATTGGCACCAAGGCAGAAGCGACTCTCATCGCTGAAGACAACACGTTTCCATTCGTCCCTCCATTCACGCCTGTCGCGACACCACTGGAGGTGGGCTGCACGATGTTGGGGCATGAGCGGAAGATGGCCTAACGGTGTGCGGGACCGTAGCCCAGCTTCATGGAGACGGTTGCGAATGGTCCTCGCCGATACCCCAGGAGCAACAGTGTCCCTAATTTGCTGGGAAGTGGCAGTGCGGTCCCCTACGGCACTGCGTAGGATCCTACGGTCTTGGCGTGCATCCGTGTGTCGCTGCAGTCCGGTCCCAGGTCGACGGGCACGTGCACCTTCCGCCGACCACTGGCGACAACATCGATGTACTGTGGAGACCTCACGCCCCACGTGTTGAGCAATTTGGCGGTACGTCCACCCGGTCTCCCGCATGCCCACTATACGCCCTCGCTCAAAGTCCGTCAACTGCACATACGGTTCACGTCCACGCTGTCGCGGCATGCTACCAGTGTTAAAGACTGCGATGGAGCTCCGTATGCCACGGCAAACTGGCTGACAATGACGGCGGCGGTGCACAAATGCTGCGCAGCTAGCGCCATTCGACGGCCAACACCGCGGTTCCTGGTGTGTCCGCTGTGCCGTGCGTTGTGATCATTGCTTGTACAGCCCTCTCGCAGTGTCCGGAGCAAGTATGGTGGGTCTGACACACCGGTGTCAATGTGTTCTTTTTTCCATTTCCAGGAGTGTAGCTTTAATATACCCCTTATTTACATTTTTAAATTCTGTAATGTCACAGCCTGAATTAAGGCCCAAACAATCCATACACCAACTATTAGAGTGACAGCTCCCTTTTTCCTCAACATGACATTCTCAGTAGCAGTCCCTACCTAAAAATACAATTTTTTTGAGGGAGGGGGGGGGGGGCTATTTTACCTGCAGAATATTTTATCAATAAGATGCCCTGTGATTAAGTCATGCAATAGACCTGCATCCTTACAGGAGAAGTATTGGCTCTAATTTTCCCTCACTTTCACACACTTGCAGTATCATAACATCAAGGGCATGCAGGCTGATTTCGTATGATTGAATGATCTGGTCATGTAGAGTGTTGCCCCTGCAACTACTTGAAAGGGCACTCTCCTTCTTCAGCAACCATGGATTAATCTGACCTCTTTCTGTTGCTGAGGTACCTAAGCCACATCACCTAGACAAGGACCATGGTTCATGACGTGTGGGGCCTTCAGTGACCACTGTAGCAGAATATACTTAATGATTTCTTATGAAGACACAAATTCTGCTCATACGCCAATGACAATAGTGGCAATGAAGTTAGCACACATACATTAAAGGATTGCACAGAAATGGTATTTGAGTGTATAGTGCAGTCAACAAAGAAAAATTAAGGGAAAAATTAGTGTACTCACAAAATTTTGTACTGTACTAAGAGGGAGTGTTATAAACAGCGCATAGACTTAAAATCCCCACCAGTGGTGGTGAGCATCTGATGGCAGGGTTGTTGTGGGGATACCATGATAACTTTGCTATATTTTCCATCAATAACTCTACTTCTAGTGAACATGCTGTCCAGTACAAAAAAACTACATTAAATTTTCTACAAAAAGGTCCTATTCATTTTTCTCTAGGGTTAGCAGCTTCCACATTGTGTCAAAAATAAAAAAATACCTTACTAAAATTAATAATCCATCACTTTATGATACAATCATAAAAAATGCTACAAAGGAGGACAGGAAAGCTTAAATGAAGACCTGAAACATGTGCGTTTATTTTCACTTAATTTACTTGTAAACTTAGTATAGTGTTCTAAGGGTGAAACATTAATGTTTAACATTAAATGAAGTGGATTTAGGAACAAATATTTAATGCGTATATGCCATATGCCATCTAAGTGCAGTGGAGCATTATTAATCCTTTCACTGCTAGAGATGTACTCTTTGTATTCTGTGATGAGACAGCTTTTATTTTGGCTGCACTGCTCACCAAATGCTGGTGTCTGTACTGAGAGACAGCATTCTGACTGATATGAAATACTTTCCAACCTTTTGAAAAATATTAGGTGAAAAAAATTGACTTTTGTACATCTTACAGTCTGATATCTTCACTCCAAAAAGAATTGTGTTCCTTTTCATTATTCATCATTCTGTGCTGCAACAAATTAAGTAAGTAAAACATTGCATGAAATTTTAAAGAGTTAACAGAAGTAGAATTGCACCGCATAATCAAGTGTATGGTTGATCTTATCAACATTTCATTTACTACAGTGGATGAGCTAAGATACTGAGATTTTATTTAAAATTCAGGGGAGAATTGTATCTAATTTTGTTCTCTAGTTATTAAGTTTTATATCTGGAAGATCTTCACATGCAACATGCCCATTCATATCCTTGTACATCACAAACTGTGTGGTCCTAACAGTTATCTTATCCTAAATGATTCGATATATTGTAGCAAGGTACAGAAGTAACTCATCCACAGCAGGGAGATGACAGCAGCTTAGGGCATGTTCAGTGATCCACAGCACTGTAGGAGAACCTGAGTGTGCAAGTACATGATTCCACAGAAACTAGGAAATGGCATAGCAGGATGTGTATACGTGCCCACAGCAGTGAAAGGGTTAAGGGAAATGTATTGTGTTCCAGCGTGTATCAGGGTGGACATGGAAAAGTGTGAAGGTGGTAGTGTGAGAAGAGGTACACTACCAGATTGTGGGTGTGCAGTTTGCTCATTCGCAAGCCTTCATATTTAAGGCCAAGCAGATGATTCCCCAATCTAGGTACCTCACTACATCACAAGAAGCAACTACAGGTCATTTCAGAAAGCTGTATCTACACTCCACAGCCCAACTTACAAATCACCAGTGACACTGTATGCAGAGGTGTCTGGAGTTATCTGTTTCCCACATAGTACATTGACACTACATGGTATATGGGACTGATTTTGTTAATAGCAAAACAATAAACACTATGGGCAGCATCTACATACATCTCTGCACACTGTTCTGCACTGCCATGAGGGAAATTGATTCTTCATCATCCTGTATGGCAAGTGCTGCTCTTTTCAGTTTACAGGCAGATATACCTTCCCAGCACTTCCTCTACAGTTCTCTTATGCACAAATTTCTTCCATTCAGGAATTGCTGGCACTCACAGAATGAGTTGAGAACAGGAATCTGCTGTAATGTGTTGTTAGAATTATGTCAAAATACATGAAGTTTTATACCATCTAGGCAACCTAATGTAGAGGGGGAGAATCTGAGCTTCTGAATCTCCTCATTTGTTGGGAGAGTTAAAGCTGGTGTGATGCATTTAACCCCCTCACACAGCAAAAAATACTCCAGGCAGTGGTAGGAGGCACAAAATTGACACTGTGTAATACGTAGAGGTGGCATGTTACACTGGGTGCAGGTTCTTCATTGTGGTAGACAGTTGACAGCATCAGCTGTTGAGCTTTTTTACATGAAAGCTCACTTAGCAACTGCAAATGAGAAATCGAGAGCAAATTCTTGGGAGGTATGGTCTGTCTATAGACATAAAAGAGCAACACTTTTAATGGGGGAAGTTGCATTTCCTGGAAGAACATTACAGGTGCCATACAGGATGACCGATAATAGATTTTCCTCTGGCAGTGCAGAGATTTGTATAGATTTTGTGCACATGTGGAAGAGGGAACTGCACACCCCCAATATGGCAACATACTTCCCCTCTCACTACTACATTCTAACACTGCCACTTCACCCTGTTACACCCACACAACACAGTTTTTCCCTGAATATGACTTCATTGCACTGGTATGCATATTTAATATTTGTTCCTAAACCACATCATTTAATAGTTACCAATTTTATACTTCTGAAATGTTATTTTTAATTATTTGCAATTTTTCCAACGCCTTAAATTTAAAAAGTAGTAGTTCCAAGGGAGTACATTATTGTGGGGTATTCAATGTATATTAATTGTGTACTGGGAATTGTGTTTGGTAGAAACTATACATTTTCTCGAATATGTTGAAACCACAATGTGACCTTTAAACTTGGCCTCTTCCATGAGCAATTCAGAAATGTTTTGATGAAACATCAAGCAATACCCTCTTCACCTTGTCCAGACTTATGTTTACTGTCTGCACCTGTGATGAACACTGATGCTCGTGTTCCATCCGTATATCATTGGAGCAGTACCATGCCTAACAGCACGTCATGATACACTACCAACAATAGAAATCCTATGGTGCATGGTCTTAATGTTATCCCTATAATGTTGGGCACCCATTTGGTAAATAATTTCCCTGTCTACAATAAGCAGAGTTTTAATTAGCAGATGATTTCGTCAGTGGCATACCTGAGGGAGGGGGCCAGGTGTCTGCCACGATGTAAGCACCTCTTCCATAGGCATTTCCCCCCCCTCCCCTCCCTCCCTCCCACCAAACCCACTCGCCACCTGAAAAAGAAGAAGAAGAAGAAGAAGAAGAAGAAGAGAGATGGGCAGAAAGCAAACTTTCTGACTATCGCTGATCATCTGTCAAGTGTATATTTGCTCACATAAGGGATAAATTATAATTAAGGCAGCATTCTCCACCCACAGTTGCCTCCAACATAGGTGTTAGTGGTCTCTTTTGCGACTTATTGCTCAACCCAATAGTTCACCTTAATAGTTATTGGTAAAAGTCTATAATTTTCATGACTTCGATTGCTGCCATCTGCAGCAATCTGATATTTATGGTGTTACACCGGGCTGAATTTAAGATCATATTTTGCACCAAATTACGATTTTTCCTAAGTGTTAAAGGCTTGATCTATGTACTTTTTTATTTCATACATCACTGTACATTTTCATTTAAATATTTGCAGGCTTTGGCGCAGCTACCAGTAATGATATCAGGAATCAACCGAGTTACCAATGTCACAACCAGGTTAAGGGGCTCTGAAAAGTCCTGTCTTTCCAATGTTAGAATGGTGCTTATAAATTAAATGTTTTTTCAGGAAGTACACTCCTGGAAATGGAACAAAGAACACATTGACACCGGTGTGTCAGACCCACCATACTTGCTCCGGACACTGCGAGAGGGCTGTACAAGCAATGATCACACGCACAGCACAGAGGACACACCAGGAACCATGGTGTTGGCCGTCGAATGGTGCTAGCTGCGCAGCATTTGTGCACCGCCGCCGTCAGTGTCAGCCAGTTTGCCGTGGCATACGGAGCTCCATCGCAGTCTTTAACACTGGTAGCATGCCGCGACAGCGTGGACGTGAACCGTATGTGCAGTTGACGGACTTTGAGCGAGGGCGTATAGTGGGCATGCGGGAGGCCGGGCGGACGTACCGCCGAATTGCTCAACACATGGGGCGTGAGGTCTCCACAGTACATCGATGTTGTCGCCAGTGGTCGGCGGAAGGTGCACGTGCCCGTCAACCTGGGACCAGACCGCAGCGATGTACGGATGCACGCCAAGACCGTCGGATCCTACGCAGTGCCGTAGGGGACCGCACCGCCACTTCCCAGCAAATTAGGGACACTGTTGCTCCTGGGCAATCAGCGAGGACCATTCGCAACCGTCTCCATGAAGCTGGGCTACGGTCCCGCACACCGTTAGGCCGTCTTCCGCTCACGCCCCAACATCGTGCAGCCCGCCTCCAGTGGTGTCGCGACAGGCGTGAATGGAGGCACAAATGGAGATGTGTCGTCTTCAGCGATGAGAGTCGCTTCCGCCTTGGTGCCAATGATGGTCGTATGCGTGTTTGGCGCCGTGCAGGTGAGCGCCACAATCAGGACTGCATACAACCGAGGCACACAGGGCCAACACCAGGCATCATGGTGTGGGGAGCGATCTCCTACACTGGCAGTACACCACTGGTGATCGTCGAGGGGACACTGAATAGTGCACGGTACATCCAAACCGTCATCGAACCCATCGTTCTACCATTCCTAGACCGGCAAGGGAACTTGCTGTTCCAACAGGACAATGCACGTCCGCATGTATCCCGTGCCACCCAACGTGCTCTAGAAGGTGTAAGTCAACTACCCTGGCCAGCAAGATCTCCGGATCTGTCCCCCATTGAGCATGTTTGGGACTGGATGAAGCGTCGTCTCATGCGGTCTGCACGTACAGCACGAACGCTGGTCCAACTGAGGCGCCAGGTGGAAATGGCATGGCAAGCCGTTCCACAGGACTACATCCAGCATCTCTACGATCGTCTCCATGGGAGAATAGCAGCCTGCATTGCTGCGAAAGGTGGATATACACTGTATTAGTGCCGACATTATGCCTGTGGTTCTGTCAGTGTGATCATGTGATGTATCTGACCCCAGGAATGTGTCAATAAAGTTTCCCCTTCCTGGGACAATGAATTCACGGTGTTCTTATTTCAATTTCCAGGAGTGTATTTGAGCTTGGAACTTGAAATTTTTACAGGTTATTTATTGAAGTATTGGCTACAACTCAACCCTCCTACTGCCAGAATTTTTTTGTTACACTGAGTACCGCTGGGGTCAATATGACCCAAAGTAATTAACACAGCATGTATTGGCAGTATTTTACCTATTTCAATGAATTGACATAAAAGCATGCATTACTGACTGAAACCAGGTAAATAATGTATATAAGCACTTACAGATCTTGTCTTAATCCTTGGTCTTATAGATCCTTACATTTAAAACAAACAAACACTCTCCATTTAACATAATCTTTGAATGTTGGTTACAGACAAATGAAAAGCATCTTCTACATGTTTCTGACTGTTGTCTATCCACTGAATGTTCACATAGAGAGCACCACCCATGTTTTGCACCCATATTTACTTCTGCTGAAGGACGAGGATGAGGAAGAGAGCTTTGCTGTGCTGACTTCTGTTTTTCTGTACTAGATGTGTTCCCAGTTCCAGAATAAGTTCTCTTCTTTTGCAGTTTTTGTTTTTATTCCAGCCAAATTATGAAAGTATTTAGGGCACTAATATCCAAAATATTACAAAAAATAACCATAGGCCAATTTCTTGTCATAAGTTTAGTGGTGTAGGTCCTGACTAACTTGTCCATTGTGTCTATGCCTGATTTAGTTGCATTATAGTCTAGGATTAAAATAGGTTTTGCTGCTTCACTGTCACCTATTTCCTCTCTGAAATGCCATTATCTTACCATTTCTTGGGCAATAGGAGACTATTGTAGATGATTCCTGGTATCCAAAGAGACATGAAGCTGCAGTTCTTCCCCTTGCTTCAATAAATTCTGCAGATAGCTCATGAAAACTTTTTCTTAGCATTCCTAGCAGAGTCATTTGTTTTTGTTCTAATTCCTTTGCCAACTCCAAACTTGTAAAGAAATTATCTATTGTGATATTTTTACCACTCCTGGCTAAATGATCTGTCAGTTCTGACACTACTCTTTTTCCCCAATTTATTTCTCTTTCCTGTGAACATCTGCAGGTGTGTGAAAGAATTATTAGTGCTGTCACATGCAGCCCATATCTTTATACCATACTTTCCATTTTTTGAGGGGATGTACTGGTGGAATGGACACCTACTCCTAAAAGTTACCAGTTGTTCATCAGCTGTAATATTCTCTTGTATGCACCTTGTAATGGGCTTAGCCGGTGTTCAATAAATCCCTAATAGAAGCCAATTTATCAGGGCTACGATTCTGTTGCCAGTGCTGAGAATCATCAAACCGAATACAGTGTGATATTTCTGTAACGTGGTTCCTAGCCATATAACTATTGAAATTAGATCGGCCTTGCTCTTCATTCCATGAATTCACTATGCACTCATTGTGACCTTTAAATGCTTTCTTGGCCTGCCTATTCTTGCAGGAATGTACGAAGTCTTCTCTATCAATATCTGTCCATTTGGTACCAAAAGTAATGTTATCTTCTTTGTTGGTCCACTTCAAAATAATCTGGAAAATGCTGGGCTTCATAAATAATTCGAATGCTGACTGCAAAGTATTTACATTCCTTACAGTGTGCCTCGCGGGACCTGGAACTGTCTTCATACATTTTGTACTGGCTGTCTCCCATGTAATCTAACAGGATTTTTTCCCCATGTTTCGTTTCCATTTCTCAACCCGAAAAACAATGGGTTATTATTTTACATATGTATTTACATATTATTATTATTATTATTATTATTATTATTGACTTTTTTTTTCTCAGACGTAAGTCTGGTTAAAAATGGAACGTGACGCGGACCTCGGTCAAGCGTGACTTCCTTGTAACTGTATGGTATATGTTATATTGCATTTAGGAACTTTCGGGTAATTGAACATGTATCAATAATTACAGATTTTTGTAGTTGTATATATATGTTTGGATGTAGCTGTATTGCATTGATGTACTGGTGAATATTGTGAGGTATGACTCCTGTAGTTGATAGTATAATTGGGATAATGTCGACTTTATCCTGATGCCACATGTCCTTGACTTCCTCAGCCAGTTGGATGTATTTTTCAATTTTTTCTCCTGTTTTCTTCTGTATATTTGTTGTGTTGGGTATGGATATTTCAATTAGCTGTGTTAATTTCTTCTTTTTATTGGTGAGTATGATGTCAGGTTTGTTATGTGGTGTTGTTTTATCTGTTATAATCGTTCTGTTCCAGTATAATTTGTATTCATCATTCTCCAGTACATTTTGTGGTGTGTACTTGTATGTGGGAACGTGTTGTTTTATTAGTTTATGTTTTATGGCAAGTTGTTGATGTATTATTTTTGCTACATTGTCATGTCTTCAGGGGTATTCTGTATTTGCTAGTATTGTACATCCGCTTGTGATGTGATCTACTGTTTCTATTTGTTGTTTGCAAAGTCTGCATTTATCTGTTGTGGTATTGGGATCTTTAATAATATGCTTGCTGTAATATCTGGTGTTTATTGTTTGATCCTGTATTGCGATCATGAATCCTTCTGTCTCACTGTATATATTGCCATTTCTTAGCCATGTGTTGGATGCGTCTTGATCTATGTGTGGCTGTGTTAGATGATACGGGTGCTTGCCGTGTAGTGTTTTCTTTTTCCAATTTACTTTCTTTGTATCTGTTGATGTTATGTGATCTAAAGGGTTGTAGAAGTGGTTATGAAATTGCAATGGTGTAGCTGATGTATTTATATGAGTGATTGCTTTGTGTATTTTGCTAGTTTCTGCTCGTTCTAGAAAGAATTTTCTTAAATTGTCTACCTGTCCATAATGTAGGTTTTTTATATCTATAAATCCCCTTCCACCTTCCTTTCTGCTTAATGTGAATCTTTCTGTTGCTGAATGTATGTGATGTATTCTATATTTGTGGCATTGTGATTGTGTAAGTGTATTGAGTGCTTCTAGGTCTGTGTCACTCCATTTCACTACTCCAAATGAGTAGGTCAATACTGGTATAGCATAAGTATTTATAGCTTTTGTCTTGTTTCTTGCTGTCAATTCTGTTTTCAGTATTTTTATTAGTCTTTGTCTATATTTTTCTTTTAGTTCTTCTTTAATATTTGTATTATCTATTCCTATTTTTTGTCTGTATCCTAGGTATTTATAGGCATCTGTTTTTTCCATCGCTTCTATGCAGTCGCTGTGGTTATCCAATATGTAATCTTCTTGTTTAGTGTGTTTGCCCTTGACTATGCTATTTTTCTTACATTTGTCTGTTCCAAAAGCCATATTTATATCATTGCTGAATACTTCTGTTATAGTAATTGGTTGAGTTGTTGATTTGTTGCTGCCAGTAGTTTTAGATCATCCATGTATAGCAAATGAGTGATTTTGTGTGGGTATGTTCCAGTAATATTGCATCCATAATTTGTATTATTTAGCATGTTGGATAGTGGGTTCAGAGCAAGACAGAACCAGAAAGGACTTAATGAGTCTCCTTGGTATATTCCACGCTTAATCTGTATTGGCTGTGATGTGATGTTATCTGAATTTGTTTGGATGTTAAGTGTGGTTTTCCAGTTTTTCATTACTGTGTTTAGAAACTGTATCAACTTAGGATCTACTTTGTATATTTCCAAAATGTGTAGTAACCATGAGTGGGGTACACTATCAAAGGCTTTTTGGTAATCAATGTATGCGTAGTGTAGCGACCTTTGTTTAGTTTCAGCTTGATATGTCACCTCTGTATCTATTATCAGTTGCTCTTTACATACTCGTGCTCCTTTGCAGCAGCCTTTTTGTTCTTCATTTATAATTTTGTTCTGTGTTGTATGTGTCATTAATTTCTGTGTGATGACTGAAGTTAATATTTTGTATATTGCTGGTAGGCATGTTATGGGGCGGTATTTAGCTGGGTTTGCTGTGTCTGCTTGATCTTTAGGTTTCAGATAGGTCATTCCATGTGTATGAGTCTGCAATGTAACTGTTAAATAATTTAGTTAGATGTGAATGTGTTGAGGTGAACTTCTTTAGCCAGTAATTTGCTATTTTATCATTTCCAGGGGCTTTCCAATTGTGTGTAGAATTAATTGCTCGGGTGACTTCATGTTGCAAAATTATCACTTCAGGCATTTGTGGTATCATCTTGTATGTGTCTGTTTCTGCTTGTATCCACCATGCATGCCTGTTATGTTGTACCGGGTTTGACCATATGCTGCTCCAGAAGTGTTCCATGTCTGTTATGTTTGGTGGATTGTCTATTTTAATGTGTGTGTTATCCATTGTTTGGTAAAATCTCTTTTGGTTTGTGTTGAATGTTTGGTTTTGTTTCCTTCTATTTTCACTTTTTTTGTATCTTCTAAGTCGTTTGGCCAATGCTTGCAATTTCTGCTTTTTTTCATCTAATTGCTCTATTGCTTCTTGTTGTGAGATTTTACCTAACATTTTTCGTTTTTTGTCTGATATTTCATTTCTTATAAATTGTGTTAGATGTCCGATGTCTTTTCTCAGTTTTTCTATTCTGATCTGTAACCTGTGTTGCCATGCTGGTTTTGTGCGTTTCTTCTGTGTGTGGGTTTGTTCTGATCTCTGCCTAGTGTGTATATTTAGTGTAGTGAGTGCTCCTATATAAACCAGTAGTTGTAACTCTTCCATTGTTGTGTTTTCATTTATTTTGTTGTGTATGATTGTGTTGATAGTTTTTATTGTTGTTTCGACTTGTGGGTTATTTGGCGGTCTATGCAAGAATGGTCTAATGTCTGTATTTGTGTCTTTGTATTCTATATATGTCAGCTGAAATTTCTCTTCTATATCTAACACGTGTCTCTCTTCGTGTTCTATTTGTGCTTGTTCTGGTGGCTGTCTTAATATTTCGTTTTCCTCTGATTGTTTAATTGATGCGTGTTGGTCTTTGTTTGTTTGCTCTGAGATGTTTGAGTCCATTACTGTGTTTTCTTCCTCTTCTGATTGCACATTATTTTGTTCCAGTATTTGTTGTACTTGTTGTTTGATGTTTTCTAATTCTGACTGGGGTATCCTGTTATTTTTGATTATTACACGGATCTGATCAGCTAGTCGTTGTTCTGTTAAAAATTTTAATTCCGGGTATCTGGTAATAAATGTTGTGTATACTTGTGATCTGTATCCAGTTGTGTTGGTTCCTAGGTTTGTTGCTTGGTAATAACAGAACATGAGGTGTCGATTAACTTCATCTGACCATCTCATCCTCTGTCTTTGTTTTCCTTCTAGGGTGGTTGCAGGAAGCATATCCTGCAAAACACCTCTATTCGGATTTAAATCCTTTTCCAGTTGGGTAGCAGTGTCGTTACCATTGTGGGCGGGCATAGGGTTCAAGCGTCGTCCCCGACCATGACGGCACTTGTCCGAGGCTTCTTTAGTTCTGTCCTGAACCAAGTAATCACACTAAAAGGGGGGTTAGCCCTATCAGTGGTTTGTTCTTTTCGTCGCCTTTTACGACTGGCAGAACATACTGGAGGCCTATTCTTTTCCCGGGCCTCCACGGGGTTTATTATTATTATTATTATTATTATTATTATTATTATTATTATTATTATTAGCAATATCACTGAAGTTTTTGAAAAACATATGGTAGATTATCTATACTTACTTGCAAACAATCTGATTTTAGATGTCACAGCTTCGGTAAGCAGAGTTTCCAAATCTCCATCTTCATCACAATCTTCAGTTGATTCATTACCTCCAGAAATAATAGCATCAATCTCATCGTCATCATCATCATCATCATCATCATCATCAGATGGTGTATCTCCTATTTCCTCTTCTTCATTCAAAATTTCTTGTATTTCAGCAGTATTCAAATGTTTTCCTAGTCATAATGTAGTTCCTGCACACGCTGAGGCAATACACATCAACATCTGAGGAAAGAAATGGAAACAAAGTGTGGTGGTGATGGTGGTGGTGGTAGTGGTAGTAGTAGTAGATTATTCATCCACAGACAATGTGCATTGCATGGATTTCGTCAAAAAATACATATATAAAAAAATTTCAAGCTTTCGCAACCCACAGTTGCTTCATCAGCAAATAGGAAAGAAGAGAAGGATGTGGGTTTTAAGAGAGAGGATAAGGAGTCATTCCAATGAAAAAGGGACAGGTATATATACACACACACACACACACTTATATATATATATATATATATATATATATATATATATATATATATATATATAAAAAGAAAGATGATGAGACTTACCAAACAAAAGCGCTGGCAGGTCGATAGACACATAAACAAACACAAATATACACACAAAATTCTAGCTTTCGCAACCAACGGTTGCCTCGTCAGGAAAGAGGGAAGGAGAGGGAAAGACAAAAGGATTTGGGTTTTAAGGGAGAGGGTAAGGAGTCATTCCAATCCCGGGAGTGGAAAGACTTACCTTAGGGGGGAAAATGTTTCCCTCTATTATATTCATATCATTAATTTGAACCCAACAATCACGTTTGTTATTGTTATCGTTATTGTTATTGTTATTATCACTGTTACAATTCGTAGTCTTTTCTGTCGTCTTATTTCCTCCTCCTGTTTTTGCCAGCAGTTTCACTTTCTATTCACCTTCTCCTTTTTTACCGTAATCCAGTATACAATTATATCCCGCCGATATATACTCAATAATACATAATAATACGTAACCCACTTCCAAACCATAACCAAAAAATTTTTTTCCGCTTTGCTGCTATAAAATCCACCGTTTCCAGTTCACAAACAGTTCCTTTCAGCTATTAAACAACCTTTTCGGCTAGTTTTAATAACTTTTGCTTTATTTCCATTTCCGTTTTTCTCACATCACCGATCATTTTTAGCCACTTCCCACAGGTTTTAACGTCATTATTTCTTCATCAGACAATTGTTAGCTTCATTTCCATAATCTGCCACCACCAAACCACTCCTTTTAAGACATCCTCACGTAGTTTTTTCGAAATTTTCCCATATTTCTCCACCCTTTAACGTGTTTTGGCGGCAACACAACCACCTAACCTTTATGCACATCATTATCTACCTACACAAGTTCACCACAGGATCAACATAGCCCAGCTTTAACCAACCCTTTTTCGCCTTTTTTCCCACCAGATCTCCATTTGCTTTCTAGTTTTACCTTTATCTCTCCCATATATTTTTATATTTATTTTCATTTTCATTTCAGCCTCGTGTTCCACTTTCCACCTTCTAGTACCATGTCACCCTCACAACACCTCCACAAAGACCCCATTAAGTTTTATTTACATTCCCTCCGCAAACATGCCTTCGCCCTAGCCAGATTACACTCCCATATTTTATTTTCTCAGGCTTGTCCGACATTTGGCATCACCCCCAAAGGCCTCACACTTAAAGTTCCCATCTCTGGCTGCAACCCTTCTTTCCATCAGTCCCTATACCAGTTCCAAACCGAACAATCCATTGCCCTCACCCACCTAATCCTTCACCTACACATCCACTCAGCCAATCAACACACCCATCAACTCCTATCCTTAATAAAAGTCCTCAATCTTTCCTCTCCCACATCCACACCGGTTGTTCAGAGCATCCTCCTACAGGCCAACCACGAATTAGAACAGCATGCCACCCTCCACCTTAAAAAACTATCCAATCTCCTGGTTTCCCACCTCCGGAAAGGCAACTCACTCACCCTTCACAACCTTTCCAGCAAACCTCAACCTCCTCTCATTGCACACAAACCCAGTCTCTCCCATCTCAATCTCCCACTTCCAGCTCCACTCCCTCCAAAACCTCAAAATTCCAATCAACACAATCTGGAACCACAACACCCCAATTCAGTAGTTAACCTTTCCTCCAAACCTCTCTCCCAATCCGAAACCTCTGTCCTATCCAAAGGCCTCACCTTCAGCCCCACTCCCAGATTTAACCAAACAGCCCTCGTCAAAGATTTACTGTCCTAAACCCATACTCTCTGCTGGAAATATCACTTTGCCACGAAGAAAAATGATCCTAATCCTACTCCTAACGATCCAACTCCCCAAGACACTATCCAAATTGAACCATGCCTGGAACAGTTCCGTCCTCCGTCACAGCGGGACCCACCTTCTCTTCCTCAAAATCACCCTCTCCTAACCTTCCAGGAATTTCTGACTTCCAGCCTTGCCTCTCAATCCTTCTTAAAAAACCTTAATCCTACTCCCAACATCACCACTGCTGAAGCCCAGGCTATCCGTGATCTGAAGGCTGACCGATCCATCGTCATTCTTCCGGCGGTCAAGGGTTCCACGACTGTGGTACTTGATCATCGGGAATATGTGGCTGAGGGACTGTGTCAGCTTTCAGACAACACCACTTACAAAGTTTGCCAAGGTAATCCCATTCCTGATGTCCAGGCGGAGCTTCAAGGAATCCTCAGAACCTTAGGCCCCCTACAAAACCTTTCACCTGACTCCATCAACCTCCTGACCCCACCAACACTCCACACCCCTACCTTCTACCTTCTTCCCAAAATTCACAAACCCAATCATCCCGACCGTCCCATTGTAGCTGGTTACCAAGCCCCCACTGAACACATCTCTGCCTACGTAGATCAACACCTTCAACCCATCACATGCAGTCTCCCATCCTTCATCAAAGACACCAACCACTTTCTCGAACGCCTGGAATCCCTACCCAGTCTGTTACCCCCAGAAACCATCCTTGTAACCATTGATGCCACTTCCTTATACACAAATATTCCGCATGTCCAGGGCCTCGCTGCGATGGAGCACTTCCTTTCACGCCGATCACCTGCCGCCCTACCTAAAACCTCTTTCCTCATTACCTTAGCCAGCTTCATCCTGACCCACAACTTCTCCACTTTTGAAGGCCAGACATACCAACAATTAAAGGGAACAGCCATAGGTACCAGGATGGCCCCCTCGTACGCCAACCTATTCATGGGTCGCTTAGAGGAAGCCTTCTTGGTTACCCAGGCCTGCCAACCCAAAGTTTGGTACAGATTTATTGATGACATTTTCATGATATGGACTCACAGTGAAGAAGAACTCCAGAATTTCCTCTCCAACCTCAACTCCTTTGGTTCCATCAGATTCACCTGGTCCTACTCTAAATCCCATGCCACTTTCCTTGACGTTGACCTCCACCTGTCCAATGGCCAGCTTCACATGTCCGTCCACATCAAACCCACCAACAAGCAACAGTACCTCCATTATGACAGCTGCCACCCATTCCACATTAAACGGTCCCTTCCCTACAGCCTAGGTCTTCGTGGCAAACGAATCTGCTCCAGTGCGGAATCCTTGAACCAATACACCAACAACCTGAAAACAGCTTTTGCATCCTGTAACTACCCTCCTGACCTGGTACAGAAGCAAATAACCAGAGCCACTTCCTCATCCCCTCAAACCCGGAACCTTCCACAGAAGAACCCCAAAAGTGCCCCACTTGTGACAGGATACTTTCCGGGACTGGATCAGATTCTGAATGTGGCTCTCCAGCAGGGATACGACTTCCTCAAATCCTGCCCTGAAATGAGATCCATCCTTCATGAAATCCTCCCCACTCCAGCAAGAGTGTCTTTCCGCCGTCCACCTAACCTTCGTAACCTCTTAGTTCATCCCTATGAAATCCCCAAACCACCTTCCCTACCCTCTGGCTCCTACCCCTGTAACCGCCCCCGGTGTAAAACCTGTCCCATGCACCCTCCCACTACCACCTATTCCAGTCCTGTAACCAGGAAGGTGTACACGATCAAAGGCAGAGCCACGTGTGAAAGCACCCACGTGATTTACCAACTGACCTGCCTACACTGTGAAGCGTTCTATGTGGGAATGACCAGCAACAAACTGTCCATTCGCATGAATGGACACAGGCAGACAGTGTTTGTTGGTAATGAGGATCACCCTGTGACTAAACATGCCTTGGTGCACGGCCAGCACATCTTGGCACAGTGTTACACCGTCCGGGTTATCTGGATACTTTCCACTAACACCAACCTGTCAGAACTCCGGAGATGGGAACTTGCCCTTCAGCATATCCTCTCTTCTCGCTATCCGCCAGGGCTCAATCTCCGCTAATTTCTAATTTAAATTTGCCGCCGCTCATACCTCACCTGTCTTTCATCTTTGCCTCTGTACTTCCGCCCCGACTGACATCTCTGCCCAAACTCTTTGCCTTTACAAATGTCTGCTTGTGTCTGTGTATATGCGGATGGATATGTGTGTGTGTGCGAGTGTATACCTGTCCTTTTTTCCCCCTAAGGTAAGTCTTTCCGCTCCCAGGATTGGAATGACTCCTTACCCTCTCCCTTAAAACCCAAATCCTTTTGTCTTTCCCTCTCCTTCCCTCTTTCCTGACGAGGCAACCGTTGGTTGCGAAAGCTAGAATTTTGTGTGTATGTTTGTGTTTGTTTATGTGTCTATCAACCTGCCAGCGCTTTTGTTTGGTAAGTCTCATCATCTTTCTTTTTAGAAATATTTTTCCCACATGGAATGTTTCCCTCTATTATATTCATATCATTAATAAAAACAAAATGTCTGCTTGTGTCTTGTATGTGTGGATGGATATGTGTGTGTGTGCGAGTGTATACCTGTCCTTTTTTCCCCCTAAGGTAAGTCTTTCCGCTCCCGGGATTGGAATGACTCCTTACCCTCTCCCTTAAAACCCATATCCTTTTGTCTTTCCTTCTCCTTCCCTCTTTCCTGACGAGGCAACCGTTGGTTGCGAAAGCTAGATTTTGTGTGTATGTTTGTGTGTCTATCGACCTGCCAGCGCTTTTGTTTGGTAAGTCTCATCATCTTTCTTTTTAAATACATCTTTGTTTTTATATATATATATATATATATATATATATGGTGAGTCACCTAATGTTACCGCTGGATATATTTCATAAACCACATCAAATACTGATGAACCGATTCTACAGACCGCGGTGGAGTTGTACTCAAGCGTCAACTTTAGGTTACAATATCTCCGGATATAATTAACATTTTACAATGCAACAAAGGGCACTGATTACGTATTTGTTTATATGTTCAGATGTGCTAACAAAGCTGACGGGATTCCATTTAAAAAAAAAACTTAGGTTTGTGTTAAAAAACATACTTCCGTGCATTTTTTATGGTTTGTATTAAACAATTACACTAGCGCCTCTCCTCACGTTTGGTCTGTGGAATCGGTTCATCAGTATTTGATGTGGTTTACGAAATATATCCAGCGGTAACGTCAGGTGACTCACCCTGTATATATAAAAAGGGTGAACAATACTCTACACAATACAGATGTGCATAGTAGACTACACAACACCAGACCACATTGAAATAGCATGTAAAATTTTGATTAATTACATTAATGTATGAGAAAGACTCTTTACTTGGAATACGCAGTTGATATTTAGATATAACACCTAATAATTGTAACACTTTTGTATATATTATTTATTTACATCATAGCAGCAGTAAGATAAAAATTGCTATTGGCACAGAGTACATAAATCTAATTGTTCTGTATGAAGTTGTTCCAGGTATTCATTTACACTATAATAGCAGTTGGTCATTAAAAATTTGAATACTGCTTCTTTAAATGAAGACAATTTTTTATTTCTTTTATCTTTACCAGTAGTTTGTTATACAATCTACTTCCTTGTATGTTTGTTTGTTTCTGTACCAAAGCCTTGTTAACTCTTTTAATATGAATGTCATTGCACTTTCTGGTGTTTTAAGTATGTAGATTAGAATTGGATTAGAAATTGTCAATATTTCATTTTACATTAATTATGCTTTTTTATTAGAGGCACAGTAGGGGTAGAATATTTAGCTGTTGAAATAATTGCTTTGAAGGAGTTAGCCTTGAACTGTTGGTAATTATTCTAACAGCTTGTTTTTGTAGAGTGAAGATGGTTTTGAGATTTTTCTTACTATGACCCCAGAACTTGGGGCCATAGGTAATAGCAGAATGTATATAAGCCAAGTAAACAGTTCTGCTACATTCCCTACTACATACAAAGCTAAAAACATGTAATGAAAAGCAAGCAGAGCTTAACTTATGAGAGAGCTACAGGATGTGGGATTTCCAGTCTAAATTTTCGTCTACATGTACACCTAAGAATTTTGTGGTAGCAACTCTCACAATTTCTTTATTTTGTATTCTGAGATCCAGATCAGAGTGTGACTTTGTTTTCCTGTAATGGATATAATTAGTTTTAGAGATATTTATGGTAAATTTGTTCATTTCAAAACAATTTTGCAAATATTCTATAACTATGGTTGCAGATGTTGGCAATACCCGGTTTATGTCAGTTACTACAATGTTTGTGTCATCTGCAAACAGGGATATGTGAGTACCATTTATTGTAATCTTGATATCATTTATGTAAAGAAGAAATAGGAGAGGTCCTAGAGCACTCCCCTGTGGTACCCCAATTGGCATAGTCTGAATATCCAATCTGTAACCAGTACTTTGGTTTTTACTGTTTGTTGTTGCAATTTCTACTACCTGTTTCCTATTTTGACAATATGACAGAAACCACTTTTTTGCCACTCCTCCTATACCAACATATTCTAATTTGTCTAGCAGTATATCATGTAGAAAAGTATCAAATGCCTTTGATAAGTCCAAGTTTATTCCTATTCTACTGTTGTTCCTATCTAGCCCCGTTACAATATTTTCAATGAATTGGGTGATGGCTGACTCTGTACTCATTCCTTTGTGAAAGGCGTGTCGGTTTACAGACAATAGATTGAATTTCTCCAGGGTAATTTGTAATTCTGTTTTTATGACTGTCTCTATTACTTTCATAAACACTGATAATAAAGCTATTGGTCTATAGTTTCCCACTTGATGTATATTGCCCTTTTTATACAATGGTTTTATTTTTGCAATTTTTAATCGTTGTGGAAAGACTCCTCCTGACAATGATATGCTTATGATGTGTGAGACTGGTTCTGATCTGACACTAGTACATCTCATCATGACTGAACGAGGTACCTCGTCAATGCCCGAGGGCATTTCATTCTTCATTCTTCATTCTTTTTATTATTCGATTAACTTCCAATTTGTTCGTGGGAGGTAGCAATATTGAATTAACACTTTGTTCTCCTGGGATTGATGTTCTACTAATCCTAGAACAATTTTTACTCAGATTGATTGGACTATTTATGAAGTAGTCATTAACATAATTTGCTAAAGTAAGATTTCTGACAAGAACACCTTGATCATCTTTTAAAACAAAGTCATCTAGATTTCTAACATTTTTGCTTGGGCCTATTTTTTTTTTTTTTTTTTTTTTTACTACATTCCATATAGCTTTCGATTTGTTTGCTGACCCAGCAATTACACTGTCATTGTGCATTGTCTTGGCTTTTTTGATCACCTTCCTGTAAATTGTCTTATATGTCTTAACAGAATCTGTGAAGTGTTCATCTTTATTGTCTTTTTTGAGTTGACTGAAATGTTTTAGTGTTTGACTAGATACTCTAATAGCAGGTGTTATCAATGTCATGCCTAAGAACACAAGCTAGTGGATATTTGTGAGCTTTTTTGCAAAACACATCTCAAATAGGTACATGAATGTACTAGAAAAGCACTAAAAGATTCCTCGGTTGTTGTTTGTGCAAAGACATCTTCCCAGGTTTCATTAGCTAACAACTGGATGAAAGTATTCACTTTTTCTGTATAGAAGTGCCTTTTGTATTCCCACTTATATTTTACTGCCTTGGGTACAGAGGAATTTATCTATGATAATAGTGTATTGTAATCAGAAAGATCTAAGTTTACGTTTAGTGCCTCAGTGATACCATTATCCATATTTGTGAAAATATTGTCTAAAAGAGATGATGACAGTTCTGTTATTCTGGTGGCATCTGTAAAGAGTGGTTTCATGTGAAAGCTGCTTAGTATACTAAAAAGCTGTCTTTTTCATCACTTTCAATTAACAGGGTAATATTAAAATCCCCACATAACAATAATTTCACTTCATTACTATAAAAAGTGTTTAATGCTGCTTCTACTTTTTTGAAGGATATGTTTTTGTCACCCAGTGGTGATCTATATATTGTTATGACAACTAGTTTTTCACTCTTTTACTCAGTTTTTAACTCTATGGCACATGACTCAAGATGTGTTTCTGTATTTAGATGGTTCAATTCTATTTTCACTTTGAACTGCAGTCCTACTCTCGAGTAAATGTATACCCCACCATTTTTAAAAACACTTCGGCAATAATGTGATGCCTAATTAAAGTTGCTTATATTTATGAGACTTAATTCACTAGCCTTGCACCAGTGTCCAGGTAAACAAATACAAGAGACATCATCAATATTGTTTAAAGCTACTTTTGGATCTAGCACTTTGTTTTTGAAGCACTGAATATTCTGACACATTATTCTGACTGGTTTGCAAGTATTTTTTCTTTTGTCATTACCTGGTACTGTGCTGCTTTTTCCATAGTAGTTGTCTATTATCTGCAAATTTTCTTGCTGGTTTATCACAATCTTTTCCTTTTCTTTGTTTGAAGCCACAAAAAATCCTTATTTAATGACGTACCTTGTCTTTGACTCCTCCTTAAGTAGTGTTGTGTTGCTGCTACTGTTGTTGTTGGTTTAGTTGCTGCTGCTGCTGGTGCTCCTGCTGCTGCTGCTGCTGTTGCTGCTGCTCTTGTTGTTGTTGTTGTTGTTGTTGTTGTTGTTGTTGCTGCTGCTGCTGCTTCTGTGGCCGGTGGTGGTGGTAGTGGTTGTGGTGGAGGTACTGACAGGATTCTTTGTCCAGTTGCTGCCTTTGTTTCTTTTATTGGCACTATTTCTGTTGATGGTGGATCTGTTGTAGTAGTATCTGTTGGTTTTGCTGTTGTTTCTGCCGATGGTTTTGTTGCTGTTACTAGTGGTGGTTTGACCATTTGTGATAATTTTACTGCTGCTACTGGTGATGATTTTGATGTTGCTGTTGCTTCTGTTGTTGTTGCTACTTATGATGAACCTGCTTTTATTGATTTTTGTGTTGTTACTGTTACTGTTGTTGATGGTGCTGTAGATGTTTGCTGGTTCCTTTTTATTTCGTCTAATACTTTTTGAGCTACAATTTTCTTCTCTAGGCCATTCAAATGAAGGCCATGAGAAGTATGGAATCTCCAACCTATGCCACTAATATCAACACCACAAACATTTTCGAATTGACTGCATATACTGGAAAAACTCTCATTAGCAGTACTAATATCTTTGTTCACACAAGAGCAGGATGGCAGATCATAGTGATGTGGAATGTTGACAAAGAGAATGTCTGTATGTGACAAATGAGCCAGATGATTTCTCAATTCTGAGCAGGCTGTAGAGGTTTCATTTTCATATACATCGTTAGAACCACCAAACAAAGCCACAAAGTCTTTTGAAGTCAACTTGATAATTTCATCAGTGTAAACATTCTTAATTATCTCCATAAGGGAAGCCCCAGGCTGGACATAACTCGTGGATTTCACAAGTGATGCCTCATCAACAAGAGAGGCTATTCTGCGTCCATAGCGATCAGCTAAAATGTGCAGTTTTCCCATGTGATTATGTATTTTTTGCTGTGACCTAGGCTTATGTTGACATGGATTGCACGTAGGCCTACTCAGGGCAGCAGCAATGGCCAAAACATGTACCTGTGATGATAGCGCTTCAGAAAATATTTTTGAAAATACACTTATTTCGCTTATCACTTTGTACCTTTTTTGTAGTTGAATAGGTGGGTTTAGTCTGACCCTGTCAACATTAGTATCATATTTCCATTCTGCCAATGATTTTTCATGTGTTTTCGGCAATGGATCAACTTTTTCACACCAAGAACGGAACTTTGTTTTGCATATGCCATTACTGCCTACTCTCCCGTACTTTTTACCCACGTTATGGCTTGTATTTTTGCTACTATAGTTTATGATTCCTGAGTGAAATTCACTGAGCAATTTATTTATGCTCATTGTGTTCAGCTGCAGGGATTTGTTGCAATCGTGTTGTAAAACGCTTATCTCTTCCACTAACACTGCAATGATATTGTTTGTGTAATCCATCTTATTAAGTTTTTGCACAGGTTCATCTCTGCTACATTTTGCACAGAACCATATCTTACGTTTAGGATCTATGTTAACACATGAATAATGAAACAGTTTTACATATTGTGCACATTACACCTTTAACCGCACATTTTTTTGCAGTGGCAGGGATCCAAACCTAATGTTACACTTGTTTCCCCAAAAGACAATGTAGATGCTCCACATGTGTAATTCTCCTTCTTACTTTTTGTAGTTCCACAGTTTTTTTCAGTGACTTTTTTCATTATGTAGCATGGCATGCATAAGTTTTCACAATACACACTGACAATATTGCATGATAAACACTTTTCTTCGCTATTTTTACACCTTTTTCTGGACTTTACACACTCGTGATCCTCACTCGGCACCATATTGTCTCAATATAAATATTAAGTGGGAAATGTTAGTTTCATTGTTGCAGGTGTTTTGTATAGCATGTATTCAACATAATATGCATCATTCTGTTTTCATAATGTTACATTCAAGAAACAACAGAAAAATTTAGACTGTGGTCATGCTGACCCCAGTGGTACTCTGTGCAGGGCCCATGAATAAATTTTAATGTGTTGTAAATGTAAAACTGAACAATATGTAATTGCATGCAAGCAACTTAGAGAAAAAAAAGTCATAAATTTTGAAAATAATCATTTTGGAAACAAGGGAGATGTGTGTTTGAAATGTGCTTATGGGGTCATATACCCCAGTGGTACTAAGAAGAGAAAGGGACTTTTAAAAATTTCAATGCAGTTGTTGGAGATTAATTTTTTCTATTGTACAGTAACAAAAATTCACTCTTTTTATGCCATTTTTTGTTTATAAATTTAACAATGTACAGAGTTTTGGAAAAAGGCTTTGTTAATTTACACATAATGGACCATGCAGAATTTCCTGAAAATTTGAACTGAAATTGTTTTGTAGATCCTGAGAAAACATGTAACTTATATGAAAAAATAATACTTTTTGGAATTGGGCGACAAAGTTTGGATTACTTTTTTAGTGAATTCCATGTCCACAATCTGGATTATCTTCATCTTCTGCAAACTTCTCCAGAAGCTTTCTCTTTGTCCTCTTCCTGTTTACTCTGGCTTGTATTTCTATGCTATAAACAAGCCTTTCAGCAGCCCAAAGATGTTCCCTTTCTAAAGCAAGCATCATACATATCCTTTTGAAATTTATCTTCGTTCCCATACCTAGAAATACTTTGTACCTTACAACATTACCATCATTGAAAGTAGCAACAGCATCATACAAGCCAAAATGAAGTTTTTCTATTCCAACAAACACAGTCCTGGGGATTCTTGACCATGTAACACTATTTACAATTTCATTAGGGTTTCTCCATGAACACATTTTTTCAACAGTTGAGGTGCTCCTAAGTCTCGGAAAATTGGTTTCAATACCTCCAATACCATATCAGGCAGACTATGTTTATAGGTGTACTCTTTGCCAACAATCCATTGTTGTACTTGCACTAGCTGCTTTCTCCTTTGGGATACAAGTAATGATGGGGACTTTCATTGCTTGCAAAAGTATGGAAGGAAAGAGCCCAAACAGTGTCCTTCATTTCATGAACACTGCGTGTGTTTTGCCTAATAGCCCTTCCATAATAGTTTTGTATTTTACAATTACACTGTCAGTTAACCTTCCCTTCCCATCCAATCCTTTACCTTCACTGAATTTTTGTTTTTTGTATGAAGCTTTCAGTCACCAAAGTCTTGATCCCATTTGTTTCCGTATCTGTCCAATACACTCAAATTTCTGCACTACGACATCATCACATAGGAATCTACTCCTTGAATATGTCTGAAACTCTTAGCATCACTGCCACCAAGGTAATTCACATATCACACACAACAGAACATTGAAATAGACTAGCAACATCAGCCACTTCCATTTTTCCACAACTGTCACTACATTTATCTGTGCAATTATTTCATGTGTACAACTATTTTTTGTGGGCATCTACAATTTTTAGATATTACTGCAACATGTAAAGCTCTCTCTTGTATACATACTGGTGGCAGATACTCCAGGCTGAAGAGATGTGTATCCCTGTTTATCCCAGATACCACAGAATTCTACAGTCAAGTCTCCATTACCACTGTTTTCTTTTACTGTTTCTTCTACAGCTTTCTTCATAGATTCTATATAGGCATCTTCTACTATAAATCTATATACGTTTGTAAACTTGGTTGGGGTATTTGGAAGATTCATGAGGCTACATAAAACTGTGTGCAGTCCTTAAGGGTGCTACTGCAGGTGCAAAGTATAGGTACAAGCTCTTTCAGGTGCAGGATGGTGTCAGAAAATTTAACACAGTACATCTATTCTGTGACTCCACATGAAGGACGTAGAAGTTATTCATTCACTGAATGGGCAAAGTCAGGTTATATTTGAGAGGGGGTTTTGGCCCAGTCTGGCTTGATAGTATTCCTCAACCCTTCAATGTTTACTTGGTTGTTTAAATCTTAAATCTGGTGTTCAAACTGTTTCATTTATTTTAAACAATTACTGCAAACTATAGTCTGCTAATAAAGTCCCAAGTTTTTTGATAGCTCAGTAATACCCAGTCACAAGAAAATTTTGTCACAAGACAAACAACATTGTAAGAAACTGGATTTGGAGCAAATGTCAAAAGCTGTTACATTAGTACAGAAGAGAAAGAGATATTTGAAAGCCCCCACAGTGTCATATCCCTTGGATGACACTGTTTTTGCTGGTGAAGTCTGAAACTTCTGATGAGAAGGATGCAGTTACAACAAAATTGGCATGGAGAACTGTGTTACCAGAGAATTTTCAAGAGGTGCTAATTACCTACTGCCTAAGGATGGAGTCTCTTTTCTGTGAGTGAACAAGAAGAGATATTAGCTATCAGCTGTCTATTAGGAACAGTATCAATAATCGGTTTGGTAGGACTGGGATTGCACAAAAGGTCTGACTGAGACTATATTTTAGGAGACACAAAAACATTTTATCGTAGCGGAATCCAATTGGCACATCACAGGCTAGAGTCTCTAGATTCAAATGAAAAATAGTGTGAAAATTCTTCAGTGTATGTGGAATCAGTTTATCGGTCATTCATAACAAAATCTCTGCCTCATAAGTTGCATGGGAAAGCCAAATAGGAGCTCTCACAGTGATACAAGGAGGCTCATTCATAACAGTCATTCTGTGCTTGAGCACTGGCTGTTCCTTCATTCCTCCAATCATGTAGCTTCCTGAAGAACAACATGAAAAAGCAATAAATGAAAGGAGCAACATGTGGATATTTACCTGCATGCTATCCCTCTTGTTGGGTACAGAGCAATCTTGAAGCAGTGGTTTGAACATCTCATTTTCAAAACCTATTCCCCCCCCCCATGAACCATGGACCTTGCCATTGGAGGGGAGGCTTGCGTGCCTCAACAATACAGATAGCCGCACCGTAGGTGCAACCAGGATGGAGGGGTATCTGTAGAGAGGCCAGACAAACGTGTGGTTCCTGAAGAGGGGCAGCAGCCTTTTCAGTAGTTGCAGGGGCAACATTATGCATGATTGACTGATCTGGCCTTGTAACACTAACCAAAATGGCCTTTCTGTGCTGGTACTGTGAACGGCTGAAAGCAAGGGGAAACTACAGCTGTAATTTTTCCCGAGGGCATGCAGTTTTACTGTATGATTAAATGATGATGGCGTCCTCTTGGGTAAAATATTCCGGAGGTAAAATAGTCCCCCATTCAGATCTCCGGGCGAGGACGACTCAAGAGGACATTGTTATCAGGAGAAAGAAAACTGGCATTCTACAGATCAGAGCGTGGAATGTCAGATCCCTTAATTGAGCAGGCAGGTTAGAAAATTTAAAAAGGGAAATGGATAGGTTAAAGTTAGATATAGTGAGAATTAGTGAAGTTTGGTGGCAGGAGGAACAAGACTTCTGGTCAGGTGAATAAAGGGCAATAAATACAAAATCAAATAGGGGTAATGCAGGAGTAGGTTTAATAATGAGTAAGAAAGTAGGTGTACGGTTAAGCTACTACAAACAGCATAGTGAACGCATTATTGTGGCCAAGATAGACACGAAGCCCACGCCTACTACAGTAGCACAAGTTTGTATGCCAACTAGCTCTGCAGATGATGAAGAAATTGATGAAATGTATGATGAGATAAAAGAAATTATTCAGGTAGTGAAGGGAGACGAAAATTTAATAGTCATGGGTGACTGGAATTCGAGAGTAGGAAAATGGGAGAGAAGGAAACATAGTAGGTGAATATGGATTGGGGGGAAGGAATGAAAGAGGAAGCCGCCTTGTAGAGCGTAACTTAATCATAGCTAACACTTGGTTCAAGAATCATGAAAGAAGGTTGTGTACATGGAAGAGCCCTGGAGATACTAAAAGGTATCAGATAGATTATATAATGGCTAGACAGAGATTTAGGAACCAGGTTTTAAATTGTAAGACATTTCCAGGGGCAGATGTGGACTCTGACCACAATCTATTGGTTATGATCTGTAGATTAAAACTGAAGAAACTGCAAAAAGGTGGGAATTTAAGGAGATGGGACCTGGATAAACTGAAAGAACCAGAGGTTGTACAGAGTTTCAGGGAGAGCATAAGGGAACAATTGACAGGAATGGGGGAATACAATACAGTAGAAGAAGAATGGGTAGCTTTGAGGGATGAAATAGTGAAGGCAGCATAGGACCAAATAGGTATAAAGACGAAGGCTAGTAGAAACCCTTGGGTAACAGAAGAAATATTGAATTTAATTGATGAAAGGAGAAAATATAAAAATGCAGTAAATGAACAAAGCAAAAAGGAATACAAACGTCTCAAAAATGATATCGACTGGTAGTGCAAAATGGCTAAGCAAGGATGGCTAGAGGGCAAATGTAAGGATGTAGAGGCTTATCTCACTAGGGGCAAGATAGATACTGCCTACTACCTTTGGAGAAAGGAGAACCACTTGCATGAATATCAAGAGCTTTGATGGAAACACAGTTCCAAGTAAAGAAGGGAAAGCAGAAAGGTGGAAGGAGTATATAGAGGTTCTATACAAGGGCAATCATCTGGTGAACAAGATGTATGAGAAAGGTGAAATACCATCAGACTTCAAGAAGAATATAATAATTCCAATCCCAAAGAAAGCAGGTGTCGATAGATGTGAAAATTACCGAACTATCAGTTTAATAAGTCACAGCTGCAAAATACTAATGCAAATTCTTTACAGACGAATGGAAAAACTGATAGAAGCCAACCTCAGGGAAGGTCAGTTTGGATTCCGTAGAAATGTTGGAACACGTGAGGCAATACTGACCCTCTGACTTATCTTAGAAGAAAGATTAAGGAAAGGCAAACCTACGTTTCTAGCATTTGTAGACTTAGAGAAAGCTTTTGGCAATGTTGATTGGAATACTCTCAAATTCTGTAGGTGGCAGGGGTAAAATACAGGGAGCAAAAGGCTATTAACAATTTGTACAGAAACCAGATGGCAGTTATAAGAGTCAAGGGGTATGAAAGTGAAGCAGTGGTTGGGAAGGGAGTGAGACAGGGTTGTAGCCTCTCCCCTATGTTATTCAATCTGTATATTGAGCAAGCAGTAAAGGAAACAAAAGAAAAGTTCAGAGTAGGTATTAAAATCCACGGAGAAGAAATAAAAACTTTAAGGTTCGCCGATGACATTGTAATTCTGTCAGAGACAGCAAAGGACTTGGAAGAGCAGCTGAACGGAATGGACAGTGTCTTGAAAGGTGGGTATATGATGAACACCAACAAAAGCAAAACAAGGATAATGGAATGTAGTCGAAAGAAGTCGGGTGATGCTGGGGGAATTAGATTAGGAAATGAGACACTTATAGTAGTAAAGGAGTTTTGCTATTTGGGGAGCAAAATAACTGATGATGGTCGAAGTAAAGAGGATATAAAATATAGAATGGAAATGGCAAGGAAAGCATTTCTGAAGAAGAAAAATTTGTTAACATCGAGTATAGATTTAAATGTCAGGAAGTGGTTTCTGAAAGTATTTGTTTGGAGTGTAGCCATGTATGGAAGTGAAACATGGATGATAAATAGTTTAGACAGGAAGAAAATAGAAGCTTTCAAAATATGGTGCTACAGAAGAATGCTGAAGATTAGATGGGGAGATCACATAACTAATGAGGAGATATTGAATAGAATTGGGGAGAAGAGGAGCTTGTGGCACAACTTGACTAGAAGAAGGGATCGGTTGGTAGGACATGTTCTGAGACATTGAGGGATCACCAATTTAGTATTGGAGGGTAGCGTGGAGGGTAAAAATTGTAGAGGGAGACCAAGATATGAATTCACTAAGCAGATTCAGAAGGATGTAGGCTGCAGTAGGTACTTGGAGATTAAGAAGCTTGCAGAGGATAGAGTAGCATGGAGAGCTACATCAAACCAGTCTCAGGAATGAAGACCACAACAACAACAACAACATCCAAGCATGGAGTCTCCTGCATTTCTCACCTCAGATGGCCATTACAGTCACACCTAGAACACTCAGGTAGCTGAAGTGGCTGGGATTCATCATGTATATTTAGTTAGCCTCCTTTCTCACTGCACCGATAAGATAAAATGTTTATGAGACTGCCAAAGACCTACTGTCATGAAGAGATCTGGCAACGACTTTGAGCACACAACACAACACTAGGACCAACTAACATTGCAGATTTCTTTGGTCGATCCTATATGAAAATTTCTCACTGGCGAAATTGCCGTCAATGTGTTCAGAGTTACAGTCATTCTCCTGTCCAACAGAAATATTTTCAGCAATCTTGACTTCATTGCTGCAAATGATGAAAGTCTTGGGAATAGACCCACCCAATGTCCTTTTGAGCAAGAAAATCAGGAGCAGTTAGATGAGGGTTGAACTAAAGCAGGTTAGTAGAATTTTGTTAATTCTCTATTACAACAAGGCTTTGGTTTGCTTTTCGACAAGGCTCAAAACAACATGCACTTCATAAATAAACACAAAGTATTTTCTTTCTGCCAGGTTGGTCTGCTGTCCTGGTTAGTTGGAGTCCCTAGACATATCACCTATAACACACAATAAGAAGGTGTCGAATTGCATCAATCTGTACCAGAAATGATCAAGACAAAGAAGATCTCAAAGGAGCTTGAATGGAGGGAGTCAGTAGTTTGGCAAATTCCACTGATGAGGTGGTCAGAATGCATTCTGAAATAAAAAGTGGAGACACAGAATGCTTGTTTTGTGGCGCAAAATTTTCCTGGGTACAGTGCCAAATGTGAACCCATGGGGAAAGTTCTGGTTGTCATAAATATCACAAAATCTGAGATTTTTTGGTCTCAGAAAGCAATCGTCATTTTTCAGTTTTCTAGAAATGATTTATAGCAGAATGAAAACAAGTAAGTAAATTTGTGAAGTGATTGAAACAAACAAATTTAAAATAAATTATGTTAAAACCCTCATTTATTAATATATGCAGAGTTATATCCATGAAACTAAAATTTTCCATAATTGCCTTGTTTCCCCTGCACGTAAGATATCATTCTTTTCTATAAATTGGTTTCAAATTTACTGACGTTGGGAAAATTTCCCATGTCATTTACACTTAACTTTCTATGTTTATTTCACCTTTCTGACTCCATCATGCTTTGATTGTTCATTAAATGTGAATGGTAATTAACAATTAACAACAGACATATTTTACACAAGCATTTGTCACAGTTCAAAATGCATCTGCCATAGTGTTCAAATACGTGGACTGGATCACTTCTTGACAATCCAAAACAAGTGATCTCACTCAGGTACTACCTCATACGTATTCCACAAGCAACCACATGATTCATGCCAGGAATACACTAAACCCCTAGTAATCATTTCCTTTCCTGTTCCAGTGGCAAATGGAGTGAGAAAGAGAAGAGCATCTGTATGCCTCTGCAAGAACCCTAATTTCTCTTATCATTTCTTCACACTGGTTATGTGAAACATAGGTCTACGTTGGCTGTAGCAGATTGATTCCGCTGTCAGCTTACTGAAGCATCTGTTGTCTTGCATGTTTATATGTAACAAATCCATCAGTATGCTTCTAAATTGCTTCATAGTCTTTCTTTAGCCTGTGCTGATCAGGATCCCAAATGCTAACAACAGTCAAGAATATTCTACACGCAATCTCCTTTATTGATGAACTACGTTTCCTAAAATTCTTCAAATGAACCCAAATCAGACATTTCTATTCTTTATTAGTTTACTTAAGTTCTCATTCTATTTCATATTGCATTGCAATACTATGCCTAGTGCTTAACTGACATGTATTATAACATTTCTCTAACTACTCGTAATAATGGGGGTGATCATAGTTATTCTTTATCTGCTGCAGTCATGGTCCTGAGAACATTTACTGTAACTGTAAAACAACTACTGGACAGTTCATTTAGTTTAAGCTTGCATTAAGTTTCATAGTTTTTTTTATTATACTTTCAAAACAAAATTAAAGTATAATTACAAAGGTAAACAATACTTACAATACAAAAAGGAGCAGCTACATGATCTCTGCTCAAAAACCAAAACCAGACTGAGACCCCTTGCCAACATGGCTGTTAATATTTATACTTTCTTAACAGTCGTGAACAATCCTCAGCATTGTTTAAAATTATTATTTCATTAATTAACAATTAAAGCTCTCATCCTAAAACAAATGACATATTTTAATGATTACCTAGATTTTTATATATTAAATACATGAGTGAATTCTAATCCCTTTATAAGTTGAAGCAAGTATAAACACTTAGGTATCAAATGTTAACAATACACTTGTTATATTTACTAATTACAGAAGATTCATGTCATGTAGAATGTTACTACCAATTAACAGACTTCTAGACATTAGCGTAATTAAGATTCCGTAATTATTTTCTTTGCAACTTTTTCACAAGTACATATTTCCATACATTTCTATGTCAGAAACTACTGTTTATGGTTAAAATTTACGTGTTTTTAATAGTTTTGATTGGACTGTTACGTTTCAACAACTGCCAAAAGGATTTGTGTAACTGAAAGTTGAACAAAACCTTTTCTGACAAATCTACATAACAGTCCTCATTTTACAATCAATTGGATGAACAAGCGATTTGTGAAAAATTAGTACAACCAAAAATGTAACATTGTCATAGATTATTTTGTATCAGATTCAACTATATTAAGTAATAGCACAAAGAAAGAACAAGTTAATTCACAGAATTTGTCTGCAGCATGTATTACAACATGAAAATGATGATCTATCTCAATCAGAAAATTATATATTGGAAGATTGCTGAATTGGCCTTGTTTCTGTATATTTATGTCTGTCATTAGGTCCTCTAGGTTCTCCTGAGTGCAATGGAGACACTGGTGTTTATAACTCTTTCTCAATACTGATGATACATTGTGGAACGAGCGTTGGTATCGGATACTACAATACTCAAAATCCATATTAGTTTGTTATATTATGGTCAAATATGTGGTGTACTTGCCAAAGATAGGAGGTGGTTAGATACAAAGTGTTCAGTCTCCTCTATGTGCAATGAAGAGCAATGTGACGTACACTGTAGATCTCTGCTCATCAGAAGTTCATCATTGCAAAAACCTGAAATGTGGCTCATACTCCATTCCTTATGGCCATCATATATATTGTGTAATTTATTGTTTTGAATAGAATAGTTCAATTCAGTAAAATTCCAACTGTTCATACTTAAACATTTCCTGCCTTAAAACTCATATTGTAGTTTCAACTTGTTCTTTGATAACATATCACTAAAAAATGTTTGTACTAATATGACTTTAAAGTGCTACAGCACAGGTCTCTGCAATTTATGTTGACATTTACAGATAGTATTGAATAGCAAATATATTATTATAATATAGTACAAGTAAATTCTTAGAGCATAGTTCCTCAGCAGTTAAAATAATTCAGTCTACATATGCAGCATAAAATGTCTGACCAATGTCCAATCTTTCCATTTTTTCATTTGTTGAGACACTTCCAACGCCACTTTCCCACCTTTACAAGCATTCAGACATTAAGTAACAGAACGATACGCAAGAGTGCAGTTACATATAACTCTGAGTGACAATGTAAGTGATTAATACATCATATTGGTTTTGTTTTATAAGTAATTGAAACAGCACCAACAATTATGTGGTTGGGCCTTATATACAGGTATGTGTTCACAACTTGAGTGTGAATACATAATAAATGATTCATAAATGATTGGTACATCATGACAAAACATGGTTAGGCAACATACAATGGTAAGTTCTCACCACTTAGGTGTGAATACACAATAAATGAATCATAAATAATTGGTATATCATGACAATTATGTCGTTGAACTTAATATATTGGTAATTGGTTTATAAGTGTCAGATACGTCATGATATTATATGAATAGGTTTTATACATTGGAAAGTTGGTTTGAGCATAATGTATTGTTAAATTGGTACATAAGTGATAGATACATCAGGACAGTTATATGGTTGAGCATTATATATATATATATATATAGTTATAATAGAAGGAAACATTCCACGAAGGAAAAATATACCTAAAAACAAAGATGATGTGACTCACCAAATGAAAGTGCTGGCAGGTCGACAGACACACAAACTAACACATATATATATATATATATATATATATATATATATATATATATATATATATATATATATATATATATATATATATATATATATATATATATATATATATACCTAAAAACAAAGATGATGTGACTTACCAAATGAAAGTGCTGGCAGGTCGACAGACACACAAACTTACACAAACATACACACAAAATTCAAGCTTTCACAACAAACTGCTGCCTCATCAGGAAAGAGGGAAGGAGAGGGAAAGACGAAAGGATGTGGGTTTTAAGGGAGAGGGTAAGGAGTCATTCCAGTCCCGGGAGCGGAAAGACTTACCTTAGGGGGAAAAAAGGACGGGTATACACTCTCGCACACACACACATATCCATCCACACATATCATCCATGTGTGGATGGATATGTGTGTGTGTGCGAGTGTATACCTGTCCTTTTTTCCCCCTAAGGTAAGTCTTTCCGCTCCCGGGATTGGAATGACTCCTTACCCTCTCCCTTAAAACCCAAATCCTTTTGTCTTTCCCTCTCCTTCCCTCTTTCCTGACGAGGCAACCATTGGTTGCGAAAGCTAGATTTTGTGTGTATGTTTGTGTTTGTTTGTGTGTCTATCGACCTGCCAGCGCTTTTGTTTGGTAAGTCTCATCATCTTTCTTTTTAAATATATATATATATATATATATATATATATATATATATACCTTAAAACAAAGATGATGTGACTTACCAAATGAAAGTGCTGGCAGGTCGACAGACACACAAATGAACACAAACATACACACAAAATTCTAGCTTTTGCAACCAACGGTTGCCTCATCAGGAAAGAGGGAAGGAGAGGGAAAGACGAAAGGATTTGGGTTTTAAGGGAGAGGGTAAGGAGTCATTCCAATCCCGGGAGCGGAAAGACTTACCTTAGGGGGAAAAAAGGACAGGTATACACTCGCACACACACACACATATCCATCCGCATATACACATATATCTGTCAACTAGTTGTTGAGCAGTATGTGTTCTGGAAGTAACTTGCTCGTACTTAATTTGCCAATCTAAATCTAATTCTACAGTAGTATGTGGCCATGGTTGCTCTCAGTCTCTACAAGAAGATGATGACAAATTTGGGATGAAGACTTTTAAGCTACAAGAACAATGTGCCTTTGACAGTTATTGGGGGCAAATCCCTTTATCTGTCCTTGTGGTTTCCTGACCTGAAATGTACATGTTGGCTCAGTTGTTCTAAAATCGGAGTTTGACTTGTAGGACCAAACATCCTCATCTCTTTACAAGTGGTACAGTCTATGTGCATTTCAACAGTTGAAAACTGACATAATTTTTCCATGAAAATATGTGTCAGAAAGGCTAACTGTGGTGTCACCGCCAGACACCACACTTGCTAGATGGTAGCCTTTAAATCGGCCGCGGTCCGTTAGTATACGTCGGACCCGCGTGTTGCCACTGTCAGTGATTGCAGACAGAGCGCCGCCATACGGCAGGTCTAGAGACACTTCCTAGCACTCGACCCCAGTTGTACAGCCGACTTTGCTAGCGATGGTTCACTGACAAATCACGCTCTCATTTGCTGAGACGATAGTTAGCATAGCCTTCAGCTATGTCATTTGCTACGACCTAGCAAGGCGCCATTATCATTTGCTATTTATCTTGTTATGCATGTACCGTCAGACCGATGTTACCAATTATGGATTAAAGTTAAGTATTCCAGAAGCTATGTACTTTTTTTACTAGACTCAACTCCTTTAACTGTTCCAGACCTCACGCCAGCCTGCGTGAGCTTAAACGCGTGCCTTTCGGCTACCTCATAGTGGCTTGGCTGTCTTGCCAAGTCACAACGCTAACAATTACTGATTCTTGTAAATTGCTTCACAACTATCTATATATGATATGATGCATACTATAATCTGTTTGATGTGGTCTGTCTAGACTCAATACAGTGATATACTGTTACATGCAATATATTCTATTGTCAATGTAATTTCAAACTTTGAGTGTTTATTCATATGCACTGCTGCTTGTAATATTTTTTGCCTATACTTAATACAATGATATACTGTTCTCAGCAATCACTTATTATCAATGCTCTTTTCTTTTCAAAAGAAATGCACTTACTATAATTATTCTACAACTTACATGCACAAAATTAGAACTACTGATGTACTGACATATACTATGATGTGCTGTCACATGCAACCTAATTCTCTGTAATTATTCATTGTATTTTTAGTAAACTGCTTTCTTGTGGCATATAGCCTACCCCCAACAATTATTAACAGCAACATCATAACTATAATTGATCCTATCACTCTGCTAATGACTGCTTATTTATAAGTACTGCCATTTAAAAGACTTATATATATCTTTTGTCTTTGGCTTATATAAAATTTTGTAACATTATAAACACAAGAAGAATGTCCTTGAACTTAATGTAAGACTTATAGAAGTTCATTTTCGAAATGTCATGGCATATATATCACTTGGCTGAGATTCCAGTAACTTTATTTTTATGTCTCAGACCTGCCTCTTGTTTAATTTTGAAAATGTAACAAAAAAAATTTCTATTGTCATTGTCACACTTCAGCAAATATATTGATGCATATGAAAGTGCTTCACATAATGTGAACATTGTAACACTTGGATGATCCGCCCAATGAGGCAATTGACTTTGTTTATTTTTTTGATATGAGATATGTGCAATTCGATGCATTTGGCAACCTTATTTCTATGTTTTCATGTTTATGTAATAATTTATCTTTGAACAGCAATAGATATCAGAGGAACACAGTAATTCTGTACCTCGCTTTAGTAATTTTCATGTATATGTCTCAGATATGACACAGGTTTCAATATTATATGTTTATGTAATTGGTTATGTTCGATCAAATGCAGATACTAGAGGGACTGCAAGTAGGATCTAGCACTTGTTACTTGGGTTAACCAATGCAGCATTATATACTTCATTTACTTTGTCCTGCAGAATGCTAATTGTTCACCTTTTGTTGATCAGTCAATAGGGAGTGTTGGGGTTAATTTTCAGGGACTGGAAAGATGAAGCTGTGGCAAGTCCATTCTGCAGGAAATTCTGAACACTCTTCTCCCTCCGGCGCCACAGTGAAGTACTGAACAGTGGGGGTCCTGGGTACGGGGGTTGGGGGGTTTCCTGTCTTTGGAGTTGAAGAAGAAAAGATGACAGACCCCCAACACACTGAATCTTCTATTTCATTTCTTACTTCTCATTAGGGTACCAAGCTATCCTTCCTTCTGTCCACATGCATATGTCTCTATTGCTGAGACCCTTCTAATTTACCGTGTCAGCTTCATTAAGCGACTGAAACCTAATCTATGGGAGGATCCGGGGAACAAGCTAGCATTTCTGCATTATTGGATGTATCCATACACTGTCATACTATATTATTTACTTATGTCTGATTTTGTTGTATGTTGTCACCCAAATGATAAACATTTACTTATGTATTTACTTTGCTATACACTAGCTTCCGAATCTTCTGTTTCATTTATTACTTGTCATTTGAGTACCAAGTTATCCTTGTCTTTATCCACATGTATATGTCTCTATTGCTGAGACTCGTCTCATTTACCCTGCCAGCATATTAAATGACTAAAGCCTGTTTTATATATATATATATATATATATATATATATATATATATATATATATATATATATATATATAAAGAAAGATGATAAGACTTACCAAACAAAAGCGCTGGCAGGTCGATAGACACACAAACAAACACAAACATACACACAAAAATCTAGCTTTCGCAACCAACGGTTGCCTCGTCAGGAAAGAGGGAAGGAGAAGGAAAGACAAAAGGATATGGGTTTTAAGGGAGAGGGTAAGGAGTCATTCCAATCCCGGGAGCGGAAAGACTTACCTTAGGGGGAAAAAAGGACAGGTATACACTCGCGCACACACACACACACACACATATCCATCCGCATATACACAGACACAAGCAGACATTTGTAAAGGCAAAGAGTTTGGGCAGAGATGTCAGTCGGGACGGAAGTACAGAGGCAAAGATGATGTTGAAAGACAGGTGAGGTATGAGCGGCGGCAGATTGAAATTAGAAATTAGCGGAGATTGAGGCCTGGCGGATAGCGAGAAGAGAGGATATGCTGAAGGGCAAGTTCCCATCTCCGGAGTTCAGACAGGTTGGTGTTAGTGGGAAGTATCCAGATAACCCGGACGGTGTAACACTGTGCCAAGATGTGCTGGCCGTGCACCAAGGCATGTTTAGCCACAGGGTGATCCTCATTACCAACAAACACTGTCTGCCTGTGTCCATTCATGCGAATGGACAGTTTGTTGCTGGTCATTCCCACATAGAACGCTTCACAGTGTAGGCAGGTCAGTTGGTAAATCACGTGGGTGCTTTCACACGTGGCTCTGCCTTTGATCGTGTACACCTTCCGGGTTACAGGACTGGAATAGGTGGTGGTGGGAGGGTGCATGGGGCAGGTTTTACACCGGGGGCGGTTACAGGGGTAGGAGCCAGAGGGTAGGGAAGGTGGTTTGGGGATTTCATGGGGATGAACTAAGAGGTTACGAAGGTTAGGTGGACGGCGGAAAGACACTCTTGGTGGAGTGGGGAGGATTTCATGAAGATCACAGAAGAATGGACACAGGCAGACAGTGTTTGTTGGTAATGAGGATCACCCTGTGGCTAAACATGCCTTGGTGCACGGCCAGCACATCTTGGCACAGTGTTACACCGTCCGGGTTATCTGGATACTTCCCACTAACACCAACCTGTCTGAACTCCGGAGATGGGAACTTGCCCTTCAGCATATCCTCTCTTCTCGCTATCCGCCAGGCCTCAATCTCCGCTAATTTCTAATTTCAATCTGCCACCGCTCATACCTCACCTGTCTTTCAACATCATCTTTGCCTCTGTACTTCCGTCCCGACTGACATCTCTGCCCAAACCCTTTGCCTTTACAAATGTCTGCTTGTGTCTGTGTATATGCGGATGGATGTGTGTGTGTGTGTGTGTGCGAGTGTATACCTGTCCTTTTTTCCCCCTAAGGTAAGTCTTTCCGCTCCCGGGATTGGAATGACTCCTTACCCTCTCCCTTAAAACCCATATCCTTTTGTCTTTCCTTCTCCTTCCCTCTTTCCTGACGAGGCAACCGTTGGTTGCGAAAGCTAGATTTTTGTGTGTATGTTTGTGTTTGTTTGTGTGTCTATTGACCTGCCAGCGCTTTTGTTTGGTAAGTCTCATCATCTTTCTTTTTAAATATATATATATATATATATATATATATATATATATATATATATATATATACCTTAAAACAAAGATGATGTGACTTACCAAATGAAAGTGCTGGCAGGTCGACAGACACACAAACGAACACAAACATACACACAAAATTCTAGCTTTTGCAACCAACGGTTGCCTCATCAGGAAAGAGGGAAGGAGAGGGAAAGACGAAAGGATTTGGGTTTTAAGGGAGAGGGTAAGGAGTCATTCCAATCCCGGGAGCGGAAAGACTTACCTTAGGGGGAAAAAATGACAGGTATACACTCGCGCACACACACACACACACACACATATCCATCCGCATATACACATAATACTGTAGAATTAGATTTAGATTGGCAAATTAAGTACGAGCAAGTTACTTCCAGAACACATACTGCTCAACAACTAGTTGACAGATTGCTTGTTGGTCATCAACACATTATACATGATGTAGCAACATCAGATCAGACAGTAATTAAAACTGGGCACAGATAAGGCAACTTCCAACATAGGTTAAAGCAAAGGGCAAAGTTCTAGTGCTTAAATATGAATGGGTTAATACTAGGAGTAAAATGGTTAGATCATCCACTCTAAAAGTATGATAAATATATATTCCCTCGTCAGTTACATATTAATGAATCAACTAGTCTTCAATTGAAAGAAGATGTCTGCAAGACCTAGAACTATATCATGATTACGAATCCTCAATCTTTAGTTTTTCCCTTGCTACTCATTACACAGAATATTTTCAATAAGATAATGAAAACTGGTTAAATTTCTCCAATAAGAATCAGATTGTAAGCTAAAATTTGTATATATTAAAAGCATTGACTTGTTGTAGCATTCAGCAGTATTGGACAGTTCAGATTTGTGTAGACATTGTGACAAAGAACACGTTGTATCTATACTAACGAGAAAGCATGACTTGTACAGATACCAGACATGTAGCAAACATCATCCCTATTTTATTGTACTAGGATGGCAAAAGAATAATCAACCCATTGGTTGTCATATTTAGTCATTTAAGTGGTAGAAAATTACATGAAAATAAAACTGTGTGAGTCTTAAATCCTGGGAATCAGAATACTTCTGTCCCAATAACTATCTCCAACATAAAATTCCATTTTTATTATGCTCCACGGATGAAGCTATTCTAGTAATGTAAACATAATAATTTCTTTTCTGATAATTGTTCCTTTTACAATTACACAGTACATCTAACACATGTTAAGGACAAGATCATGAAATCAAGTATTTCATACTTGATAGTAAATCAACATCTATCCAGTGACTTTCAGATAATAGGTATAGTAACAGGTGAAACCAAATGAGAACACATATATAAGGCTACAAACAGTCTAACCTAATTGTAATCACATCTCAGTTGCAAAGTAATAAATTGTTTCTATAGCAGCACAGATATCTTAAGTAAACTTCACATCAACTTTAAATATTTTCTCAACTTTTCGTAAAGTCATCACCACAATGAGATTATAACTTTATCAGCATAGTGATAATGACTATACAGACATAAGTAAATATTACACCAACTCTCCTCAAAATTCATACTCTGGCTGTATTATTAAACCACAGATTACTAAAGCTGTCCGAAGTTTGTACTCGTATTCAGATAACCAGAAAAAGGCAGCTTGCCCAATATAAAATACGTGCACCAGTCCCTTTTGTCATCCAGTCTCTATTTGTCTGAACCAGAAAGTGGAAGGGGATGAGTTTGTACAGATATGTAAGAGGATGTGACTTGAAAAGGAAAGAGTCACACCAGCTCAGAGCCTTGGCTTTGCCACCCCCAAATTGCAAAAAGAGCTTGCAACCTCCTGAGGAAAGACAATTCTTATGATGTTTATCCTTTGTCCAAAAGATTATTTGGACTCAGGAATGTTATGCAGCTGAAATTATAAAAACAGCCTTCATCATTCATATAACAAGTCTATAAGTATTTGGGTGTGGGTTTTCAACAATTTCAAATGGACCTATGTAAATATAAAACAATTTCTTTACTTCTCTATTTAGTGCTTTTGATTTGGTGTAACTATTTGTCAAAACTAGATCCCCCAACTTTGAATTCTGTGATTTTTATCTGTTTGTCATGCCATTTCTTTCTTTTTTCATAATAATCTTTCATAGTTCTTCTATCTCCTCTCTTTCAGCTGCTGTTATAGAGTTTCCAGCTTGTAAAAGTAGAAGTTCTTTGCTTGAGTAAGGTTGTTTTTGGTCAAACATGATGTGGTAGTATGTTGTAGGCTATTCATGATGTCTTCAAATTCTTTAACATAACATAACCAATTTGTGTGATCTTTCTGACAGTAAGTTCTACACAATGTACCTCATGTACTGTTCAGTTGGGTTGCATTTAGGTGAATAGGAAGATATTAAGATATGTCTGATGTTATGTTCTTTTACAAATTCCTTCCAAAATTTAGAAGTAAATTGGCTCCCATTGTCACATAAAATGGCCTTAGGTGTACCCACTTTAATAAAGTCATCCTTCATAAATGTAGAAGCTATTTTCTTACTAGTTGCTTTCTTTAAAGGATAAAATTTCACATGTTTAGAAAACAAATCTACAATGATGAAAGTATACTGAAATCCCCCTTTAGCTCTTGGAAGTTAACCACACAAATCTATCCCTACCAAATCCAACTGTTTATGTGGTACCACATTTTGTAAAAATCCCTTGTTTTGTTACTAACTTTTGCTCTTTGACATGTATCACAGCAGGCAAATAAGGTCCTAACTCTCCTGGATACATTATGAAAATATATACACTCTTGTATTTTTTGAATACATTTCGATGCACCACAGTGTCTGAAGCTTTCATGTGTGTACTTTATCAAAGTATTTATGTGAGAATCTGGCCAGCAAACTTTCCAGGCATCACTAATAGTGCTGTGTCTATAAAATAGAATACCTTTGAAAACCTGATATAACATTTGTACTTCCTCATGACCTTTCTTCTCTAAATAACTTTTAACAAGCTTCCATTGATCATCACCATTTTCATATCTTCTCAATTGATTACAGATTTTTCTAATTTCACTTCCCTCTTTGACGTCTTTAAAATACATTATTTTAAACTTTCCCTCCTGACTATTAGTTTGATTATCATTTCCATTCCCCACTGGCATTCTTGACAGGGCATCAGCAATGACATTTTCCTTGCCCTTTATAAAATGAACTTTGTATTTAAACTGCTGTAAGAACATTGACCAACTGGTAATTCTCCCATGATACAGTTTACACTCTTGTAGGTAAGTTAATGCTTTATGATCTGTATAAACTTTGACTTCATTCCGAAACAAATAATTTTTAAATTTTTTGAATCACCATACAAATGCCAAAAGTTCCTTTTCATTTATCATGTAGTTTCTCTCATGTTTTTGTAAGGTTCTGCTTGCAAATGCTATAGAATGATGTTCAATTTTCCCATTAATTTCTTTCTCTCAGAATAAATGTGCCCCCAGTCAAATGGTTTAAATGGCTCTGAGCACTATTGGACTTAACATTTGAGGTCATCAGTCCCCTAGAACTTAGAACTACTTAAAGCTAACTAACCACAGAACATCACACGCAACCATGCCCAAGGCAGGATTTGAACCTGCGACCATAGCAGTCGCACGGTTCCGGACTGAAGTGCCTTGAACTGCTCGGCCACTGCAGCCGGCTACCCCCAGTCCATAATCACAACTGTCTGTCATCAAACAAAATGGTAAAGATAAATCAGGTCTATGGAGGATTTCACTTTCTGCCAATCCTTTCTTAATTCTGTCAAAAGCTATCTGCCATTCATCAGACCAATCCTACACTGCATTTTTTCTTGACAAGTTGTTCAAGCATGGTGCATTAAGTGACTGTGTCTTCACATATTTTTGATAGAAGTTTACTAATCGAAAAGAAGATTTTAAATCATTTTATTTCTAGGTTTTGGGAACTTTGCAATGGCCTCAAACTTTTCTCAATCAGGCAAAATTCCTTTTTTGTTCATGCAGTGGCCAAGAAATTTTAATTCTTTCATGGCAAATTTACGTTTTCCTAATTTCAAAGTCATACCCCCCTGTCTCATTTTCTCTCCAATTTCCTTTAAAACTTGAATATGTTCCTCCCAGGTCTTACTTGATACCAAAATGTCATACACATAAATAATTAACTTTTCTAAGAGTTCTCTACCAAAAACAAAGTCCAATCCCATAACAAATTCTGCTACAGATACATTTAAACCAAATGGTACTTCCCAATATTGAAAACAATTCCCATTAAACAAAAATGCAGTTTATTTTCTAGAATCTCTCTCTAATTCAATCTGATAAAATCCAGAAGTCAAGTCAAGGCTAGTCATATATTTTACATTTTCAGACTTATTTAGTAGTTCATGTATACTTTCAGGGTGGTCAGTTTCTCTCTCCAAATATTTATTCAGGTGTCTAGAGTCGAGCACTAAACTAATACCTCAATCTCGTTTTGAAACTACCACTAATTGGTTATTGTAAGAACTACAACTTCTTTCTATTATTTTCCACCTTTCCATTTTCTGACGTTCTCTTTCTACCTCCTTTCTGTTACAGATAAGGATAGCATATGGTTTTATGAAAAACGGATCATCAACTTTCAACTTTAGACTACATTAATACCCTTTTACTCTCCCTGGTTTTACATCAAATATGTCATTATAATCCCACAAAAAATTTTCAAGCTCTCTTCTGTTTTCTGTGCATTAAGGCTTTCAGTTTCAGATACTTTTTTAGAAGCTAGTTTACTATAATAATTAGTACTACCCTCATCAGTAGACCATGATCTTCCATTACAATACTCATTTCCCCATGAATTCCACTTTTTGGTTCAACAAATGTTATTTTCATGTCACCCCAGATAACATTTACTTTAGCCTTAACAATCCAGTTCATACCTAGTATCAAGTTTTTGTGGTGTCACCGCCAGACACCACACTTGCTAGGTAGTAGCCTTTAAATCGGCCGCGGTCCGTTAGTATACGTCGGACCCGCGTATCGCCACTGTCAGTGATTGCAGACAGAGCGCCGCCACACGGCAGGTCTAGAGAGACTTCCTAGCACTCGTGCCCAGTTGTACAGCCGACTTTGCTAGCAATGGTTCACTGACAAATTACGCTCTCATTTGCCGAGACGATAGTTAGCATAGCCTTCAGCTACGTCATTTGCTACAACCTAGCAAGGCGCCATTATCATTTGCTATTTATCTTGTGATGCATGTACCGTCAAGAGCTATGTTCACCACTTATGGTGTTCCAACAGCTATGTACTTTATTTGCTAGACTCAAATCCCTTAACTGTTCCAGACCTCACGCCAGCCTGCGTGAGCTTAAACGCGTGCCTTTCGGCTTCCTCTCCTAGTGGCTTGGCTGTCTTGCCAAGTCATAACAGTTTTCATTTACATCATCAATTACTAAGCATCCCTGTATAAATTTTACATTATTAATCTTAAATTCAAGTAAGACTTGTCTGGTAATCTACTTACTGTTTTTTTTTTGCCCCTTTTATCCTTATCCCTGTTACTGGAAATTCTGTGAAATTATTATTATTATTTTTTATCCTGTCTCTTAGCTTTCTCGATATTCCTGTAATTGGGCTGCCTGTATCAAGAAGACAGTTTCCTATCCAATCATTAATCTGTACTACAATATATGGACTTCCAAATTCTTTACCCATTTCATTGATCTCATTTTCAAATAACAAATCCTCTTCTATGTTCCGAAAATTCACCCCTTTATCACAATCAATACCTTTTATTACAGATTCTACAGATTTACTAATCATACTACCACCAGGAGACTGTTCCACATTTTTTATGGCAATTTTATCATCTGAATGCACACTTTGACAATTTTCACTTAAGACCTTACACTTTTGATCACCATACTGACATTTGCTACTATAGTCATTGACTACATTTAGTACTCTATCACTAATTAGATCTTCTTTTCCATTTCACAAACTCATGCAGACACATCATCACTAACATCAACTGGTAACATTAATCTATCAGGCACTACTCTACTGGTTTCTAACTCATTACTCAAACACTCACCAGAAATTCCAGAATCATTCAGCATCAAATCATCAACTTTAACTTCTACATATACCATCCATCTACTTCTGCAAGTAACATATCGTCGTCGTCGTCGTCGTCGTCGTCAACAACAACATCATTATCATTATCAATGTCATTATCATCATCATCATCATTATCAATGTCATTATCATCATCATCATCATTATCAATGTCATTATCATCATCATCATCATCATCATCATCATCATCATCATCATCATCATCTGAATCATTCTCATTAGAAACATTATCATCACATTTAATATTACTTCCAACACCAATCTCATTTCTCTCTTCACACACTTCTTCAACAACCTCAACACAGTGACTACTCTGTTCTACCACAGCCTCATTTTCCTGTTTATTATCTACTATAATTTCATCTGGAATTACTCTGTCATTCTTACTTCCATTGCCTAGCACATGAACATCAGCTTCCACACATACAGCATGAGTATCAGCAGTTTCACTCATTTCACAGTTACTCAACGTTCTCACTAAACCATACTGACCAGATTTGTTCTCATCACTATCAAAAGCTACTACTGCATTACTACTGTTAAAGAAATTTGTCGAAGTGTTTTCTTCTAATTCAAATTCAGATTTTTTACTTTTTTGTTCATCTTTGTTTTCAGATAAAAAATTTTCCCAAAATTCCCTATCAAACTTCACTCTATTCACGTCCGGTTGTATTCTGGGTACAAAATTCTGGTATGTTCTATTTGTTCATCCCCTTCTGAAATTACTACATTGTACCTGATTGAAATTTCCATGTCTATTTGCCACATTTTGCCAGGTTCTGAAAGAGGCAGGTCTTAGTTTACTGGCCCATTTCTTCTGTTTTCAAAATTTTTACTATTGTTTCCCTGATTTTGCCCTCACTGCCTATTTCTTGGTTTGAAATTCCTATTCTCAGGTCTCTGCCTATCATTCCTCTCCCCATTTCTTCTGTCATCATTTCTAAATCTGCTATTGAAATGATCATTGAAAGCTCTGTTAGTGTTATTCCTGTATCATCAGGTCTGTCATTACATCTGTCATTTCTCTCCCATGTTAAATCCAATTTATCTATATATCTAAGAAATTGTTCAATTGAATCATCAGGTCCATAGACAAGACTCCACTGTTCCCTATTCAGCAACCTACATTTTAGAGCATCTATTTGGATCATTTCATCATGTGATTTATCAAGATCTACTAAAGTTCTCAACTGTTGTTCACAAAAAGTTTTCATGCATCCACTACCTGGTTTTAAATTTGGCCCATTCAAAAATTCTGACTTAATTCTAGCTTGTTTAGTTCTGACCAGAATTTGTTCTTGAAAGCTCGTTCTACCTCATTAAAGGACATTTTGGGTTTGATTGCTTGGTTCGCCCATGACAAAGCCTCCCCATCTAAGAACTTTTAAAAAAAATTAATTTTCAAATTATCACTCATTTTATCAGTCAAGTCGTCTTTAATCTGGTACATGAAATCAAATTTCCCTCCCCTGAAAGTGTTTTTATGTTTAGATTACTCCATAGTGGACTGTAACTACAGAAAGATTTCACAAAAACGGAAACTTTGATTTCTTGAAATTTAGATTTGAAGTTCGAAATTTCACCTAAACAAGTGCCTACAACTTCTTTTAACTCCGCGAATTTATCATTTGCAATTTTAGTGAAATTTTGTATATTTTTGTCTGTTTCTCTGATTTTTTTTTACAAAATTTTTGTTGAGCTTTTTTAATTGTAACACTTCAACAGTAGCAACTTTTTCGAAATTTTTTACGGAATCTAGTCTTTCTTCGAATATTTGGTTTTCCTGTTTTAAGGTAACAATTTCCCCTTCTATAGCCAACACATTTTTGGTTTTCTCATCTACTTTTTCCCAACACTTCTCTAAATCCTCTTTTGTCTTGCGAATCTGGGTTCCATGGTTGTCTAACTTTTTATCGATAGAATCAAGCTTCTAGTCAAGAAAAGTTTTATGTTCATCAAATGATTTTTCAATTTCCTTTTTCTGTTCTTCCATCACCTGAACTAATCTATTCAAGGCTGATACATTAGGTTCATATCCACGAAAGAGTGTAAGTACACTACTGTGGGCACTGTCCTCACCGATTTCATTGTCCTGATTAACAACATTACTATCAGTAATATCTACACTGTTTTCCCAGTTTCCATTAACCTCCCCATTATCATTAACTTCCCTATTGTTGTTAACCTCTCTATTATCCCCCATAATGACAATGCAGATGAAAAACAATTTCAAAAAGTGAAAGTTCAAATAATTATATTGTACTTGCAGACAGTTGGTTCTCCAAGTTGCGTTTTCACGTTAGTACGCTTTGTAGTGTTACTCACTTTCATCTCTGTCCTGTTCTCAGAAAAATGGAATATTATTTTAACATGTGGATTAACTCTGAAACAAAATACAAGATTAGTTTACAGTTTTTACACTGCATCCCAGATCCTCCACAAAATTATAACACTTCTCTAACTACTCATAATATTGGGGTTGATCATAGTTACTCTTTATCACTGCAGTCATGGTCCTGAAAACATTTACCGTCACTGTAAAACAACTACTGGACAGTTGATTTAGTTTAAGCTTGCATTAAGTTTCATAGTTTTTTTATTATACTTTCAAAACAAAATTAAAGTATGATTACAAAGGCAAACAATACTTACAATACAAAAAGGAGCAGCTACATGCTCACTGCTCAAAAGCCAAAACCAGTCTGAGACCCCTTGCCAACATGGCTGTTAATATTTATACTTTCTTAACAATCGTGAACAATCCTCAGCATTGTTTAAAATTATTATTTCATTAATTAACAGTGAAAACTCTCATCCTAAAGCAAATGACATATTTTAGTGGATACCTAGAGTCTTATATATTAAACACATGAGTGAATTCTTATCTCTATATAAGTTGAAGCAAGTATAAACACTTAGGTATCAAATGTTAACAATACACTTGTTATATTTACTAATTACAGAAGATTCACATCATATAAAATGTTACTACCGATTAACAGACTTGTACACATTAGTGTAATTAAGACTCCATAATTATTTTCTTTGTAACTCTTTCTCAAGTACTTATTTCCATACACCTCTATGTCAGAAACTGCTTTTTATGGTTAAAATTTACACATTTTTATTAGTTTTGATTGGGCTGTTACGTTTCAGTATCATGAGGAAGCTTTCATTACTGCTGCAGAGCACTAAATTATACCATTTCATTCTTTGAGCTGATGCAGCATCACTCTAAATATCCTCTGTGCTCTTTAGTTAAGGGGAGTTGGAACACCCTATCCCAACAGTGTTAAATTTAGCGAATTGGCTTCCCTGTATTTCAGGAACCACTGTAGTCACTGACACGAAACTTTTATAGGACATTAAACTGTATGTTCTGAGTCTACTGAACTACAATAATTGCATTTCAGCCATTGCTTTCGGAAATATAAATTTTTAATTACATGGTTAAAATTCTGTGTACTTTTTTGGATGTTATCCTAAATAATTGTAATTATACATAACATTATGTTCTTCTTTTAGTTCAGTAGACTCAGAATGTGTGTGTTATTACTACCTGAAAATTTGGATAATCTGCTCGAAGTGGTTTCCAAGATTTAGGGAAAAATACAACAGAAAATATAAAATTTCAGGAACAGCTTCTAAAGTTTCAAAAGACTGTAACTCACTTAATATATACTTCATTTTTTTTTTTTATTTTTAGTTACTCAGAAGCACCCTGCACCATACTGTATATCATCTTGATCTTTTTCCAAGTTTTTTCTTCTTTTCTTCTTTCCAGACCCTTTAGTGGCCAACTGTGATGCATACTCTGCATCAGAAAACTGGAACAGATGGACAAGGTTTGCATGATAAAACAGTTTTCTCCAGGATTAATTCCCATATGCTGTTGCACTTTCATCCTACCAATGAAATGTGTGAGTCTATATAAGATTACAGAATGAGTCATTTGGATTTTGAGTCTGACCATGCAGACACTTCTTCAGAAATTCAGGATCTTCCAGGTCTCTGTGAATTGTTTTTATGATAAACATTCCATCCCAGCAGCAGTCATGGATAAGGCTGTATGAACTGTTTGAGTACTGGGCAAAAGCGGTAATTGCACCATGGATCAGGTCCAAGAGGGCAAAAAGGTGGTGTACTGTTTTTTCAGTCGGCAGTCTGTGGAAGAAGGTAGCCCATACTGTCTGCTTCATTTTCAACAAATCCTCAGTATTATTTCTAATGATCATCCCATAATACTGCTGTAGTTCATCAATCATTTAGTCTGTCAGCCTGCTTCATATGGTATTACCATCAGAAAGTTTCTTGTCTCTCAAACTTTGTTTCAGCTTCCTCAACCTGGTGCCCATCCTCTTCTCGACATAACCAACACAAACACATAATTTAACCTTTAAAACACAGCAATCCACAGCCTTCCATACAAAAAATTACTTTTTTTATTAGACCCTGAAATAAGGCATGGAAAAAATTTAACAATTTCAACCGGTGTAGATAACATTTAAAAATAAAATAAAATTCTTCCCATGTGAGTTTATAAGTGAATTCCACGTGGGAAAAATATATTTAAAAACAAAGATGATGTGAGTTACCATACGAAAGCGCTGGCAGGTCGATAGAAACACAAACAAACACATACATACAAACAAAATTCTATCTTTCGCAACCAATGGTTGCTTCGTCAGGAAAGAGGGAAGGAGAGGGAAAGACAAAAGGATGTGGGTTTTAAGGGAGCGGGTAAGGAGTCATTCCAATCCCGGGAACGGAAAGGGGGAAAAAAGGACAGGTATACACTCGCACACACACACATATCCATCCACACATACACAGACACAAGCAGACATTTGTAAAGGCAAAGAGTTTAGGCAGAGATGCCAGTCGAGGCGGAAGTACAGAGGCAAAGATGTTGTTGAAAGACAGGTGAGGTACGAGTGACGGCAACTACAAATTAGCGGAGGTTGAGGCCTGGCGGATAACGAGAAGAGAGGATATACTGAAGGGCAAGTTCCCATCTCCGGAGTTCTGACAGGTTGGTGTTAGTGGGAAGTATCCAGATAACCCGGATGGTGTAACACTGTGCCAAGATGTGCTGGCCATGCACCAAGGCATGTTTAGCCACAGGGTGATCCTCATTACCAACAAACACTGTCTGCCTGTGTCCATTCATGCGAATGGGCAGTTTGTTGCTGGTCATTCCCACATAGAAAGCTTCACAGTGTAGGCAGGTCAGTTGGTAAATCACGTGGGTGCTTTCACACGTGGCTCTGCCTTTGATCGTATACACCTCCCGGATTACAGGACTGGAGTAGGTGGTGGTGGGAGGGTGCATTGGACAGGTTTTACACCAGGGGCGGTTACAAGGGTAGGAGCCAGAGGGTAAGGAAGGTGGTTTGGGGATTTCATAGGGATGAACTAAGAGGTTATGAAGGTTAGGTGGATGGCGGAAAGACACTCTTGGTGGAGTGGAGAGGATTTCATGAAGGATGGATCTCATTTCAGGACAGGATTTGAGGAAGTTATATCCCTGCTGGAGAGCCACATCCTCGTACCCATGGCTGTTCCCTTTAATTGTTGGTATGTCTGGCCTTCAAAACTGAAGAAGTTGTGGGTCAGGATGAAGCCGATTGAGGTAATGAGGAAAGAGGTTTTAGGTAGGGTGGCAGGTGATCGGCGTGAAAGGAAGTGCTCCATTGCAGCGAGCCCTGGACATGTGGAATATTTGTGTATAAGGAAGTGGCATCAATGGTTACAAGGATGGTTTCCGGGGGTAACAGACTGGGTAAGTATTTTAGGCATTCGAGAAAGTGGTTGGTGTCTTTGATGAAGGATGGGATACTGCATGTAATAGGTTGAAGGTGTTGATATACGTAGGCAGAGATACGTTCTGTGGGGGCTTGGTAACCAGCTACAATGGGGCGGCCAGGATGATTGGGTTTGTGAATTTTAGGAAGAAGGTAGAAGGTAGGGGTGCGGGGTGTCATTGGGGTCAGGAGGTTGATGGAGTCAGGTGAAAGGTTTTGTAGGGGGCCTAAGGTTCTGAGGATTCCTTGAAGCTCAACCTAGACATCAGGAATGGAACTACCTTGGCAAACTTTGTATGTGGTGTTATCTGAAAGCTGACGCAGTCCCTCAGCCACATACTCCCGACGATCAAGTACCACGGTCGTGGAACCCTTGTCCGCCGGAAGAATGACGATGGATCGGTCAGCCTTCAGATCACGGATAGCTTGGGCTTCAGCAGTGGTGATGTTGGGGGTAGGATTAAGGTTTTTTAACAAGGATTGAGAAGCAAGGCTGGAAGTCAGAAATTCCTGGAAGGTTTGGAAAGGGTGATTTTGAGGAAGAGGAGGTGGGTCCCACTGTGACGGAGGACGGAACTGTTCCAGGCAGGGTTCAATTTGGATAGTGTCTTGGGGAGTTGGATCATTAGGAGTAGGATTAGGATCATTTTTCTTTGTACGAGTGTAGGACAGTAAATCTTTGACGAGGGCTGTATGGTTGAATCTGGGAGTGGGGCTGAAGGTGAGGCCTTTGGATAAGACAGAGGTTTCGGACTGGGGCAAGGCCAGCACATCTTGGCACAGTGTTATACCGTCCGGGTTATCTGGATACTTCCCACTAACACCAACCTGTCAGAACTCCGGAGATGGGCACTTGCCCTTCAGTATATCCTCTCTTCTCGTTATCCGCCTGGCCTCAACCTCCGCTAATTTCAAGTTGCCGCCACTCATACCTCACCTGTCTTTCAACAACATCTTTGCCTCTGTACGTCCGCCTCAACTGACATCTGTGCCCAAACGCTTTGCCTTTACAAATGTCTGCTTGTGTCTGTGTATTGGCGGATGGATATGTGTGTGTGTGCGCGCGAGTGTATACCTGTCCTTTTTTCCCCCTAAGGTAAGTCTTTCCGCTCCCGGGATTGGAATGACTCCTTACCCGCTCCCTTAAAACCCACATCCTTTCATCTTTCCCTCTTTCCCTCTTTTCTGATGAAGCAACCATTGGTTGCGAAAGCTTTAATTTTGTGTGTATATTTGTGTTTGTTTGTGTGTCAATCGACCTGCCAGCACTTTCGTTTGTTAAGTCACATCATCTTTGTTGATATATATATTTAAACAAACTCCCCTTATTTATTAGGAACAGGCCCACCTTGTATTAATTGTCTGGAATATATGTCCACCTTCTTCAGTATAGATAGGAACTGTAATTGCTGTGCCCAGATGTGAGCCGAGTTCATGTTTCTTCCCTCACAGAATCCAGAAGGTGTTGGCTTCAGTCACACAGCTTGATGCTGTTGTCAATAGATATTATTTCAGGGAGCTGGAAGTGGAGATCCCTGTTTCTTGGGCAGTGATTCTGAAGTGTGGCAGACTGAGAAAAACTTTCCAAGGGACCAATTGGAGGGGAACCCAGTTCATTGATGAACAGGTTTCGGGCATTATCTGTGGCTGACAAAGATCCTGAGTCAGATGCTGTCACTTGCACTGTTTTATAGGAAGCCCCTTAACTTGCCAAGGTCTGGGAATCACCAACGGTGGGATTGCTGGCAGTTGGGAGCTCCAACAGTAGGTGTGTTATGGGGTCCCTTAGGGATTTGGCTGTGAAGGAAGGGAAGTATGTTTGCATACCAGGAGTAGTTGTTCCAGATGTGGAACAGGTGCTTCTGGATACTATGGTGTGCAGAGGTTGCAGCCAACTACAGATGATGGCTCATGTCGGTACAAACACTGTGCGTTGCTTTCGATCAGATCGGTGAGATGTAGATGTAGATGTAGAGTGTCCAGTTTTGGGTGGCTAGATGAAGTGGTAAAGATTGGGTGGGGTTTTCCTGGGTTATGCTTACTAGTGGTCCACTACACCCAGGAGGTGACTACTTTGGCAATGGGGACTGCGCAGAGGTGACTGGCCGTCTTCTTAGGTTATGGGGTCTCAGTAAGCTACAGGAAGGGCATCAGTCTAAAAGGGTGAAGGGCAAAAACAGAACAAAGGTAGTTCTAGCTGCAGTTGCTATTGTACCTCCAAGTTGTCAAAGCTGTGATGGGAAAGAACCTGAGCTCCAATCACTAATAGGAAGCACTGAAGCTCAAATCATTGCAGGTATGGAAAGTTGGCTAAAGCCATAAATAAATTCAGCTGAAACTTTTACTGAGGACCAAACAGTGTTCATAAAGGATAGATTAAATACAGTTGGTGGTGGAACGTTTATTGCTGTTGGTAGTAATTACCTTGTGAAATTTATGTAGATAGTTCCTGTGAGTTAGTATGGATAGGTTATATTTGACAACTGGAAGAAATTAATAATTGGTTCATTTTACCAGCCACGTGAACAAGCTGCTGAACAGCTCAAAGACGAGCTTAGTCTTTCAAGTAGGTACCTCCCTCCTGCAATAACAGATGAAGATTACTTCAATCTACCCTCCACATGTTGGCTAAAATATGTATTCAAAGTTGATTGTAGCATAAGATGTCATCCGAAATCATACCGAAAGCATTCTCAGAGAACTATTTCCAATAATAATTACTAGTTCAGGGGCCCATATTAAGCATAAATTGTTGCAAAAACATAATTGACATCTTATCAACAAATAATCCTGAGCAAACAGGGAGCATCATGATGGACTGTCCACATGCTCATTGTAGCAAGTCTAAAAATCGTAAGATCCACACCCAGAGAGAGAGAGAGAGAGAGAGGGAGGGAGGGGGAGAGAGGGAGGGGGAGAGAGAGAGAGAGGAGAGAGAGAGAGAGAGAGAGAGAGAGAGAGAGAGAGAGAGAGAGAGAGAGAGAGAGAGAGAGAGAGTGAGTGAGTGAGTGTGTGTGTGGAGGGCGGGGGGGGGGGGGGGCACAGATAAAAAGCACTTGAGACAGCCTCAACTCGTTCCAGTCTGACTATGTAAGACTAGACCAGATGTCTTTTGAATTCATATATACATAAAATCGATGGCAGTTGAGTGATATACACTAAATAAATTAGTAATAGATTCCCTATGGTACACAAAACAGGTCACAAGACTATTACAGTAGCTATGAAGAAACACATGCCAAATGTAAATGAACGTAAAATCCCAACACTTGCAAAAAAAAGTTGGAAATATAGTGCCAACTTCAGTGTGAGAGGTTTGCAATACTTTCCACAGTGAAACTGTTCTGAAATATGACAGAATCCCAAGAGATTCTGGTCATATGTAAAATACCACAGTGCCAAGACGTAATCAATACCTTCACTGCATGATAACAGTGGCAAAGTACCACTAAAGCTTAGATTTCTTTGCTGAAAGAATTTCGAAAAACCATGTTTGGTAACTAACTAGATATTCCTGTATTCAAATCAAGAATGACTGCCAACATGACTAATGTAGTAGTAGGTATCCTCCATGTTTAGAAGCAGCTTACATTACTTAATAAAAGAAAGGCCTTCGGTGAAGACTATATACCAGTCAGGTTCATTTCAGAATTTGCTGATACAATAACTCCATATTTAGCAATCATATACAACTGTTTACAGTCTTCTGGTGTGGATCTTTTGAAGAGCAAAGTTGCACAAGTCACATCAATACCCAGAAAAAGGGAACAGGAGTAATTTCCTCAATTACAGACCCATATCACTAATCAGAGTTGCAGTGGGATTTTGGAACTCAAACTGTGTTCGTACATCATGAGTTACCTCAAGAAAAATTATCTGTCAATGCCCAGTCAGCACAAATTCAGAAAACATCTTTCTCATGAAACAACACAACACAACTAGTGCTTTAGTTTAACGAAATAATGAGTGCTATCAATAGGGGGATCTCAAACTGATTTGTTATTTTTAGATTTGCAGTAAGCTTTCAACACTATTCATCAGATGCCACTACTAATAAATTTGCATGGCTATGTATTATGAACCATGGATCGCTCCCATGAACCATGGACCTTGCCGTTGGTGGGGAGGATTGTGTGCCTCAGCGATACAGATGGCCATACCGTAGGTGCAACCACAATGGAGGGGTATCTGTTGAGAGGCCAGACAAACATGTGGTTCCTGAAGAGGGGCAGCAGCCTTTCAATAGTTGCAGGGGCAACAGTCTGGCTGATTGACTGATCTGGCCTTGTAACATTAACCAAAACGGCCTTGCTGTGCTGGTACTGCGAATGGCTGAAAGCAAGGGGAAACTACAGCCGTATTTTTTCCCAAGGACATGCAGCTTTACTGTATGATTAGAATACTCTCTTTCAAATTCTGAAGGTGGCAGGGGTAAAATACAGGGAGTGAAAGGCTCTTTACAATTTGTACAGAAACCAAATGGCAGTTATAAGAGTCAAGGAGCATGAAAGAGAAGCAGTGGTTGGGAAAGGAGTGAGACAGGGTTGTAGCCTCTCCCCGATGTTATTCAATCTGTATATTGAGCAAGCAGTAAAGGAAACAAAAGAAAAATTTGGAGTAGGTATTAAAATTCATGGAGAAGAAGTAAAAACTTTGAGGTTCGCTGATGACATTGTAATTCTGTCAGAGACAGCAAAGGACTTGGAAGAGCAGTTGAATGAAATGGACAGTGCCTTGAAAAGAGGGTATAAGATGAACATCAACAAAAGCAAAACGAGGATAATGGAATGTAGTCAAATTAAATCGGGTGATGCTGAGGGAATTAGATTAGGAAATGAGACACTTATAGTAGTAAAGGAGTTTTGCTATTTAGGGAGTAAAACAACTGATGATGGTCGAAGTAGAGAGGATATAAAATGTAGACTGGCAATGGCAAGGAAATCGTTTCTGAAGAAGAGAAATTTGTTAACATCGAGTATAGATTTAAGTGTCAGGAAGTTGTTTCTGAAAGTATTTGTATGGAGTGTAGCCATGTATGGAAGTGAAACATGGACGATAACTAGTTTGGGCAAGAAGAGAATAGAAGCTTTTGAAATGTGGTGCTACAGAAGAATGCTGAACATAAGGTGGGTAGATCACGTAACTAATGAGGAGGTATTGAATAGGATTGGGAAGAAGAGAAGTTTGTGGCACAACTTGACTAGAAGAAGGGATCGGTTGGTAAGACATGTTTTGAGGCATCAAGGAATCACAAATTTAGCATTGTAGGGCTGCGTGGAGGGTAAAAATCGTAGAGGGAGACCAAGAGATGAATACACTAAGCAGATTCAGAAGGATGTAGGTTGCAGTAAGTACTGGGAGATGAAGAAGCTTGCACAGGATAGAGTAGCATGGAGAGCTGCATCAAACCAGTCTCAGGACTGAAGACCACAACAACAACAACAACAACAACAACAACAACATGTATTATCATCCTAGTTGTGCACTAGATTCGTGATTTTCTATCAGAGAGGTCATAGATCATTATAATTTACAGAAGGTAATCAACTAAAACAGAAGTAATATCTGGTGATCTCCTAGGGAGTGTTATAGGCCCTCTGCTGATTCTGATCTACACAAACAATTTAGGAGGCAATCTCAGCATTCCTCTTAGATTGTTAGCAGATGATGCCATCATTTGACATTGTGTAAAGTTGACAGACAATCAAAACTAACTGCAAAATCATTTAGGCAAGATATCTGTATGGTGCGAAGTGTGGTGATTGTCTCTCAATAAAGAGATGTGAGATCATCCACATGAATACGAAAAGATACCCGCTAAATTTCTGTTTCACAATACATGAATCTAAATGTTGTCAGTTCAGCTTAATACCTGGGAATTACAATTATGGACAAATTAAACTGGAACAATCATATAGACAAAATGAAACCTACGACTGAGATTTTTTGGCAGAACACTTAGAGAGTGCCACAGGTCGAAAAGAGAGACAGCTTACATCAAGCTTGTCTGACCTCTTCTGAAGTATTACTATGTGGTGTGGGATCCGCATCAGATATGATTGATGGAGGACAACAATAGGTTCAAAGAAAGGCTGCTGCGAAATAGGGGAGAAACAAAACGAAGTTGTTTCTTGTTGAAATACTCAATGAATAACATTTGGATATTTGCATCTGTGATCAAACTTTTGATGAACTTTAAGCATGTAAGGAAGAAAATGTTAAACAGAAGTTTGAAATTATGCCTTGCATGAAATATTTATCACATTAGCTCATTTGCAAAGCAGTCAGAATTTTGATGCCGTTTTATGCACCCGAGTTAGAAACTGTAAAATATCAGCAATTTACTGGTACAGCTATAAGATATTGATGATACAGTATTGAACAACAGGAACATGGAAATATCACTGCAATATTGTCTTAGTATTTACAATATCAAAGCCATCATGATAATCATATGTACATCCATTATAGTAACAGTGAACAACAAAATATGTCTTTTGTGACAGAACAAGGGTAACATATATGATTTGTTACTAACGGCACAAGGACTCTGAAAATATTTATGAACAAACTATTGTAATATTACCTAATGTGTTTCACTCACGTTGATCATGTTTCCTTTATAAATTCGATTTTGCAGTAAAGAGCTTCTGCTGGATAAGATTACCCCACAAAATGCCGAATTTGATGATAACATTGTTAACACAACTCAAATGATTGTAGATAATGGAATGAGTGCACAGAATTTTCGAGATCTTGAACCTAAACAAGGTTTCCATGCCAGGCTCTTAATCAAACAGTCCCAACACATATTTCTGAGACACTAAACAGAACAGGATAAAATAAGATACTTGCATTAACTACATTAAATGTGAAGCACATGTCTCAGATATTTGTGTATCCAAAAGATTTCCAAAAATGAAGAAGTCGAAGCCACATCCTCACATTTTGGTCTTGGGAAAAACAAAGGATACAAAATAAAATATTCCACCCAAAGCCAGAGATGGAGAGCAAAACCTATCCCAAGTATAGGTCAGAAGTCATGGCTGTAATCTGAGAAGTTGTGATTCGGTAACCTATATTAAGGTTTGGAAATGACGAGCTCTTAAACTAAAGCTGGAAATGGGTGAGAAGTCACAACAAACACTGTCAATTTTAAACATGTTACTGATATGAAAGGATATATATATGGAGAGGAAGGAGAGAAAGTATAAAGAAATTTCGATGCCTTTTGTATACATGGAAATATGCAGTATTATTATGAGTGCATTAGTGAATTCAATATTAAATCAGAAAAATCTGCTTTCACTACTGAATAACCCAGTTGTATTTTCAATATTTCCTGTTAGTGGTGTGCATCAAATCAAAGTAAACCAATTAGAGTTCAGGCACTATTAAATTTTGGAATTCAAAAAGGTGAATATAGGAAGAGTGTATTAATAGTTGGATTTCATAACATCGGTTTAGTTCTTTGATTGTGAAGAGCTTTGTCAATGCATCTTAGCTGAATAGTGGAGAGAAGAGGAAATAGTAAGTATTTGTGTGTGGAGGTCATTAGGGTGCTGCATTTGTCAATATGAGGTTGATTTGTTTTCAATGAAAGGAGGGAACTGCAATGTTAAACAGCTCTCAGGAAGATGCTGCGCTCCAGGAGAAACAGCATCTTCATCATTATGAGACTAGAATTCAAAACAAGATTCAAGCCTTAGTGGCCATGCCCAAAGTTAAACCAGAATAACTGGTAGAAGTATTAAGATGTTACACCAATCTACACTCCTGGAAATTGAAATCAGAACACCGTGAATTCATTGTCCCAGGAAGGGGAAACTTTATTGACACATTCCTGGGGTCAGATACATCACATTATCACACTGACAGAACCACAGGCACATAGACACAGGCAACAGAGCATGCACAATGTCGGCACTAGTACAGTGTATATCCACCTTTCGCAGCAATGCAGGCTGCTATTCTCCCATGGAGACGATCGTAGAGATGCTGGATGTAGTCCTGTGGAACGGCTTGCCATTCCATTTCCACCTGGCGCCTCAGTTGGACCAGCGTTCGTGCTGGACATGCAGACCGCGTGAGACGACGCTTCATCCAGTCCCAAACATGCTCAATGGGGGACAGATCCGGAGATCTTGCTGGCCAGGGTAGTTGACTTACACCTTCTAGAGCACGTTGGGTGGCACGGGATACATGCGGACGTGCATTGTCCTGTTGGAACAGCAAGTTCCCTTGCCGGTCTAGGAATGGTAGAACGATGGGTTCGATGACGGTTTGGATGTACCGTGCACTATTCAGTGTCCCCTCGACGATCACCAGTGGTGTACGGCCAGTGTAGGAGATCGCTCTCCACACCATGATGCCGGGTGTTGGCCCTGTGTGCCTCGGTCGTATGCAGTCCTGATTGTGGCGCTCACCTGCACGGCGCCAAACACGCATACGACCGTCATTGGCACCAAGGCAGAAGCGAGTCTCATCGCTGAAGACGACACGTCTCCATTCGTCCCTCCATTCACGCCTGTCGCGACGCCACTGGAGGCAGGCTGCACGATGTTGGGGCGTGAGCGGAAGACGGCCTAACGGTGTGCGGGACCGTAGCCCAGCTTCATGGAGACGGTTGCGAATGGTCCTCGCCGATACCCCAGGAGCAACAGTGTCCCTAATTTGCTGGGAAGTGGCGGTGTGGTCCCCTACGGCACTGCGTAGGATCCTACGGTCTTGGCGTGCATCCGTGCGTCGCTGCGGTCCGGTCCCAGGTCGACGGGCACGTCCACCTTCCGCCGACCACTGGCAACAACATCGATGTACTGTGGAGACCTCACGCCCCACGTGTTGAGCAATTCGGCGGTACATCCACCCGGCCTCCCTCATGCCCACTATACGCCCTCGCTCAAAGTCCGTCAACTGCACATACGGTTCACGTCCATGCTGGCGCGGCATGCTACCAGTGTTAAAGACTGCGATGGAGCTCCGTATGCCATGGCAAACTGGCTGACACTGACGGCGGCGGTGCACAAATGCTGCACAGCTAGCGCCATTCGACGGCCAACACCGCAGTTCCTGGTGTGTCCGCTGTGCCGTGCGTGTGATCATTGCTTGTACAGCCCTCTCGCAGTGTCCGGAGCAAGTATGGTGGGTCTGACACACCGGTGTCAATGTGTTCTTTTTTCCATTTCCAGGAGTGTAGTTTCAAAAACACCTCGTGTGGTCATTGGATGCATTCGTAAAGATGAAGTGAGGAATCATCAGCCATTCAGTAGGAATACTTTTGGCCAAGAGGGAAGCAGTTAATAAAGCAAGTAAGAGGAGACTGGAAAATCAGATAGCTGAACACTCAAATTATGAATGTCATAATTCAGTTCACAATGTAACAAAAAGAAATGGCAGCATGTGTTAAGTTATCATCACATGCTGCAAAATTATGTAGGTCAATGCACAAAGTGACTAGCTGGAATATTAGGTGTCTTTAACAGAAGTTTAAAGGAGTGAAGTACTTTAGAAGTCTTGACCTGACAAGTAGTTACTGGTAGCTATTGTCAGATGAAGGGAGGATGAAGTACACACCCTTTCTACATAACAGGAGATATTACCAGTTTAATAACAGAAGATGCTACCAGTTTAAAAGAATGACTTTCTGGCTGTCGCTATCATCAGTGGCCTTTATGAGTGAACTTGATTAAGTTTATAGAGAAGAAATACTGACACACACAACACTTATAGATGATATTGTCATTAGCACTCCCTTGGGAGAGAACATTTAGAAACTATATGCCAAACAATAGATGCGTTCAGGAGAGCTGGGTTCACAATCAACCTCAATAAATCAGAATTTGCCACATCACTTATTCCAGGGTCATGTAATTTCCTCATGTGGAAGTGAATCCGATACAATGAAAATGGATGCAGTGAGAAATTATACAGCAACAAAGTGCTGTGAACAAGTGAAGTCTTTTCACTGTTTGACAAGTTCCAGGACATGAAGAATGATAGAAATTGCACCGTCTTCACTTGTGCTTATGAAACTTTTAAATAAGGGAACTGTCGGGAAATAGAATAAAGAAAATCAAAAAGAATTTAAATGCATTAAAAACCAACTGTGTGAGGTGACAGCACTTCATCATCCTGACTTAAGCAAAAATTTCTACCTTGGTAATGATTCTAATAATTTATCCCTTGTGCAGATATGTATCAGTTAATGAAGGTTAGTGGGCTCATCAATCACTGTACTGTTGCATTCGTGAGTCAGTCCTTCATTCAGTAGGAGAGAAAGTACACAGTTACAGAAAAGGTTGCCCCTTCCACGTGAAGGTTTCACTTTTACTTACAGGGAAGACTTACTATCATTGTCACAGATCATAACACACTTTCATTCTTACAAAATTATCAAATAAAACATGACAAACAAACCCGTTGGGCATTAGTACTTCAAAAGTAAGATTTTGAAATTCAGTATGTACCACTACAGCAAAATATCATACAAGAAGTTTCTTTAAGATTATCAGAGGGAGAAAAAGCAACTGAAGTTGTGTATCTCAGGCCAATGCACATGAAACTTCTCTTTGGATAATATCAGATGGGAACAGGGGGTGGTTGAAATTCTGAAGATAATTAAAGGAAAATGATTTCAATACTGAAGTATATGGTGCTTTAAATGGGGACACTGTCTTCCCATTGTACAAACAACCCAATTTGTTGAGACTGATATAGAACATGAGTATGAGGAGCTTCCTTGAGATGGCTGAACATTCTATGTTAACTGCATTGACGATGATCTCCTCCTCCTCCCCCCCCCCCCCCCCCCCCGGTCCTTCTCCTGGGAAGTGTGGTATCCTAATTAATGAACATGAAAGATATGAACTTGAGGTCTCCCTTTCCTTCTCATACTTTGAAACCTAGAAAAATTACCAGTGTTTTATTCCCACCTGAATGATATTGACTTCTGCCACTAGTTTGACCAGGTCATTGACAATACCTCAGTTATTTACCATACTGTTTTTATTTTTATGTTCATGTAATAAGAAATTCATGGATTAACATTTATAAGAAAAATAACTGAACAAAATAGAAACCTGCAAGTGAAAGAAAAGATGGTCTGTTGAGTAGGGGGTCACCATATCAGTTCATGCAAAATATAAAATGTAGCTTTATGTTAGTATCTTAACAATATATAACTGAAAAGAAATTATGTTCGATTACTACTGTTCAAATATGTATATTCTACACATCTGGAACATTTAAAGAAATAAATAGAATTATATTCTAATCATGGTGAGGAATGCAGAATCTCTTGACTAAGGATGTCAGTCAGGTGAGATAGTTGAGTAGGGAAGAGGTAGAGCATGTATCATCATCTTCCTTGGTCAGGTAAGGTATTAACAAGCAGATGATGGGCCCCAGGGGTCTCTGCACTATAGTGGCCAGCGGCAGCAGATAAGAGAGGCTGCTAGTGTTTCATGACCTACAATTCTGGAAAGCTGGTGAAATACAGCTTACTTGTACCAACGGTATGCGAGGCCACAACAGGTTACATATGTAACATGGAAATATGTAGTGGGGAAGGGGAAAGGCTAGATGAAACCACTTTTATGTACTAGCACCACATTTAGATATATACAGTGTGGCATTTAAATGTGTTTGTCAGCATAATTGACAAAATACATATCGGATTAAAAAATAAGTAGTAATAAATGTTGTACACCTCGAAGAGGGACATACATTAACATAATGATCCACCCCCGTGCACCATCCCCAGGGGAGGAGGGGGGGGGTGACTTTGAAATAAAAGATGGATATCTCTATTAAGATTTCTGATTTGGCTTCTCCATAAAAAATATGTACCATTTGTATGACACATTTCTTTCATCTCATGATAGATGGTGCTGTTATTGGCAAATATGGAAATGGGGTGACAATTGTTGCAAAATGAAACTTTATCAAACAAATAAACATCTGATTAAGACAATCGATGTACTTTTTTGATATTTTTGATAATGCTATTGTGTGACACCTCCCACAATCAAATGAAGCACAGACTGACATCGTGCACTGAGTCTACGGTAAGGCTGTGCATGTTAATTCTATGTTTTGGACTGCACACATCTTGTTGAAATTGTTGCACCATGTTAATGACTGCAGAGAGGGTCGATATCATTGTCACACATTTTCAGACCCAGAGAAATGTTGTTGAGGCTTGTCAAAGGTATGCTACTCTGTTCCCTAATAGGCATGTTCCATCTGCAATGATGTTTCACAGTATTGTGTATCTTTTACTAAAACAGGAAGTGTTACACCTAGAGAAAGAGTCCCATCATGGCCTGTGACAAATGAAAATAACACAGTGAATGTTTTTCCTGCAGTTGCTGCATTAGTTCTCAGTAAATTGCTTGAGGTTCAGGAATTTTGCAAAGAATTGTTCTACGCGTACTGCATGTGCACAAATGGCATCCATTTCATTTCTCACTGCATCGAGAACTGCATGGTGATGAATTTCACAACCACCTGTATTCCTGCAACTGGGTACGGGAACAACTGGCAGTCAATGATAAGTATCTGCAAAATGAAATTTTCTCAGGTGAATCAAATGTTATGAATCATGGTCAAGTGAACAGACATAATACGCATTATTGGTCAGTGGAGAATCCCCCTTGAGTGAAGCAAATCGAACATTGATGCCCCTGGAGTGTCAACATTTGGTGCGGTATTTTAGGTATGCAAGTAATTGGCCCTTACTTCACAGAAGGTGATATGACTGGCAAATGTATGGCAACATTATGGGTAATGTTTTACCCATACTAATTGATGATGTTCCACACCAAACAACACTGGATACATAGTTTCAACATGGCGGATGTCCAGAGCATTATTTATGACTACCTAGACAAGTTTTGAATGGAAACTATTCAAGTCACTGTATTGGATGAGTGAGGTCCTCAAATATGGCCCGGACGTTCACTCAATTTGACCTCTGCCAATCTTTTCCTATGGGGATGCCTAAAAGACAGAGTTTACAAAAATGTACTAATAATCCCCAAGGTATGTGGCAGCAAATTCACAATCAATGTCAAAACATTAGCCCGGAGACAATAATACATATCAGATTGTCATTCAAGACACAGAGTTGCAATGTGCATTAGAAACAACGGACAATATTTCTAACATTTTCTGCACTGAAACACTTGTGAGAGGCAAGGATAATCAAAGTAATCGAGCACCTGGGATAGTAGAGGCAAGGGGAATCACAGTAACTGAGCATCCTGAAGGGAACACATTACTACTACGTCCACATCGTCATATCTGGGTAACACTAAACGTAGTCTAAGAATGCATTGTGGGAGGGCAGACAGTGTCATATGATAGCATTTTCTCAAATATCAAATAATATACTTTGATTTTCCTAAAGAGATGTGTATTTTTGTAAGATATTATCATTTAGCAATAATAGTCAGGCCATTTTCATGTACGCAATTATAGTGCCATCCATGATAAAGTGAAAGAAATGTTATGTGTAAAAGTTACATGTCTTTTCACAGAAAATTCAAATCTGCTATACAAAATTGGGGTTCCTATTTGAGATTGCAAAGTCACCACCCTTCCCACACCTGGGGGTTGTGCACGAGGGCCGAGTTTTGTATTAACGGATGCTCCTCTTCGAGGTGAACAATGTTTATTACCAGTTGTTTTTAATCTGATGTGTATTTTACAAAGTATTCTGATAAACTGTTTTAAATGCCTCACTCTGTATATTGGGACAACTACTATAACAATGTCTGTCAGGAGAACTACAATTACAGTGTGACAATTAAGATAACCTGATTGCACCTAAGACTAGGTTCTGTGGGGCAGTGAGGACCTCCACGACTTCCATCTGAGTTTTCAACTGTGTTAAAATATCCCAAGAAAGGGAAAGTGTGTACTGCCAGAAGGGTGATGAGGTTTTACACAGATGGTAGGGTAGCTGGGTGTTGCAAATTGTTTGTACTGTACATCCACCTATGATGAAGAGGGTAGAAAGCAAGAGAGGTGTTGTGAAAAAGCCTGAATACATCCTACAGTACAATACGTAAGTGAAGACTGTTGACAGAACAGACCAGTGTTTGTCATACTAATCAGTCCTGAGAAAGACTGTCATATGGAGCAAGTAGGTAAACCTCTGGTTGAGCTGATGTGCCCTATTCAGTGTATAGAACTAACAGTGTAAATTAAAAAGGTGCAAAGTTGATGAGATGTAAACTGGTTTATGGGTAGATGCAAAAACACAACAGCTAGCTGAAAAAATACTGTTAGACAGAGTGGTCCATTGATCGTGACTGGGCCAAATATCTCACAAAATAAGTGTCAAACAAAAAAACTACAAAGAACAAAACTTGTCTAGCTTGAAGGGGGAAACCAGATGGCACTATCACAAAGCAAATACCGTCTGCACTGGTGGAATGTTACGTGATACCACATACTTATACGTTTGTGACTATTACAGCGCCATCTATCACAAAGCAAAAAAAGTCCAATTAAAACATTCATATTTCTTTATGTACTACACAAATATGTAATAAAAAATGGTGTTCCTATTTTTAAAAAATGCAGTTGACACCCATTTGACCTATGGCAGTGCCATCTAGCGGGCCAATCATAGCGCCATCTGGTTTCTCCCTTCGAGCAAGATGAGTTTCGTTCTTTGTAGTTTTTTCGTTTGATGCTTATTTCATGAGATATTTGGTCTGTTCACTAACAATGGACCACCCTGTATATAGACAAATAACTGTACCAAAAAGAGTTTAGAGGAGCTGGAACACAGCTACATTGTGTGGGATACGTGCAAGTCGGGCAACACATGATTCTTTCCTTCTGACCTGGATGTTTCAAATGTTTCAGGAAGCTGGTATGAGTACACACCCGTGCACTTGGGCAGGACAGTTCAATTACTCACTGGCTCCTCACACTCTATAGGTCACAAGCACAAGGCTGATGTGCTGGTCTTCACAAGGCATTTTTAGAAAGCATCTGGGCCTCTTGCTTACAAGTGTCGCACCTACTGCCGTATGTTCCTGTTCACAACTGATGCAAGCTCATCTAAAACATGTAATGCTCAGAAATTTCAAATAAACTCATTCTTGTAAGTCTTATCAATTTCTTTGGATACACAGTTCAAAATGAAGCCTACTTTCTGACACACCATGCCATCTGAAGAACTGATTAATAAAGTTCTGGCTTCAGCTATACACAGTAAATAACTGAGTCTTACTCAGTTATGAAATTTACCATTCACACCCTTTGACTGCCAGAGACTGAGCTCCCCAAGCTCACAAATGCATAATAATAATAATAATAATAATAATAATAATAATAATAATAATAATAATAACAGTAAGTTCAGAAGGAGCAGCCAAACCCAAGAGATATTTCTGCCACAGAGAAGTGTAAAGATCGTGGAAGTTACACATTACATTCGTGGAAGCAGGAAATAATCATATGAGTTACAGTCCCTCAGAGCAGTGTGAAAGCAAGTGGTGGCTGCTGCAAGAGATATGGTGTAGGAGAGCAGATTTCGTACATCTCAAAGATATAAGGGGATTGTTGTTGGAATGAAATGACAGACACCAAGCCTTTGTGGTTCACCATCTGATTACAACAAAAATAAAGCGTTTCTGTAGTAGTGGTTCTTAATGATGAATGTTCCATTTCACTCTTTAGTGAAACCACATGTAGTGGCCATGAGAGAGAGAGGGAACCTTGCCAATCCAACCACAAAAAATAATGAAAGTTAAGAAAACAATTGTGCAGAGGAGAAAAGTTTGAAGGCAGATTAAGATGGACTACATGTGGTAATGGCATTAGTTAGCAGCAAATTCTCTGATAGTTGTACTTCTTACCATACACATAATATTAAGGACATATAATTTAAGTGAACACAAAGAATCACCGAAATTCAATGCAAAAGTAGAGTTAGGGGTAAATGAAGACCACAAAAACAACCCAGATAAACCATTCAGAAAACTGGTTTGATGCAGCTCTCCTTAACAAGTTTTGAAAATTGTGTTTTGAGAGTTGTCGGAACTGATTGGCTGAGATTTCTCTCCCCTTCTAGATTATGAAAGGAGCTAGAATCCTTTGACAGGAGTACAGGTGAGGTCCGAATATCATGTTCTGACCATAAACAATCTCCTAATGTTTTGTAAATAATAGATATTCAGTTATATTCGAAAGGATGACCGATAGCTGAATGACTGATAGCTGAAATCTATTATTTACAAATCAAAATAACGGTCACTGCGTGCAACAGCCTCTGAATGGAGGGTAACCGTATGAATCTCGTAATGTCTTCGAAACAACTCGGCACAATATATGTAAAGTTAAGATGCAGCAAAACTATAACTGGTTGATATCTTTAGTTTCTCTGGCTCCCTTCTCCATGAGGCTGATATTTAGTGGCACTAAAAAAATATGACATAGCCTTGAGAAGCAAAACAAATGCTCTTTGCAGTATTCTTTCATTAAAGAATGTGACAAAGCAGGTTTGGCACTGGCCATCCTACTTTGTCTTTTACACTCCTAGCTACAATCTGTACTAGTTTTCCCCTCCTTGCTATTATTCTTCCCAACACTTTTGGTAATAGAATACATTAATTGAGCACACATTACATGAATTTACAAACTAATGTTAATTAATTTCTCCTGTGAAACCCATTTATTTAGATTATGCAATTCACCATTCTGGACATTTTGTATTAATTAGTTTTTGTGGAAATGATGTATTTCAAAGTTTGCAGTCTAGAAGGCATCCATAAAAATCTAGTGAGCTAATAAACAGATTCAGTAAAGTAGATTATCTCTAAACTGTAGACCAATTTTTGCTCATTTCCAAGTCATGTTTATTTTAGCTCAAACCTAGTTAATTCAGGAGATGTAATTGATATAATATTTCAACTAGCCTGAATTTTCAGGTTTATTGTGACCAAATCACCACAAATTTCTAGACTATGTTAACATACTACTGATGGGCTAAATTTTCTGAACCCAAAGACACCCATAACAAATATATAATTGCCATAATTAGTAATTGTATAATTTTTGATATCCAGATTTTAATAAAACAATGTGGATGCCATACCTAATTGTCAGGAATTCGCATTGTGTAAGCATAAATTGGTTCTGTATATTTTTTTATAGCTGCTGCTCATATAGGTAATTTTATAAGAAAAGTCTTTCATTATTACATCTATTTAAAAAGGAATAGTTTGATTATTATTTGAAATTTCCCGAGGTCAAATAACCAAAATCACATAATATTCTAGTATGTATCTATATAATGATGAAATGTGGGCAATTCCATAATTACACATTTCATTTTTTCTTGTAGTTAAGTTTCAGTCAGTATGTAACTAGCTCCAGCATTTCAATACTCTCTACTATGTGTGCTGTAGTGTTGTCACTTGCTCATATCATCAAATAATCCCGAGATTAATTCAGTGACTGCTAGACTCAGTGATAGACTTGACAGGATAACTTTCATAAAATGTGATAAATAAATCTAATGTAAATGTGGCTACTTATAAGGATAATGTGTACTTCTTTGGCCTTACTCAAAATTCTCAACAGCTTTTTGCATTTACAAATGTTACACCAAAAGATGTAGAAGATGATATATTGTCTCTGAAAAATAAAAATTCTACAGGATTTGATGGTATGCCAACTAAAGTAATTAAAATGGTGTTTAATTATTTCTGTCATAGGATGTGATATTATTTTAATCAATCGTTTGAGCAAGGATGCTTTCCAGAGCTACTGAAGTATGCAGAAGTAAGACCAGTACACAAAAAAGGCTCAAAAGAAGAAATGGGGAATAACAGACCTGTTTTTATCCTGTCAGTTTTTTCTAAGTTACTTGAAAAGCTTGCTGCAAGACAGTACTAAATTTTGTCTCAAAATTTAATATCATTGTTAAAAATCAATTTGGGTTCCAAATAGGAAAAAGTACCTTTGATGCAATAAACACATTTGTTCAAAGAATTAGCTCCTCATTGGATAACAGCATCAAAGTTGCACATATCTTCTGTGACCTGGGCAAAGCATTTGATTCAGTGAACCACTCAATACTGCTCTATAGATTAGAGAGATATGGGATCAGTGGGACTGCCTTGCAGTGGCTGACCTCATATTTGACGAACAGGAAGCAAAGAGTTATAACAACATCTAACTCTGCAAATTACTCATCAAAATGGGAAACAATTTCACTAGGTGTTCCCCAGGGCTCGTTGTTGGGACCAATTCTCTTACTGTTTTATGTAAGTGATTTACCCTTGAACATCAATGCAAAGTCAGCCCTATTTGCAGATGACACTTCAGTGCTGATTGAAAAAAATAGCTCTGCAGCAATTGCTAACTGTGTTGTAAACAATTCTATTCCTTGGAGGCCTCATTTCTGCTCAAATAAATGGTCCAAAACTAAATATTACAAAAACACAACTCACACAGTTCAAAATAAAACAATCTAAACCAAGTGAGATCTATGTTCTACATAAAAATGAGATGGTAGAACCAGCAAGCACAGTGAGATACATAGGACTAAACTTGGAAAAAAACTTAAGCTGGTAGACACACTCAGAATATTTAGTTAACAAACTAAATAGCCTTTCTCTTGCAATGGGTATATTACACGATGCAATAGACATGTACAGCTGAAAAATAGTGTACTATAGTTACTTCAAATCTGTCATCAGATATGGCATAATTTTTTGGTGTAATTCAAGCCATATGTTACAGATATTAAATCTTAAAAAAAGAATCATTAGGAAGATGTGTGCCACACATCCAAGAACCTCAAGTCATCTATTGTTTAAAAAACTAAATATATTATCAGTCCCATCACTATACATTTCGGAAATTTTTATTGTCCTGTACAGTAAACAAAATTTTATGCTCCCTCCACACCGATTAAAGATATTCTCTATGACTCCCCAATAAATTAGCATAAAATTATATAATAAATTAAAGGGCTGTGATATTATGAGCATGGAAATTGGTCATCTAAAGAAAAAATTACATGAAATCTTAGTTGACCAATTCAAATGGTTCAAATGGCTCTGAGCACTATGGGACTTAGCATCTATGGTCATCAATCCCCCTAGAACTTAGAACTACTTACACCTAACTAACCTAAGGGCATCACACAACACCCAGTCATCACGAGGCAGAGAAATGAAATCTTAGTGGAGAATGTTATTATTCAGTGGAGACGTTTATGAATGATAGGTGACAATTTAATCAGGGCAACTAAAATCTCTGTAAATAAAACTCTTTTGTACAAAAATGTAAAAGTTTTGTACTGCTAGAAAATTGTTTGTTATTGTTTTTAAGTCTGTAAACTAAATCCATAAAATTATATATTGGCATGTCTCCAGTACATCAGAACACATGATCTGAATAGTGTATGTAATGAGATGAAATACATTGAATTGAATTGAATTTTATTTGATCCTGTAAGATTACATCGTGTACAGTAAATGTACGTGTAATATAGGACATGTCAAAGTATTAAAATTCTTTATCAATTATTTTTCTACACCTTTAGCTTACATTTTTACATCACTGATAATGAGTAACAATATATACAAATTTAATGGCATAAGTATTCTGCAACACTGTAAAACTCTTTTTCAATGGGATAGTCTTTAAGTTTCTTTGTAAATTCATTGTGAAGTACACTATCTTGCAGGGTTTTGGGCAGACTTCTTACTAGTCTGATACCAGAGTACTGGGGTCCTTTTTCTAGCATTGCCAGTCAGTGGGGTATGCTCCGTACTTCATTCTTCTTTCTTGTATTGTGGGTGTGTACACTAGCATTTGTAATCCAGTCCTCACTACCTTTTGTGATGTACATTATTGTTTTATATATATATATATATATATATATATATATATATATATATATATATATATATATATATATATATATATATATATATATATATATATATATATATATATATATATATATATAGAAGGAAACATTCCACGAAGGAAAAATATATCTAAAAACAAAGATGATGTGACTTACCAAATGAAAGTGCTGGCAGGTCGACAGACACACAAACGAACACAAACATACACACAAAATTCAAGCTTTCGCAACAAACTGTTGCCTCATCAGGAAAGAGGGAAGGAGAGGGAAAGACAAAAGGATGTGGGTTTTAAGGGAGAGGGTAAGGAGTCATTCCAGTCCCGGGAGCAGAAAGACTTACCTTAGGGGGAAAAAAGGACGGGTACACACTCGCGCACACACACACATATCCATCCACACATATACAGACACAAGCAGACATATTTAAAGATCTCAGATGGAAACCAAGTTCTAAGCAAAGAAGGGAAAGCAGAAAGGTGGAAGGAGTATATAGAGGGTCTATACAAGGGTGATGTACTTGAGGACAATATTATGGAAATGGAAGAGGATGAAGATGAAATGGGAGGTACGATACTGCGTGAAGAGTTTGACAGAGCACTTAAAGACCTAAGTCGAAACAAGGCCCCCAGAGTAGAGAACACTCCATTCGAACTACTGACGGCCTTGGGAGAGCCACTCCTGACAAAACTATACCATCTGGTGAGCAAGATGTATGAGACAGGCGAAATACCCTCAGACTTCAAGAAGAATATAATAATCCCAATCCCAAAGAAAGTAGGTGTTGACAGATGTGAAAATTACCGAGCAATCAGTTTAATAAGCCACCGCTGTAAAATACTAACACAAATTCTTTACAGATGAATGGAAAAACTGGTAGAAGCCAACCTCGGGGAAGATCAGTTTGGATTCCGTAAAAATATTGGAACACGTGAGGCAATACTGACCCTACGACTTATCTTAGAAGCTAGATTAAGGAAAGGCAAATCAACGTTTCTGGCATTTGTAGACTTAGAGAAAGCTTTAGACAATGTTGACTGGAATACTCTCTTTCAGAGTCTGAAGGTGGCAGGGGTAAAATACAGGGAGCAAAAAGGCTATTGACAATTTGTACAGAAACCAGATTGCAGTAATAGGAGTCGAGGGACATGAAAGGGAAGCAGTGGTTGGGAAGGGAGTGAGACAGGGTTGTAGCCTCTCCCCTATGTTATTCAATCCGTATATTGAGCAAGCAGTAAAGGAAACAAAAGAAAAGTTCGGAGTAGGTATTAAAATCCACGGAGAATAAATAAAAACTTTAAGGTTCGCCGATGACATTGTAATTCTGTCAGAGACAGCAAAGGACTTGGACAAGCAGTTGAATGGAATGGATAGCGTCTTGAGAGGAGGATATAAGATGAACATCAACAAAAGCAAAACAAGGATAATGGAATGTAGTCTAATTTAGTCGGCTGATGCTGAGGGAATTAGATTAGGAAATGAGACACTTAAAGTAATAAAGGAGTTTTGCTATTTGGGGAGCAAAATAACTGATGATGGTCGAAGTAGAGAGGATATCAAATGTAAACTGGCAATGGCAAGAAAAGCATTTCTGAAGAAGAGAAATTTGTTAACATCGAGTATAGATTTAAGTGTCAGGAAGTCATTTCTGAAAGTATTTGTATGGAGTGTAGCCATGTATGGAAGTGAAACATTGGCTGTAAATAGTTTGGACAAGAAGAGAATAGAAGCTTTCAAAATGTGGTGCTACAGAAGAATGCTGAAGATTAGATGGGTAGATCACATAACTAATGAGGAGGTATTGAATAGGATTGGGGAGAAGAGGAGTTTGTGGCACAACTTGACCAGAAGAAGGGATCGGTAGGTGGGACATGTTCTGAGGCATCAAGGGATCACCAATTTAGTATTGGAGGGCAGCGTGGAGGGTAAAAATCATAGAGGGACACCAAGAGATGAATACACTAAGCAGATTCAGAAGGATGTAGGTTGCAGTAGGTACTGGGAGATGAAGAAGCTTGCACAGGTTAGAGTAGCATGGAGAGCTGCATCAAACCAGTCTCAGGACTGAAGACCACAACAACAACAACATCAGAAATATGGTGATGAGGGGGTAGGGCAGTTAGGTGCAGTAGGGAGTTTCGATTGGGGAGGGGGGGGATTGGGTGCAGGGAAGGAGAGAAGGCCAAATACTTTGGGTGCTCTTGAGAAATAGAAGGCTGTGTGGTGCTGGAGTAGGAACAGGGAAGCAGTTAACATGTGAAGGACAATGACCAATGAATGAAGGTTGATTGCTGGAGGGTTATGGGAACAGAGGCTTTAGTAGAGGGAGTGTTCCCACATGTAAAATTCAAAAAACTGGTGTTGGATTGGTGTTGGTCTGGTGTCCTGGTCTGAAAGTTTGGACAGTCTTCCAGACGACAGCAGAGCTTGCACGTTATGTGGGTGCCGCCGCACAGCTGTCACCATCACAGCACTGTGTGCTGGCTACACCTGCTGCACCAGCCTGTCTGCACTATCCACTGATCGATGTGGTTCAACCACCACTGTGGGATCAGAATCTCGCCAGCCTTCTTCTTGATGGTGGTGGTGTTATGATTGGTCACTTATGGATGCATCAGTGACATCTGAGCAGCCAGTCTTGCCATGTCAGTGTAACCAGCAGGTCTGCCTTCTTGCACTTCCTGTTTTGTGTAGCACCAATGGGCAAGCTAAACTTATCATTCTACACGCTGCCTCATATGTATGCACTATACTAATAGGCAAAGATATTACACACAAAGAAGGTACTCTCCATTTTGGAAGCTAACTCAGTAGTCTTTTGCTGTTACAAGAGTGTGTTCTTCAGTAATCAGTCTTCCTTTACCAACAGCCATGTGATAATATTTTTGGGATAGAGAAAGGAGTCAGCATGATCAGTATTAGTTCTTGTTTCTCTTAAGACCTACATTAGAAAATGGCAAATCAGGGTAAAAAATCTATAATCAGGAACAAAAAGAAAGCACTGCAGCAAAAACATTTCACCATTACATACTGCTTCTGGATGCTGTTTTTGCAATATGTGTTGAATTCACTGTACAGATATAGCGGTATATAATTGACAATTTGTCAACATATATCATAGCAAACAATAATGTAAAAATTTAGCTATGTTAGATTCAGTTGAATGGTATAGTTCCTAAATGAACCAGCAGGTAACTTTTATGCTATATTTTACTCAATCTTATTTTTTGTGAAAAGCTTATTACATTGGATAATCACTAAGATTGGTTGTGGGTAATAGATGCGGTAGTGAATAAGAATTTACAGGTTTAATTTAAGAATGATTTGTTCATGGCACAATTTCACAATGAAATTTTGTTTGTATAGCCAGTGAAAGATCATTCATGATCACTTGAGAGTAATATGAATTCTGAGGGAAGCCTCATCCTGAGTCACTATTAGGTGAGGTGTCCACGAGGTGGGGCAGGGGGCAGGGGTGCTGGAGCACACTGTGTGGTTTACTGTGAAGTAGTGTGGTGGTGGTGGTGGTGGTGGTGGTGGTGCAGTGTAAAATGGAGCATCCGGGCTGGTCCCAGGCAGTTGAGATTGATGGTTATGAGGCATAGCCTGTTTGTGGCCTGGAACTGAGGAAACAAGGTGAAGTGCAAGCTCCTGTGACAGTATGCAATTAAGTATCCATCAGGTGGAAGTATGTACATTACAAAGTCACATGCAGAAGGAGCGTGCTTCCTCAATAGCAGTGCCACCAGTTCCCTGAAGCCTGTGCTACTCGGAAACCTGACTGGTGCAACCAGGGCGCGCCTGTATCTACTAGCATATCAACAAACTGTTTGTACTGTATCATGTCCACAACATATAAATACCTCAAGGGCATCGTAAGTACTTACTGGTGGAGAGATACCTTTGGGGTGAGGGTAGGCAAACTGTTTCGGGGGAGACATAGTGCTGGAACCATAATGTAGTCAGCTTGCAGCTGATATAGAATTGTTGTAAAGAAGGTGATGAGATATATGATTAAAAGTAATGAACATTGTCCAGTTTGGAACCACACAAAAATCTATACATATGATTGGTGAGGATGAAATTAAACATCACCAAAAATGAGAATCTATTGTGGCTTACAACACAACCTTTAGTGCCCTCATAAATGAATACATGTTAAAATTACAGCTAACCCTATGCACTACATAAATGTCATTGAAAAGCACTGTAAATTATTGTTCAAAGTCATCAGTCTTCAAAAAGAACTCGGGCTGAGCACTTCTGTGTAATGTATTTTCCATGTGAATCAATGATTTGACTCGAGTAGTGGCAAGTTGTACATAAACAAGTAGTATACCTTTGCTTCATTGCAAGTGAAGGATTAAGACAAATGTGAAAACAGATTTGAGCAAGTCCAGTAATCAATACATAGTTATAAAATATATTTGATAGAAGATAAAGAGAAGTAATAACCAAATAGTTTTCTGTAAATCAAAGTAGTTATTAGAGGGGACAGACTCCTTTTGTGTCCACAGTATGCTGACCATTTACAGCCTTGTAGTACAGCATATGAACAATGACTCTAAAAATACCTAACCAGCAGAAACTTGAGGTGTGTATCATGCCTTGTCAGTGATATTTTATTTCAAACTTGACAGGAGTAGCTGCTCCTAGTAAATGACATGCCACATACGGGCAGTTTTGTCTGCTTTTTAAACCCACCACTGGGGGATAATTTTTGTAGATTGCAACAGACCTCTAGTGACTTCTGTATTTTTCTGCAGTAGTTTCCATAGTGGTACGGCAACTTCCTTTATTAAAGTGAGTGAGTGAGTGAGTGAGTGAGTGAGTGAGTGAGTGAGTGAGTGAGTGAGTGAGTGAGTGAGTGAGTGAGTGAGTGAGTGAGTGAGTGAGTGAGTGAGTGAGTGAGTGAGTGAGTGAGTGAGTGAGTGAGTGAGTGAGTGAGTGAGTGAGTGAGTGAGTGAGTGAGTGAGTGAGTGAGTGAGTGAGTGAGTGAGTGAGTGAGTGAGTGAGTGAGTGAGTGAGTGAGTGAGTGAGTGAGTGAGTTTTTAATGAGGGATGCATTTTGGGCTTTCTTGGCATTGTAAAATTAGTCTGGGTGGATATAATTAATTATTTTCCATGTTATAATGTGTTAAATAGGAAATATTTCCTATTTAAGAGTACCAAACTAGGCAGCATTAATTTTAAGTACATGGGGAAGAGAAATAATGTAGAATAAATTCAACTGAAACAGTCTTCATGTGCTGCTATGGTACATTCTACCATTACAGATCAGCACCATTACTGCTATGAAAGGGGGCTCAGTATGGCACCCCTCAGTGTCCAGAAGAGTCTGAAAGCACAGGATTGTATTCTGCACAGCAGAACAAAGCATGCTCTTAGGTATGCTGGCTACCTGTCTCAATGTGCTGTGCTTCAGACCAGCACATGTGTAAACCCTGTCCTTCAGGTAGTCCCACAACCATAAATCACAGGGAGTGAGAGCGGCTGATCAAGCCGACAAAGCAATTGGAAACAATTGGTGATAATTTGATCATTTCAAATGCGTTTTGTAGAAGCAGATGAACTTCATGAGGCATGTGCAGTGGGGCCACATCTTGTATTAAAACTGTTGATTTCAGTATGTCTCTCCTGCAGGAAAGGTATGATGTTCTGGCAAAGCATACAGCATCTGGCAATGCAAGGATACAGCATGTAGGGTGCTAATGTGACTGGTTATAAAGTGCTGCTAGTGTTCAGGATCTGCACCCGGTCAAACTATAGGAAGTAACATCAAAGAAGTTTAGAGGCTGGCTGCTAGATATCTTACCAGTAGACTTAAACACATGCAAGTGTACATGTTACATACATGTTATCTTCATGGTCCTTCCCTCCAGGGATTCTCATTTGGGTTACCAAACCATATGAGAAACTAGACATCATATGAAGGCATATAGAGAGTAGAGTAATTCATTCCCCCCTCTGTCTGTGAGTGAAACAGGAATCTAAACAACTAGTAGTGACACAGGGTACACTCTTCCATGCACATTATGGTGGCTTATGGAGTATGTATGTTGATGTGGAGGTAAATGTAGAACCTGTCTCACTCCCTGCTCAACGATTGATTTTGTAACTGCCATTTTGTTTCTGCACAGATTTTAAATAAGCTTTTTGCTCCTTGTGTTTTACCACCTACTACCTTCAGAATTTCAGAGTATTCCAGTCAACATTGTAAAAAAACTTTTTCCAAGTCTACAAATGCTGTAAATGTAGGTGTGTATTTCATTAACCTCTCTCCTAAGAGAAGTTGTAGTGTCAGTATAGCCTTGCATATCGGTGTATTCACCTGGAATCCAAACTGATGTTGTCCATGAATGGCTTCTACCAAGTTTTCCATTATTTCATAAATTGTTTGTTTAGTATTTAGTAACTAAACTGAAAGTTCGGGAATACTCACAACTGTCAGCACCTACTTTCTTTGGGATTGAAAGTATTGCATTTTTCTTGAAATCTGAGGGTATTTCATGAGTACCATAAATCCTGCACACCCGATGGAGTAGTTCTGTCGTAGATGGCTCTCCAAAGGCTATCAGCTCCTGAAAGTTTTTGGCCTCAATCTGTGATAATCTACTGTACTCAAGCCTTCCATCCAACAATTTCCATCTCCTCTATCATATTATTTCCTCGCTATTATCTCCCACCCCCTCATGTGCTACCATCTGCCAGTGCACCTGCTGCCTTTCCACTTCCCTGCTCCACTCCATTCTTGCACATTTCTGCCCCCTCCCTCCCTGCCCCCCAAGCTAAAAGCTCCCAACACTGTGCCTGGTACCTGCACCTTTTCCTTTCTTTTCGTTTTGTGTTATATGTTTCATCCATTTTACTCTCACACCTGTGGCATTGATTTATTAGGACCAAAGGACCAATGACCTCGTTTGGTCTCTTCTACCAACCAACCAACCACCTCAGCCTGCGAGTACCTGTATTCTCTTCGGTGATCTGACTTGCCGTCTGTCATGAGGTGGTGCGCATTTGGCATCACCAATGGTCCTCCCTCACGGGAATAACCTTAGGCTTATTAAGCCTCTCCCGCCACCTTGGATGACCTCCTCTCGGCCCTCTCACCAGGAGGAGATTGTTTTAACTCGGCTGCATATTGGGCACTGCCTTTCTAGTCATTGTCATTTGCTCAGTGGTGCTGCCCCATCAATTTGTACACATTGTGCCCAAATTTTAACTATCCACCACTTCCTGCGGGAATGTGTTTTTACCAATTGACATTCCAGCTCTGGTTTGCCATCTGATTTACAGCCGTTTTAGCGAATGCCTTGTGGGTGGTCGACTGCATTTTATTTTTTGTCTACCAAAGCAATATGGCAAAGGCCATTTAATTTTTAGTTTTTGGCCTCCATTTTTGTATGCTGTTTTTTAGCCATTTTATCACATGCCTTTAGCTGTCTCCTTTTGTCCATTGGGACTGACGCATTCACTTCCTTTGTTGAAGTCAGGAAAGCAGCCGACTTATCTGATATTCCGTTCATTTGTTGCGTTGATGTGCCATTGAACAACAGATTTATATCAGCAAATAGCACAGCAGAAGTTTTAGGGAGGTTCAATGGAGCCCATTAGTAAAAAGCAGAAAAAAAGTGGATCCAGAACAGAATCTGGTGGCACATCACAAGGAAATGAGGGCATTGTTGGAGCAAGTCCTTTTTCTGCTAGTGGAAGAGACTTCAACCACCTGCATCTTGTTTGATAGTATGATTCAAAGCATTGGTTACATACTCCTTAGTTTCAATATGTGCCTAATTTCTGAAACAATATCTGGTTATTAACCAAATCAAATGCTTTGGTTACATCAATGAACAACCCAGAGGAGAATTCTCTGTGATTGAAAGAAAAGAAAATTTGGTCACTTCCTGAATGTGCCTCTGCCATCCTGTGACTAAGAAATCTTTTTGGATCATTTGTTTGCCCCATAAGATATTTATTCTCTCATATTTCAATTACTACATTGGATGATTTAATGCGTTTCTCAGTATGAGGACCTTACAATGACTGATTTCCTTGACCTATATCATACAGTTTCGTCAAATAAAAGAACGTTTCCCCATTTTTGATCCCGTGTATCGTAGCAAATTGTGTTTCTACCTGCAACTCATTTGTGGCTGTTCTGAGAAACCAACTGTAACCTAAGACCTGACTTTTTGGGACGACACGACTACAGAACTCTTTCAGACGCAGGGGGAACTGTATTAGGACAGGAGAAGAGGCTCCCAGTGAGACTGGCTAAGGGCTTATGCATAAACGACACAAAGATCACAGAACTAATGGCAAAGATAAAAGCTTTCTGTCGTTTAAGCTCAGATTGAGGTAGAAAAAAATTAGTTCTGTTGGAGGGGATAAACAGAATGAAGGAAGAGGGGAAGGCAGCACTTTGGATAATTCCATTATTGTTGTGCAAACGAATGAATACAGCCTGTTACCTGGTTCAGGGCAGGAACATCATTGAGCTCTAGAAGAAAGTAGGGTGCTGCATGCTATTAAATTTTTATTATGATGATCAGAAATGAGGTGAGGAGGACAAGCTAGATCTCACTGCTAAGTAGTAATCATGGGAGGGGTACGTGAGTGAGTGAGTGAGTGAGTGAGTGAGTGAGTGAGTGAGTGAGTGAGTGAGTGAGTGAGTGAGTGAGTGAGTGAGTGAGTGAGTGAGTGAGTGAGTGAGTGAGTGAGTGAGTGAGTGAGTGAGTGAGTGAGTGAGTGAGTGAGTGAGTGAGTGAGTGAGTGAGTGAGTGAGTGAGTGAGTGAGTGAGTGAGTGAGTGAGTGAGTGAGTGAGTGAGTGAGTGAGTGAGTGAGTGAGTGAGTGAGTGAGTGAGTGAGTGAGTGAGTGAGTGAGTGAGTGAGATATATATTGCAATTGCACCTTTGTTTAAGCTACGTTACCTTGCATACAGCGATTTTAACCAATGTTCATACATCTGATCTGACATTACGTGAACTCAGTTTTACAGTTGAATGACAGTTCTAAAATTGACTGGCCTGCCACACATCTTCAAGACAGGATGCTGTAGCACAGAATAATGTAATGCTCTGCAGGCACTGTGCTGTGAGTTGTGCAGAGGCTGCAAGTACTATTCTGTCTTGAACAAGTGTGGTGTCCATCCCTATCAGTTTACATACATGAAAAATAACAAAACTTCTGACCAGTCTACACCCCTAATTCCATTAATAGGTATATGTCGTGCAACACATAACTTCACCAAAGTTGTCTTAAGGCAGTGTATTTGAATGATATATTTAGATATGGGTATGGGGTAAGAATAGGCCCAAGGTATTCCTGCCTGTCGTAGGAGGCAACTAAAAGGAGTCCCTCCCCCTCAAAGGGGTAGTTTGTGCCTGCATCCGGAGATGGACGGTTCAACTACTTACATTTGTGGTCATTTTGTTCTTTCACTTATTCTGGTTTCTTCCTTCCTTTGTCCTTCTCCCTCTCACACTGTCTTCCTTACTTTTTACCTTGCCTTGTTCTTCTTCTTGTCCTCCCTATAGTCTCCGCCTCGGTTTTTGAGACAGTCTGTCCTTTCTCTCCCTTTTTTTCCTATTCCTCTTCCCTCCCTGCGCGTTCCTGAAGGCCGACCCATGTGTTCGCACGCGTATCCGGTGACGGGGTAAAGTGTACCATATTTACTCGAATCTAAGCCGCACTTTTTTTCCGGTTTTTCTAATCCAAAAAAGCGCCTGCAGCTTAGAATCAAGTGCAAAGCAAGCGGAAGTTCTGAAAAATGTTGGTAGGTGCTGCCACAACTAACTTCTGCCGTCGAATATATGTAGCACTACACAGGCATGCTTTGTGGGCACAAAAATAAATACTTGCGCCAAAACCTCTGCATCAGTAAATAAATTTAAAAAAAAGGTAGAAGACAAGCTTTTTTTTTCTCTGCCCCGAGTTTCGACCACTGCATTTTCATACATTATCCAACGAAGTAAATACAAATTCCGTATTGTTCATCTTCGAATGTAGCAGAACTTCAATGTAATACGAAAATCCGACTGGCAAGACTGTTAGGGATGTTTGTCAATATGGCCAACTCTACGTTCCGAGTTTTTTCCTACCTGTGAGAAGAGATGGTTGCTAATAGGAACCTGATGAAATGTGAATCACATGCAGTATTCTCTTCACCATAAGAATAATACGAATATAAACATTTTGCCATGTATTCTTTCGTGTTTGCTGCTATCTCATTTAAATCCTGTCTGCCTAATAAACTACGAAACTAGAGTGAGACAACAGCAAACGCGGAAGATGTACGTATCGTGTCTTGTTTATATTCGTATTATTCTTATGCTGAATAGTGATAGTCAGAAATGAAGCACGGCAACTGACTAGATTTTAAATGTAAGATGACAAATTTCACTGCAGAATTTGAAAATCCTTGCGGCCGCTTCTTTAGTACATCAAACGGAGAAAAATTTTCGCTAAACTCTCGTTCAGAAAATCATCTATCATACGCAGCCTATTATTTGGTTCTTGTTGATCATTATCAAATAAAGCAGCAGTGTAAGTAACAACAAATAGCAGTCTCTTGCCATTGTTTCACTAATGAGACGATTCCTTTTTTTTTTAAGCGGCGGTAGCACAAAAGCAAGTCATGCCGCGAGCGGCGACAGGCTGTAAACACGCACTATCAAAATGCGACAAACAATGCATGACACAGTACAGTAATGCATTTTCAGCTTAGAGTGACGTCAACACCTATAACAAAGAAAACAGCACTTATCAGATCAAAGCAAAATAAGCAATCGATTCAAACCAGACGATGCACGTGAAAAAGGAAGGGTACCCGCATAAGTACGGACTGAGCGCCTGACTCATAACAACGGCTACCTGGTAAAGCTTAATTGCTAAGCTTACGACTCGAACCAAACTACTGTAGCTGTATCATCTTTCATTCGACCTAAATTGTGTCTCATATTACAATGGACCAACTTTGTTTCGATTTGGAGGTGCGGCCTAAAACTTCTCTCTCCCCTTGAAATAAAGGGAAAAAAAAATTCCTGAATCTAAGCCGCACCTGAAATTTGAGACTCGGAATTCGAGTCTCATTTTTCAGGTGCGGCTTAGATTCGAGTGTGGCTTAGATTCGAGTAAATAAGGTAATTCTCTGCCCTGGGTAGAGAAGTAGGGCTTGTGCATACCCCCTGGTAAAGGCCAGGCCCAGGGAGGGGTGATTGCCCGAGCTGACACCTTCCGACCATGCCGATTGGTCTCTTCGTTTCTCGGGAGGTGTGACCTGTGGTGTAAACATTCACCTAAGGCGGGAGCATCCTCAGAGGGTCCCCACAAGGAAGGAGTGCACCATCGGAGAAGCAGTGACGAAAGTACTACTGCCTGCCCAAAGTTCCTCGTAGTTTCTAGACCCAAGGACGGAAAGGATTTTTCACCTGTCAACCCTTTCATTATTCAGAATGGCGTAGATGCCATAGCCGGACCTGTCAAGTCTTGTACCAGGATGCATAAAGGTGCCTTGTTGTTGGAAATTGAGAGCAACTTTCAGGCACAAAAACTCCTTGAGGCCACATTCCTGTACACGTTCCCTGTCCGGGTGGAGGCTCACCGCTCTTAGACAAACCTGTCTAAGGACATTTGTTTGTGCCGTTTTCTTTTAATCCCTTGCCTGTTAATGTGCCTTTTATAATGTTGTCATTTTTAGTAGCTGTTTTCACATTGTGCCTCGCAGTGCATTTATAATTTCGTCTGGGCGCTAATGACCACTGTGGTTGTGCACCCTAAACCCACAAAAAAATGAAAGAAAAAAGTCCAGCACAAGTAAAGTTCTTGTAGTTTGGAATGCTTTGGACAGTTTTTAAAAAATCTGAATGATAGCCTTCAACAGAGCAATAGCAACACTAAGGCTTCTCTGTAAAGCTGTTCACATGTTTGACTCGTTGGATCTTGTGCACTGGGTGCTGCTGCCTCACTCACCTACCTCACAGCATTTGTCCACATTCATCTTATGCTGCTGTGATTAATGAGATTATGTCTAAGGTAGTTGCACAAACATTACCTTCCCTTATTGGTTACAATGTACCATTACAAAAATCACTCATTCCTTACAGCTATGCACACTATTGTACTGCTAAGCAAAGGCAACTACATTCACAAAGCACTGGTGGTTGACAGTAGCTCCAGCAAAACTGAGGCATTGTCACTGACCAAAGGACAAATGTGTGTCAATTGTGACAAACCACCACCACCACCACCACCACCACCACCACCACCACCACCACCACCACCACCACCACCACCACCACCACCTACACCCACCAAATGTAAACTTAAGCGAGTCTCAGTGTTACAAAATGGAGGAGGATGATGATGATATGACAATAGTATTAATATAAAAGCTGTGTTTGTTAATGTCCTGTTAGTGTCAGTGGTATCTAGGATTGATATGCATTCCCCAGTTGGTGTACGTGACAATTTTTTTGTTGCTTCAGGTGACAAGTAATCACAGAGGGTAACTTTTTAAATGAAAGGTTTTATACCAGATCACTGACTACTCGTTCATTTATTTAATACAGATCACTTGCACTTTTACTGCTCTGAACAAATTTTCATAACTGGTGAATGGACTGACTAGTATGAAATTCTGGTTGAATTAATTTGTACGTATCTTGTCTGCTACAACTGTGTTTTGCTAATGGGGGAACTCTGTATTTGAAGTATTTGTCACCTTTTGTTTCTTTTTATGTCTGTCTGGCACAAAGCATAATTAAGCTCTGAGTGTTGTTGATAATTATTGATATGTCTATTTACATTTTCAGGTTTGCCTAATGAAATTAAAAAGAAATTCAAATACGGAATTCCAAGATTCTGGAAGTTGTATACAGATAATTGGAGAAAGAATGATGGCAATTAAAATAATTTTTTGTTTTTGCTATTTTGAAGGTCATTCATTTACAGTTTGTAATGAACTCAGTATTGGCAAAACATTCTGGATTACTCTCTCATTTTGATCTGCCAGGGGGAAGGACACTGTGATAAAATGGTAGAATAACCGATTCACTGTAAGGCTTACATTAATAGATTTTGAATCACATGATACGTACACAAAGATCACTAAACTACTACATATGATTTCAACACAGCTCTCAAATATAATACTGTACTACACTAACAGCACTAGCTATAGGTGAATATTTAGGTCTGTTATACAATTCACTAATCATCAGTGTCAGACCCACAGCCCTTCCCTGGCTGTCACAAAAGGCGGCTACTACAAGTTTCTTCATTTTGTTTTAAGCTTTTTACCTTTGGCATGCGATTATTCTTCAGACTTTTGAATGTTTCACTTTTTCACTTTTATCACTTTTCCCCCTCACATTCTTTGGTTGGTCACCTTTTTGGGTTTGACATCCACTTTCCAAATTTTACCGATGTGCAGGCCATTTGGGGAAGGATGCCTTACTGTGGTGCATTACCTCTCCACTGTGCATTGTTGTCTTTTGCACATACCAATCAAGTGGATCTACCTCTGCACCCAAAATCCAGCACGGTAGCCACTCCATCGTCGTTGGGTTGTCATGTACCCCCTCAATGGTAGCTCCCTGATAACACAGATTGCACTGCAGATGTCTGAGCTGTGAACTCAGCATGTCAGCCTAGGAGTAGGTGCCTGTCCCCTTCAGATTACTGGGACTCTGGGCAACAGCTACTGTGCCAGGTGGCTTTGCCTCGGCGGGCTGCCACTCCTGGGGAGAGCCTCTGACTGCATTGAGCAGTATTGGGGCAGATGATCTGCAATGAATGAATCTAACTTAATGGTGTCTGTGCAAACGTGACTCTCTCGCCAATCACTAACAGTGATTTTAATACATAATTTTACAATTGTACAGGATGTCCATCATTGACCATGCCTCAAGACAAGAGCAAAGCAAGGAGAAATGGAAGTGGACAACATGCCGAGTTCTCAGTTTGTTCCCAAACTGATGGCAGCTCTGTCCCTGTGATGAGGCCAATCTTTTTCATTGAAAATATTGAAGATTGGTTTGGAGAGGTTGCAGCAATAGAGAAGATGAGAAATGGACCTTTGCTGATCAAAACATCACCTGCCAAACAGTCAAGGGCCTGTTTCAAGTTAAGAGAGATACCAGTCACAATTTCTCCTCGTAATAACCTGAATAGAATTCTGTATGTTGACTTCCATTGGGACCTAATGCTATAAATTGATGAGCTGCATACTAATCTGGCATGGCACAGAGCCCATTTTGTTCGCCACATCCAGAAGGGACCGGAGGATAATAAAGGACACTGGAGCTTTTATCCTTTCCTTCAGTGGGAACATTTTACCTGAGAAGGCTATGGTCACAGTTTGAAGGTGTGATGTCAGGCCTTGTATTCAACCTCCAATACAATGTTTTAAGTGCCAAAGGTTTGGTAGGGCATGTGGATGTGTCCCCCATGAGGGCAACCATTGTGACAAACCCTCAGTGTCTGAACTGTCCAGTACTGCACCCTCCTCATTCACCGTAATGGTCAGTGTTCGAGAGGGAGAGGAAAATTTGAGAGCATAAAACATTGATCACTTGTCTTACCAAGATGCAAGGAAAAGTTTTGAAGACTTTACCTGACTAATATGGCTTCAAATTTTGTGACTGATGTCCACACCTCACATGATAAGGTCTTGGATGACACCTTGTCATGGTCGTATTCCAGTGACTGTACCACATTTTGGGGGAGGGAATGTCAGTTACATTATCTATCCCTGTGCCACTCTGATCAGAGGCTCTCCCCATGAGTGCCACTCTGCTGTGTCAGAGGCCACCTGGCACAGTAGCTGTTGCCCAGAGTCCCAGTACCCCATAGTGGACAGGCACCTACTGCTTGACTGACACCTGTGAAGGTGGCAACCTCACAAGACAAGAAACAGCCGCCACAGGCAGATGGCCAAAGGAAAGTATGCTCTTCTTCTGGGAGATAAAATGGGGAAATCTTCACAAATCAGTATCAGAAGGATAAGCAGAAAGATAAGCTACTTTCTGAGGCTTCAAATTTTCTGCACTCAAAAGGTGTCTTACCGTCCACAACAGAGCAGTGGGGACAGAGTGGGGGAGGATCACCGCTTAAAAGATGTCTATGGCTAAAAAGACAGTGCCCTATCCAGAGTCTAGTTAAAATTACCTCCTCCCGAGGACACGTACGGGAGGAAGAGGTCCAAGTACAAGGAAGAGTTTTCACGTCCCGCAATTTATTTTGGAGAAGTGTCGACCAGTGCGCGTGCCATAAATGAACAACACGACGACATAAAACGCGCCGTAGATCGGCGACGGGAATCTATGGAATAGCTGGCCGAAGAAGAGAGACTGCAGCCTTGGCTGCAATATCGGCCGCCTCATTTCCGCAGATACCAACGTGTCCCGGGAGCCAGAGGAACGCCACCGAGACGCCCTCCAGGTGGAGCAAGCGCAGACAGTCCTGAATCCGGTGGACCAGAGGGTGCACAGGGTAAAGAGCTTGGAGACTGAGAAGAGAGCTGAGAGAATCGGAGCAGATAACGTACTGTATCCGCTGATGGCGGCGGATGTAGTGAACAGCCCGGAGAACAGCGTAAAGCTCCGCAGTATAGACCGAACACTGGTTGGGAAGCCGAAAGTGATTTGGGGTGTCGCCAACAACATAGGCACTCCCTACACCTAACGATGTTTTCGAGCCATCGGTGTAAATAAATGTGGCGTGCGTCATTTGTGCACATAGAGCAGCAAATGCCCGACGATAAACAAGTGTAGGGGTACCATCCTTGGGAGTTTGACAAAGGTCACGGAGCAGGCAGATCCGGGGACGGAGCCAAGGCGGTGCTGTACCCCAAGTTGTCAAGAAGGTTGTAGGAAAGCGGAAGAAAAGAGAATGGAGCAGTCGACGGAAGCGGACTCCCGGTGGTAGTAGGGAGGAGGGGCGGCCTGCATACCCTACATCAAAGGAGGCGTCGAAAAATATGTCATGGGCTGGATTAGCAGGCATGGAAGACAGATGGCTGGCATAACGGCTCAGAAGGACTGCTCGCCCATTTGACAGCGAAGGTTCAGCAGTCTCAGCATAAAGGCTTTCCACAGGACTGGTGTAAAAAGCTCCAGACACTAAACGTAATCCACGGTGGTGGATAGAGTCGAGACGCCGAAGAATAGACGGCCGAGCAGAGGAGTAGACTATGCTTCCGTAATCCAATTTTGAGCGCACTAAGGCGCGATAGAGGCGGAGAAGGACCACTCGGTCCGCTCCCCAGGAGGTACCATTCAGGACACGGAGGGTGTTGAGGGATCGCAGACAGCGAGCCGAAAGATAGGAAACGTGGGAGGACCAGCACAGTTTTCTGTCAAACATAAGACCCAAGAATTTAGCGACGTCCGAAAACGGAAGGTTGACAGGTCCTAGATGTAAGGAGGGTGGAAGAAACTCCTTTCGTCGCCAAAAATTAACACAAACGGTCTTACTGGGAGAAAAGCGGAAGCCGGTTTCGATGCTCCAAGAGTGGAAGCGATCGAGACATCCTTGAAGACGTCGTTCAAGAAGGCTGGTCCGTTGAGAGCTGTAGTAGATCGCAAAATCGTCCACAAAGAGGGAGCCCGAGACATCAGGAAGGAGACAATCCATAATTGGATTGATGGCAATGGAAAACAGTACAACAATCAGCACGGAGCCCTGGGGTACCCCGTTTTCTTAGGAGAAAGTACGGGAGAGAATAGTGTTCACCCGCACTCTAAATACGCACTCTGCCATAAATTCGCGAAGAAAAAGGGGCAGCCGACCTCGAAAGCCCCAAGAGAACAGTGTGCGGAGGATATCTGTCCTCCAACAGGTATCGTATACTCTCTCCAGATCAAAAAATATTGCTACTGTTTGGCGTTTCCGGAGAAAATTATTCACGATATAAGTGGAGAGAGCAACAAGATGGTCAATGGCAGTACGATGCTTTCGGAATCCGCATCGGGCAGGTGTTAAAAGACTGCGGGACTCCAGCCACCACGCTAGACGGTAATTCACTATACGCTCCAAAACCTTACAGACACTACTCGTGAGAGAAATGGGGCGATAGCTAGAGGGGAGATGTCTGTCCTTTCCAGGTTTCGGAACGGGAACGACGATAGCTTCCCGCCATCGTCTGGGAAAAGTACTGTCGGTCCAAATTCGATTATAAAGGCGAAGGAGGTAATGCAGACTATGGGTTGATAAATGCAGCAACATTTGGACGTGGATACCATCCGGTCCTGGGGCGGAGGAGCGAGAAGAAGAGAGTGCATGTTGGAGTTCCCGCATGGAGAAAACAGTATTATAGCTTTCGCGATTTTGAGAGGAGAAAGCTAGAGGTCGCACTTCCGCTGCACGTTTCTTCGGGAGAAATGCTGGCGGGTAATTGGAAGAGCTCGAAATGGCAGCAAAGTGCTGACCCAACGAGTAAGAAATTGCGACGGGGTCCACGAATGTATCATGCGCGACAGTGAGCCCAGAGACCGGGGAGAAACTAGGCGCGCCTGAGAACCGTCGAAGCCGACTCCAAACTTCCGAGGAGGGAGTGAAGGTGTTAAATGATCTAATAAAGAATTTCCAGCTTGCCTTCTTGCTATCGCGGATGACGCGACGGCATCGCGCACGGAACTGCTTATAGTGGATACAGTTGGCCAAAGTAGGATGGTGACGGAAAATGCAAAGAGCACGTCGCCGCTCACGTAGTGCGTCACGGCATGCCTCGTTCCACCAAGGAACTGGGGGGCGCCGGGGCAATTCGGAGGTGCGTGGTATTGAACATTCCGCAGCTGTAAGAATAACGTCGGTAACGTGTGTGACCTCATCGTCGACGCTGGGAAAGTGACGGTCATCGAATGTCGCTAGAGACGAAAAAGTGTCCAGTCGGCCTGGGCAAACTTCCAGTGTCTCAGACGCATATATGGCAGTTGAGGCTGCAGTCTAAGGTTACATGGGAAGTGGTCACTCGAGTGTGTATCATCAAGGGCGAACCATTCGAAGCACCGAGCCAGCGGAACAGTACAGACCGCAAGGTCCAAATGAGATAAATGTGTCGTGGAGGCAGACAAAAATGTAGGGACCCCAGTGTTGAGGCAAACTAGATCCGCTTGGTGGAAGACGTCTAGCAATAGTGAGCCACGTGGACAAGGATGTGGAGATCCCCAAAGCGGGTGGTGGGCATTGAAGTCCCCAACCAGCAAATAGGCGGGTGGAAGCTGACCAAGAAGATGAAGGAGATCAGCTCATGCCGTTGGTGTGGACGATGGAATGTATACAGTACAAAGAGAGAACGTGTATCCGGAAAGGGAAAGACGGACGGCGACAGCTTGGAAGGAAGTGTTTAAGGGGATTGGGTGATAATGGAGAGTATCATGCAGAAGAATCATGAGTCCTCCATGGGCTGGAGAACCTTCAACAGAGGGGAGATCATATCGGACGGACTGAAAATGAGGGAGAACGAAGCAGTCATGGGGATGCAGCTTTGTTTCCTGAAGACAGAAGATGACCGGCGAGTAGGATCGTAAGAGGATTGACAATTCACCCCTATTGGCTCGAATGCCGCGGATATTCCAGTGGATAATGGACATGGGGTGAACAGAAAATGGAGAAATGTGACCAAAGTTGCTGTCAACTCAAAGACTGCTCGGAGCTAGCGACCAACAGCATGGAATGGCATTCAGCCGAAGGCAGAAAATCCTGATCCATAGGTTGGTCAGGAACAGCTCCTGCCACCAGCGATCGGCCGGTTGACCGGCCACCAGCAGTGCACCTTGGCGACAGAAGACGGCCGAGGGCGATTTCCGCCAGGTGGTGCTGTAGATGGGACACGCCTTGGCGGAGAAGGAGAGGAACTGGGTTTCTTTGTAGCCTTCTTGGAAGTATGATGTTTAGATGAAGGAGGAACCAATGGTTGTGAAGTTGCGGTACGTAAAAACTCTTCACGAGTATGCTCTTTTTTCGAAGACATGGCGTCCGACTTTTGGGCTCGAGATTTAGCAGAACCCGACGAAGGGGGAGCCATAGAGTGGGCAGGCGAAAGTGGTGAGGTTGAACGGGCGATCTTTGCGCTGGCCGATCTGACGACCGTGGCACTAAAGGTGAGGTCGCAAGTCTGCGTGGCCGCCTCCTTCGTTGGCCGAGGAGAAGCAAGGACAGTGCTGTATTTTCCTGTCGGAGGCACGGTGGGCTGGCGACTGGCAAATAATATTCGAGCAGCAAAGGTCGACACCTTTTCCTTCACTAATTTCCTGGATGAGCTTTTCGTCCTTAAAAACGGGGCGATCTCGAGAGGAAGCAGCGTGGTCACCCTTACAGTTGATGCAGCGAGGGGATGGAGGTGGACAAGCACCCTCATGGGCATCCTTGCCACACGTAACACATTTGGCCGGATTGGAACAGGACTGGCTGGTGTGATTGAACCGCTGACACCGATAGAAACGCGTAGGGTTTGGGACATAAGGGCGAACGGAAATTATCTCATAGCCTGCTTTGATTTTCGATGGGAGTTGAACTTTGTCAAATGTCAAGAAGACAGTGCGGGTTGGAATGATGTTCGTGTCAACCCTTTTCATAACCCTATGAACAGCCGTTACGCCCTAGTCAGACAGGTAGTGCTGAATTTCTTCATCAGACAATTCATCGAGGGAGCGTGTATAAACGACTCCACGCGAGGAATTTAAGGTACGGTGCGGTTCCATCTGGACAGGGAAGGTGTGGAGCAGAGAAGTACGCAGCAATTTTTGTGCCTGGAGGGCACTGACTGTTTCTAACTGGGTGCCATTCCGTAATCTGGAACAAGACTTTACAGGACCTGCAATTGCGTCGACACCTTTCTGAATAATGAAAGGGTTGACTGGAGAAGTCGTGACCTTCGTCAGACCGAGAAACAACAAGGAACTGTGGCAACGATGGAAGAACTGTCTGTGGCTGATTTTTTTTTTTTTTTTTTTTTTTTTTGTGGATTTAGGGCGCACAACTTCAATGGTCATTAGCGCCCTGACTACTCTAAAAATGCACCGCGAGGCACAAGTTGACAACAACTAAAAGGGAAAACACGCTAAAAGAGACTGACAGGCATAGGATTAAAAAACAACATCAAATGTCCTTAGCGAGGTTTGTCAAATTGATAAAACAAAGAACACGAGCAGCTGCTCGTGGGTCATCCGCTAAAACGGCATCGAAAGTATTAGGCAGGTTAAGATCGAGGCGCAGTTGGTTAAGATCGGGACAGGACATTAAAATGTGTGTAACCGTCAGCAAGTGCCCACATGGGCAGAACGGCGCCGGCGCAGCCGTCAGCAGATGGCGATGGCTGAACCGGCAGTGTCCAATCCTTAACCTTGCTAGAACGACCTCCTCCCGCCGAGAAGGGCGTGAGGAGGACGTCCAAGCCACGGGAAGAGGTTTTAAGGCCCGAAGCTTGTTGTCGGTAAGTGCAGCCCAATCGGCATGCCACAGCGACACAACGCGCCGACAAATGACCCTGCTAAAATCGGACGAAGGGACACAACAAGAAGCTGTCCGAGGCTGGAGGACCGCAGCCTTGGCCGCGGCATCTACAGCTTCGTTCCCAGGGATACCGACATGGCCAGGAACCCACATAAAGCTAACTGGCGGACTGACGTCCACCAGCCGCTGAAGAGAGCGTTGGATCCGGTGTACGAAAGGGTGAACCGGGTACGGTTCACTGAGGCTCTGGATGGCGCTCAGGGAATCTGAGCAGATGACATCAGCAGAATGTCGGTGGCGGCAGATGTAAAGAACAGCCTGGTAGAGGGCAAAGAGCTCAGCTGTGAAGACCGAACAATGATCATGGAGCCGGTATTGGAAACTTTGTGCCCCGACTATAAAGGAACACCCGACCCCGTCATTGGTCTTAGAGCCATCTGTATAAATGAAAGTCATGTTGATGAACTTCGAACGAAGTTCCAAAAAACGGGAGTGGTAGACCGAACTGGGGGTGACCTCTTTTGGGAGCGAGCTGAGGTCAAGGTGAACGCGGACCTGAGCCTGGAGCCAAGGTGGCGTGTGGCTCTCGCCCACTCGAAAGGTTGCAGGGAGTGAAAAATGAACGTGTTGAAGGAGGCGACGAAAGCGAACTCCAGGGGGTAGCAGGGCAGAGACATACAACCCGTATTGACGGTCGAGAGAGTCGTCAAAAAAGGAACGATAAGACGGATGGTCGGGCATTGACAGTAGCCGACAGGCATACCGACAAAGCAGTATATCGCGCCGGTAAGTGAGCGGCAATTCGCCAGCGTCAGCATGAAGACTCTCTACGGGACTGGTATAAAATGCTCCGATCGCAAGTCGTAAACCCCGATGTTGTATGGAGTTGAGGCGGCGTAAGATGGATGGCCGTGCAGAGGAGTATACGAAGCTCCCATAATCCAGCTTGGAGCGGACGATCGACCGATATAGACGAAGTAGGACGGTTCGATCTGCTCCCCACGACATACCACTGAGAACACGGAGGACATTTAAAGAACGGGTACAACGGGCGGCCAAATATGACACATGTGGAGACCAGCTAAGTTTCCTGTCAAAGGTAAGGCCTAAAAATTTGGTTGTCTCCACGATTGGGAGAGCAACGGGACCAAGTCGTAAGGACGGTGGGAGAAACTCTTTGTAGCACCAGAAGTTAATACAGACCGTCTTCTCGGCAGAAAAACGGAAGCCATTGGCGACACTCCAGGAGTAAAGACGGTCAAGAGAACGCTGAAGACAGCGCTCCAGGACACGTGTACGCTGCGTGCTGCAATAGATGGTAAAATCGTCCACAAAAAGGGAGCCTGATACATCAGCTGGGAGGCAATCCATTATTGGATTGATCGCGATGGCGAACAGAGCGACGCTCAAAACTGAGCCCTGTGGCACCCCATTCTCCTGGCGAAAGGTGTCGGACAGGACCGAACCCACACGTACCCTGAACTGTCGATCCATTAAAAAGGAACGAATAAAAAGAGGGAGGCGACCGCGAAGGCCCCATGTATGCATGGTGCGGAGAATGCCCGCCCTCCAACAGGTGTCGTAAGCCTTCTCCAAATCAAAGAACACAGCCGCGGTCGGGCGCTTCCGCAAGAAGTTATTCATAATGAAGGTCGACAAGGTAACGAGATGGTCAACAGCAGAGCGGCGCCTACGAAATCCACATTGTACATTTGTAAGTAGGCGTCGAGACTCAAGCAGCCAAACCAATCGAGAGTTAACCATTCGCTCCATCACTTTACAGACACAGCTGGTAAGTGAGATAGGTCGATAACTGGAAGGCAAGTGCTTGTCCTTCCCCAGCTTAGGAATCAGGACAACAATAGACTCGCGCCAGCATGCGGGAACATGTCCCTCAATCCAGATGCGATTGTATGTACGAAGAAGAAAACCTTTACCCGCAGGAGAAAGGTTTTTCAGCATCTGAATATGAATAGAATCAGGCCCTGGAGCGGAGGACCGTGATCGGCCAAGTGCGGTTTCGAGTTCCCGCATGGTGAATGGGGCATTATAACTTTCACAATTCGAGGAGCAAAAGTCAGGTGGCCTAGCCTCCTCTGCCTGTTTGCGGGGGAGGAAGGCAGGGTGGTAATGAGCGGAGCTCGAAACCTCAGCGAAAAAGCGGCCGAAGGCATTGGAGACAGCCTCAGGGGCCACAAGGACTTCATTCGCGACCTTCAAGCCAGAAACTGGGGAGTGGACCTTAGTGCCAGATAGCCGGCGCAGGCTACCCCAGACAACAGAAGAAGGAGTAAAACTGTTGAAGGTGCTTGTGAAAGCAGCCCAGCTGGCTTTCTTGCTTTCATTAATAATACGACGACACTGAGCACGTAATCGTTTATAATTAATACAATTCGCCACTGTAGGGTGGCGTTGAAAGGTGCGTAAAGCACGTCGACGAGCACGTAAAGCGTCTCTACATGCTGCGGTCCACCAGGGGACCGGTACGCGACGTGGAGAAGAAGTAGGGTGAGGGATGGAATATTCAGCAGCAGCGAGAATGACTTCCGTGAGGTGTGCGACCTGACGATCGCAGCTTGTGAAGGTTTGATCCTGAAAGGTCGCCCTGGAAGAAAAGAGCCCCCAGTCTGTCTTGGAGATGGTCCAACTAGAGGAGCACGGAGAGGGAGTATGCTGCAGGAGATGGATAACACACGGGAAGTGGTCGCTCGAATATGTATCAGCAAGTGCATACCACTCAAACCGGCGTGCAAGTTGGGGAGTACATATAGAGAGGTCTAAATGGGAATAGGTATGAGATGTGTCCGAAAGAAAAGTAGGGGCGCCAGTATTAAGGCAGACAAGATTGAGCTGGTTGAAAAGGTCTGCTAACAAGGAGCCCCTCGGGCAGGAGGCTGGAGAACCCCAAAGGGGATGGTGGGCATTGAAGTCTCCAGTTAACAAAAACGGTGCAGGTAGCTGAGCAATAAGTTGCATCATGTCTGCCCTGGCAACGGCAGATGACGAGGGAGTGTAAACGGTACAAAAGGAAAACGTAAAAGTGGGGAGAGTAATGCGGATGGCGACTGCCTGCAGGCCGGTGTGCAATGTGATGGGATCGTAGTAAATATCATCCCGGACCAGCAACATAACCCCTCCATGAGCTGGGATTCCTACCATAGGGGGTAGGTCAAAACGCACAGAGGTGTAGTGTGCCAAGGCAATTTGATCGCATGGGCGTAGCTTCGTTTCCTGGAGGACTACGACGAGCGGACGATGCAACTGGAGCAGCAACTTCAAGTCCTCTCGGTTGGAGCGAATGCTGCGAATATTCCAGTGAATAAGTGCCATCGTAAGAAAAGGAAGATGAGAGAAGGGATCACCTCGAAGGCCGCTTAGGGCCTGGCTTCGAGCGAGCACTGCCGCCGCTATCAGTAGGCGGACAGTCATCGTCCATGGGGTCTATAGGGTCATCGGCCATCTCGGGAGGATGGCCGGGAGGGGGAGCTTCCTCCGCCGGTGAACGGCCAGATGTACGGCTACCGGCGGTGCGGCCAGGCGAAACGGATGACGGCCTGGGGCGGCAACCGCTGGGTGGCGCAGGAGAAGAGATGCGCCGTGGCGGAGAAGGAGAACTGTGCTTCCTATGCGCCTTTTTGGAAGGACGTTTGGTGGAAGTATCGGTCGAAGGCTGGGAGGTCGAGGGACGGAGGAAGTCTGCACGGGATGGTTCCTTCTTGAAGGACCGTGCATCTGACTTCGGTGTCTTCGACTTAGCAGAAGCTGAGGAAGTGGCTGGTGTCTGTGGTGTGATGGGAGGAAGAGGAGACGTCGACCGCGCGATCTTAGCACTGGCCGAATGGACGACCGTGGTGCTGAAGGTCAGATCGCATGTCTGGGTTGCGACCTCCCGGGTAGTCCGAGGAGAGGCGAGGACAGTACTATATTTCCCCGCTGGGAGCAGCGTGGGCTTCCTACTAGCCAATAGCTTGCGAGCAGCCGAGGTGGACACTTTCTCTTTGACACGAATTTCTTGGATGCAACGTTCGTCCTTATAGACAGGACAGTCGCGGGAGGATGCGGCATGGTCACCCTGACAGTTCACACAATGAGGAGACGGAGGTGGAAAGTCACCCTCATGGGCATCCCTGCCACAAGTGACACATTTAGCCGCATTGGAACAAGACTGTCGAGTGTGATTGAAACACTGACACTGGTAGCAGCGCGTAGGTGTCGGGACATAGGGGCGAACAGAAATAACCTCGTAGCCCGCCTTGATGCGCGATGGCAGCTTAACACTATCGAAGGTCAAGAAGAGTGTCCGGGTCGGTACAAGGTCGTTGTTGACCTTTTTCATGACCCGATGGACAGCCGTCACGCCCTGCTCAGTGAGGAAAGATTGAAGCTCCTCGTCAGTCAATCCGTCGAGGGAGCTAGTATAGACTACACCACGAGACGAATTCAAAGTTCGGTGGGCCTCCACCCGGACAGGGAACGTGTACAGGAGGGTGGCCCGAAGCAGTTTTTGTGCCTGAAAGGCACTCTCAGTTTCTAGTAATAAGGTGCCGTTACGCAACCTGGTACAAGATTTGACAGATCCGGCTATGGCATCTACGCCCTTCTGAATAACAAAAGTGTTGACAGAGGAAAAATCCTTTCCGTACTCAGTTCGAGAAACTACGAGGAACTGTGGGGCAGGCGGTAGTACTTTTGTCACTGTTGGCTGGTCACGTTTCCGTTTTTGGGTCGAAGTCGAGTGAGATGGAGTAGAATCCATTGCGGAGGAATCCCCCATGATTGCCAGCGTCTCCGATGGCGCGCTCCTTCCTTGTGGGGACCCTCTCAGAGGGCACTCCCGCCTTAGGTGAATGTTTACACCTCAGGTCACACCTCCCGAGAAACAGACGGAGGGACCAATCGGCATGGTCAGAAGGTATCAGCTCAGGCAATCACCCCTCCCCGGGCCTGGCCTTTACCAGGGGGTACGCGCGTGCCTTACATGTCTACCCAGGGCGGGGACTTACGCGTTACCCCGTCACCGGCTACGCGTGCGAACGCGTGGGTCGGCCTTCAGACACGCACAGGGAGGAAGGAAGAAGAGGAAAAATAAGAGAGAGAGGGAGAAAGAGGACACACTGTCTCAAACGCCGAGGCGGAGACCAGAGAAGGCAATGAGAAGAAGGCAATGAGAAGAAGGCAATGAGAAGAAGGCAATGAGAAGAAGGCAATGAGAAGAAGGCAATGAGAAGAAGGCAATGAGAAGAAGGCAATGAGAAGAAGGCAATGAGAAGAAGGCAATGAGAAGAAGGCAATGAGAAGAAGGCAATGAGAAGAAGGCAATGAGAAGAAGGCAATGAGAAGAAGGCAATGAGAAGAAGGCAATGAGAAGAAGGCAATGAGAAGAAGGCAATGAGAAGAAGGCAATGAGAAGAAGGCAATGAGAAGAAGGCAATGAGAAGAAGGCAATGAGAAGAAGGCAATGAGAAGAAGGCAATGAGAAGAAGGCAATGAGAAGAAGGCAATGAGAAGAAGGCAATGAGAAGAAGGCAATGAGAAGAAGGCAATGAGAAGAAGGCAATGAGAAGAAGGCAATGAGAAGAAGGCAATGAGAAGAAGGCAATGAGAAGAAGGCAATGAGAAGAAGGCAATGAGAAGAAGGCAATGAGAAGAAGGCAATGAGAAGAAGGCAATGAGAAGAAGGCAATGAGAAGAAGGCAATGAGAAGAAGGCAATGAGAAGAAGGCAATGAGAAGAAGGCAATGAGAAGAAGGCAATGAGAAGAAGGCAATGAGAAGAAGGCAATGAGAAGAAGGCAATGAGAAGAAGGCAATGAGAAGAAGGCAATGAGAAGAAGGCAATGAGAAGAAGGCAATGAGAAGAAGGCAATGAGAAGAAGGCAATGAGAAGAAGGCAATGAGAAGAAGGCAATGAGAAGAAGGCAATGAGAAGAAGGCAATGAGAAGAAGGCAATGAGAAGAAGGCAATGAGAAGAAGGCAATGAGAAGAAGGCAATGAGAAGAAGGCAATGAGAAGAAGGCAATGAGAAGAAGGCAATGAGAAGAAGGCAATGAGAAGAAGGCAATGAGAAGAAGGCAATGGGAAGAAGGCAATGGGAAGAAGGCAATGGGAAGAAGGCAATGGGAAGAAGGCAATGGGAAGAAGGCAATGGGAAGAAGGCAATGAGAAGAAGGCAATGAGAAGAAGGCAATGAGAAGAAGGCAATGAGAAGAAGGCAATGAGAAGAAGGCAATGAGAAGAAGGCAATGAGAAGAAGGCAATGAGAAGAAGGCAATGAGAAGAAGGCAATGAGAAGAAGGCAATGAGAAGAAGGCAATGAGAGGAAGGCAATGAGAGGAAGGCAATGAGAAAAAGGCAATGAGAGGAAGGCAAGGAGAAAAAGGCAATGAGAAGGCAAGGAGAAAAAGGCAATGAGAAGGCAAGGAGAAAAAGGCAATGAGAAGGCAAGGAGAAAAAGGCAATGAGAAGGCAAGGAGAAAAAGGCAATGAGAAGGCAAGGAGAAAAAGGCAATGAGAAGGCAAGGAGAAAAAGGCAATGAGAAGGCAAGGAGAAAAAGGCAATGAGAAGGCAAGGAGAAAAAGGCAATGAGAAGGCAAGGAGAAAAAGGCAATGAGAAGGCAAGGAGAAAAAGGCAATGAGAAGGCAAGGAGAAAAAGGCAATGAGAAGGCAAGGAGAAAAAGGCAATGAGAAGGCAAGGAGAAAAAGGCAATGAGAAGGCAAGGAGAAAAAGGCAATGAGAAGGCAAGGAGAAAAAGGCAATGAGAAGGCAAGGAGAAAAAGGCAATGAGAAGGCAAGGAGAAAAAGGCAATGAGAAGGCAAGGAGAAAAAGGCAATGAGAAGGCAAGGAGAAAAAGGCAATGAGAAGGCAAGGAGAAAAAGGCAATGAGAAGGCAAGGAGAAAAAGGCAATGAGAAGGCAAGGAGAAAAAGGCAATGAGAAGGCAAGGAGAAAAAGGCAATGAGAAGGCAAGGAGAAAAAGGCAATGAGAAGGCAAGGAGAAAAAGGCAATGAGAAGGCAAGGAGAAAAAGGCAATGAGAAGGCAAGGAGAAAAAGGCAATGAGAAGGCAAGGAGAAAAAGGCAATGAGAAGGCAAGGAGAAAAAGGCAATGAGAAGGCAAGGAGAAAAAGGCAATGAGAAGGCAAGGAGAAAAAGGCAATGAGAAGGCAAGGAGAAAAAGGCAATGAGAAGGCAAGGAGAAAAAGGCAATGAGAAGGCAAGGAGAAAAAGGCAATGAGAAGGCAAGGAGAAAAAGGCAATGAGAAGGCAAGGAGAAAAAGGCAATGAGAAGGCAAGGAGAAAAAGGCAATGAGAAGGCAAGGAGAAAAAGGCAATGAGAAGGCAAGGAGAAGTCAAGGGAAAGAGTAAGGAAGACAGTGGGGTGGAGAAGAGCAAAGAAAGGGACCAACAAAAGGAAGGAAGAAACGAGAAGTTTAAAACCAAAAAGACCACGATTATAGGTCGTGAAACCGTCCGTCTCCGGACGCAGGCGCTAACTACCCCCGTGAGGGGGATGGACTCCTTTTAGTCGCCTCTTACGACAGGCAGGAATACCTCGGGCCTATTCTAATCCCCGGACCCGCAGGGGGGGTCTGTGGCTGAGACTCAGTATACTTACGTTTGTGAGCAGACATAGTGGAAGGTGAGGAAACCATTGTGGAAGAATCCCCATGATTACCGGGGTCTCCGATGGCGCGCTCCTTCCTTGTGGGGGCCCTCACTGAGGGCACTCCCGCCTTAGGTGATTGTTCACACCTCAGGTCACACCTTCCGACAAACGGACGGAGGGACCAATCGGCACTTTCGGAAGGTATCAGCTCAGGTAATCACCCCTCCCTGGGTCTGGCCGTTACCAGGGAGTACGTACGTGTCCTACCTGTCTACCCGGGGTGGGGAATTACGCGTTACCCCGTCACCGGCTACGCATGGAAGTGCGTGGGTCGGCCTTCAGACATGCACAGGGAGGAAAAAAGAGAAAGGGAAAGGAAAGAAGAGGGGTCTCAAACGCCGCAGCGGAGAAAAGTGCAGAGAGAAGCGGGAAGGAAAAAGAGAAGGACAGAGGAAGGACGAAGACTTGCAAGTATAGAAAGCAAGGAATTTGTAACAGTGTAGAGCGTCTGTCTCCAGACGTAGGCACAAACCATACTCCCAGAGGGGGAGAAAGGGAAGGAAAGAGCCAGCGGTGAGGGGGGGGGGGGCTAGATGGGGGAGGGAGAAGGATGAGTAAAGGGAGGGTATGCAGCCCGGAAAGGAAGGAGGGCCAGATTAGCTCGGGGTCCCATACTCGCTACGCACGTATCCACAAAAGAGTTGTGGACCCCCCTGGGGGGACTGAGTGCCTGTTGCATCTAGTGGATGTTTCGACTGCATACAGCATTGAAGAACCACAGTTGGAAAAAATTCTCTACAGTGCATCGTACTGTTGCATAAGTCTTCCATCTACCCTCTGCCTTACCCTATCAGTTTAATATGCCTCGCTAACAAACATATTGGTGGGTAGACTATTCCATGTTTTTTTAAGCTTATGAGACTGAGCTGCTAAAATGAAAAACATTTGAATCTCATGCACATCATCTCCTTGAGCAACTGAGGAGAGATGACAGTTCAAAATTCTGCGAGCACGGCTGTTGTGACATAGTTGCAGGTTCTTGACACCCCCCCCCCCCCCCTTTCACTGCTGCCGCTGCTCTTTCATCTCATGCCAGAATAGATTTTCCTATTAACAACTGAGACATGCAACTAAATAAAATTAAAACAGTCAATATTAACACATTGACTAACTCAATATTTTCTTTATCTCCAGTGGACTTACAAGATAAGAATTTCAATTCCGTTTGAAACACATTTCAGTTAAATATTTTTTTAATCCATCAACAGTATTACAAATGCACTAATTAAATTTTTCAGAATTTCTTATTGTACATCTCAAATAATTTAGGTTTTATTTTTATAACAAACTTACAACTAAGTAATATTATACTAGTAAAAAGTAGCATTACATAAAATGTGTGTGTCTTACGGAAATTGGGAGGAGCCTCACCTCTCCAAGTAAACATGGTCATTCACTGGCTAGGTAATGACAATTCTCATTTGTTGATTGTAAACAGTTTTATGATAGATATTCGGAGATATGTGATGGTTTTTACAAAAATTATTAATCAGACAAATTTTTTGTGGGTTTGTCCTTAGTGTTAAATACCTGTAGCTACTGAAGCTGTATTAAATGTCCCCATAATGGATATTTCAGTATTCTGACAAGTGTGTTCCAATATTAAACTTGCTAGCAGATTAAAACTATGTGGTGATGCATCGAGACAGTTACAGTAACTATCTTTCAGAAACACTTTCATCTGTTTCTGATCACATTTTAACTATTTTACATGTTTGTTCTTATACAGAATCATCTTTGTGCAGGTGAGGGTGCTGCCACATACACCAAAAGAATGTGGCGAGGGCAGCACCAGGATAAGAGGAGGATTTTCTGTAGTGGTATGACAGATTATTAAAATATCATTGAAATAATGCAAAGTAATTTGGCCACATTTTCTGTTTCAAGCAGAAAGGTATCGTTAATCTGTCGAACTCTGAAAGCACTTTCTTTGGGTTTGCTTTCAGAGTGGTACAGCGATATTATCTCTTTGATAACAAAGCCTGCAGGTAATGTTTCTATTTAACACTAGTAAATTTCTGTGCACTATCAGAAGTAATTGCTTTTTGCTTGCCAACATGAGAAATGTAATTTTCAGTAATCTATCAGATTGGCAGTGCACTAGAGGCACTTCTCAAGATACGTAATTCAATATGTATTTGGAAAATAGGTCACATATTGTAACATGTTTTAACTCTTGCATGACCCCAGGCAATGGGGCCACATAATGTTAATGGCAAGGGTTTCCAGAGGTTTCTTGGTAATGATTGGGTGTAGCTCACCTTTGCAGCCACACTGTCAAAATGTGAAAGCTTCAGAGTTATCTCTAGATAATACATTGTACTCTCCTTTGAAGGTAAGGAAAATAGCAATAGTCAATGATTTTCCAAGCCCATTTAGCCACCTTAGGATCCCCAATGCTCTGTGGGCATACAAGATTAAGTTCTCCAGTCTGTCCTCTCGAATGCAATCACACCAGTTATCATACCATTCACACCATTCACATCGTGTGAAATGGCATTAAAATAATACATTATTGTGAAGCATATAATATCTGGAAGAATCCTGGAGATACTAAAAGGTATCAGATTATATAATGGTAAGACAGATTTAGGAACCAGGTTTTAAATTGTAAGACATTTCCAGGGGCAGATGTGGATTCTGGCCACAATCTATTTGTTATGAACTGCAGATTGAAACTGAAGAAACTTCAAAAAGATGGGAATTTAAGGAGATTGGACCTGGATAAACTTACTAAACCAGAGGTTGTAGAGTGTTTCAGGGAGAGCATAAGGGAACAATTGACAGGAATGGGGGAAAGAAATACAGTAGAAAAAGAATGGGTAGCTCTGAGGGATGAAGTAGTGAAGGCAGCAGAGGGTCAAGTAGGTAAAAAGATGAGGGCTAATAGAAATCCTTGGGTAACAGAAGAAATATTGAATTTAATTGATGAAAGGAGGAGATATAAAAATGCAGTAAATGAATCAGGCAAAAAGGAAGACAAACGTCTCAAAAATAAGATCGACAGGAAGTGCAAAATGGCTAAGCAGGGCTGGCTAGAGGACAAATGTAAGGATGTAGAGGCTTGTCTCACTAGGGGTAAGATAGATACTGCCTACAGGGAAATTAAAGACCTTTGGAGAGAAGAGAACCACTTGTATGAATATCAACAGCTCAGATGGCAACCCAGTTCTAAGCAAAGAAGGGAAGGCAGAAAGGTGGAAGGAGTATATAGAGGGTTTATACAAGGGCAATGTACTTGAGGACAATATTATGGAAATGGAAGAGGATGTAGATGAAGACGAAATGGGAGATACGATACTGCATGAAGAGTTTGACAGAGCACTGAAAGACCTGAGTCGAAACAAGGCCCCTGGAGTAGACAACACACCATTGGAACTACTGACGGCCTTGGGAGAGCCAGTCATGACAAAACTCTACCATCTGGTGAGCAAGACGTACAATACAGGCAAAATACCATCAGACTTCAAGAAGAATATAATAACTCCAATCCCAAAGAAAGCAGGTGTCGACAGATGTGAAAATTACTGAACTATCAGTTAAATAAGTCACAGCTGCAAAATACTAACACGAATTCTTTACAGACGAATGGAAAAACTGGTACAAGCAGACCTCGGGGAAGATCAGTTTGGATTCCGTAGAAATGTTGGAACACTTGAGGCAATACTAACCCTACGACTTATCTAAGAAGAAAGATTAAGAAAAGGCAAACCTACGTTTCTAGCATTTGTAGACTTAGAGAAAGCTTTTGACAATGTTAACTGGAATACTCTCTTTCAAATTCTGAAGGTGGCAGGGTTAAAATACAGGGAGCGAAAGGCTATCTACAATTTGTACAGAAACCAGATGGCAGTTGTAAGAGTCGAGGGACATGAAAGGGAAGCAGTGGTTGGGAAAGGAGTAAGACAGGGTTGTGGCCTCTCCCCGATGCTATTCAATCTGTATATTGAGCAAGCAATAAAGGAAACAAAAGAAAATGGAATGTAGTCAAATTAATTCGGGTGATGCTGAGGGAATTAGATTAGGAAATGAGACACTTAAAGTATTAAAGGAGTTTTGCTATTTAGGGAGTAAAATAACTGATGATGGTCTAAGTAGAGAGGATATAAAATGTAGACTGGCAATGGCAAGGAAATCGTTTCTGAAGAAGAGAAATTTGTTAACATCAAGTATAGATTTAAGTGTCAGGAAGTCTTTTCTGAAAGTATTTGTATGGAGTGTAGCTATGTATGGAAGTGAAACATCGACAATAACCAGTTTGGACAAGAAGAGAATAGAAGCTTTCGGAATGTGGTGGTACAGAAGAATGCTGAAGATTAGATGGGTAGATCACATGACTAATGAGGAAGTATTGAATAGGATTGGGGAGAAGACAAGTTTGTGGCAACAGTTGACCAGAAGAAGGGATCGGTTGGTAGGACATGTTTTGAGGCATCAAGGGATCACAAATTTAGCATTGGAGGGCACCGTAAGGGTAAAAATCGTAGAGGGAGACCAAGAGATGAATACACCATGTACATTCAGAAGGATGTAGGTTGCAGTAGGTACTGGGAGATGAAGCTTGCACAGGATAGAGTAGCATGGAGAGCTGCATCAAACCTGTCTCAGGACTGAAGACAACAACAACAACAACAACAACAACAACAACAACAACAACAACAACTAGTGCCTCAAGTCAGTTAAGTGTAAATTGTGTTCTGATTTCTCTCCACCTGGATTCTCCATCTTGGAATTACACATGTCACTGTAGATGTATAATGCAGATGATAAATGTTGTCTTACATCAGTAAGACATCATATGTCATACTTTGTTCCTTAGATCCCAAGTTACTGGACATTCCTTCATGCACACACAATAATACCTACTTCACTGTTCTCCCCTTTATGTGAACTATTTGAAAATTGTATTCTTGAATTGAAATGAACATACATGAAGTAATTTCCAATCAAGGACAAAAACTTAAAGGTTGTTAATATACTATGGTGCAATTACCAACAAAACAGTGATGAAAGTTCCTGAAAGTGCACACAATTTTGAGAACTTCCAATTCAGTGGCTGTGTGGGCCCATTAGCAGATGGTATTGTACAGAGTTCATCTGCCATGAATACCTCTGATTTGGAAGAAACAAGCTCCCAATCTAGTAAATGAAGCATCAGTTGTCAAGCAAAAAATCCTGAGACATATCTAGATGGCACAACTATTGTGTATTCTCTAGTACATCTTTGTGTAATAAGTATGCCAATCTACTTTCAGAAAGATCAAACAGATACTATACATTTCATCATAAGTTTAGTGAAGGTTCTGCATTTAATAATTAATTTGGAATGAAATGATTACAGAAGTTGCCTAAATCTAAAGATACTTTTAACTGTCTCTTTGTCAGGGATACGGGGAAGCTATGAATGGGTTGTATTTTTGTTTCATCAGTTAGGACATCCTGGGGCATCATGTGCCCAAGAAATTTATTCCCTCTTTACCAGATAAGATTTTTCAAATTTCCCATAACATCTTACTACTGAAATTAATTTCTCTACCATCTCCATGTGCTCTTCCGAAGTGTGTGTGGCAGCCAACAAATTGTCCACAAATTAAATAATTCTTTCCAGTAATTCTGGGCCTAATACATAGTCTAGTGCTGGTATAAACACACCACCACTCATGTCAAGAGTATATAACTGGTAGCTATGACCTACAAAAATTAAAAACAGGTTGCTTTAGAGAGGGTCCATCTAGTAGTATCTGCCAACATGACTCAAATTGATGTAAATTAAGTATATGATCCCTTGGATCCACTGTATTTGTTGATCTAAGTTTTCTGGTTGGATTCTAACAGGCTGGTATTGTAGTGAGGAAAATTAATAAAATAACAATCTTAACACTTGTCCCAGCTTTAGCTACAACTAGCAGGGGGCTACAATATTGGCTTCTCAATGGCTGAATCATTTCCCAGTCTATCATAATGATCATCTGTATCTCTTTTGCAACATTTGCCTATTTCAAATAAGAAATGGGCAGAAAGATAGAATGCTTTTTCTTCAAATACTTTAGTTCATTTCACTAAAAAATTAACTAGAGCTGTTCTCTGAATTTTAGTCAGATACTGAGATTCTCATTACGTAAGTTCTATTTGCTGTTCAGTATCCAATTCAGTTATTTTGGAATGCTGGTGTAATAATTTGGTAGTATCTATGTTAATGAACTCTGATTTGATACCTGGAAATATTTTTCATGGGCTAGACGGATGCGTAAACTATTCAAGAGTTGGCAGGAGAACACACAAAGGTTTTACTTATGTACAACTTTGGAGCTAGTGGCTCCTTCTTGGAGAAGGATTGAAGAAGGAAGAGGGGCGAAGGGAAAGGAACTGGAGAGGTTTATGAAAAGATGACTACAGGCACGAAGGGCCACAGACTGGGCAGCTGAAGCAGTTTTGATCAACACAGACTACCACATCTTGCTCAGGGAGCCCACTTTGCCAAACTTGTCTTCAATGTGTTCCACAAAGAATAAAGTTTTGGTATTGGTGAAAGTATCCTCATCAGTCCTGGTGCAAACCAGATAGCGGGGGTAAGGTTTCGCCCATAGTCGACGGGCCTGACCCTCCTCCCAGGGGGTAGCCATGGAAGGGAAGGCCGAAGGGGCAGGAGAAGCAGCTCTAGAAGAATCAGTTCCACACAGAGAGGTGGCTGCAGAAGAATGGCCAGAGTTCTGGACCCGTATGTGTTGCATTTGCATAGTGTCCACCCTGATACCACCCATTACAATCACGGGCTCTCCCCACGAGAGACACCCAGCCACAGCAAGGGCCATCTAGCAGAGCAGCCATTGCCGGGAGTTCCGATGCTCCAGGATGACGAGCAACCACTCCTAGGCTTACATGAGGTAGTCACAGCTCAGGTATCAGAGGTATGATCCTGTGTGTTCAGGGGGGCTCAATCAAAAGGGTAAATAGTGACCCACCACACCAGCTGGCTACCATGCTGGCTATGCACCCTAGCATCAGACAATGTGAAAGAAAAGGTGGAATGAACCAGGACGGCACACATTGGAGACACTAGGTAAGGTGTTTTACCCAAATGGCTCACACTATGGAATGGAAATTGAGTAATGGAGATCAAATCCCAGAGTGGGACCAGGGAATGCCTTAAGGATGAGGTGATTATGCAACAAAACCAAATTGCAAAGCCAACAGAACCAGGAGGATAGCAGGGCCAACTTAAACAAGAACACCCTGAGAGGGGGAGGAGAGGGGGAACGGGAAGGAGCAAGGTGAGGAAAGGAGGGGAAGGGCAAAGAAATACAGCCCTGGAAAGAAGGAAGGCTGCAATAGCTTGGGGCCCCGTGCTTGCCACGCATGTACTCACGAAAGGACTGAGGCCCCTGGGGGCAGTGTCAACTGTGGTGGAAAGGTGTTATTCCTGTCCTGAAACCAGGAAAGGACCCACATATTTTCAGGGAAATACTATTGGCCAATCTCCCCGGTAAATGGAATGTGTAATCTATTTGAACAAATGGTCGATCACTGTCTTTGTGGGTGCCTTTAAGCCGGAGGGCATATATTGTGATTGCAAAGTGGCTTTTTAGGCTTTTCAGTCTACTAAAGATCATCTGGTTCATTTAAAATCTATAGTGTGTAATGCTTTTGTGCACCACCAGCATCAGATTGCTGTGTTCCTTGGCCCACAGAAGGCATCTGGTGACATTACATCCTATCTACACTGCACGAGTGCAGATTCCAGGGCAGTTTACTCATTTCAATCCAGAATTTCTTATATTTCCAATTTTTTTCACGTATGGATAGGTTAGACCCTCAGCAACTGATACGTGCAGGAAACAGGAGTTCCTCAGGGGTCGGTTCATACTGTAATATTGTTTGCTATTGCATCAAAGGTATCGCAAATGCAGTAGGCCCTACAGTCTCTGCATCAATGTGTGTGGACAATCTTGGCCTGTACTGTGTCCATGCATCACTGTGCTCCACTGAGAGCTAACTACAGGGGGCTGTCTGGAGAGCCCATGACTAGGCCCTGAATCACAGCTATCAATTTTCTTCTGAAAAATCACAAGTTATTCATTTTTTCAACCCCGGACTGTGCACCTGCATCCATAAATTTATGTTGGTGACCAGTTACTTAATTGAAGCTTTCCAATTGTTAGGTATTTTATTTCATCACAAACTAACTTCGCTGCCACATGTCCACTGACTTGAGGCAACCTGTACGAAGAAGCTGAATGCTCTGTTTTCTTATTCTCTTTGTGGGGCACGGACTGCACTGTTCTTAAGAGATTTTACAAAGTGCTGATTTTATCCCACTAACTACAGATGTGCTGCCTATGGGTCAGCAGCACCATCTGTACTGAGCCCACTGGACCCTGTTCTGTGCACACGTGTGTGGTTGGCTTTAGGGATCTTCAGAACGAACTGTGTTGACAGCAGAAGCTCATGTCCCACCACTGTGGGTTAGACGACAGCATCTTCTGGCATATTATGCAGTAACAATCTGTCAAACGCCTCCCGCTCACCCCCCCTTCTGCCACCCGCCCCCCTCCCCAGGTCACTCGACTGTTCCACAATTAGCAGTCCACACTGTTTTTGCATGCGTCACCCAAAACTGGGAAGGTCAGCTGTGTTTTGACTTGATATTCTAATGAAGGACCTCCAACTGCATCCGTTAGTCCGTGCCCCTAGATTTCCCCCTCAACACACCTGTGGCCCATAATTCTGTCCTGTGATATGGATGGACCTCTTGTGGCCCCAAGTAGGATGCTGATCCTACCCTTCTGACAGCTTTTTCTTTCAGTCTTTCATGATTATTATAATTATGTATGTATCTACACAGATGGTCCAAAATTACATGATAGAATCAGTTACAGTTATGAACATGTGAGGGGACATGAGAAGCACTGGGTGTTTGTGTTGTCCACATCATTCACGAAAGTGATGAGATTGGACTGTGTAATGACTGGGAAATTGCACGGGTGCCGGTAACTTTGCAATTGAGACCACCACCACCACCACCACCACCACCACCACCACCTGCCTGCAATGTATTCACTGAAGAGGTGGTTGCCATTTCTCAGACTTTGCGGTACATCAAATCCCAGGCCACGACCAAGTTTCTCATCTGTAGTGACCACGAGTTGCTTAAAAGTAATAACCCATGCTATCCCAAAAATCCTTTTGTCGCCAAATCCAGGCACTGCTTGCTGACCTCTGCAGCTCTGGAAAGACACTGACCATCTGGACATGGAGCCACATGGGCATTCCAGGAAATGAACTTGTCAGTTGTCTAATTAAAGATGGAACTACAGGAGATCAACTTTATGTCAAGATACCAGGCACAGCCCTGAAGATTACATCTTCAACATAATATTGTGAGGCTCTGGGCATTGGAATGCCAGTTTGCTATGACCTGAAACAAGTTGGAAGCGATTAAAGGGTCCGCTGAGGAGTTTTTTATATATTTCCAGGGCTCCCAGAAAGATGCCATTGTGTTGTGCCAACTATGCACTAGCCGCAAGAGACTCTCCCACAAGTTCCTTCTGGAACAGGAGGATCCTCCTCACTGCAGCTGTGGTAGCCTACTGATTAGAGTGCATTCTTGTCGAGTGCGCCCCACTGGCTGATGTGCGGCACTTGCTCAGGTAGCCTATTTCACCACCTCAGGTGCTTGAGGATGATGTGACAGGCACTACCACAGGTTTTCAGCTCCTGAGGGAGAGTGGATTTTACTCTAATACTCTTCCACATCCAGTGTTAGGTGTAGTTGCAGAGGTGAGTACCTCACAGTATTGAGTACCCATTAACAACTGTGTTACTTTTTCCCCTCTAACCTTGTTGTGCCTTTAGGTCCTCTTGTAAAAAGCTGCCTGGGCAACCTGTATTTTCTTTTATCAATCATATTAGAACCACTGTCACTTCTGAACTCTCTTGCTTGCTTATACAGTTTGAGCAGCTAAGTCCCCATTTTTTTCCACTTTTTACCTTCTTTCTTTTTCGTGTTAAGGAGGGACTGATGACCCCGCCGCAGTTTGGTGTCCTTAAACACATCGTCAATGTGTGTGCACATCACCCGTGCCTTATTAAAATCTCTTCAAATCCATGAATTTTGAAAGACTTGTCAAGTAGAAGGGTTTTGTTATGGATGCAGGGCAGTTTCAGGCACGGGAGAGAACAGTTTTGTTGCAAACAGCATTTCCATTCACAAACAGCATTGAATTCATTTTCAGTAAGAAACCTGGCCATGATAAGAATGGGATGTACTGATTCTGATTCACAGGGAATAGACCATTCAGTATTGGAAAGTTATTGCCATCAACAACTGGCTGGAAGCCATGTAGCAATGCACTTTAATATCTGATGTAAGGTGGTGGAATGTGATGCAAGGTAGGTGGAAATACTGTACACACCTACTAACTGTGGCTTGGAGTTAGTAAGTTGTTTCACATGTGCACTATTAAGCTAGATGGACACACTGTGACCTACTCTACTGAGTGAAGAGTGTTTGCTGATGATGACCAACTAGTTCAAATAGCTTATACAGAGTATCACTTTTGCTTCTGAGCGAAGCAGAGGTTGCCGTCAAGTGCTCCCGAGATATTTTGGATGCACGCTACGACGGAGTGTGTCCCTAAAAATAAACATTGTCTGTGTGCCAGTCCATTAGACAGATGAAAGCATGGAACTTACATTGTACTTGTTAGGTTGTAACCTACCTTTACGGAGGTAATGGCTGAAGATGTCTAGATCAAATGTTTTCAAACTACTGCATTGCACAGCTGTTGCCCTGTCATATACATAGCCAAATTATATCAGCTGAAATACCAGATACATTTAAACAAGAGAGAAGTGAGGACTGATCCATGTAATAAGCCACTATACAATACTTTTATTCAGATACCATTTTTCCTTGTAGTAACAGCAAACGTGTTTCTAATTAATATGTTGTCAAAGAGTTTCATTGCCGATTTCCATGGAGTAAGTTGTAATGACTCAATGCAAATATCTAGAGTCATGAAGTGTAAGCAGTCAGATAATTTCAAAGACCCCTAGCTAAAATGAATTTGTCAGAAGAATTGAATGCCACTGAAATTCTATAATTCTGCAAGTCAAAGCGTGGAATGTCAGGAGTCTGAATGTGGTAAGGAAGCTACAAAATCTGGAAAGGAAATTTGACTGCTCAATCTGGATGTAGTTGGGGCCAGTGAAGTTAAATCGGAAGAAAATAAATAATTTTGGTTAGATGAATTTGTCATGAATGGAATTGTAGGGCAGAGAATGAGCCACTTTGAATGCTCGAGTTCCACAAGAGAACACCATATAATGATGCACACACCAAACTTTGTTAAGTCTAAAACAACTTCTTATAACAGGTACATGAGCCACAGAGGTGCACAGTAAGTCTGGTAACATATATCAAGGTAAAAGTGACATAGTTAGAGCTGGCTGGGCCCACCTCTGAAAGTGGTTAGCTGGCCAGGAGAGTGCATAGATGAGAAACTGTGTGTGTGCATCCATAAGTTGCAGCCTCTGACGATCAGGAAACTTCCAGCTGTGTCTGCCAACTTGTGTGGTGCAAATTGTGCCTACACACCCAGATCTCTGGTGTGCGTCTATGCAGGTCACTACAGTTGACAGTTCAGGAATAGGTTTATTCTTATCAGAATCAACAGAAAAAGCCAACAATAATAGTTCAGATATATCTGCCAACATCACAAGCAGAAGATGCAGAGACTGGATTTCTCTGAGGCACTAAATAGTGTGGTAATGAATACCGCAATGAGCAGGTCAGTTGAAAAGGAACAGACTTATGATAGTTGGACATACAAATTTAAGTATACACGAGGTAACTGAAGAAATATAATGTTGAAGAAGATATGCTTGAATTGATTCATGAAGTAACCAAGTACAGTGGCATGACCCATTTGTGCACATAGAGCAGCAAATACCTGGTGATAGACAAGAGAAGGGGGGGCACCATCCTTGGGAAGCTGAAAAGGTCACGGAGCAGGCAGGTCTGGGGGCAAAGCCTAGGTGGTACTGTACCCGCAGTGTATCTGCACTGAAAGACCAATATGCTGTCAGATTTATTTATATAGGCATAACTTTCTTTTGGAAATATGACCAACTGAACACACTGTATCTGAACATTATCTAGGGTTCAACTGCATCTTCTGCACTGGCCACGATTGGTATGGGCACCTAATACTTTGTGCTTTATTGCACAGGACTCCAACCCCTGTCCCACTGGTGTCAACCACAGTTTTCCTTTTCATGTCATTTGGCTCCTAAAACTGCAGTCCAGTGTTGTGGTTTAACCATTCAGTGAAATGTATCTTCCACACTTCTTGAAATTTGTTATAATTTCTATAAAATTCGGAATTTGTATAATGCCACACCACCTTTTTATGAGTAACTTCATTCCATTTTGACTAATTGTTTATTCCCCCCCATCATTACCTCTTAACCATAGTACAAGACCACCTCCATTCATTCCATTCATTCAGTACAGAAGAATTTCGTAGGCTTCTCTGTGTCTCTCAACATGCATTAGTTATTGAAGTAATTGTCCTTTGGAAGCCTGCAGATCTGCAGGACAGTGTGGTACCCCATGGAATACTTATTTCCACAGCCCAGCCCATGCTTTCACACCCAAACCTGCCATTTTAAGGGGGCTTTATGTGACGTAAAAGATCAACTTAATTTTTCCTTTAAAATTTCTTTTTAGTTTGAGTGAGAAGAGATTTACATCCAGCAAAATGGACAACATAATGTATCAAAATTAGAAGAATTTTGAAGTGACTGCAAGCACCATGATGTCCCATGGCATAGTGTCAGCTCTGTTTTGTTTCATTCTAATGACTTTTTAGGGCCTGAAGTTGGCTAATCTGCAGAAGCTTTACAGTTGCATATATTTTGTTTATACAAATAGCTTAGTCATTGTGTTGTTTTGGTGCAAATATGTTGTTTACAGTGAAGTAGTGTGCTGAAGTTTCTTATCCAACTGTAAAGCAATGGAAAGAGAGAAGTAGGTCAGTGTTAAACAATGCTACTTTTATAATAATCAGTTCACCAAATGGATTAACTCTGCTAATACTGGAATATGTGATTCAACGCTTTGATCAGCTTCAGCTACTCCAAATAGTTTGAAGCTAAAACAAATATAGCTTTGCAGTGTAAGGAGCATGGCAATTGTGGTGTGAAGGTAGTTAAGGAGATACATGTTAGAAGAGGTTTGCTTCAAAATTTAGATTTTTTGCAATTTTTGTGATTTAAGCGAATGTCGTTATGCCTGTGGTGTAGGTAAACAGGGAGTGTATAACAAATATTAAACTTACTTATGCTGTGCGGTGTATAGGAGAAGGGTACGGAAGTGCACCAATTTTCTGTGGTCCTAAAGAAGTGTGTGAACTTGGTATGACTGAGGGCAAATTGTGAATGTGCACAGTTTGGCATGAGCATTTCGGAAACTTCAGTACTTTTTCATTGTGCAATGAGTAGCCCGTGTTTTCAACCTGTGTAGAAACGAAAGTGAAACCATACGCAGATATTATGGAGTTGGGCAACCAGCCCCCATTACATACACTATTGGTCAAAAGTCTCCTGACACCCCCCCAAAACATACGTTTTTCATATTAGGTGCATTGTGCTGTGACCTGTTGCCAGGTACTCCATATCAGTGACTCCAGTACCCTTTAGACATCGTGAGAGTAGAATGGAGCACTCCGTGGAACTCACTGACTTCGAACATGGTCAGGTGATTCACTTGCATCACATGTCTGTACATGAAATTTCCACATTCCTCAACATCCCTACATCCACTGTTTGCAATGTGATAGTTAAGTGGAAACAAAGGAACATATGCAGCACAAAAGCGTACAGGCTGATATCTGTTGACAGACTGCCGACAGTTGATGAGGGTCGTAATGTGCAATAGGCAAACGTCTACCATGACCATCACACAGGAATTCCAAACTGCATTAGGATCCACTGCAAGTATTACGACAGGTGGGAGATGAGGAAACTGATTTCACAGTTGAGTGGCTGCTCTTAAGCCAAACATGCCGGTAAATGCCAAATGATGCCTCGCTTCATGTAAGGAGCATAAACATTTTACGATTGAACAGTGGAAAAAAATTTCTGTGGAGTGACAAATCACTGTCCACAACGTGGCAATCTGATGGTATGGTGTGGGTATGGCGAATGGCTGGTGAACATCTGCCAGTGTTATGTAGTGCCATCAGAAAACTTCTGAGGTGGTGGTGTTATGGTGGTGTTATGATGGTGTCATGTTTTTCATGGAGGGGCTTCCACATCTTGTTTTGCATGGCACTATCACAGCATAGGCCTCCATTGGTGTTTTAAGCACCTTCTTGCTTCCCACTGTTTAAGAATAATTCGGCAGTGGTGAATGCAACACGATCTGCCACCTGCTTCACGTCTGCTGTGCAGCGAGCTACCTTAATTTAAGTATTAACTGTATTTTTCTTGCTTGTCACTTCTTCCATGTGAATTTGCTTTTAGGAATCTTTAATTTTCGAGTGCTACTAATAGTGTTCCATAGATTTTGTGTTTGTTTCGAATACAGTCAGATAGAGTCCCTGTAGTCAACCATAGTGCCAGTAGTGCTAGTGTTTGTTTTCAATACAGTCCAGAGACAGGTAGTGCTATTTTCATTGTTTTCTACAAGAAGTGGCTAGCAACCTCAGTTTAGTGAATAAGCAGCCACCTTTAGTGAATTATCAGTCTAGTTAAAGGTTGATTAACTCTCTTCAGTAAATTGATTCCTTAGGATGGATAGGATGTGTGACTGCTGTGTACGGACGCAGGAGGAGCTGGCCACTGTTCGCGAACAGCTGAGCGTGTTGATGGCCGTGGTCAGCCGTCTTCAGGCTGCTGCCTCTGAGTGTAGCGGCAGTGGGGAGTCTGGTGCGTCGCAAGGTACACCCCAGGTGTTACATGCTTCACCCACTGTCCCTGCTGCCGAGACATCGTCGCGGGTGCCGGGCGCGGTTGGACCACCCTCTCCCCAAGGGGAGTGGCGGGTTCAGCGGCGTTCGCGGCGCACCAGGCGGAGGGTCAATGTGGAGGCTGGCCGTGTGGCATCTCCCGCTCTGCCTGTGAGTGGACATGTGGCTGCTCCTTCAGCAAGGTCCGAGCAGGCACACGGGGGAGGGGTTTATTAGTTATTGGGAGCTCCAACGTTAGGCGGGTGATGGAGCCCCTTAGGGAAATAGCGGGAAGGTCGGGGAAGAAGGCCAGTGTTCACTCTGTCTGCTTGCCGGGGGGTCTCATCCGAGATGTGGAGGAGGCCCTACCGGCGGCGATAGAGAGCACTGTGTGCACCCGACTGCAAATTGTTGCTCACGTCGGCACCAATGACTCATGCCGTCTGGGTTCAGAGGTCATCCTCAGTTTGTACAGGCGGTTGGCAGAATTGGTGAAGGCGGAAAGCCTCACTCGTGGAGTGGAATCAAAGCTAACTATTTGTAGTATCGTTCCCAGAACCGATCGCGGTCCTCTGGTTTGGAGCCGAGTGGAAGGCTTAAACCAGAGGCTCAGACGATTCTGCGGAGATCTGGGGTGCAAATTTCTCGACCTCCGCTATCGGGTGGAGAAATGTAGGGTCCCCCTGAATAGGTCAGGCGTGCACTACACGCCGGAAGCGGCTACAATGGTAGCGGAGTACGTGTGGAGTGCACATGGGGTTTTTTTAGGTTAGAGAATCCCCTCCTTAGGCCCGACAAGACGCCTCCTGAGACGTGGCAAGGTAGGAGTAGGCAAAATGCAACAGGGAATAACAATATTAATGTGCTAATAGTAAACTGCAGGAGCGTCTATAGAAAGGTCCCAGAACTGCTCTCATTAATAAACGATCACAACGCCCATATAGTACTAGGGACAGAAAGTTGGCTGAAACCAGACGTAAACAGTAATGAAATCCTAAACTCAGATTGGAATGAATACCGCAGAGACAGGCTGAACAGTGAAGGAGGAGGCGTGTTTATAGCGATAAGAAGTGCAATAGTATCGAAGGAAATTGACGGAGATCCGAAATGTGAAATGATTTGGGTGAAGGTCGCGGTTAAAGCAGGCTCAGACATGGTAATTGGATGTCTCTATAGGCCCCCTGGCTCAGCAGCTGTTGTGGCTGAGCACCTGAAGGATAATTTGGAAAATATTTCGAGTAGATTTCCCCACCATGTTATAGTTCTGGGTGGAGATTTTAATTTTCCGGATATAGACTGGGAGACACAAACATTCATAACGGGTGGCAGGGACAAAGAATCCAGTGAAATTTTTTTAAGTGCTTTATCTGAAAACTACCTTGAGCAGTTAAACAGAGAACCGACTCGCAGTGATAACATATTAGACCTTCTGGTGACAAACAGACCCGAACTATTTGAAAAAGTTAATGCAGAACAGGGAATCAGCAATCATAAAGCGGTTACGGCATCGATGATTTCAGCCGTAAATAGGAATATTAAAAAGGGTAGGAAGATTTTTCTGTTTAGAAAAAGTGACAAAAAGCAGATTTCAGAGTACCTGTTGGCTCAACACAAAAGTTTTGTCTCAAGTACGGATAGTGTTGAGGATCAGTGGACAAAGTTCAAAACCATCGTACATTATGCGTTACGTGAGTATGTGCCAAGCAAGATCGTAAGAGATGGGAAAGAGCCACCGTGGTACAACAACCGAGTTAGGAAACTGCTGCGGAAGCAAAGGGAACTTCACAGCAAAAACAAACATAGCCAAAGCCTTGCAGACAAACAAAAATTACACGAAGCGAAATGTAGTGTGAGGAGGGCTATGCGAGAGGCGTTCAATGAATTCGAAAGTAAAGTTCTATGTACTGACTTGGCGGGAAAATCCTAAGAAATTTTGGTCTTATGTCAAAGCGGTAGGTGGAGCAAAACAAAATGTCCAGACACTCTGTGACCAAAATGGTACTGAAACAGAGGATGACAGACTAAAGGCCGAAATACTAAATGTCTTTTTCCAAAGTTGTTTCACAGAGGAAGATTGCACTGTAGTTCCTTCTCTAGATTGTCGCACAAATGACAAAATGGTAGATATCGAAATAGACGACAGAGGGATAGAGAAACAAAATCGCTCAAAAGAGGAAAGGCCTCTGGACCTGATGGGATACCAGTTCAATTTTACACAGAGTACGCGAAGGAACTTGCCCCCCTTCTTGCAGCGGTGTACCGTATGTCTCTAGAAGAGCGTAGCGTTCCAAAGAATTGGAAAAGGGTGCAGGTCATCCCCGTTTTCAAGAAGGGACGTCGAACAGATGTGCAGAACTATAGACCTATATCTTTAACCTCGATCAGTTGTAGAATTTTGGAACACGTGTTATGTTCGAGTATAATGACTTTTCTGGAGACTAGAAATCTACTCTGTAGGAATCAGCATGGGTTTCGAAAGAGACGATCGTGTGAAACCGAGCTCGCGCTATTGATCCAAGAGACTCAGAGGGCCATAGACACGGGTTCCCAGGTAGATGCCGTGTTTCTTGACTTCCGCAAGGCGTTCGATACAGTTCCCCACAGTCGTTTAATGAACAAAGTAAGAGCATATGGACTATCAGACCAATTGTGTGATTGGATTGAGGAGTTCCTAGATAACAGGACGCAGCATGTCATTCTCAATGGAGAGAAGTCCTCCGAAGTAAGAGTGATTTCAGGTGTGCCGCAGGGGAGTGTCATAGGACCGTTGCTATTCGCAATATACATAAATGACCTGGTGGATGACATCGGAAGTTCACTGAGGCTTTTTGCAGATGATGCTGTGGTGTATCGAGAGGTTGTAACAATGGAAAATTGTACTGAAATGCAGGAGGATCTGCAGCGAATTGACGCATGGTGCAGGGAATGGCAATTGAATCTCAATGTACACAAGTGTAATGTGCTGCGAATACACAGAAAGATAGATCCTTTATCATTTAGCTACAAAATAGGTCAGCAACTGGAAGCAGTTAATACCATAAATTATCTGGGAGTACACATTAGGAGTGATTTAAAATGGAATGATCATATAAAGTTGATTGTCGGTAAAGCAGATGCCAGACAGATTCATTGGAAGAATCCTAAGGAAATGCAATCCGAAAACGAAGGAAGTAGGTTACAGTACGCTTGTTCGCCCACTGCTTGAATACTGCTCAGCAGTGTGGGATCCGTACCAGATAGGGTTGATACAAGGCAGAGAAGATCCAACGGAGAGCAGTGCGCTTCGTTACAGGATCATTTAGTAATCGCAAAAGCGTTACGGAGATGATAGATAAACTCCAGTGGAAGACTCTGCAGGAGGGACGCTCAGTAGCTCGGTACGGGCTTTTGTCAAAGTTTCGAGAACATACCTTCACCGAAGAGTCAAGCAGTATATTGCTCCCTCCTACGTATATCTCGCGAAGAGACCATGAGTATAAAATCAGAGAGATTAGAGCCCACACAGAGGCATACCGACAATCCTTCTTTCCACGAACAATACGAGACTGGAATAGAAGGGAGAACCGATACAGGTACTGAAGGTACCCTCCGCCACACACCGTCAGGTGGCTTGCGGAGTATGGATGTAGATTTAGATGTAGATCGAGCACCTGTTCATAATGCACAGTGTGTGGTTACAAAAGAATAATATCCCCATAATTGACTGGCCTGCACAGAGTCCTGACCTGAATCCTATAGAACACCTTGGGGATGTTTTGGAATACAGACTTCCTGCCAGGCCTCACTGACTGACATGGATACCTCTCAGTGCAGCACTCCGTGGAGAATGGGCTGCCATTCCACAGGAAACCTTCCAGCACCTGGTTGAACATATGCCTGCAAGAGGAAGCTGTCATCAAGGCTAAGGGTGGGCCAACACCATACTGAATTACAGCATTACCAATAGAAGGAGCCACTAACTTTTAATCATTTGCAGCCAGGTGTCTGGATACTTTTGATCACGTAGTGTGTATGTCTTCATAGGCTGGGCAGACTGGTGAAACAGGACAGGTGGTGAATTGTGGCAGAACTACCATTGGACTAGTGCTGGGAAGGAAGAGTAGAAGTGAGAGAGACCACACAGTGCACCGAACGATCCTAATGATTGGGGCCTCCACAGCCGTCGAACATTTGCCAGTGTTACCACAGCATCAGCAACTATGACAAATTGTGATGTGACCATCGGCACTGGAGGTTGGTGCAGTATCAGAACATTGGATGGTTTGATGAATCCAGACACCACCTGTATCATGCCAATGGAAGCCTGGGAATCCATCATGTTCCATGGAAACATGTCCTTGACACCTGGGAACCTTTACATGGGCACCCACGAATGCAATAGAGCTCGTGTAAGCCACCATTATGGCCAAGTAGTATTGTATACTACTTGCAGACCACGCATACACCATCATAAACATTTTACCACAGCACTAATTTTTCAATGAGATAATGTGCCCTGTCACCAGGCCATGAGTGTGATGGAGTTGTTCAAGGAACAGTGTCAAGTTCCAGTTTATGTGCTGCGGCCCTCCCCTGATCTATACACTGGTGCTACAGTTAGGCATTGTTTGAAGTCGCTCCAAGCATTTCATAGCTACACAAAAGGGACAGCTCACTAAATGTTGCTTATGGCTAGGTGGAGAAGTCAAAGGAGGCAAGTTATGAAATAAGTAAAACGTCATAGTAAAGGTTGGCAACGATGGAAGAAACGGGACAGGTAGTGGAAGAGGAGTCAAACGATGTTGTGGTTTGTCACATGTAGCACTCTGTATTTGATTAGAAATGGTAAAGGCAGTTCGACAAGCAGATAATCTAAGAGGTTGACTGAGCTTCAGTTTACTGCAGGGAGGAATTTAAAAACATTAAGTACGGCAGGAGGGTAAACAGGAATCAGCAGATGGGATGATTCAGTCACATTGATGGCTAATTGTAGCACCAGTGTATAGGGAAATGGGGCACAGAGGTTTGTTGTTTTTTTTGTGTGTGTGTGTGGGGGGGGGGGGGGGGGGGGGGATATAATGTAACTTGAAAATAATGAACAAGTAACAGTGTAATCCACAGCTTTCAGTGCAGCTGGGCTGATTTATAAGTTGTTACAACATTTGTCTTATGAGAATGTAAATGGTGATCTGAAGCTAATGATCTAACAATAACTGGAGTGAGCAGGAATTTAATTTCTTTTTGTAACAAGCAACCCTTCCTGGATTTACTCAGTGCTATGTATCTACAGCCTGACCACTCTTTAGCAGCAACTTGCCTTATAGACTACTGTTTAGATTTATGATTAAAATACAGAGAACGGGAATTCATCAGGAGACAAGAATGTACTCTGTTCCTTCTTTACCTGGTGATGGTAGTGACATCTCATGCCAACAGCTGGAGTTCAGAGCTGCTGCACGATCCAGTGTGCAGTCCAATGTGAGCTGGAACATGTGCAACATTTTCCTGCATTCCTCTGGACACCACCTGAACATTGTGTACCACCATATCTGTTCTTGAAACCATAATATCCGCATGTGCCACATCACGAAGTCATGTAGGAAGTCAGCAGCAGCTCATCTCCCATTATCAGAAGCTCGTGGCAACCTGGCAATGCAGTTGGGCAATCTCATGCCTGTCTCCTGTTCACTCGTGAACCTATCCATTACTGAAAATGGTATCAAAACCTTTCAGTAAATTCCTGTGATTAACTGTCACATACAGACAAAAACCAGTTAGCTGCTTTGAATGTTTGAACACACACTATAAATTAGTGCCCAGACTGACTAATGATACAGGAGACAAACCAGTATATTTCATGAAGCAATCATGTGTCACTTTAACAGCATGTTCACGTGTAGCTATGTCAGTCTATTAGCTTCTTGGGTACTGCATCCATATCTATTAATCATTTTCACTGGGAAAACTGATTTGGAAAGTAGAAAATTTGTACAACTCATGTAATGGGAATGAAAACTAGTTTCACAATCTGTACAATTTTTTTTGTAAACACAATCATGAAAGTATATGTTCATTACATAAAAATCATAAGCTGCTTTCAGAGAGCATGAAGGAATGTTGAGTGATGTGCAGAGCTCAGTCACCAACACAGCTAAAGTAACCATGAAGATCTCCAGTTGGCCAGATGATGTTTTGAAAGGAACTTGCCAATCCTCCTCCTCAGAGACAGAAGGCCACGAGAAAGTGGTTGCTGAAGAAAGATCTGATACAGGATTAAGCACGATTTGAAGAGATTCGAAGAGCTATACAAGCAACTTTGAGAAGAATAAAGAGAAAGTATGTCACCAACTTCATTTTTAAGGTGGAAGCAGGCTGTAGAGCAACCAAGAGCACAGCAGCATTTTATTAAAGGTTGACAGCCTACAAAGAAATCTGTGGAAGATTCCAATTATAAAATCCTTATGAATGACTGGAATCACCACAAGATTGAAGGAGTACTTCAACCAGCTGCAACTGTGATGAACCCGAAGTATGGTTGTATTTCCAGTCTCTAACCACAGCCGACCTACAGTGCCGCCCCCCCTCCCTCCCTCCACCATAATGGTGGAGATCAGAACATATCAAATAGCTTAAGAAGGAAAGCCCAGGTGGAGACAATACAAGCCAAGATGATCCAGACAGGAGGTGAAGACCTCGCAGGAGACTACACCAGCTGATACCAAAGAAGAAATGCCAACAGTATGGTAAACACTGCTTATCTATCCAGCCAATAAAAGAAAGTGTGGGGAGGGGGAGTGATGAGACAGGAACTTGTGTATTATCGTTGAGTGGCCCTGCATAACCTAAGACACCCAATCCTGTCCAACTGCCTCACGTAAAGAACTCAACTCTTGACGATCTTCAGTATTGGGGACTTTTCCAACCAATGCAGTCAACAATAGGTGACATGTTCATTTTATGATAGTTCACTGAAAACAGAGGACACAGAACTACACATTTTGTTTCTCTATTGCAAGAAGTATTGTGGCTGCATCCATTATGGAACCGTGTTCAGTTATCAGAGTTCGGGATACCACCGAAAAACACCCCAGCAGATCTTCACCATGCTGATGAAAGTTTTCAACCTCTCATCTTCACACCACTGAGTTAGGTTGAAACTGTTCAGTTTTGCCCTTGAGATGACACATTCACCTTTTTGCACTCTGACAAACACACATACAGTGTGTGTAATCCTTTACATCTATGTTGAGCGCATCCTCTTATATGAATACACGCATCTGAAGGGGGAAAATCTGTAACCGGTAATTCGTGTACCAAAAACGTGGAAGAAACACACTGACATTAGTAGCTCAAGACTCGGTATGTTGAAGTCACTATGTAGTCAGAATACTGTAATTCTAACTCTGCATTCTTCTTATGTAAGTACTTTGGCTACAATGATCACTACAATAACTGTTCCAGTAACTGGTATTCAGTTCTATCCTCCATGTCCCTGTATGTGACTAATTTTGGGTAACTAAGTAACCCACCCAGGGCCTGATACCAGTCACAGATTGCTGATGTCACAACTTCCAAGGACAATGAAAGTTTTTTAATCATTATTTCGCCTAATTATTGACCAAATTCAGAAATTTAGAATGCCATAATTTACTCTAAGATGTGTAATATGACAGAAGTTCAAACAAGTAAGACATATAGTACACTTAGGAACTGGAGGAGGTGGGTGCTTGTCGACTTAGCATGGATTGCATGTGTATACCTTGACTTTATCCACCCAGTGTTGATGAGTGAGAACACTTACCAACTTCCAACAAACTTTATGCAGAACTTCAAACCTTTCCTAAACATTTTCTCAGTTACGTGCACCAAGTCAATTATTGAACACATTAACTAATTTACAGAATAATTAGTCTTCAGCTCTTTCATGCACAGGTGATCACTTCTTTAGACAATCATGATTTACCAGTACATTTGTAAACCCGTAAAACACAATTTTCAGATACAGTACACAGCCATGGTAGTATCATTGTAGTAATATGATTGAATTCAAAATAACTATTAATCACACTTCACAACAACTTCCAACGAACTTTTCATTCCTCATGTAAGTCTCTTGCAAACCAAAATTTACATAATACAGTACTTCATTCATAAACATTATCTGAGTGCTAATACTAATATGAAAAAAGGCATATGTTTAAATATTGCAGACTTGGGTAGTATTTCTTCAATGAAACCTGAACAGATAATTCTATGAGCATCACAGAATAACTTATTTCTATTACAGCATAGTGATGTTAATTAAGGATGACTGAAGGAAGGTTTATCATTTACACACGTTTTCACTGCCAAATAATTTCCTGCCCAAGCATATATGTTAGCTTTTCAACAAACAATGAATTTTTCATAGGACCCAATTGACAACATAGGATGAAACAAAGGAATTAGATGTTAATGTCATGCATAATTGTAAGTGTAGTAATTGCACATAATTTCACTAGCTACATAGTAGCAGATGTTTCAGAACAAGATATGGAAGAGACTATTACTGAGACACAATAATCTATGCAACCCATTGGCATTAGTCTGGCAATTAACAAAAACAGGGTATTTCACGATTCCTATCACAGGCTTTGTAGATGAAGTTTTGATAAGGAGGCAATGTCAAATGTACAAAGTCTCCTTGACAAACCATAGAAGACTGGTATAGGAATTGTGGTACACCCTGCACACTGGGGACTACAGTGAGAGCAAACCTATTATGCTTGGGATGGCGAGGAGAAGATTCATTCACATTACCTTCAGTGCATCTAAACAGTGAACAGAAGACATCCTTAATACACAGATGCCACTGAAAAATTTGCTTTCCTGACATTTTTCAGGGGAGTTCTCAGTATACTTCAATGTAACTTATGTATGGGCACAAAATTACAACTACTCATCAGTTGTACAATTAATCAGTCTTAGAGCTTGAACTGTAGAGCCACAACCAACAAGCACATTACAGTAGGTAACATTCAAATTCTATGACAATTTTATGTAATTAAAAAAAGTGGAAAACTGGACTTTACAATTTTTATACAAGTCTTAATTTTCATGTTGTAAGAAGATATTACATAGAAGCTCTACATTCATATGGTTATGTTTAACAAATTATTATATTAAAGAAACAAAATTATTCCACTATCTGTATCATCTGTTGAGGCAATCACTTGACCCACAAATATGACAATGGAAACTAAATAAATAAATGGCCAGTATAGTGACACAAATTTCTTTTGGTACATTTAATTTGAGGGTCATGATAATCGTATCTGTAAAATACATGTAGGTTTTTGTTACTGTATATTGTAGTAGCCAATTAACCTCATTTACCTGTTACATTCATTTAAATATGCATATTACATACAACAGAAGTTATGTTAATATATCTTCGGTTATCAACCCACAGGTTGGTTGGCAGCAGCACGCCATTCCGTTCTTTTGTCAACTTTCTTCTTCATATCTGCATAGGTCTGGCACCCGATGTCATTTATTACTTGTTGAATGTAGCTTAATCTAGGTCGTCCTCGGCGAGTTCTTCCTTCAATGATTCCTTCTAATATTCTCTTAATGAAATTGTTATGCCGTAAAATGTGACCTATGAAGGTTATTCTTCTTTTCTGTATATTTCGCCAAAGAGATCTGTTTTCTTTCACTCTTCTGAGGACATCTTCGTTTGTAGCCTTGTCTCGCCAGCTGATTTTTTCCATTCTCCGGTAGCACCACATTTATACATATATACATTAGATTAATTGCAGGCAATTGTGTTAACATTTCATCACTTGTGTCACTTGGGGCTTCCACAGTTTGTGCTGCAGTATTGGTGCAGAACAGAGGCAGAGAATAATTCTCAAGTAACATTTATGCACCCAATATTCTATGGTTAAGTACAATCTATGAGGAAAAAATAATAAAAAACAGGAAAGCTGCAGGAAAGGAATATACATGAATATCTTGTTAGGAATATCTCAAGCAAAATTAAACCCAGATTTATTTTTTCCCCAGTGGTACTGCCTGTGCTTGAGAGGTTTTTGTCCTCCTCCTGGTCACAACTGATGTCATAGCACATACATCACACTGGTGGTAACTGTGGCTGATACTACACTGAAGACAGATTAATCCTGTTGCCTCATATCATGAAGTCTGGATTGCCTTTTGTGACTAGTTCACTGCAAAGTCTACACAGATCTTAGAAGAAAGGTGGTCATTTCTTGTGCCACACGATATGTTGCACTCTTCTGGTTATCCTATCTCCCTCGAGACATATTCTGATGTAAGTCTGCAGTCAGGCCAATTTAGGAGCTACCACTGTTCTTTGAACTGTTTGTAGAACACCCACAGCTCTACCACATCTCGCTGATTGGCCAGTGAAATGTCAGGTTGGGACTTCCACTAAGGCTGGCATCTCTCAGTGTTTTCATTCTAAGCTGTCCGGTTCCTCAGACGAAATTAGTGATACAGTGGTATTTAGGACTGCATTCAGCTGAATGTTCTTTGAGATACGATGATGTGTTTTAAGTGGCTGATGTGCTTCTACATCAGACATACAGATGCAGGCAGTCGTCTACTCTTCATACCTTGGTCTCTTGGCTCTTATGCTGGACATTTTAGCCAAGGTGAAGGAAGTGGACAACAGATAGATGATCTTTGTCACAGTTTAAACACTTTTGTGGAACTATATTGGCCTACAGGTAGCTTATGTACTCCTGATATAGAAGACTACAGGAGAAAGTACTTCAGGTCTCTTGTCAAGCTGGCTGGACATCATTTCTTCCTGTTAGAGGTCTGGTAGGATCTTCTTCAGCAACAGTGATCACCAAAATACAAATGAAGACCATTAGTGCAGACATCCATGAGGTATGGGATGACTGGCAACTGTGGAATCTTGTATCATCTGAGAGGCTGTGTACTGAAGTGTGATTTGGGATGAAGTACATTGGTTCCTTGTCATTTCAGCAACAGTCCCCCCCACAGTGTTTTGTCACTTTCACTTCAGTCTTCTTCACATTAGGCACATTTTCATTCTGTCCCTCAGGAATATCCAACCAGTTCATAACATCACATGAAATTTTGAACACCAGCCTCCTCTGTCATTTGTTCACTTGCCTCAGTGCTTTAAGTGCTGTGCTTCTCTCCAGTACTGTCCTTGTAGTAATGGCACTAACATGGGTTACAAGTTTATATTATTACTCATTACTGCTTTTGATGATAATTCTTCCAAGAGCTGGAACAGATCCATTTTATGTGGTTTACCCATCTCACCTACTTCATTTTTGATGCAGAGAAATGTCCTCAACTATAGGTTACATTGTTCCCAAATGAGTCATCGTGGGTGAATGATGGTAGGAACACTACTGTCTACACAGCCATTATGGTTTATTCTGATCTCACAATCTCTTTGTTCTTTGTCAGCCTTCATACCCAGGGCTTATTCTGAAGCTTTTGAGCACTAAGATTCTTGCACAGATAGACTACCAGCTCTGTCAAATATCCCTCAGTTTGGAGGACCATATTTTGTCTCTAAGGGTTTGCACCCCTGGGAGGGCTGGCTTTATTGTATCTATGGAGGCCCTCCTCCCCCATGGAATGTAAGATTAGAGAAAGAAGATGAAAGACACCCTCGGGCCTCGCAACCTAATACCGTTGGGGTCGAAAAATCAAGAGTTGGCCAAGAGAGGCCGACAGGAAAGAAAACAGATGCTTGTAAGTAAGCAGAAGCAGTGTCAGAGCCATCAGACATATGATTATCTTTTGAAATATCATCAAGACTGACTCAAAGAGAAGAAAGATTCTTGCTTTAATGGTTAGACTCCAAGTATTACTTAGATTTTTCTTATGTGGATTGTTGAGTAACATGGTTTTTCCTATTAGTGCATAAAAAAATAAAGGTTAACTTTAAGAGTAACAGTGCTGTTATTCAATAGCAGACACTTTAGAGACTTTTTACATGTTACATACAATTAATACTGTAAGCTCCATGTTTACCTGCCACAAGCAGGTTACTCCTTAGCTAAAAATAGAAACCACTTGACATGAAAGTGTCATGAAAGTGTTTTCCTCATTTTAATAATAGTTGAAATGGCTACACTATGTTTGATGTAGTCATAATAAAAAGCTAATATTCCTCATAACCAAATTGAAATCATTCCATAGAAATCTTACAATCTTTGTCTAAAATACTAAATTACATATTCAATGTGTCTGTATAGAAAATAATCATGCAGCAATAAGCTTGCAGACTTTACAGCTGACATTTCACCACCAATTTAAATATTTTGCAGCAAAATTTTTTGTCTCGATTGTAGCTCATGCATGTTTGGATAATGACTGCCTTCAACCAAGACAAAATATTGATTTTTTACATACATAGGTTACAGAACACAGCAAAAAAATTTTTCAACTGTTACTCTCATGTTTCCATAATACTTACAGAGGAAGTGAAGGTTACCCTAAATAAAGTTTAAATGACATTCACAAGCTCTAACACAGTCTACACCATCTCCACTTACAAATTTTCCATCTACCACTTAGTTTGAGTACCATTTGCTCTGTGTGAGTACACAGTCTTCAAATATTCCACAAAATAAATGTACAGCCTACAACATTTCCTTATTTATTTATCATATTATTGGCCAGTTTAGACTACCACACTTGTGAAGTACCTATGAATACACAGAGCAATATGAAACACTCATACTGTGTAGGGAAGTAAGAAATGCAATAATGACAATCCAAATTTCGATTTGCATTATCAGCCATTACTTAGAACTGTGTGAACAGTTTACACTATGTCCCACAAAATGTGGCACACAAATTATCAGTCCACATATAAAGCCATATATGCATAATGGTATTCTTTTTATGAAATATATGCCTACTGAAGGGCATGAAGTAGGTGAAGATCTGTAGGCATCATAACTTAGGAAGATTCTGCCCTTACACTTCAGAACCACATTGTATCATGTGCAAATCACAACAAATCTGCTAGTAACATGAACTTACAGAGTGAAGTTCTAGTTAGCTGTTTTAACTTCTGCCAAAGATACACCAAAGAAAATATACAGGTTTATCAAAAATATATGAATCTCTGACTGTATAATATACATCCTTAATGCTAATAAAGGGTGTCTTACATATAGATATGAGAGAATTTCAGACAAGTGACAAACAGCATTTTAAATAATTATGGAACATAAAAGAAACACTAGCTGTATGTATCATGAAGGGTAGACTACATCAGTCCTTTACAATTGTGTAGTGCGTAAACCTCCAAATATTGTATTTTGCACTTCCAATATAAAGAAATTACAACACTACATCATCTAACTGAAATTCGTCAAGCTCTGATTATTACAAACATTTGTAAAAGACATTTTACACTGCTTGCAAGAATTGACAGTAATGTAGGAGCATCAGTAATCGCGACGTGGAATACTTGTGCTTCCTTTCAATGGGACCAAATTCAAATGACTAATAGTATTGAATGTGAATTTATGATAAATTTGTGGAACACAAATATTTTGTAGAGTGCATCTGGATAATGACTCTCAAAGCATAGAAATTCCAATTTCAGTAACTACTTTGACAAATTCAAGTTTATACTACTAATTCACGTTATTAGACTGAACTAACATGAAATCTATCATTTTACACAAACTGTTGAATTCATATACTAAGATTGTAACAGCATGTGAATGAGTCATATCAAGACAGTGAACATAAATATTTAACTGATGAAACTGTGGCTTCTTGAGCTGATAATTCTTTTCCCAGACAAGTGAGAGTAGTGAGGATACTTTGTATTACAAAATGTTTAGGTCATTTACTATCCTCACAGCACCAGTGTTGTGTACAAGACAAAACTGAAGAAAATGGAATGCAACATTGAAATAGAACAGGAGATACAATAAGGCTACCCAGTCGACTTTACGGTCGAATAAATTACTATTACATCGGAAGCCATACATATATCATATACAAAGAAAGACTATCACAATCAGTGTATGAAACAGTGAATGTAATTTTCAAATTCTAAGGCAAAACACTAGCTGTGAGGTAAACAGGTACGATCTGAGAAGTGCGGAAGGTAACAAGTCAACAGTCATACAATTCAAGAACAAATGTGCATAATACATATTAGGAAGCACATCTTAATTTCATACAAATGACAGTAATAGCTGTTTTCGACAAAGGCATTTTTAGATTACAAAAAATCACCACAGTGATCAATATATGTATTGACTGCACATGTTTTTTTATGTGCATTTGCCATAATAAGAACAGCAATGTACAAACCCTAACTTATGTAGAACACACAAAATTACCATGTCATAAGAAGCTCAATAGCTAAAGCTATGTAAGTCCAATGTAAGTACATCCTGTCAAGGAACATACATGTATTACTATGTCTATTTCTTATGAATTCTAATATTATGAAGAGACGGCAATCTCTGTGTCAATCATATCAAACGCCTAGTGACCCATAAGCTTATACATAGTCACATTAAATTGCCAGGCAACACGCCAAAGTAAGTGCTTTGTAATATAAGAATACTTAAGAGGTGGGAGGTGACATTAACAAGCAATCAATAATAGAGATCATATTAAGAGTGCTTCTGATATTTCTGTAAGCACTAGTGTTCACTAAGGAAACAATTTACAACTGAATCATCATAGTGAGCACAAATATACATTTACAAGAAAATATAAAATACAGAGCCCACAAATTAGTGATAAGCTCTCCTAAAGAGACTGAAAAGCACAAGAGTGATAATACGTTCTTTTATAGCTGCACATGAAGATTAGAGCATAGTTTTCTATTAATAATGCCAATGGTCACAAACTACCATGTCATCTACTCAACTATAACCTATTGACTTCTGACAGGAACAAGAGTCTAATCACATTACGATTCTTTCTATGTTCTTAAAGCTTCAACAGCATGCAATAAAAACAATGGATAATGAAAAGGCTAAAGGACTCAAAGCTGTAACTTAATACATTTGTTACTTTAAGCCTTCTGAATTTCAAATGTGTGTGATACAATTAAAAGGAAAGCTAAGTGTACTAAAACTTCATATTGACAGTTTTCATAGGCCTGGATTCACTAGAGCTCAAGCAAACCTTGAAAATGTTATGGAAAGCAAAATACAAATGGGGGAAACTTTTGCTACTGGGTTTCTAATTGTTATTACTGCTACTGATGAAACTTCAAATTATTTAGAGCTGTTTTACATACTACAGTTTCTTTAAACTTCTGGTACTCTGCAAATGAAGTTTTAAATGCCATTAAGAATTTAGAAAGGTTTGAATATATAATTCATGTTTGTTGGAAGCAGCAAAGTGCTCTCATTGTGAAACACTAGCTGAATATAGCCTTTGTTCTTTGTGCATCTTTATCTGCACTCACTGAGGACATGCACACAATTTATTAATAATACTTTTCTTCTGCATTGAACCTCTGATGCAAGATCATACCTCTTGCTGAGTAAATTCTGACAGTTTCATTTTCAATATTTTTTGTCATTACTGACTGCATTTTAAAAAGTAATATTTCTGCTGACCAAGGAAGCTGTCAGATAAGCAAGATTAAACTGGTACTGCAAGTCATGAAGTTGGTTAGTCTTTTAGCAATATCAATGGAATAGTGTTTAGGGGGAAATGCCTTCTGTCCTGTGTTTGTCCTCTGATTTATGATGATCTGCCTGCTGCTGTGAATGGTGCAGAGCACCAGTTTAGCATGTTTGCAGGTGGCCACAGTATTTTAATGGAATATGTTATGAGGAGGAGTGGCACATCTGCAAATTATAGCCTCCTTGAGCTGCACTGCTGATTCCATGGGAATCAAAGGAGAGCAATGCGGAATCAAATGATTGAGGCCAGTGCAGCAGGACAATGTTGTCTGCAATATATGAACAGTGCTGGCTTGTTTTAAATGAATGACACTGACTATTTTGCTGATATACCAGTGTTTACCTGGACTGATGTTCTTACTTGCATGTAAATACTTCTTACAAATGGAATTGAGGCCAAGATTGCTAAAGATTATTGGACTTCCTTCTAGAGCAATACATTGTCATTTGCGGCTGGCAAGGGCTAATTCTCTACATCAGCTGGTACATTCCTATACATTTCTTTAAGTTAAGAGGAAGAGGATGTTGTTCAAGCCACTAACAGAGTGTTAATTCCCCAGAGCTTGTTCCCATGAAGGGAAGAACAGTATTATCACCAAAGCAACACCACTTGTTGACAGACAGCAACACCAAGATCAGAGGGAATGGAAGAACTAGTGGACTAGGATACGACGACAGCAGTCTCAGCAGCAGTTTTTGTTATGGATTTAGGGCGCAAAACTGCTACAGTCATTAGCGCCCAGTCTGTGGCTTAGGGAAAGGTAAAAAAACAAAATAGATTGGAAATCACCAGCAATGGGAGCAAAACTCAAAGTGGGGAAACTAAAAAACAGAAGGAAAGCTTAGGAAACCACTATAGAAGCGGGAGGGGGGGGGTGTCCCCAAAAAGAGCTTCAAATGACTGACATCTCACTGACACTAATAAACTCTAGGACGTGATCGATTGAGCTCGTGTCATCTGCTAAAATGGAAGATATATCAGGTGACACCTGTAAACTGGCACAGAGTAAAATAGGGGCACTGAAGTAAAAGATGTCTTACCGTCCACAGCTGAGAGCAGTGGGGACAGAGTGGGGGAGGATCGCCACGTAAAAGATGTCAATGGCTGAAAAGACAGTGCCCTATCCGGAGTCTAGTTAAAATTACCTCCCGACGACGCGTTCGGGAGGAAGACGTCCAAGCACAGGGAAGAGCTTCCACGTCCTGCAATTTATTATTGGGAAGTGTCGACCAATGTGTGTGCCATAAAAGAGCAACACAACATAAAACACTCTGTACATTGGCAAAAGGAACCATGTAAACAGCAGGCTGAAGAAAGACTGCAGCCTTGGCCACTATATTGGCCACCTCATTTCCATGGACACCAACATGTTCTGGGATCTAGAGGAGTGCCACAGAGATGTGAAGCAAGTGGAGGCATTCCTGAATCCAGTGGACCAGAGGGTGGACATAGTAAATAGCTTGGAGACTGAGGAGAGAGCTGAGTGAATCTGAGCATATAATATACTGTATCTGCTGATGGCGATCGATGTATTGGACAGCCTGGAGAACAGCGTAAAGCTCTGCAGTAAAAACCAAACACTGGTCAGGAAGTCAAAATCGATTAGGGGTGTTGCCAACAACATAGGCACTCCCAACACCAAATTATGTTTCAGCTGTCAGTGTAAAAATGTAAATAAATGTGGCATCCTTCATTTGTGATCATGTTGTTGTTGTTGTTGTTGTTGTTGTTATCTTCAGTCCAGAGACTGGTTTGATGCAGCTCTCCATGCTACTCTATCCTGTTCAAGCTGCTTCATCTCCCAGTACCCACTACAGACTACATCATTCTTAATCTGTTTAGTGCATCCATCTCTTGGTCTCCCTCTATGATTTTTACTTTCCACACTGCCCTCCAATACCAAGTTGGTGATCCCTTGATGCCTCAGAATATGCCCCACCAACCGATCTCTTCTTGTAGTCAAGTCATGCCACAAATTTCTTACCTCTGGAATCCTTTAACCATATGAGCAGCGAATGCCTGATGATAAACAAGAGAAGGGGTACTATCCTTGGAAAGCTGACGAAGATCACAGAGCAGGCAGGTCTGGGGGTGGATCCAAGGCAATGCCATACCCCCAGTTGTTAAAGCTTTAGGAAAGTAGAAGGAAAGAGAACTTAGCAGTTGACGGAAGCAGGCTCCTGGTGGCAGAGAGGAAGGTTGGCCTGCATACCCTAAATCCAAGGAGGCATCGAAAAAAGGTAATGGGCTGGATTAGCAGGCATGGAAGACATGGCTAGCATAACAACTTAACTCAGAAGGACAACTAGCCAATTGGACAGCAGAGGGTCAGCAGTCTCAGCATAAAGGTTTTCCACAGGGCTGGTGTAAAAAGCTCCAGATGCTAAATGCAATCCACGGTGGTGGACAGAGTTGAGACGCTGAAGAATAGACGGCCGAGCAGATGAGTAAACTATGCTTCCATAGTCCAATTTTGAGAGCACTAAAGCGCGATAGTGGTGGAGGAGGACTACTAGGTCCACTCTTCAGGAGGTACCATTCAGAACACAGGGTGTTGACGGATCACAGAGAGCCGAAAGATAGGAAACGTGGGATGACCAGCACAGTTTTCTATCAAACATAGGACCCAAGAATTTAGTGATGTCTGCGAATGGAAGGTCGACAGGGCATAGATGTAGAGAAGGCGGAAGAAACTTTCTACAACATCAAGAATTGACACAAACAGTCTTACTGGGAGAAATGGGAAGCCAGTTTCGATGCTGTAAGAGTGGAGGCAACAGACATCCTTGAAGACATCGTTCAAGAAGGCTGGTTCGTTGAGAGCTATAGTAGATCTCAAAATCGTCCACAAGGAGGGAGCTCGAGACATCGGGAAGGAGACAATCCATAACTGGATTTATGGTGATGGCAAACAGTACAACACTTAGCACGGAGCCCTGGAGTACCCCGTTTTCTTGGAGGAAAAGTACAGGAGAGAGTAGTGTCCACCCGCACTATAAATGTGAACTCTGCCATAAATTCAAGAATAGAAAGGGGACAGCCAACCTCGAAAGCCCCAAGAGAGCAGTATGTGGAAGATGCCTGTCCTCATACAGGTATCGTATGCTCTCACCAGATTGAAAAGTATTGCTACGGTTCGGTGTTTCCTGAGAAGAAAATTGTTCATGATTTAAATGGAGAGAGCAGCAATATGATCAACTGCAGAATGATGCTTTCAGAAACCACATTGGGTAGGTGTTAAAAGACTGGGACTACAGCCACCAGGCTAAACGGCAATTCACCATATGCTCCAGTACCTTACATACACTACTCGTGAAAGAAATGGGGAGATAGCTAAAGGGAAAATGCTTGTCCTTTCCAGGTTTCAGAACAGAAATGACGGTAGCTTCCCGTCATCATCTGGAAAAGGTACTGTCTGTTCAAATTCGATTATGAAGGTGAAGGAGGTAACACACACTATCCTATGATAAATGCACCAACATTTGGATGTGGATACCATCTGGTCCTGTGGCGAAGAGAGAGAAGAAGAGAGTGCGTGAGAGTTCCCACATGGAGAAAACAGTATAATAGCTTTCGCTATTTTGAGAGGAGAAAGCAAGAGGTCGCACTTCCACTGCACTCTTCTTCGGGAGAAAGGCTGGTGGGTAATTTGAAGAGCTCAAAATCTCGGCCAAGTGTTGACCCAGTGAGTTAGAAATTGCAATGTGGTCCACTAATGTATCATGCGCGACAGTGAGCCCAGAGACCGGGGAGAAACTAGGCGCACCAGATAACCATCTAATTTTACTCCGAGCTTCTGAGTAGGGCGTGAAGGTGTTAAACGAACTAGTAAAGAAGTCCCAGCTTGCCTTCTTGCTATTTCGGATGATGCAACTGCATCATGCATGTAACTGCTTATAGTGGAAGAAATCAATCAATAGGGGCCTCACAGACAAGGACGCGGGGATCCCCAAAGCAGATGGTGGGCATTGAAGTCCACAACCAGCAAATATGGAGGCAGGGGCTGACCACGGAGGTGAAGGCGATCAGCTCTTGTCATTGGTGTTGATGATGATGGAATGTATACAGTACAAAGAGAGCGTGTGTATGAAAGTGAAAGATGGATAGCAAGAGCTTAGAAGGAACTGTTTAAAAAGGGGATTGGGTGATAATAGACATATCGTGGAGAAGAATCATGAGTCCTCCATGTGCTGGAGTACCTTCAACACAGGGGAGATCAAATCGGATTGATGGAAAATGGGGGAAAACAAAGCAATCGTGGGGATGCAGCATTGTTTCCTGAAGACAAAAGATGACTGGTGAGTAGGATCGTAAGAGGATCAACAGTTCATCCTGATTGGCTCGAATGCCACGGATATTCCAATGGATACTTGACAGAGCGGACGGAGAAGGGAATAATCTTACCACAGTCGCTCTCAACGACTGCTGAGAGCCAGCCGCCAACAGCATGGAACGCCATTCAGCCAAAGGCAGAAGATCCTGATCCATAGGTTGTTCAGGGGCTGCTCCTGCCACCAGCGATTGGCCAGTTGATCGGCTGCCAGCAGTGCACCTTGGCGATATGGTGGCGCTGTAGATGAGAACACAGTGGAGGAGGAAGAGAGGAACTTTGTTCTTTGTGAGCTGTCTTGGAAATAGGACATTGAGATGAAGGAATCTATGGTAGCGAAGTCAGTGTACGTAAAAAAATCTTCAAGTAGGCTCTTTTTTTGAAGTCTGGAAGTCTGATTTTGGGGCTTGTGATTTAGCAGAAGCCAATGAAGAGTGAGCCATAGAGTGAGCAGGTGATAGAGGGGAGGTTGAACAGGCGATCTTTGCGCTGGCCGATCTGATGACCGTGGCAATAAAGGTGAGATCAGAAGTCTGCATGGTTGCCTCCTTAGTAGGGCAAGGAGATGCAAGGACAGTGCTATATTTACCTGCTGGAGGCACAGTGGGCTTTCAACTGGCAAATAACTTACGAGCAGCAAATGTAGACATTTTCCTTCACTCTGATTTCCTGAATAAGCCGTTCATCTTTGAAAATGGGGCAATCTCTAGTGGAAGCAGCATGGTCACCCATACAATTGATGCAGTGAGGGGATGATGGTGGACAAGCACACTCATGGGCATCCTTTCAACACGTAACGCATTTGGCTGGGTTGGAACACGACTGGCTGGTATGATTAAACTGCTGACACCGATAGCAACGCGTAGGGTTGGCGATGTTAGGGCGAACTGAAATTATCTCATAGCCCGCTTTAAAGTTCAATGGAAGTTGAACTCTGAAATGTCAAGAAGATAGTACAGGTTGGAACCAAGTCCTTGTCAGCCCTTTTCATGACTATGTACAGCTGTTATGCCCTGCTCAAACAGGTAGTTTTGAATTTCCTTGGACAATGCATCGAGTGAGCATGTATAAAACATCCTGTGTGATGAAAGTGCAGTGCGCTTCCACCCAGACAGGGAAGGTGTGTAGCAGTGAAGTTCTTAGCAATTTTTGTGCCTGGGGGGCACTGACTGTTTCTAACAAGGTGCCATTTCGTAATTGGGAACAAGACTTTAAAGGACCTGCAATTGCGTCGACACGTTTCTGAATAATGAAAGGGTTCACTGGAAAAGTCTTGACCTTCATCTGACAGAAGCAACAAGGAAACGTAGCACTGATGGGGATACTTCTGCAATGGTTTCATCTACAATTTCTGCTCACAAGAGAAAGCCACGGACAATTCTTCCACGATTAGCGGCGTCTCCGATGGCGCACTCCTTCCTCTGAGAGCACTCCCACCTTAGGTGATTGTTCACACCTCAGCTCACACCTCCAAAGAAACAGACAGAGGGGCCAATCAGCCCTCCCTGGGTCTGGCCATTACCAGGGGCTACATACGTGTCCTACCTGTCTACCCGGGGCAGGGAATTATGCGTTACCCCATCACCGGTTATGTGTGGGAATGTGTGAGTCAGCCTTCAGACACGCACAGGGATGAAAGAAAGAGGGAGGGAGGAACAAAGAAAGGAAAAAAGAGGTCTCAAATGCCGTAGCAGGGAAGAGGGTAAAGAAGAGGCAAGGAGAAGAGAAAGACAAAGGGAGGACAAAGGGAAGAGACTTTCCACCATAGAAAGCAAAGAAGACATACTGTCTTACAGTTAAAAGCATCTGCCTCCTGACATAGGCACAAAACACAATTCCATAGGGGGAGAAGTGGAAGGCAAGAGGCGGAGGAGAGAGAGGGGGGGAGAAGGGAGGATGTGTAAGTATGTGGAAATGGAAGGTATGCAGCCCAGAAGGGAAAGAGCTGCACTAGCTCAGGTTACCGTGCTCACCACGCATATATCTACAAGAGTTTTGGACCACCTGAGGGGCTCAGCAGCAATGTCAGCAGCCTAGTTTCCTGTCAGATTGTCATGAGTACAGACCCCACCAGTTTAGGGATGAGGCCTCATAGTTCACAAAATTTCACCACTCTGAAGGGCATGGAGTTATAGCAGATGATGCGGTTGAAAAGCCTGTGTTACCAAATGTACTGTGTGGCCTGATACATGACAGAGCTGTGCTGTAAATACTGGGCAGTGTTCTGACAGCTGATGCCAGATATCATCTGTGCCAATTAAGAAGACACACCCAACACCAGTCAGAACCATCCATATACAGAAGGGACCAATGCTGATTTCCACACAAAGCACATGAATGAGGTTAAAAATCTGCTGGCAAGTTGGAAATGAAAGTTTATTAGCCCTTGACCAGGGTTTTGCTATATTTACAAATATCTTCTTCAAAAGTGGTGGCCTTATCACATCACAATGCAGTTGACTTTGGCCTCTAGTGTAAGGTACATCTAACTTATGGAAGTATTTTGTTCTGCGATGCCTACTCCAGTTTTATATTGACAAGAGCCTCTACATGTGGGCATATACTAATGAATAGTCTCTGATGCACGATGTGTATTCTGGCACTACCAAAAGCCATGGCTTGCAATGATTGTTTCAGAAATTTTGTTTATGAGATGAGCCAATTGGGTTCATCAAATCTATTGTGTTAATGAAGCCACCGCTGCTGAACCAGATATTTTTACAAATATCAAAACCATGGTCAAGAGCTAAAAAACCCATTTGCAGCTTGTTGGCTGATTTTTCAACCTCTTCAGATTTACACACTTGCTGTTTTGCAGTAATGTTTAAGATTTTCAAAGGTAGATAAACTTATAGCAATATAGTCAGTCTGGAGTAATATCTTTTGGATGCAAATTAAGTCCAAGATGTACATGAGTCCCTGCATGAAGCCGAGGTGGTGAAGGCCTCACATTCATTGGAAAAGTGGCAGGTAGCATGAAATTAAACTGCTAGAGCAAAAGAAAGCTAATTCCAGGAAGTAACACGCTGACTAATAGAGGAGTGACAGGAGGAGGCAGTATAGGATGGGTGGCCAGGCATGGCAGAGACACAGCATTTGTATTTGCTGAGGAGGAAGTCGCAGCCTTGAAACACAGGTAGTTTGGCAGCTTCTGTCTGCCGACTCAATCGGCCTAGTGTAAAAGGCGCCAGTGACCCAACGGACGGTACGATTGTGATAGTATCCAGACAGCGTAAGTGGGTGGTCCGATTTCTTCTTAAATGTCCACTGAATTTAGTCTTCCATTAGCAAAAACAAAACATTGATGAATGTAGGCGGGAAGTTTAATTTCAAAATGAAGTGTATATGCTAGCAAACATAACGAAACCGTGATCTTTATTAAAACCAAAGAATTAAGAAAATTTAAGCAGAGCAAAAAGTGGATACAGAAGAATGCCAGTGTTATAAACTGGATGATAGTGGTGCTAATATAAAAGTTGGGTTCATGACTGCCCTCTTAGTGTCAATGGTGTCTAGGATTGAGCTGCATTCCCCATTTGCCTCACGTGACTACTGTTTTGTTGTTTCATGACAGAAGTGGCCATGGAGGGTGACTTTTTAAATGAAAAGATTTGACTAGTTCACGTATTACTATTTCATTTATTCCATGTGGATTACTCTCACTTTTGCTACTGTTTAATATTTTTAACTGGTGAATGGGTTGACTAGCAAGGAGTTCTGGTTGACTTAATTTGTGCATGATATCGTCTGCAACAACTTTTTCTAAATGGAGGGAACACTATGAAGCATTTGTCACCTTTTGTTCATTTTTCTCTGTGCTGTAAAGCAAAACTTCTATTTACAGTCTATGTAAGACCTGAGTGTTGATAATTATTGATACGTCTCTAAATTTTCAGAAGTGCCCAATGAGATAAAGAGGCGGTTTTTGAATGGTGTACCTCAATGTTGGAGACAGTATTTTTCAGAGTGGAGAAAGAATGTACTTAAGTTCATTTGTTGTTTTCACTGAAGCTAATTTATTTACAGTTCACAATGAACTCTGTGTTGGCAAAGCATTCTGGATTAATCCATTGTTTCAACCTACCAAAGGTAAGGTAACTATGAGAAAAAGATGGAATAACAATTTTATTGTAAAGCATACATTAACAGATTTTCAATCAAATGATACATATAAAAAGATTACTAAACTACTACATATCAACATTACAACACAGCACTCAAATGTACAGTAATATCACAAAACCAGTGGCAGGTGGAAGGGAATATAGAGCTCCATTACACATTTCATCACATGTATCACCACTGTCAGGAATTCTTCAAAGTGACCATTGCAGGCCCTTGTGGGACATGTTGTAAAACATGACCAACTATCTGCCATCACACAACACAGTCCCAAGATGGTAATGAAGATTTGCCTCACTTGTGTAATGTGTGAACACACATTCCATGCACCATTCAAATCTATAAATTGCCCAAGGCTTGTCATGTCCATGGGTTTTTTCCTGGGTGCACGACAGTTTCAGACATGGTAGAAAACACTTTTGTTGCCAGCAACATTTCCATTTATCAGTGGCATTGAATTCATTTTCAGTAAGAAACATGGCCATGGTATGAATGAAATGCCTTGACAATTGTTTTGATTCACAGGGAATGTGTCACATAATATTTGAAAGTTCATGTTATCGACAGTCATCTGGTATATGTGTAATAGTGTACTTTTCTATCTTCCATAAGGAGGTGGAATGTGACAGGATAGGTAACCAATGTGTGGAAATGGATTGTACACACTGACAGTGGACATTGATTGGTTAAGTTCCACATCTTTTTCATGTATGGACTATTCAGCTAGATGGGCACAAAGTAGATGCACTCTGCTATTGAGTGAAATGTGTGCTGATGCTGCCCAACTAGACCACAGTGCTTGGGCAGAATACTTTTTGTGCTTTTCAGCTTTCCAGGTGTTGGCATTAAGTGTTACTTCAAAAAAAGTGTCATATCCCAAACTATTCCAGATGCATGTTATGAGAACTTCTCCCTTAAAATGGACATGAACAGCTCTGTGTGCCAGTCTGTTTGACAAATCAAAACATGCAATTTCAGTTTTAGTAACCACCCTTTATGGAAGTATTGGGTGAAGATGTCTCAATCAGAAGTCGTTGCAAACTTCTGTGCTGTATAGATGTTGACCAATCATCTGCACAGCCAAAGTATGTGGGTTGTATTAGATAAATATCACCTACATTTAAATTAAACTAGACAGAATTGAGGACTGATCTGTGTGCTAAGCCATTATGCAATACTTCTGTTCAGATACTGTCATTCCTTTTAGTTATAGCAAATTTCTTTCCAACTAATATGTTGTCAAATAGTTTCATTGCCATGAATTACAACTTGTTCCACAAATATGGACAAAGATCTAAAGCCAAGAAGCACAGACAGTTGGATAATCCCAAAGGTCCCCAGATAAAATTAACTTGCAAGATATGAATATCCAGTGACTACAGACATTCAATGCTTTGACTCACAATTTGTAGAAATTCAATGTGGTAAGGAAGCTAGAAAATCTAAAGAACAAATTTGAATGTTCAATCTGGATGTAGTTGCAGTCAGTGAAACAATTAGGAAGAAAATCATTTCTGTTAAGATGAATTTGTCATGAGCAGAAATGTGGGACAGAGGCTAAGTCACTGAATGTTCTAATCCCACAAGAGAACACTGTATCATGGACAGAACAAACTAAGTCTGAAAAACAACTTATACCAGGTACACTAGCCAGAGGTGTGCAATAACAGTGAGGTAACACTTATGTCAAGGTAAACATGACTGAGTTAGAGGTGGCTGGTCCTATCTCTAAAACATGTCAACTGACCAGTGGAGTGCATGGATGAGAGGGTGTGTGCATCCACAAGTGGCAACCTCCGATCATTTAACTTCTAGCTGCATCCGACTTGCATGGTGCACAGTACAACTGCTTAAAAAGATTTTGGGTGTGGATCTGTGCAGGCCAGTACAGCAGACAATTCAGTGGTAAGATTATTCTCATCAGAATTGACAGTAAAAAACTAATGGTTATGGTTCAGGTTTATCTGCCAATGTCAATGTGATAACGAGAGATTGAAAGTATTACAAAATGCATATGTACAGAGAATGGAAATCTAATAATCATGAGTGACTGGAATGCTATAGTAAGCAATGTAATAGAAGACAGTTGGAGTGAGCTTGGCAATAGGAGTGATGAAATAAAAACAAATTCAATTCTTCTGTAAGTTTCAGTTAATTATGAATATGCTATTTGAAAATTACTAGAGGAAAAAGTATTTGGAAGTAGTCCAAGACAATGAGAAGATTCTAGCTGGATTACATCACTTTCAGACATTTTGTAAAATCTGATACTGGATTGCAAGGTGCACCCAGGAGCAGGTAGAGATTCTTATCACAATTTAGTTATTATGAGCAATAGGCTAAGGTCTAAGAGACTTGTCCAGAACTATTAGTGGTGGAGGAAGTGGGGTACTTTGAAGAATGGAGTGAGTTTGAAGTTCTCTGAAGTAATAAACATTGTGGTAATGAATACTGCAACAGGCAGATCAGTTGAGCAATGGACTTATTTGAAAAGGGCAATCAAGAGTTGGACAGACAAATTGAAGTATGCATGAGGTAACTGAATAAATTTTACAGAAGAAATAACGAAACTGATTCATGAAGTAAGGAAGTACAAAAATGTGCAGTAAGGGACAGAAATACATTAATTTAAGTCACTTATGAGTGAAATGAACAGGAAAGCAGATAAGCTGAACTGAAATGACTGCGGAAACAATTTGAAGAAATCAAACATGAAATGGTCATTGGTTGGGCTATTCAGCATGTAAGAAAGTCAAAGCAACCTTTGGTGCAAATTAAAGCAAAGGAACAAACATTGAGAGTGCAAAAGTAATTCCACTGTTGAACTCACAGGAATGAGCTGACAGGTGGAAAGATTACATTAAGACTTCCATGTCTGGTAGGATTTGATGACATTACAGAAGAAATACAAGATATAGGTGATGCAATGAAGATTAGGAGTTTAAAAAAGTATTTGGAGACCTGCAATCAGATAATGCTGGAGGCACACAAAGTAATGTCTGAAGTCCTAAAACCACCAGTGGAGGCGTGAGGGGGGAAGCAGGATCACTTCTGTAACAATTATGTAGAAGTCAATTGCGTATTGTGGTAAACCATAAAAGAGAATTTACGTGTTTGGCCTCTGGTTCTACAGAGGAATGATGAATTCAGTGGACTGATAGGGTAAGAAAATTTAGAGCTTCACCACAAAAACAGTGACAAGAAGGGAAAAAATGAAAGGGCATGTGTTTAGAGGGCAACAAGTAACTTCCATCATACTTTAGGGATCTAGAGAGTTAATAGTTTCAGGAGATGGCAGAGTTTGGAATATGCCCAGAAAATAATTAGGTGTGCTATAGTGTGAGGTGAAGTAGCTGGGATAGGAGAGGAGTTCACAGTAGGCCACATTTAACCAGCCAGAAGACTGATAAAAATATCCGTACTCCCTATGAACTCTTCTGGATCATATTCAACAAATTTGATAAGAGAAAACTTTTACTGTAAATCTGTAGATAAAATGCCAAACACTTTGGTCAGTTGTCTAAAATACAATCAAGGGATTTTTTTGGGTTTTAAGGGCGCTCAACTACTGAGGTCATTAGTGCCCAGTCACAATTGTTAGAGCACATAGAATCTAGTAAAACTCAAGGGGGTGGGGGGGGGGGGGACACCAGAAAGTTCTTACAAAGATGCAGATAAAATAAGTGAAAGAGTTAGATGTCTTTGGACAAGCCAGTCAAAGTAATGAAATGAAGAACACGAGCAGCTGCTCGAGCGTCATCAGCTAAAACATCCGGTAAAGTAGATGGCAGGGACAGGACAACACGAGATTGACTAAAATGGGGACACGACAATAAAACATGGCACACTGTTAATGCATGACCACAAGGGCACTGCGGAACTGGGTCACTGGAGAGCAGGTAGCGGTGGCTAAACCGGCAATGCCCAATCCACAACCTGGTCAGAAGGACCTCTTCTCGCCGAAATGGTCGGGAGGAGGTTGTCCAAACAGTTGGGAGCGGTTTTACTGCCCGGAGCTTGTTTCCTTGGAGGGATGACCAAGTATCCCACCACAACGACACAAGCCTCTTACAAACAACCCCACTAACGTCAGATGACGGGACACAATGAGAGGCTGACTGAGGCAGGAGGACTGCAGCCTTGACTGCAGCATCAGCACCCTCATTTCCAGGCACTCCTACATGGCCAGGAACCCACAGAAAGCTGACAGGAGAGCCATCTGCAGCAAAAGAATGGAGGGACTGCTGGATCTGTTGCACCAAGGGATGGACCGGATATGGAGCTCCAAGGCTCTGAAGAGCACTGAGTGAATCAGAGCAGAGTACATACGATGAATGGCGGTGGCGGCGGGCATACTGAACGGCCTGATGTAGAGCACAAAGCTCGGCCGTAAAGCTGGAACATTGGTCGAGGAGCCGGTATTTAAAGGCGATGGTCCCAACGACAAAGGCACAGCGGACACCATCGTCAGTTTTGGAGCCATCAGTGTAAATAAAGGTGACTGGCAAGTCGTGCACGAAGTTCGACAAACAGTGAGCAATACACTGCAGCCGGAGTACCCTCCTTTGGGAGCGAGCTGAGGTCGAGATAAATATGAACCGGAGCCTGGAGCCAAGGTGGTGTCCGGCTCTCACCCTGTCTGAAGGTGGTAGGGAGGGCAAAATCCAATTGTCGAAGCAGGTGACGAAAGCGGACTCCAGGGGGCAGTAGGGCAGAGACATACAACCCATACTGATGGTCGAGAGAATCGGCGAAGAAGGATTGATGAGAGGGGTGGTCGGGCATTGACAATAGCCAGCAGCCATACCGACAAAGCAGTACGTCGCACCGGTAGGTCAATGGTAATTCGGCAGCTTCAGCATAAAGACTCTCGACGGGACTAGTGTAGAATGCTCCGGTCGCAAGTCGTAACCCCCTATGGTGGATGGAGTTTAGACGGCATAAGAGGGATGGCCGAGCAGACGAGTAGACGAGGCTCCCATAATCCAGCTTTGATCGGGCAATGGACTGATACAAGCAAAGCAGGACAGTGCGATCCGCTCCCCAAGATGAACCACTAAGAACTCTGAGGACATTAAGGGAATGTGTACAACAGGCAGCCAAATAAGTGACTTGTGGAGACCAACAGTTTCCTGTCCAATATGAGCCCTAGGAACTTAGTTGTTTCCACGAAGTGGAGAACAACGGGACCGAGATGTAAGGATGGCGGAAGGAATGCTTTATATCGCCAAAAGTTGATGCAAACTGTCTTCTCTTCAGAGAACCGGAAGCCATTTGCCACACTCCATGAGTATAGGCTGTCTAGACAACACTGAAGGCAGCGCTCCAGGAGGCATGTTCTCTGGGCACTGCAGTAGATCGCGAAGTCATCGACAAAAAGAGAGTCCGAGACATTACGTGGAATGCAATCCATAATTGGATTGATCGCTATGGCAAAAAGGGCTATGCTCAAGACGGAGCCCTGAGGCACTCCGTTCTCCTGGAGGAAGACATCGGACAATACGGAACCCACACATACCCTAAACTTTCGATCTGTTAAAAAGGAATCAATGAAAAGGGGCAGGCGACCGCGTACACCCCACCTGTGCATAGTGCGGAGGATACCTCCTCTCCAACAGGTATCATAAGCCTTCTCCAAATCGAAGAACACTGCTACCGTTTGGCGCTTTTGCAAAAAGTTGTTCATGATAAATGTCGACAAGGTCACAAGGTGGTCAACAGCGGAGCGGCGGCGACGAAAGCCACATTGAACATTGGTAAGTAGCCGTCGAGATTCAAGAATCCAGACTAACCGAGCATTAACCATGCGCTCCATCACCTTACAGACACAGCTTGTAAGAGAAATTGGGCGGTAACTAGAAGGAAGGTGTCTATCCTTCCCGAGTTTGGGTATAGGAACAACGACGGCATCACGCCAACGTATGGGGACTTGACCTTCGGTCCAGACGTGATTGTAGGTACAAGGAAGGAAGTTTTTGCCTGCCAGAGAAAGGTGTGCCAACATCTGAACGTGAATGGCATCTGGCCCTGGAGCAGAGGACTGGGACAGTGCAAGTGCACGTTCGAGTTCCCGCATAGTAAAGGGGCATTATAATTTTCCAGATTCAGCGAGTGGAAGGAAGGTCGCCGAGCCTCTGCTGCCTCTTTCCTGGGAAGGAAGGCAGGGTGGTAATGGGCGGAGCTTGAAACCTCTGCGAAAAAGCGGCCAAAGGCGTTTGAGACATCCACAGGATCAACAGGGACCTCATTACCTGAGGTCAGGCCAGGTACCGAGGAGTGGGCCTTAATGCCCGACAGCCGGCGCAGGCCACCCCAGACGACAGAAGAGGGAGTATGTTAAAGGAGCTGGTGATAGAAGCCCAACAAGCTTTTTTGCTGTCTTTGATGACTCTACGGCATTGCGCTCGGAGTCGTTTGTATTCAATACAATTCGCCAGCGTAGGATGGCGGCGAAAGGTGCGTAAAGCACGTCGTCGAGCACGGATAGCGTCGCTACAAGCCTCGTTCCACCAGGGGACGGAAACGTGACGTGAAGAAGTAGTACGAGGAATGGAACGTTCAGCAGCATGGATGATAACAGCCGTGAGGTATTCGACCTGACTGTCACAACTGGGAAAATCGTGGTCCGGAAAGGTCGCCAGGGATGAGTAAAGTCCCCAGTCAGCTTTCAGTATGTTCCAGCTCGAAGGACGTGGGGATGGGGTGTGGTGCAGGAGACGAACGACACAGGGGAAGTGGTCGCTCGAATAGGTGTCAGAAAGGACGTACCACTCGAACCGACGGGCAAGAGTGGTAGAACATATCGAGAGGTCCAAGTGGGAGTAGGTATGAGTGGAGTCCGAGAGGAAAGTCGGGGCGCCGGTATTGAGGCAGACAAGATTGAGATGGTTTAAGACATCTGCCAAGAGTGAGCCTCTTGGACAGGATGCAGGAGAGCCCCAAAGGGGATGATGGGCATTGAAGTCGCCAAACAATAAAAATGGTGGAGGAAGCTGAACGATCAGGTGCATCATGTCAGCCCGACTAACTGCGGATGACGATGGAGTGTAGACGGTACAAACAAATAAGTAAAGGCAGAAAGAGTAATATGGACAGCTATTGCTTGGAGTGGGGTGGTCAATGGGATGGGATGGTAATAGACATCGTCCCGAACGAGCAACATGACCCCACCATGAGCTGGGATACCGTCCACAGGGGTGAGGTCAGACTGCTCCGAGGTATAGTGGGTAAAAGCAATACGTTCAGTTGGGCGCAAATTTGTTTCCTGGAAACCAAGGACGAGCGGACAGTGCAGGCAGAGGAGCAGTTGTAATTCCTCCCGATTAGATCAAATACCTCTTATGTTCCAATGTAACAAAGCCATCGCTAGTCAGAAAAAAAAAGGGAACGAAATGGGTGAAGAGCAGGTCACCTCGATGGCCGCGGAGGGCCAGGTTTCGAGGGAACAACGCTACATCCGGCAGGAGGCGGATCCTGTTCCATCGAGTCAGCGCCAGCTGCGGCCGCTTTCCCGGGTTGCGTAGGAGGGGCAGCATCATTCGCCGACGAGAGGCCAGCTGAGCACCTGGCAGCAGAGCATCCCAGCAAAACTGAGGACGGCCGGGAGCAGCGACTCACAGATGGAGTGTCAGACAAAACGCACCGGGCTGGAGAGGGGGATAAAGACGACTTCTTGGAGGCCTTCTTGGAAGTCCGATGAGGCATGGGGATGGTGAGGTGGACCCAAAGGAGGTCCTCATGTGCGAGGTCCGTTTTGGAACGCCGGACCTCGGAAGCCGGGGTCCGGATTGTTTCCATGATGGACGCCTGAGAAGATCACTTCTCAGGCAGCAGAGGGGGAGGAGGAGGAAGGGTGGCCCCTGGGGCAGAGGGGTCAGGGGCCGCGAGGGAGGATGATTTGGAAGGGAGGGATTTGGGAGGCAGAGGCATAGACCTCGGATGGGGTGAGGAGGTGGAGGGGGACAAGATAGGGGTGAGGATACTGTGGAAGGAGTGGACACGACTGAGGCAAACGAAGTTGTCAACGTCACGGGATGGAGGCGGTCATATTTCTTCCTGGCCTCAGAATAAGAGAGACGATCCAAAGTTTTTAATTCTTGGATCTTCTTCTCCATCTGATACGCGGGGCAGTCTAAAGATCTAGGCGAGTTGATGCCAGGACAATTGACGCACCGAGGTGGTGGGGTGCATGTATGTTCCTCACGAAGAGGACATCCAAAATCGCCACAAAGGGGCTCAGCCTCACACCGTGACGACATGTGCCCAAAGCACAAACACTGAAAGCAGCACATAGGAGGCGGGACGTAAGGTCGCATGTCGCACCGGTAGCACATCACCTTTACCTTCACCGTGAGAACGTCCCCCTCGAAGGCGAGGATAAAGGCCCCGGTTTCGATGCGACAGTCTTTGGGGCCACGCTGGACTCGCCGGACGAAATGCACGCCTCGGTGCTCCAGGTTGGCCCTGAGCTCCTCATCAGATTGCAGCAGGAGGTCACGATGAAAAATAACCCCTGCGTCCTATTCAGTGCCAGATGCGTGACAATGGACACTGGGATGTCCCCTAGTCGGTCGCATGCCTGGAGCACCACCGACTGTGTGGCGGAGGTGGTCTTTATAACAACGAACCCCGAACGCATTTTACTGAGAGCCTCGATTTCCCCGAAGATGTCCTCGAAGTGCTGGACAAAGAACATGGGCTTGGAGGTGGCAAATGTCCCCCCATCGGTCCGAGAACAGACTGAATAGCAGGGGAAGTACTTTGTCCCAAGCCGGCGGGCCTGTCCTTCCAACCCAGGGAGTGGCCAAGGGGGAAAGGGCAGGAGAACCAGAACCAGAGACAGTACCTTTCTTTTTAAAAGACTCAGCCACAGAGTGGCCTGATACATTTTGACGTTTCATCTGCGAAACGTCTGCCCCGATACCACCCACTCCGACCAGGGGCTCTCCCCACTGGTGCCACCCAGCCTCAGCAAGGGCCACCTGGCAGGATGACCGTTGCCGGGAGTCCTGATACCCCAAGGAGATGGGCATCTACTCCTTGACCGACGTGGGGAGGCTGCAGCTCAGGTATCGGCAGTACGATCCCTGCGTTGTCAGGGGGGCTACAACCTAGAGGGTACATGACGACCCCACCACAACGGGCTGGCTACCGTGCTGGATTTCGGGTGCCATGGAAAGTCCATCATGATTGTAGGTGCAGATGGGGACGCACTATGGGCGTAACTTGTGCAACCCATCAGGCGTTTAGGCCCAATCTGAGGAATAGTGGGTGTGGTTACAACACCGTTACAATGCTGAGTGCCAAGGTCTTAGTGCACTGAGGACCAGTGATACACCACCTAAGGTGTCCTTCCCCAAAAGGCTCGTACTTCTGCAGAATTCTGAAAAATGGAGGTCAAACCCGAGGGGGGACCATCACATGGAAGGCTGAAATGGTTGAAACTCCTTTTAGTCACCTCTTACAACAGGCAGGAATACCTCGGGCCTATTCTTACCCTGGACCCACAGGGGGACAATCAAGGGAGTCCACCACATGTTATTTTTGTGACATCCTATTATGCAGGAATGTCCTGCTTCATTTGTCTCATTCCATGACTTAAATTCACTCAGAATCACTTTATTTAATTAGACATTTCTCTTTTGTTATTTGTCTTATCTCTTTTAAAGATGCTATCCACTCTAACTGCTCTTCCAAGTGATCTATCTCACAGAATTAAAATTCATTCACAAACCTCACTTCTTTTCAACTTATTTTTTAAACTTCTTGTTCAATGTACAGATGTAATAGCATTGTGGATAAGTTCCAGTCCTCTCTCACTCCCTTCCAAAACATTCCCATTATGTGCCTTTCAACCATTACAACTGCAGTGTGGCATCTGCACAAATTCCAAATAACTTCTGTCTCCACGTGAATAATGTCAAACTGAATACCTTTTTTCCATCTAAATTTCGAGATTGTTACTTTATTGAGAAAACAGTTTTGGTGATACATTATGTCATCTTCAGGCCCTATTCCCACCTCTGGTCCAATAAGAATAGGGACCAGTATTCAATGACTGGCATCTGTAGATTTACAATACAATGATCACTTCAATCATCATCTGCTGACTGTTACATTGTATAGATTAGAAAGGTCTGTAAAATATTCTGCAGGCCTCCAGTATTGTGGTCAAGGCCTGTGAGATGTGTTTCTTAAACTAGACTGACTTCGGTAGCCTTTATGCAGTACTATCATTCTAAAGCTGCTCTCAGTCTGGCCAACAGTCTACAGTATATGCTTCTGTGTGTTAAAAGTATTCATCACATCTTTTCCTCATTTCTGTGATTAACCTAGTGTCTAACTCGTCCCATATGGAAAACAGAAGATTTGCATGAATGTCACTGTTTTCTAAGGAGTTGAAGTATCTCATTACTTTTACCTACCTTCACTTTGCAAATCATCATCATCATCATCATCATCATCATCATCATCATCATCATCATCATCATCATCATCATCATCATCATCATCATCATCATCATCATCATCAGTGTTCTGCCAAAAGGCGTTTTCACATGTTAGTTCTCCAGGCTCTCCAGTCTTCTGCTATCCTCTTCAGGTCTGCATAATTTCCTCTTCCCTTTATATCATCTGTCATCTATCATCTTTTATCTCCTCCTTCCTCTCAGTCTGCTCACACAAACCAATCCATCCAAAGCATCTGCTAACAAGCACTCCTTTCTTAATGAATGTCCCAACCAATTCTATTTCCTTTTTCTTACAGCCTTCAGCAGACATTTTCTCTCAACAACCCTTTCCAATACTCCATCACTGACTCTTTCCATCCAGCTTATTCTCTCCATTCTCCTCCACATCTACATCTCAAATGCTTCTTACCTTTTTTCATCCTCTCATCACAGTGTCCATGTTTCTGCCCCATATAGTGCCACACTCCAGACAAAACATTTGCCAAGCCTTTTCCTTAGACCTTTATCTAATTTGCCACATTTGCATTCAGCAGAAAGAGGAGACTTGTGGCAAATTAGACTTTGCAAATGGAGCCATTTTTTATTTATTTATTTTTGTGTCCTGCACTTTGATGTCTTGGACTTGCAGTTGTATGTTCTAAATTTTTAGAATCCATGGTATTACTGGGCTGCAGGTTTGATTATGAGCTTACATGGATGTCATACTTATGATCTGAATTGTGATTCCTTATGTGATCCACATGTTAAATAAAGTACATTAATGAAAACTGTGGGGAATAGACCATGCTTGCCTGTCTGTCCCAGTTCAACGTAACTAGCTCTGGAATTCCCAGCTTTATTATGTACTGTGTATTTCCTGTATCTCTTACACCCCTATCCATAATACATCTTTTACTATACACAAAAAGAGAAATGAACCATGGAAGAAAATCATTTTATATGGAAGATACTGAGGAGTGAACTACGCATCAAACAAAGTTATTCAAGATAACTTCATGACCAAGTCAGATACTATCTGAAGGTAGGCTCATCCTGTCTATTAATGTCTGGACACAAAAATAACTTTTCTTTGCTAATCTTTTCAATTCACCAGGCATACCCAATGCCTATTTTTGTCCAGATGGATCTGGTAGCTAATATCTCACTCCAGCTGACTTACAACCAATGTTCAGCTTTCTGTGGATGCACAATGACCCCTAAACTTCAGATTAAAATGAGTGGCTGGTGCATGTAGTGGGCGATTTGAATGTGTACAACATCTAAGAACCACAATTGTAAAAAAAACTCTACAGCATGAGATCTGTTACGTAAATCCTCCTTGGTTTCCTCCAGTTCCACGAGATTCCCACTGTGTGACATCCTTCGAACACCTCCCACCTTCCACTTTACCATATTTGATGTCTGGAAAATTCTCATTCTGTATTATGATTATTGGCTCCCCCTTTGGTATCTTGTTCTATCTTTTTCCTGATGACTGCTGGCCATTTTCTGTATATCCACAAGATACTCTTCCTGCAGGGCATGTTTTACAGAAGTTCATTAGTGAGGCATAGTGGACTACTCAGAATTTTTCTCTCTTCTGTTTTATTTGATTGTGAGCTGCTGAATCAGGAAATATTTGAAGCTGGTGCTTTTTGTCTCTTCTTGATCAACTAAGGAGGGATGACAGTGTAAAGTTCTATAGGCATGTCTGTTGTGACTAAAGTCTGACAGTTGCATTTTCCTTTTCCTCTTATTCACCCCTCATTGGCCACATGCAAGCACACAGTTGAACAGAATGTTGTAATTACTAAGTCAAGAACTTTTTAAAATTAAAACCACCAACAGTGGCATATTGTGTCACAATATGTTCTTTATCTCCAATGTTCTAAGATTTTATTTAAAATGTGATTACATTTGAGTCAAATTTCAGTTACATATTTGATTTTTAATCCATCAGCTGCACTACAGGTGCACTACTTTTATTTATTAGAATTATTTGTTATAAATATGAAATAATTTAGATGTTTTATTTTTATCACAAATAAAATCAGAAATAAACAGTACACTGCTAAAAAGTACCATTACACATAATGTGTTTTTGTATTGTAGCAAATACCAGCAGCATCTTGGACCAAGAAACACTAAAAGAAGCTGGCATTAAAACAAGCAGAAGTGGTCGTCCGCTGACACGGTGTATGAAACACTGGCTAGGTAGTAACATTATACTCATTTACATCTCTCTGTTGATCATAAACAACTTGATAGATATTCAGAGTTACAATACAGGTTTTACGAACATTATTCCTCAGATTCAAATTTTTGTTGACTTGGGGTAAGTGTTAAATACCTGCGGCTTCTGAAGCTGTAGTAAATGTCCTAGTAAATATTTCACTCTTCAGTGGAGTGTGCTCCAAAATGAAAATTGGTCACAGATTAGAACTCTGTGGAGGACTCAGACGAACTGGGGACCTTCGCCTTTCTGTGCATGTGCTCTGCTAACTGAACTTCCCAAGCAGAAGTCATTTCTGCCAATGAATGTCTTTCAGCAATATTTGTCTGTTCATATCTCTTTCTCACATCTGTTCTTATACATAATGTTCTTTGTGCAGGTGAGAATACTGCCACATATATTGAGCAGAGGTTGAAGAGGATGAGACAGTAGGAGAGCATACTATATAGGTATGAAGTAGATTATTAAAATATCCTTAAAATATTCTTAAAATATTCTAAACTAATTTGGCCACAAAATTTGTTGTTTGAAGCAGAAGTTCTTATTAATCTGTCCAACACTCTAATCTCTCTCTGGGATTACTTTCAGGCTTATACCTTGATTTTAGTATCTGTTCAATATCAGACATGCCAGTAATGTTTCCATTTTACACTAGTAAATTTTTGTGCATATCAAATGATTGCTTCTTGATTGCCAACATGTGGAGTGTAATTTTTAATAGTCTCATGTTATCACTTCACTAGTGGCACTTTCCAAGATATGTAAATTGACATTTTGAAGGTAACTCATATTGCAACAATGTTTTTAACACCTGCACAGCCCCAGGGAAGGGGCCTACCTAAAGTCAATGGCAAGGGTTTGCAGTGCTTTCTTGGCAATGATTAGGTGTAGCTCACCTATGAAGCTATAGTTCGAAGGTTTAACATTTTGACAGACTAGGCATTTATGGATAATCCATTATAATCTCCTTTGGAGGAAAGGAAAACAGCAATAGTCATTGATTTTCCCTGCACATTTAGCCCCTCCAGGATCCCCAGTGCTCTGTGGGTGTCCAAGGTTAGGTTCTCTCAGGTGCTGTATGGAATTCAGTTGCACCAGTTATCACACTGTGTGAAACAGCAATAAAGTAATACATTATTGTGAAGCGCACAGTATCTAAATAGTGCATCAGGTAGATTAAGTGTAAATTGTATTCAGATTTCTCTCAACCTGTTCTCTGTCTCGGAGATGATACACATAACTGCAGATATTTAATGCAGATGATAAATGTCACCTTGTGTCATTAAGACTTTATATTTAGTACTTTGTCGCTCAGATCCCAAGTTACATCTTCTATCCCTCCCTTTACGTAAACTATTTCAAAATCATATTCTTCAACTGAACCAGTCTCGCATGCAGTAATTTGCAATCAAGCTTTCTTAGCTTAAAGGTTGATGATCACAGCATGCTTTGGTGTGATTACCAAAAAAACAATTGCTTCAACATCTTTGACATTTTACAATCCTATGTCTACCCTGTGCAGCGAAGTCATGTGAGGAAGTAAGCCAACCGCCGATAAATGTCTTTCAGCAATATTTGTCTGTTTCTGTTCATATCTCTCACATACATTTGTTCTTATACATAATGTTCTTTGTGCAGGTGAGAATACTGCCACATATATTGAGCAGAGGTTGAAGAGGATTAGACGAAGGGAGTACAGCAGTCCAAGTGTGAGGTAAGCTGTAATTGGAATACCTTACAAGGTCTGTTGCACAGTTTATATCGGCTCTGATGCGACAGCCATGCAATATGTGCTACCCATATTACCTGGGCTCTTTCCATCCTGGCTTCATTGTTTCTTTCCATGCAGTCATACTGTCCCTGGCAAAAGAAGTTTCTCAGTATCCTGGTTGATAAAGTTCACTTTTTGCATGTACACATTAAGCAATATTATTCTCCGAAACTACTCAAGGTAGCTAATGTGAATCATTTGCAATACTTCCCCTTAAGGGAAAACCTTTTAGACTGATCTAGGACTAAAAGAAAAGAATAATTTGTCAGTTTCATGCAATTATGTTCCTTGCGTTCATTTTCTTCATTCAGTTTTCTTCACACACATACATTTCTCTTTATTTAATTTTAAATTTCTCAATAAATCCAATATAGAGATGAACCCCTCCACATACAGAAGTCCAAAAAATGTATCCACTGTTTAAAAGTCCGTAACTTGCAAACTAATTGATGAAGTTTGCATTTATGGTGGAAGTGTAGCTTAAAGACAACCTTAAAGATATGACAGTGTTCGAAAAGGTCACCACTAACGTCACCACAAATGTCACCAAACTGCAGCACAAACTACTTACTGCAACGTGTTCAGTTGGATATTTGCACATGAATGTATGATGGATTCTCAAAGTTCATCCAATGTGCATGGCTTTTGTTGGTACGTGATGTCCTTTAGTGTTCCCACAGGTAGAAGTCTTTGAGTTAGTTCTGGGAAACATAGTGCATACTCCTCAGCACCTCTACAGCCTATCCATCTTCCTGGTAGATTTCCATCGAGATCCACCCTAACATCATTTTGGTAGTGGGCTGTGGCAACAGCTTGCTGAAAGTAAACTCTTCCGTCTCCATACAAGTCTCGGATGGCAGCTAAAACAGATGTCTGAAGCTTCTGAAGGTACATGTCTCTGGTAACTGTGCCATCAAAGAAGAATGGCCCAATCAAGCCCCAGTAAGACAACCCACACCACACATTTACTCCTGGCAAATTCACAGCTTTGTCTACATGGATGTTCGGATTTTCAGTGGCCCAGTAGATTCAGTTGTGGCAATTTACTGCACCATTGATTTTGAACTGTGCCTCACCAGACCACACAATCATCTCTGCAAACACTTCATCATTGCGCATCATGTTAGTAAATCACTCAATACTCCATTCTACAATCTGGGTCATTTATTGCATGTAGCCATGGTGGTATGTAGCACTTCCACTTTGCTGTCTTCAAAATTCGCTGAACACTTGAGTGACTCACTCCAGTTTCATGGGCACACTGTCTCAGACTTCTGTGGTGAGCAAGTGAATTATTGTAACACAATGGGAGTTAGCTGGACTTTTTACTGTTACAGGTCATCCAGATCATTATTTGTGTACATTTAGCACAGCTTTCAGCTTCAAATTTGTCTCAATTGCAACGAATCATTAAATATGTGTGTGGCTCTGATACTCATTTTGCCATTGCCGTTGAACCTCAATGTTTTCATACTTAAAATACCACTTCAAAACTGACTTCCTTTCATCGAATGTAAGCCTTGCACCAGCCATGTTTACTCGAGTAACTGGGTTCAACTAAGAACAAAACAATATCTGCAACTTACCTGACAAAACAAATCAATGCAATAAAACGCTTGTGTGGTGATTACCGGAACTACAAACTATTTACACTACCAAAGATGAGAACTCAATTAGTTAGCCAGTTATGCACTTTTTAAAAGTGGATACATTTTTTTTTGGACCCTCTAATTCATTTCTTTCAAGTAACCAGAAATCTTTCATCATATAAATTTACCAGTATGCATAATGAATTTATCTTTTCAGTTAATTAGTCATTCGATACATGAGTATATAAAAAGCAATATTTTCTCTTTAACATGAATGTAATTCTTTACACTGATATTCACACAATCATTTTCAATACATAAATTTACAAACATTTATCATTCTCTTATCAAGAATAACACACACTACCTGTCTATGGTACAGTTATATGTAAAGGCTTATTGTGACTACAATATTCATACATGCATGTCTTTTAAAACCACTTTATCTCTCCTTTTCATCTCTTGTCTGTTTTTGACATTTGAAAACTGGTGTTGCTAATGATGTAGGGTAGTGTTGCTTCACTACTTAAGCTTTTTCTGCATCATAAAAGTTTTTATGATGACCACAAGAAGGGGATGCTGTATGTTAAAATGGAATGGAGTAATCCAATGTACACTGTTTGTAATTTATCTGTGTTGCATGTTTGAAGTGGAATGTGCACACACGAGGTACGGAATAAGCTGAGCAGCCTCTTTTGCATTTAGAATCCTCAAAGTGCTATCTACCAATAGTCCCAAAAATGTTATTGCTTCTACATAATTTCATGGTGTTCTATTAATACTGGTTTAATTGAGTATTGTCTTTAAGGGCTGGAAGAGCATGTTGGCTGTTTTATTTCCATTCAGCAACCGTTTCTTTCAGTGAATCCAGGGCAGCAGTCTACTTGTTTTATCTGATATTTGTTCACTTATTTGTTGCACTTATGTGCTATTGGACAACAGATTTATATCAGCCAGTAGCACAGGAGAAATTTTAGGAAGGTTCAAGAGAAGTCTAATAAAAAGCAGAAAGAGAAGAGGACCAAGAACAGAGCCTTGTGGCACATCACAAGAAATGAGGGCTTTGTCAGAGCGAGTTCTTTCTCTGTTAATGGTAGGGACTTCAACTCCTTTAATCCTCTTTGAGGAGTGTGTAATCAATGGTTTTAATTTTACTAAACATATGCCATATGTGCTTAATTTCTGAAACTGTGATTAACCAAATCAAATGCTTTAGTTACATCAATTAACAACTGAAAGGAGAATTCTCCACAATTGAAAGAAAATTTGGTCTCAGAGCAAGAAGGGCATCATTAACAGATCTATGCTTGCAAAACCCATACTGATGCCCAGACAATAAGCTTCCTTTTTTCAGGAATTTTAATGCACGACTGCTCAAGACTCAGGTCCTTTGATACTGCTGCTAAGGGGGATACTGGCCAATAATTATTTACATCATGTGTGTCACAATTTTTGAGAACTGGAATAAATTGTGGTTTTAAAGAGTCCCAGAACGCAATCACTGCTTAATGAACTGTTTATTACATCAGAAAGGGATCCAACAATTTCTGTGGCAAATTTTTTATTAAATCGTCAGACATACAATCAGTACCACGAAAGTATGACATTTTTTCTCTGATTATACACTCTGAAGCTGATGTTGGTGTTAAGAAGACTGGCCTGTGATTTTTAGCATTATTTCAAAATTTTTTGTTGTTTAGTCATTCCCGACGTAGGAATGACTTATTTGTGGTACATGCATTAAAAAATTCGATTATTTAGGAACTGATATTTTTCCCATTCTCCTTTAGAAAATGAGGCACTGGTTGTGTGGGCTTTGTTCCTGTAGATCTACTGACATCTTTCCACACAGTTTTACTAATGTTGCTTGCATTTTTAATGTACTGGTTGACAGAGCTTTTTGTCTTCAATATCACTTTCTGAACAACTTTCTTGTACTTTTTTGAAATAATTAAGAAAATTAGGATTTGTTACTTTTTCTTTCCTTGTACAGTCTTTGCTTAGTGATACAGGAGTTGAATATTCCTTTTGTTATCCACTCTGTTTTCAGGTTTCCTGGGGATACTAATTGTATCGTTCTTAATAGGAAAGGCAATATTATAACAGTGGCTCAGAGTGTCAACAAAATTCTTAGCCTTTTTATTAGTGTCTTCCAAGTAACCATTTTTCAAAGACTGTTTTAACAAATCTTTAAATTATTAACTGTCAGGATCATTAAAGCACCTCCTGTGAATTATTTTAGGTGAGGTGGATATGTGATTTACTTTATTGTGGGCTTACATCTAACAGGAGGCCTTTATCAGAGAGACCATTTGACAATTTCTCAAGTTTTATTACTGGGGTAGAAGAGGGTTTACAATAATCAAGAATCTAGAATCTTGATGGTGTCAATAAAAGTAGTTGGAGCTATTCTAGTAGGTTCTTTGACAACATTTTCCATTGAGAAAGTTGCTAGCTTGTTTCTCATATCGCTGGCTTGATATGTAGCCACTGTTAAATTTACATTAAAATCAAAGTATACAACAACCTTTTTCCTTTTTGAAATGTAATAATTAGTTGCAGATTACAGATTTGGTAGAAATTGAGCCATGTTTCCATCTGATCTGTAGCTGCAAATAATGAATGAATACTGTGTACTTTAACTGAAACAGTTTTTTTCTACATTTACATGATGTTTTATTTATTTCACAGGACTGAATGCCATCTCTTACAAATATTATTCAGCCACCACCCTCCTTTTTAGTGGATCCACAATAGCTAGTACCCATGACATACTTTGGACAAAAGCTAATGAGCTCTCATTTTATAATTTTCTAGAGTTCAGCAAGGCATATAATATCTACAGAGGGAAGATTGGACTAGCAATAAGTTTCAAATTCTTGGAATTTATCTCGTAGAGACGTGCAGGAAAAAGAAGCATTTGCTTGTATATGCTACACTGATTTTTAAATGATAATTAATTATACTTAATTTTGTGTATTGTAGTTTGGCATCATGAATTAACATCATTTCCTTGCCTTGGGCAATATGAGTATACCAAGTTACTGTTTCTTAGCATCTACTTCGAAAGGACGTGAAATATTTCAGTTTTAGACAAGTGAGTTTCCTTAATACAAAATTTTAATACATGGTTTATGATATTACAAACAGTGAATACATAGAGGTCAATTATTGTAGGCAGCTGGTAACTATGGTACCTGCAAGTTCTATTAGGAATGATTTGTCTCAAATATCATCAGTTCCCAATATTTAGCTGATGGAATGTGATTAAATGGGGGTTAAAATACCCTTTTGTGTATACACAGTTGCTGTAATTAGCAAGTCATACTCATTTTCTAGTTTAACAACCAAAATAATTTAAATTCTCATCTGGTGCAGTCCCCAACAATCAGTCTAACGTTTCCCCTTGATGTAATATGGTTGTCTACTTAGTACTTGAAGTAGTTTGAAGTCTAATGATGAGAATTGTGTTAGGCAGTTACAGATGAACAGTTTTTGGGTTTTTTTCCTTTAGCTGTACTGTGAAATATGGCTTCTTGCCAAGTTGTACTATTCAGGCCAAAGGGAAGTGCCCTACTGGTTGTGATGAGTTTACAAATATCGGAATACATGGCATTAACCGCTGCATCTTTTGAAGCTTTACACTGACAAGGGCCTAGTGCTTACAATTAGTATATGGCACACTTTCAACCTGCTACATCCACCCATTCCTGAGAAAAAGAGTTTTTAACAGACAAACAGGAAGTGCTCCAGTAAGGGTTCCATTCACTCCAATTAATGTAAGGATTCCTAACAAGTAATGTAACCAGTAAATTTCAGTATTACTTGCATATGTTTGTACAAGGATCCATGTCTATAGTGTATTAATGTCAACAGTTCTGATCACACATTCAGCAATGTATATTTTAAAGACAGCACTTCCTACAGTGATCAGTGACTGAAAACTGCTTGTAGAGGTACACTAGTTTAGTGAGACAGCAAACACTACTTGTGACTTCGTTTTATTTGTATCAACTGTTAAGTTGTAAGTTCCTGATTATGTAAATATTATTTGCAGACAGTTCATTACTTTAATGCCAGAACTGTTTGTTTACTCACCATCAATAATGGCAAAATGAACAACGTAAGTGACTCCATAAAATAATCTAGATTATTCCTGCATATACCTCTGACAATGTGTTCTCTGCACCAAGTCTCCAGAAGTACGTATTTGAAGTGTTTACATCATTTCTGCGAGAAACTACCACTAATCTATGTTTTATGAAGCTTTTCATTGCTGGTGTCTCATCATTGGATTGTTTCTGACTGAAGAAGTGATAACTGTATCTATTTAGCCTAGGTTGGCAACCTGATGTACAGAGCTGATCAGTACTTAAAGGTATTACTGATCAGTAAAGAAAGTACTGCTACTGCCCACTGATTACAGATTCAACACAACGTTACTAAATTTACATTTTATTTCACACTGAGAATAAAACAAGAGGTAAACTGTTTCATTCTCTCTCGTCATAATTATAGAATGACCTATTCATACTAATGTGAAATGCAGGGACAGCTGACAAGGAGTATTTTAGACTAATTATGAAATCTGGTCTCAGTGCCAAAAATAAAAAAATTAGTTTTATTGTGAAAATATGGGCTTTCTGCCGAACCGTAAGTAAAACTGGTCTATCAGTAATCAGTATGGAGGTGGTTTAAAACACTTCCGCTGGAGTGCACCAGGTGCTGTGTGCCAGAGGTGGAAAACCATATGAGAACAATAAGAAAGTTACTTTACCTCAAAAACAACCTCCACCTAAAGAGGTAAGTGTGTACAATAGGACAGAAGTGTCCAATCCCAAGCATCAGCTTTGACCCGTGACTTAAGTGTGTGTGTGTGTGTGTGTGTGTGTGTGTGTGTGTGTGTGTGTGTGTGTGTGTGTGTGTGTGTGTGTGTGTGTGTGTGACATGACGGCACAGAGTTTGGTTTGTGAGTGTGGCGTGTTTGTAGATGTCATCGTGTTGCAGTTTGTTGTGCCCTCTGGTGGTATGTTCAGAGTTTTTGTTTGTGTGGTGTAATGGGCTCAGTTTGCCGTTGCTCATTATCCAGTATTGTTCGAGTGTGTAGTGGAATTCATTTCAGTGAGTTAACGATTTTGTGGTTTTGTGTGAAAGTTAATTTAGTGTTGTTCGCTGTACGCCGTGTGGTATTTTTATTGAATTTAATCGGTTGTTTTTGTTCAGAAATGGATGACAGAAAATTAACAGTGCGCATCTGAGGGCTATGATGGGGAACACTTCTTTGGAACTGATTAAGTTTTTGCAGCTTTTTGATTTAATTGCCGAGGTTGTCAAATGCTGTATTTGTGGCGAAGAAATGAAGTTAACTAAAGTTCCGGCATCTCGAACCAGGGACGGTTATATGTGGCGCTGTCGGAAACACGACATTTGGCATTCCATACGGCACAGTACCTGGTTCGAGAAGTCTAGGTTGGGCATGCGAGAGATTGTACTGGTGACATTACTTTTGTTATAGATCCCCACACAGTTTTTGTGCGCATGAGACTGGTGTGAGTGAGAGGAGTGTGCTTAATTGGTTTTCTTTTTGCCGTGAAGTGTGTTCAGAGTTCAGTAAGTGCAGGGGTAAGCTGGGTGGTGGGAGGGGGGCATGGGGTGGTTGTGGAGGTGGACAAGTTGCAGTCTGGGAAAAGGAAGTATGGGAAAGGCAAGTCTGGTTGGTCTCTGGGTGTGGGGTGGGCTGTTGTTCCGGGGGGGGGGGGGGGTTCTGAATGTGTTTTTAGGGTTGTGGAAGGGAGGTCTAAGGCCAAATTAGTGGGGTTAATTGAGGAGTACATTGAACCGGGGTCCACAGTAGTTTCAGATGCATTTTTTGTATAGGGGGTTGCGTGAGGGGATTCCATCATTTAGTAGTTAACCATACCTTAGAGTTCAAAAAGTATGAGACGGGGGCTTGCACCACTACAATAGAGGGGATGTGGGGCAGGCTGTGAAGTCAGTTCTTGGGAGGGGGAAGAGGCACTCTTCCAACCTTCAGTCTCATTTAGACGAGTATGTTGGCGGAAGTGTGTCCCTGAGGGATATTGTGTTTTTTGGGTTTTCTTAAGGGCTGTCAGTAAAATGTAAAGGCCGAAAGTGGTTAGAGTGGTCTGGGTAGGTAGGTGGGTGGCCGCAGCTCAGGGTGGAGTGGGTGGTTTATTTCGTGTTAGAGTGTTTGTGAGGGGGGGGAGTGTGTTGGTTTGTGTTTTAGTTGTGGAGGATCTATTTTGTTGAAGTTTTTGGTGAGTTGTTGTGTGTGATTGAGATTTTTGTAAGTTGTATTTGGTTTTTGTTTGTGTGTTTTTATTTTGGGGTGAGGGGGGAGGTTGGGTTGGTTGGAGGGGGGTGAGGTGTGTGTGTGTGTGTGTGTGTGTGTGTTTGTGTGTGTGTGTGTGTGTGTGTGTGTGTGTGTGTGTGTGTGTGTGTGTTTTTGATGTATTTTCGTCCTCTTAATGTGTACGTGACAACTTTATATGCGCCATATTGGATTCGTGGTTTATGGTCGTTTCCCTCATATTTGTGATGCCATGGGTCAAAGCAGATGGGTGGGATTGGATGCTTCTGTATTTCCCTTTAACACCTTATGACAAAGGTTTTTTGAAGAACTTCTCTTTACGATTTTTCTCTGGTGTTTTAAGCTAACCTATGTTTAGATTATGCAGACCACAGTAGTTTATATTTGACTTTATTCCTGGAATCTAGTATACCTACTATCTGTGTAGAGTACCAAACTAACAGGTTATTTGTGGCAGTCACAAATTTAATGCCTCTAGTTCTCATGTTTGTTGTAGGTTTCATGCCAGTGCCACTAAATCTAGAGACACTGCATTGAAACACTAACATAATCAGTTCTACGAACTAGGTGAATGTTAAGCAAAACTCATTTGATGGGAAACTTAAGGGTGCACAATGTTAGAAGGCGTCTTGGTTATTATGAAGAACCCAAGGAGAGTCGCAGGCAGGTTAGTGTTTATAGAGTTCCTGATGAAGTCTGACATTTTCAACTTTGAAAAAATGTTTCTGGAAATAAAATTACTGGACGGAGTGGAAACCTGGGTAAAAGCAAAAAAGAGTGGTTATGTTATCTACATTGAACATAGAGGAAATAAAAATGAAGAAAGCAAATATACAGCTGCTGATGTAAAACACTTTGTTAAACACATCAAGAGTTGTCCGAAGGACAAAAGCCATTACACAAGGACTAAAGACTCCCTATTTTTTAAACCAAGATTTAAACTTCAATGTAAAATGTTGAATGGCTCCGCCAATATAGCTGTACATCACACTTCACTAGTTCAAATGGCTCTGAGCACTATGGGACTTAACATCTGTCGTCATCAGTCCCCTAGAACTTAGAACTACTTAAACCTAACTTAACTAACCTAAGGACATCACACACATTCATACCCGAGGCAGGATTCGAACCTGCGACCGTAGCGGTCACACGGTTCCATAATGAAGTGCCTAGAACCACACGGCCACACCGGCCAGCTATACTTCACTAGTATTTCATCATAGACACACTGAAAAAGCTAGAGAAGAGATGAAGCGTGATCATGTATATTCCAGTGATATATGAACAGTATCCATAGACGTGCAACAGGTTCTCTCTTTGCCAACATTGTCATTCTGTCAAATGTTTTATTTACATCAACTTTGTTACAATATGGGATTGCGTATGGCAGATAATAATAAAGGTTTTATGTTCCTTTTGCATGACAGCATGAGTGGCAGGGGGGAAGGGGGGCAACAAAATAGTGAGCTGTGTGTGTGAAGGGGTATAGAAAGTAAAGTTACCCAGAAAAAATGAATAGTGTGGTCTGACAACAGTTGGGGCCAAAACAAAAATGAAATGGTATTGTTCCTATGTATATACTTCATCTGCAATGATTTCTTTGATGAAGTTCACAAGTACGTCGTCTATGGACACTCATACTTAACCTCTGGCAAAGACTGCTCTAATTGGAAAAAAAAAGAGTAGAAAAATGAAGTTCCTTTGAAACTTGAGAGCTGTGTAATGCCAATAGCAAAACTTTTCCAACCACTATGATGAAAGATGAATTTTATGACTTCTCCGAAGTAGCTAAAGAACACATCACAAAAAGTTAGAAATTTCCAAGGCCATTTGGATCAAAGTTTCCAAAACCAAGCCAGGAAAAGTTTTTGTAAACATTCAATGAAGTGCAAACATGGACACAAATGTTTGTATTCAAGAAAAGTGTGAAGATGGAAACCATAAAAGGCTTAGATCTACCCCAGCTCAAACAAACAGCTAGATTGAATTAAGTTATTGTTTTTAAGTCATCCTCAGTTGTCAAACAAGGAAACCTTGTTTTACCAAAATCCGAGTAAACACAGGAGCTGTTTATAGACTAACATTGTAATATTTTGTTTATAAAACAGTGGTACATTAATACAAAAGGTAGCTTTTTAAACTTAGGGAAAGGCATTTATTAGGGAATAGAACGTGTAAGAACACCATAATGAGCTTTATTTTGTCTGTTCTTTAACTAGTTTGTTTGCTAACAGGACTTCTGTAGGACTGAGTTTTCATAATAATAATTATAGAAAAACTGAACAGTAGTTGACAGTTTTATAATAGTAAAATTATTTTCCTTCCCACACCTCTATTTACAAATAGAAGTGGTAGACTTATCCCGTTTTTTACATTAGAGAGGTTGGTATATTCCTCTGTTCTTGTTTTGTTTCGTTAGCATTTTTTGTGAAACGTTTTACAGTACCATTACTCTAAAAATTTAAATTAACTCTTCATTTGTTTAGGCTATAAAAAATAAAGATATAAAAAAGGAATTATTTCTGGAAGTTTGAGATTTCCTCAAAACAGTAGTTGTAGCACTTACAGATCTTATAGTTAGTCTACAATTTTGTCCGGTACTTGCCATGAACAGTAAGCTACAAGGTTAATACGTATCACTATCAACTGTGTCTAAATATTCAAGAGTCATCTTATTCATCGTATGAAGACACTGTTTGTTACTACAGCTTCTGAGAAGATTTCGACTTTGTGCACAACTAAGACTTAGCCAAAGCACGATCGTTTGACGTGAAATGTTTGGGCTGAGGACGTCTTGGTAGAAAGGCTGCAGCGTGCCGTGTTGTATGGAGAGTAATCGACAGCTTAAGTAGCTTCGGGTGTGCCCAAAGAAATTCTTGGGACCAGAGATTTAAAAATCTAATTGCTAAACGTGTTTTCTCTAAGAACTGTAGGAATGGATAGTTGCATCTTGCTCTACCATACAGCACCACGTACTGTGTATGTACGAAGGATCATAATACTGGAATGAACAGAATGGGTCCATAACAGCTAGTGGAGAACTAGGGCCACAGCCTGACAGCGCTGACATGCCTCAGTCTTCGTCACAGAGCGATTGTGCACAACCAAACCCGATCTTTAGTGGATTATGCCCTCTACGAATGGAGTAGGATCTCCTCTATTTAAGGTAAGCTGGTCGTAAGAGGCGACGTGTCAATCTCGTGAAACTAAATATCATAACGCCATGGTCTCACGATTAGAACATCGAATCAGATGTGATACTGGCCCTCCGTCTGTTAAACAGGTAGCTTCGGATGATGCATCTAAAGTTGAGAGGAAGAAACATGGCAACAAATTACGGGTTGCAGAATATTGTATCAAAGATGGCCTGTCCATCTGAACTATCAACGCCTTCCGATTCCTCTCAGTGAACAACTTATGGAAGACGCACCACAACCCACTTTATTTGGTTAGGATACCCTTTATGCAACTGACAGCGAAAACTACTAGACCGTTGCTAGGGCTATACACACACACACACACACACACACACACACACACACACACACACACACTTCATCTGTTCTGCTGTCTACGATGTATTCGAAATATTTGCGAAAAGCACTTACGAGCGCTCTAGTCGCAACCTGCTTGGCACATCTTTGCTTCCTGCCGAGTATCATCGTGAAGTAATCTGTCACAAAGAAGTCAGATTGTTCCACTACCTTTGCATTCGTTTCGGAAGGATGAACTGATTTAGCAGCGAAAAACGTCGTGAACTTTATCGTGACAACCCCTCAGCCAATATTCTACCTAATTAGACGACCTGCACAGCCTATTTCTCAACTAACTGAAGTTTATGTACAGAGAGGTTCGTAGCAGTGGTCATAAAACTCGCGAAATATGCTAACTGCGTGGAAAACAGGAACAACGTCCACATATCTGTATTACAGATGTTTTTTAGTAGTGTATTAAATGCAACGTTACTGAGAACGCTGGAGAAGTGCTTGATGTAGCGAAGGAAAGTGAAGTTCCTTAAGGAGCACCATGTCCCCATATTTTAGTGAAAACGGGGTAATGAGAAATACGGCCATACCTCCATGACACTAAAGCTTCCACCAGCAACCAGACTGGCAGGTACTTTATTTGTTTGGCCCGTTTACTGAAGAACAGAGGCTGGCTTAGGAGCTGTTGTCGGCCCAGTTGTGCAGTGCGACATAAAATCTGTGCTAGCGGACGAAGCAGCAGCAGTACAGCGAGGTCGACGACGCTTCACTTCCGGATTTACATCACGTCTTTGATAGCATTTCTAGGAAAGCGAACTTACTCTCAGAATGCCATGCACTGTTTTCAGTCGATATCTTCCATTAAGGATTTTGTCATACTGACGCAGAAGTATGCACATAAAGCTCAGGTTGCAGCAGATATGCTGGATCCCTTTTAAACTGAAAGATGGAAAGCAGACAACTTCATCGCAACAAGGAGCAACTGAAACGCGAAAGTGGCGATATGGCATATTTGCCGTTATTATGGGCAAGTGAAGCATTTCTCCACCCGAATGCTTTATGGACTACACTAGAACATGTATCGTGGAACGGTTGATGTTCTGCACAACTATAATAATAATAATAATAATAATAATAATAATAATAATAATAATAACCCCGTGGAGGCCCGGGATAAGAATAGGCCTCCAGTATGTTCTGCCAGTCGTAAAAGACGACGAAAAGAACAAACCACTGATAGGGCTAACCCCCCTTTTAGTGTGATTACTTGGTTCAGGACAGAACTAAAGAAGCCTCGGACAAGCGCCGTCATGGTCGGGGACGACGCTTGAACCCTATGCCCGCCCACAATGGTAACAACACTGCTAGCCAACTGGAAAATGATTTAAATCCAAATAGAGGTGTTTTGCAGGATATGCTTCCTGCAACCACCCTAGAAGGAAAACAAAGACAGAGGATGAGATGGTCAGATGAAGTCAATAGACACCTCATGTTCTGTTATTACCAAGCAACAAACCTAGGAACCAACACAACTGGATACAGATCACAAGTATACACAACATTTATTACCAGATACCCGGAATTAAAATTTTTAACAGAACAACGACTAGCTGATCAGATCCGTGTAATAATCAAAAATAACAGGATACCCCAGTCAGAATTAGAAAACATCAAACAACAAGTACAACAAATACTGGAACAAAATAATGTGCAATCAGAAGAAGAAGAAAATACAGTTATGGACTCAAACATCCCAGAGCAAACAAACAAAGACCAACACGCATCAGTTAAACAATCAGAGGAAAACGAAATCTTAAGACAGCCACCAGAACAAGCACAAATAGAACACGAAAAGACACATGTGTTAGACATAGAAGAGAAATTTCAGCTGACATATATAGAATACAAAGACACAAATACAGACATTAGACCATTCCTGCATAGACCGCCAAATAACCCACAAGTCGAAACAACAATAAAAACTATCAACACAATCATACACAACAAAATAAATGAAAACACAACTATGGAAGAGTTACAACTACTGGTTTACATAGGAGCACTCACTACACTAAATATACACACTAGGCAGAGATCAGAACAAACCAACACACAGAAGAAACCCACAAAACCAGCATGGCAACACAGGCTACAGATCAGAATAGAAAAACTGAGAAAAGACATCGGACAGCTAACACAACTTATAAGAAATGAAATATCAGACAAAAAACGAAAAAGGTTAGGTAAAATCTCACAACAAGAAGCAACAGAGCAATTAGATGAAAAAAAGCAGAAATTGCAAGCATTGGCCAAACGACTTAGAAGATACAAAAAAAGTGAAAATAGAAGGAAACAAAACCAAACATTCAACACAAACCAAAAGAGATTCTACCAAACAATGGATAACACACACATTAAAATAGACAATCCACCAAACATAACAGACATGGAACACTTCTGGAGCAGCTTATGGTCAAACCCGGTACAACATAACAGGCATGCACGGTGGATACAAGCAGAAACAGACACATACAAGATGATACCACAAATGCCTGAAGTGATAATTTTGCAACATGAAGTCACCCGAGCAATTAATTCTACACACAATTGGAAAGCCCCTGGAAATGATAAAATAGCAAATTACTGGCTAAAGAAGTTCACCTCAACACATTCACATCTCACTAAATTATTTAACAGTTACATTGCAGACCCATACACATTCCCTGATACACTTGCACATGGAATAACCTATCTGAAACCTAAAGATCAAGCAGACACAGCAAACCCAGCTAAATATCGCCCCATAACATGCCTACCAACAATATACAAAATATTAACTTCAGTCATCACACAGAAATTAATGACACATACAACACAGAACAAAATTATAAATGAAGAACAAAAAGGCTGCTGCAAAGGAGCACGAGGATGTAAAGAGCAACTGATAATAGATACAGAGGTGACATATCAAGCGAAAACTAAACAAAGGTCCCTACACTACGCATACATTGATTACCAAAAAGCCTTTGATAGTGTACCCCACTCATGGTTACTACAGATATTGGAAATATACAAAGTAGATCCTAAATTGATACAATTTCTAAACACAGTAATGAAAAACTGGAAAACCACACTTAATATCCAAACAAATTCAGATAACATCACATCACAGCCAATACAGATTAAGCGTGGAATATACCAAGGAGACTCATTAAGTCCTTTCTGGTTCTGTCTTGCTCTGAACCCACTATCCAACATGCTAAATAATACAAATTATGGATACAATATTACTGGAACATACCCACACAAAATCACACATTTGCTATACATGGATGATCTAAAACTACTGGCAGCAACAAATCAACAACTCAACCAATTACTAAAGATAACAGAAGTATTCAGCAATGATATAAATATGGCTTTTGGAACAGACAAATGTAAGAAAAATAGCATAGTCAAGGGCAAACACACTAAACAAGAAGATTACATATTGGAGAACCACAGCGACTGCATAGAAGCGATGGAAAAAACAGATGCCTATAAATACCTAGGATACAGACAAAAAATAGGAATAGATAATACAAATATTAAAGAAGAACTAAAAGAAAAATATAGACAAAGACTAACAAAAATACTGAAAACAGAATTGACAGCAAGAAACAAGACAAAAGCTGTAAATACTTATGCTATACCAGTATTGACCTACTCATTTGGAGTAGTGAAATGGAGTGACACAGACCTAGAAGCACTCAATACACTTACACGATCACAATGCCACAAATATAGAATACATCACATACATTCAGCAACAGAAAGATTCACATTAAGCAGAAAGGAAGGTGGAAGGGGATTTATAGATATAAAAAACCTACATTATGGACAGGTAGACAATTTAAGAAAATTCTTTCTAGAACGAGCAGAAACTAGCAAAATACACAAAGCAATCACTCATATAAATACATCAGCTACACCATTGCAATTTCATAACCACTGCTACAACCCTTTAGATCACATAACATCAACAGATACAAAGAAAGTAAATTGGAAAAAGAAAACACTACACGGCAAGCACCCGTATCATCTAACACAGCCACACATAGATCAAGACGCATCCAACACATGGCTAAGAAACGGCAATATATACAGTGAGACGGAAGGATTCATGATTGCAATACAGGATCAAACAATAAACACCAGATATTACAGCAAGCATATTATTAAAGATCCCAATACCACAACAGATAAATGCAGACTTTGCAAACAACAAATAGAAACAGTAGATCACATCACAAGCGGATGTACAATACTAGCAAATACAGAATACCCCAGAAGACATGACAATGTAGCAAAAATAATACATCAACAACTTGCCATAAAACATAAACTAATAAAACAACACGTTCCCACATACAAGTACACACCACAAAATGTACTGGAGAATGATGAATACAAATTATACTGGAACAGAACGATTATAACAGATAAAACAACACCACATAACAAACCTGACATCATACTCACCAATAAAAAGAAGAAATTAACACAACTAATTGAAATATCCATACCCAACACAACAAATATACAGAAGAAAACAGGAGAAAAAATTGAAAAATACATCCAACTGGCTGAGGAAGTCAAGGACATGTGGCATCAGGATAAAGTCGACATTATCCCAATTATACTATCAACTACAGGAGTCATACCTCACAATATTCACCAGTACATCAATGCAATACAGCTACATCCAAACTTATATATACAATTACAGAAATCCGTAATTATTGATACATGTTCAATTACCCGAAAGTTCCTAAATACAATATAACATATACCATACAGTTACAAGGAAGTCACGCTTGACCGAGGTCCGCGTCACGTTCCATTTTTAACCAGACTTAAGTCTGAGAAAAAAAAGTCGATAATAATAATAATAATAATAATATACACTGGCTCCAAAACTTTGAATGTACCGCCTTCCTGAACAGCAAGTGAGCTCACCTGGTAAGCTCAAGGGCAAATTCACACTTCGTTACCAAACCGATTGTCTCCAGGTAGTCAAACCTCAGGTAAGTACGTGAAATAATCGTGTGCAGACAAATCCGCTTAATATGTTGTGCGATTAGTAGGAAGCGAATTTTAGTTTGTTCCAGAAATTAAACTGGTCATTTCTTTACTGTGCTTTCCTGATGGAAATTACCAGTATGCATGAGGGTGTGCGTACCTGATTCATTCCAAAACGCCGCGTGTAAAAACGGGATAATCCAGTGCTCAAACTTTGGGTTCTGTTGGTGATAAAAAGGTAGTGTCAAGTGTTTTGGATAGCCCTTGGCTAAGGACGATTTGCATAACGAACAGAAGGATGTTAGTTTCACTCTCCTACTGAACAGGGTCATAGTATGGATATTACACTCTCCCTCCTGCTTAGGGGGAAAGAAGCAAATCTGTTCTTTTCGCATTTGATGTCTGCCGTGGACTTTATTGGACCCATGGTGGCACCATTAGTTCTTGGGCGGTTCGTCGGAAAGCCTAAGACATTTTTTTATTCTCAGCAGTAAACCAAATCCCGGCAGAGTATTCTAAGACGTGTAAGCTCGGCGTGTGTAATTTTTTTATAATTTAATTCAGAAACACGAAGCTTCGATGTTACCCTATTTTTACACGTAATATACGCACGTAAAATTCGGTCTAGAGCGGAACTTTGATAAAGTGACGCAGCACGGAGAAATATGCTGTGAAGTGGCCCCAGTATCATCTGGGATAACTATCTTTTAGTGCTTAAGAACAGGCAAAAATTTTACGTAAAATCCGGTCTGGTGTAGAATCAGTATTGTTTATTTCATTTTCAGATCAGTGAACTATCTAAATTTCACTAACAAATACATTCCTTTTCATTTGAGTTAATTGTCCTGCTACAGCAGGGGAAATGGCACCAGGTGACCAATACTAGTTCTGAGAATATGTTGGTGTGGTGCTTTAAAAACGTGCTGCCGCCTTATTGGTGAAGTCATGGGTCGACGACGGGTGCAGTCAGAATTTTCGGTCCTGCTAGAGACAAAGTAATACCTTCTGGAGTGCTTCAGATCTGAAGAAAAACACTGCAGAAAATGTTTCAAATTGGGTGAAGGCTTTCACCACTAAATTTAATACCAAGTTCATTCAAACTCCCTGTCGCAGTGAAGAGAGATGTTTTAAAAGTGTTGTCAGGTGCCGTGCATTTGAACCTTGCACATGCCCCTGTTTTTTGCACATTCCTCAAAACTCAAATATGCAACACAAAAATATGGTCAACCACGTTTTCGAACAGGCGACAGTTAAATACAAGGAAATTTAAAGACTACTCACTGTCGTGGTGGGTGAGAAATCAATGTGGGAGTACCAGCTGGCAGCTCCAGGAGGCCGTGACCCAGGGATAGGGAAAGGTTTCAAATTCATGACCCAGGCTCTGCAGCGATTGCCTAGCAAACCCAAACTACAACTTTATCTAAATCCAGAACGTAGGTAATTCCTGTTTTGGAAATTTTATTATTTTTAGTTTGTATTAAAAATATTCGTAATTTTGTAGTGATTTTTCGATCTTACAGGAGACGAAATCGACTCTGCAATCTCTATACTGCAAAGGACTAGAAGGAAAATTATTAATCCTCTTTCTCAACAGACGTTAAAATAACTGAGTACAGGTACACTGACCAAATTTTTCATTCGTTTTAGTGAGTGGAGTATTAGAATGTTAATTTCGATGAATGAGCGTTTCTGGACGGTTGCCATAAAAGAAGGGTTTTGCCCGTCTACTCTGCACTTGACAGCTGCCAGCTGCGCCGCAGCTGCCTCAGGGCTTTGAACTGCTGCTGAAGTCATGGAAGACTTCGAGCTGACGCCGAACGACATCGTCACCTGCTCCTATAGCTGTGAGCCTAATGTTTCCACGCAAACTGCTTTTACACACCTAAGTTCCTGCTATGCGAGTCCATCTAGAAATATTCTGGCAATGAAAAATTTAACGTAATTAAGTCTTAAGATTAACGATTTTGTACTTTTCATGGATTTTTCTGTTGCCACGTTATTTGAATAAAGTTTTTTAACACATCCATGTGGGACGTGCACCATGCAGGTCTCGCCATACCAGTTAGCCGTTGTATACATTTCGTGGCCCACCGTTTGAGGAATTCATAAACATTGGCCACCAAAGTTACTGATCATTCTATTACACATCTGGTCACAAAATTATGAAGTAGAAGACGCCCTTAACTATTACGTAGCATTACGATCCACATTTCTTTTCTTTGATGGCACCATAGGTATGTAGGAATTTGACGTACGAGCATCATTTTGCAACCGCCAGTCTGATGATTACCAGTAGAGGAATTAAATTGTCAGCCCTATGCGACATGAAAAATGGGCTGTTTCCTTTGCTAACAGGAGGAAACCGCAGAAGCTCGTATTTTCAAACAGTGCACACATTTTAACTCAGGTATTGCTTATAATTCGATGCACTACGTGCGGAATTCATTTCGAAGTTTCAGCTCTCGTCCTCACACGATCAACAAAAAACTTAATTTAAACAGGCATTCGCTTCAATGTTATTCAATTTTGTTTACATACAAACTAAGTTGAATCTAACAAACTTGTAGGTGCGTATTTGTGAGCTACACAAACCTTTCGCAAGTACTACGTAACGTGGAATGAATGTAAAGAACTGTAGCAGTTTGTGTGTATTCTGCCAAGTGAAACACTAGACATCCGAATTACCGCCGAACACTCTTCCCCCTTTTGTCTCACCTTCAGATGCACCACCGTTTCAGTCAAACGTTCATTGTCAGGGACTAAATGCTAGCACTTCCAGCCGCAGTGGAGAGCGCACACTCCCATCCTGTGCTACAATGCGGCAGGGACGACCAACCTGATTGTTTCGAAACAACAGCTCGCTCGAAATTAGAGTATCACTTTTTTATGGATTCCAGAGTTTCATAATATTACAACCGTTTCTTGTTTTCTGCATGGGAAACGTTCTTTTCAGAAAAAATCTGCTCACCAATCATTGGAGGACCTCCTTCCTTTAAACTACTGTAGACTGCCGGGTGCAATATCCGTTTTTCTAAACACTGTACGTGGACAAGGTATTTTGGCGAACTATAAGACATACCACTAAGACAAGGAATTTTAGTCTATTTTGTCACTGATAGCTGACAAAGACAATCGAAATTTTCCATCGGAAAATTACATGGCAGTGTATATAAAAAGAAGTGAAAAATTCTAGTAGTTTGAACAAAGTGTTCAGTTCACATATCTCAACGGAAATGAACTACCGATCAAAGCACCGCCAGTAAAAATTTTAAGCCCGAGTTAAAATTTTACCGGGAAATGGATTGTTCGAACGAATTGCGGTCTTGCAGCCGGTCGTCAGTTAATTCATCGCACCATATTTCTCCTGCTAGTCATTTTCACGTGAGTAATTTCCACGGAGCGTTTAATAACGGGAGTGCCAAAAGTATGTTTCCGACTTGCTTGGCTGCAAAATGCGAGTGCAGCGTTCATTGCAGTGTAGCTTTCTTTCGCAGTGCGTTTGGTCCGTATTGTTTACGCCGTACCACAATGACAACTTATTTTGTGAATTACGGCCTTTCACATAAGTCGTCTACTGGCGATGGCTAAAGGTCTGATATGGTTGATTTGTTTAAAAGAAGGTGGAAGGGACCAAACTGTTAGGTCATCGGTCGCTTGTTCCAAATAAAACAATGCCCCAAGTGTGAGAATAAAATAAACAAGACTGGCAACACAACTGGAGAGAAAGGAAAAACCACAAGAACGGCAGAAGGGCAACAAACATTTAAATGGAAAAAGGGGAGAAGAAAGCCACAGAAACGCAAGAAACAGGTAGAAGAGATTAGAATGACGAAACAAATTGCCATGGCTGTCTGACCATGAGAAAGATGAGAAGCCAGCCTCTCTGCAATACGTTAAAACCTCTACCCTAAAAACACAAGGGGTGGAGGACAGAGGGACATAGGACATGCACTAAAATTTGGAGGAAATGATGAAACCCACCCTCACGAGTAACACTTAAAACTACATGTGGTGTCACCGCCAGACACCACACTTGCTAGGTGGTAGCTTAAATCGGCCGCGGTCCATTAGTACATGTCGGACCCGCGTGTCGCCGCCATCAGTACTTGCAGACCTAGCGCCACCACATGGCAGGTCTAGAAAGACGGACTAGCACTCGCCCCAGTTGTACGGACGACATTGCTAGCGACTAGACGTACGAGGCCTTCCTCTCATTTGCCGAGAGACAGTTAGAATAGCCTTCAGCTAAGCACATGACTACGACCTAGCAAGGCGCCATTAGCCTTACCTACTTTGAGAGTTATAGTATAAATGTCTCAAGAAGAACGCTGTATTCATCAGAGAATAAAAGTTAAGTATAAAGCAACTACGTACTTTTCTTGCTACCAAACAATAGTTATCCTGTTTCAGACTTCACGCCCGTCTGCATTAGATCGCGTGCCTTCCGGCTACCTCCGAGTGGTGTGGCTCTTGCTACGCCACAACACTACATCAGTGCATGAGGCGTTGTCAGATAAAATTAGTGGCAACAAGCCCAGTAACCGAAGATTTAGTTGCAGGGCACTCAAAGTGGGACAGTGCACCAGAATCTGGGTCACTGTCAGGAGGGCTCCGCACCGACACTCGGGTGTGTCTTTCACGGCGGAGGTAACCGTGAGTCGCCCGAGTGCGACCAATGTGGAGCCAGCAGAGGACAAATCCCTAATGTCACACAGTTCATTGTGTATACTGTTATGCAATTCCATCTCCCAAAGCCGGCCCAAGTCAGAACGCAGGTCACGTTCAGATATGCCCATCCTCAAAAGCACTTTCTGCATAGCCTGTTTGGCCATCCTGTCGACAATTTCGTTGCCTGGAATGCCGACATGTCCTGGGGTCACGACGACGACGACGACGACGACGACGACCACCACCACAGATGGAGTCCTAGATGGACGCCACCAAAGGATGACTAGGGTAGCACTGGTCAATAGCTTGTAGGATGCTCAAGGAATCAGTACATAAAAGAAAGGACTCCCCAGGGCATGAACAGAGATACTGAAGTGCATGAGAAATGGGCACCAGATCTGCCATGAATACACTGCAGCCATCAGGTAAGAAATGGTGTTCAATATGGTCACCATGAACATAGGCAAAGCCAACACGACCATCATCCATCGAGCCTTCGGTGTAAACCACTTCAGATTGGTGTAACACATCAAGAATTGGGAGGAAGTGACAGCGGAGAGCTGCAGTGTTAATGGAGTCGTTAGGGCCAAGTGAAAGGTCCAGACAAAGGTGTGGCTGAGGCATACACCGTGGAGGCATATGTGAAAAGACTACAAGTAGAGGTTGTAAAGGGGAGGACTCCAGTTTGGAGAGAAGGGAACACACGCGAACTGCAGTCGTTAGACCTGACCTGGGCCCCCAATGCGGGAGATGGACTGCCGCAGGAGGGAAAAGGAGATGGTAATTCGGATGCACAGGGGAACTACGACTGTGCTGCATAACTGGCGAGCACCTGCGCACGTCTTATCTGCAATGCAGGGACACCAGCCTCCACCAGTACACTGGTCACCGGACTCATCCTAAAAGTTCTTGTCACTAGTTGACCCTGCAGTGGTGCACAGTGCTGAAAGTGCTGCCGAACCATAAACCACACTCCCATAGTCAAGGCAGGATTGGACAAGGGCTCTGTAGAGCCACAGCAGTGTAGAGCTATCTGCACCACAATTGGTGTTGCTCAGGCAATGCATGGCATTGAGGTGCTGCCGGCACTTCTGCTTAAGCTGACGAAGATAAGAGAGCAAAGTCAATCTAGCGTCGGAAGCCAGTCCTAGAAATCGATGTCTCCACTGCAATGAGTGGCTCGTCAATAAGGTAAAGTGCTGGATGAATGGTAAGACGCCTATAGAAGTGGATGACACACGACTTTGTGGCTGAAAACGAAGCCGTGGGCTAGAGCCCATGCTGCATCTTGTGGATGGCTCTCTGTAGGTGACACTCAGGAACAGGAACACCAGTACTGGCGTAGCAGTACGAAATGCATAAATCGTCTGTATAGAGGGCAGGTGAGACAGAAGGGCCAACAGCTGCTGCTAGACCGTTTATGGCCACTAAAAATAGGGAGACAATACCGAGCGCAGCAGGACTCCATTCTCCTGGGTATGGATGGAACTATGGGAGGCACCAACTTTGACACAAAGAGAGACAGGAAGTTTTAGATAAAAATCTTGAGTGGGCTCCGGAGACACCACTCATACCATGTGTCAAGATTATGATTTCGCCAGATCGTGTCGTATGCTTTACATAACTCAAAAGATGGTGATCAGGTGTTTCCATATGGAAAAGGCTGTTCGGATGGCAGACTCGATGGACATAAGGTTATCAGTGGTAGAGTGACCCTGGTTCAAGCCACCCTGACATGGAGCCAGCAAGCCACATGACTCCAGGACCCGACCCAACCCAACCGCCAACATACCATACATTCCAGAAGCTTACAAAGAACGTTGGTGAGGCTGATGGGCCGATAGCTATCCACATCAAGCAGGTTTTTACCAGGTTTGAGGACCGGAATGATGGTGCTCTCCCGCCATTGCGATGGAAAGACGCTATCGCACCAGAACCAGTTGAAGATGAAGAGAAGATGACGAGAAGATGTCGCTTGCAGTCAAATGAGATGTTTAATAATCTGGTTGTCGATGCGATCAGGCCCAGGAGCTGTGTTAGGGCAATGTGCAAGGGCACTGAGGAGCTCCTACTCTGTAAATGAAGCATTATAGGATTAAATACAGTATGTAGTGTGAGATGACATTCCCTTCCAGCCGCCATTGTAGTGTGCAAAAGGCTGGGCGGTAATTCTCCGATGCAGAGGCTCGATCAAAGTGCTCAGCATTTGCGTTTGCATCGGTAGATAACTCGCCATTTATGGGAACACTGCAGACAGCTGTTGCGGCCTGTTACCCGAAAAGATGTTTGATCTTTCCCCAGACTTGGGAAGCTAACTTGTGACATCCAATGGTGGAGACATCTCTCCTAACACTCCTTCAGTTGTTTGATAAGATAGCAAACACGGGTGGAGAGCCATTTAAAGGCTATGAGGTGCTCCAGGGAAGGGTGACACTTATGCCGCTGTAGAGCTTGCCGACACTCCAATTGCCTCAGAGACTTTCGGCGACCACCAAGAGACTGCCTTATGCCTCGGGTACCCTATAGAGCGAGGGATCGCGTTTCCTGCCGCAGAAAAAATTGTGCTAGTTACCTGCTCAACCGTCACATCAATGTTACTGTGTGGGAGAGATACAGCAGTGACAGCAGAGGTTAAAGTTCCCCAGTCCACACTGTTTAAAGCCCTCATCTGGGCAGGCATCCATGTGCCTGACGCTGGGGCAGTGACAGGAAGATGGGGAAGTGGTTACTACCACCAGCCGTAGTGGTTGGGCGGTTCTAGGCGCTACAGTCTGGAACCAGCGACTGCTATGGTCGCAGGTTCGAATCTTGCTTTGTGTATAGATGTGTTTGATATTCTTAGGTTATTTAGGTTTAAGTAGTAAGTTCTAGGGGACTTGAACTCAGATGTGAAGTCCCATAGTGCTCAGAGCCAGCCATTTGAACCATTTTTTGGTTACTACCACACAGGTCGTCATGTGCTCTCCAATGGAGAGATGGGAGAGTCCTGGGCTGCAAATTGATAAACCAATGGCACAGGAATTACCATGAGCCACACTGAAATGTGTGGCAGCCCCAGTATTTAAGAGGCAGAGGTCGAACTGCGACAGTAAAGTTGCGAAATCTCTGCCTCTGTCAGTAAGTATGGTACCACCCCACAAGGGGATATGGACATTAAAATCTCCCAGAAGTATGAAAGGTTTAGAGAGTTGATCAATCATTGCAGCTAATACGTTCAGGGGTACTGCACAATCTGGAGGAAGATATACATTGCAGACAGTTATTTCCTGCATTGTCATTCTGACAGCCACAGCTTCAAGAGGGGTTTGAAGGCGCACATGGTCACTACAGACCTAGTTTAGGACATGAACGCGAACTCCACCTGACACTATTACAGTCGTTACGGTTCCTGTAATATCCCTTATATCTGCAGAGGGCAGGAGTCTGCATTGCTGGGAACCAGCTTTCCTGGAGGGCAATGCAGATAGCAGGTCTAAAACTTAACATTTGCAGCAGCTCAGCAAAGTGGTGGAAAAAACCATGGCAATTCCACTGGAGTATGACATTGTGAGATTGGGAAGGCACGGAGCATCCAACGAGGCAGTTTACGCCTCTGTCACCTGCTGCCACCAACGTTTTGCCTGAGCAGTCTGTATCCATTGTGTCTGAGGGTCTGGCGAGATCTAGGTCCTCAGCAGATGCCAAGATCTCCACCCCATCCTCAGCCACTGAGCTTGTAGGTTCTGGTGGGGTGGGTGCCACCGCAATTCCCTTGGCCTTAGGGGTTTTCTTTTTTGATTTCTCTTGCTGGGAGGACTAGATTGGCTCAGTCTCTGAGACTGAGGATGAGTGTGAACCCTGCAACCAGCTGCTTTTGGGCTCTTCAGCCACTGGCAGGTGTCATCTTTCCCACTAGAACCCTGGGAAGGGAGTGACCCAAGGGACCCTTTCCTAGTGAGAGAAGCTGAAGAAGACTTATGCTTCCCGACATCCCCAATGGTTGTAGGGGGGGGGGGGATGTTTCTCCTGCAGTAGGTGGTGCAGGAGCAACAGGAAGGGAAATGCACCCACCATCAAGGAGGCAGGTTTAGTCTTCCAGCTATGAGAGGTGACCTGGGTTGGTAGAGCAGATGGTGCCAGAACTACTGTTGTGGCGGCGTATGATGTCATACGCACAGGATGCAGGTGTTCAAATTTTCTCTTAGCCTCAGTGTATGTCAGTTGGTAAAGGGTCTTGTACTCCATTATTTTCCTTTTTTTCTGGAGAATCCTGCAGTAAGGCGAGCAAGGCGAACGGTGCTCTTCACAGTTGACACAGATAGGAGGCGGGGCACATTGAATATTCGGATGTGATGGGCATCCGCAATCTTAGCATGTGATGCTGCAAGTGCAGTGGGAAAACATCTGGCCAAACTTCCAGCACTTAAAGCACCACATTGGGGGAGGGATATAGGCCTTTACATCACACCGGTAGACCATCACCTTTACCTTCTCGGGCAATATATCACCGTCAAAGGCCCAGATGAAGGCACCGGTGGCAACCTGATTATCCTTCAGACCATGGTGGTCACCCCAGACGAAACCTACACCTCATCACTGTAAATTGGCATGCAGCTCATTGTCGGACTGCGAAAGAATGTTTCTGTGAAATACAATACCCTGAACCATATTTAAGCTCTTATGGTTAGAGAAACATCTTCCAGCTAGTCACAAACGAGTAACTCCCATGACTGGGCAGAGGGTACTGTTTATCAATACTGACCCAGATCTCATTTTGGACAAGCTCTCCACCTCTCCAAACTTGTCCTAATTGCTCAACAAAAAACTGAGGCTTCATTGTCATGAAAGATTCCCCATCAGCTCTCTAACATACAAGGTACCTGGGCAAATAAGATCTGCTGGCATCCTTAGCCTGAGGTCCCTCCCACAGTATGGCCAGGGAGGGGAACGATTTGGGGTCATACTTCCGTGCATTCAATTGAGCTCATCACGTAGAGACTGGCAGGATGGCCATTGCCAGGAGTCCCAACGTCCCAGGGGTGTGGGCATCTACCCTTGGCATACATGGGGAGTTAACGGCACAGGCATCAGCAGAGTGATCCATGTGTGGTCAGGGGGCTACAGCCAACAGGGTATATGGTGGCCCCGCCACGACGGACTGGCTACTGTGCTGGATATCAGGTGCAAAGAAGTTCATGGTCATCAACAAAGAAATCGATAATGCATAGTGCATGGTGGAAAACACGTAGGAAGGTGTCCTCGCCCAATAGATAAAGAATTGGTAGGACTAAAATGTGATGAGAAAGTAGGCAGAAGATCTCAATGCATGATGGACAAGATACACCTTCTAAGGCGTCCTTCCCAAATTGGCTCTATCTTCGGAAAAATTTTGAAGAATGGAGGTCAAACCCTACAGGGGATCAACACAGAAAGGCCGAAAGATGTGAAACTCGTTTTAGTCGCCTTGTACAACAGGCAGGAATATCTCGGGCCTATTCTAGCCCCCAGACCTGCAGGTGAATTTCTGCTGCAGAAACGATTGTGTTAGTCGCCTGCTCGCCCATCATATTTATTTATTTATTTATTTATTTAACCTGATCAGATTAGGGCCATCAGGCCCTCTCTTACATCGGACCAGTGTTTCACACATGCAGCATTTCACACATCAGAGTTACATCATGACAATACTTTAAATAAGAAAATTAGATTACTCTAGTCACAATATGAATAAAGAATAATGACTAAGACATAATAAAGTAAGTACTTGCAGTAATCGATGTTACCATGTGGGGGAGAGTCAACAGTGACATCTGGGGGTGAAAGTTTCCCACTCCACCTAGTTTAAAGCTCATCTGGGCAGGCGTTCATGGGCCTGACACTGGGGCAGTGAGAGGAACATGGGGAAATAGTCACTACCACAGGTCATGTGCTCTCCAGTAGATGGATGGAGTAAGCCCTGGGCTGCAAATTTATAAACCAATCGCTGAGTAACTACCTCGAGCCAAACTAAAATGTGTGGCTGCCCCAATACTTAGGAGGCAGAGGTCGAATTTTGAAAAACTTTCGACATCTCTGCCTCTGCCAGTAAGCACAGTGCCACCACACAAGGGGTTAAGGGCGCTAAAATCTCCCCGAAGTAGGGAAGGTTTAGGGAATTTATCAGTTAGTGCAGCTAATACATTCAGGAGTACTGCACCATCTGGAGGAATATATACATTGCTGACAGTTATTTCCTGCATCGTCCTTATTCTGACAGCCACAGGGGTTTGAAGGGGCACATGTTCACTACAGACCAAGTTCAGGACAAAAACAAACTCCACCTGACACTCTATGATAGTTGCTATGGTTCCTGTAATATTCCTTATAGCCACAGAGGGCATGTGTCCACATTGCTGGGAACCATATTTCCTGGAGGGCAATGCAGAAAGCAAGTATAAAGCTTAACAGTTGCCATAACTAAGCCAGACAGTGGAAAAAAAAGCGCTGCTATTCCATTGGAGGATGAAAATCATTATACTGAGAAGGCATCAATCATTGAATGACGCAGTTTATGCCTCAGGGTCACCTGCTACCACCAACTTTTTGCCTGAGCGGTCTACATCCATTGTGTCTGTGGGTCCTGTGAGCCCCAGGTCCTCAGCAGACGCCAAAATCTCCACTCCATCCTCAGACACAGAGCTTGTAGGTGGCTGTGGTGTGGGTTCCACCGCAACTTCCTTGGTCTTAGGGGCCTTTCTCGATTTCTCTCGCTGTTCCCTGGGTTTCCAGGTCGGAGGATTTCACTGAAACAGTCTCCTGGACTGAGGATGCTCATGAAGCCCTATGACTGGCTGCTTTTGGGCTCTTCAGCTACTGGCAGGTTTCATCTTTCCCACTTGCAGAAACCTGGCAAGGAAGTGACCTAAGACACCCCTTCCTAGTGAGAGGAGCTGAACAAGCCTTACACTTCTCTTGCTCGGAAGTGGGGACTGAAATCCCCAATGGTTGGGGGATGTTGCTCATGAAGTAGGTGGTACGGAAGCAACAGGGAAGGAAGTGCCCCACCATGGATGGGGGCAGGTGTAGTCTCCCAATTCTGAGTGGCGATAGAAATTCGAGGAACTGATGGGGCGATAACTGTTCTTGTAGCGGCAGCATATGAGGAGATCATAGCTATAGGATGTAGTTGCTCAAATTTCCTCTTAGCCTCAGTGTACACCTGATGGTCCAGGTTAATATTTCACTCTTTCTGTAAAGTCATACGGTCCAGCATGCAAGGTGAATGATGGTCTCCGCAGTTGACACAGATGGGAGGTGGGACCCATAGAGTATTAGGATGTATTGGACGTCCACAATCTCCACAGGTGGGGGCTGGAATACAGTGGGGAGACACACAGCCCAACTTCCAGCATTTGAAACACGACTGAGTCATATGTCTTAGCATTAACGCTAGACTGCCTGGCAGCATATCACCAGTAAGAGATGACATTACACTTCATGGAGCGTCATCCACCCGGATGCCACCGACTGACTAGGGCCCCCCCCCCCCCTTTCGAGCGCCACCCAGCGGCAGCAAAGGCAGGAATACCTCAGGCCTACGGTAACCTCCAGACCCACAAGGGGGTAATAGGGAGTGGCAGTGTTGAGGCAACCAGTAGGTCCTGTTTCTTAGCACACTACTTACTGTGCTAGCTCTCTCACTTCTCTTTAAAGGCTTGCTGGGAAGATTTTTCGAAAGCAGCTTCAGCCATAGATGAAGACCTAGAAGCTCTTTGTCCAGCAGCTTTTGGCTCCTTGAGCCACTAGCGAGTGTCCACCATGGCTTTAGTGGGGACCTTGGGAGAGGGCCTCAACGGACCCATTCCGCACAAGATGAGCAAGAGGTGGCAGTTTCTTTCCCGGCAGCGGGAAGGGGACCGATGTCCCCAACGTTTGGGGGACTCATGAGGTACTGAAGCCTAGTAAATGTTATGCAACCATTTTGTCAGCTGTTTGTGTGTATGGCGTGCTGAGTAACTGCCTATAGAACTGATTATGATCCTACAGGACGTGTTCAATGGTAAACTTCTGCACTACTGAATTGCTGCTTATCTCAAGTCATCAGAAGCTTAAGGCCACATGGTTGTGTACCACCAAGACTGTATGGCCTTTCCAAAGTTAACAAGCGAAGTGTTCCATTACATCTGATAGTTAGCAACATTGGAGCCGCATAATATACTTAGCCATAATCTCATATGCTGAGACCTTTTGTGGGAAAATGGTCACATCTCATCCGCAACTCAGCTGATTTTATCAACAGACTAGGCGCACTTTAAGCAGTTCTCATAGTTTGGTTAGTTTTGATGCTGTTATTTTACAGAGGTCCCTCTCTCATGTTCTTTGGCACTAAGAGGTGAAACGTTTTAGGTGGACATCACTCCTGTTTCAGCATGCTCCGTCCTCGACCCAGAATATTTTTACCATACTGACGGAGTCGCCATGAGCAGCCCTATGTCTCCCTTTGTGGCCAACCTTCCTATGGAGGATTTTGAAGGGAGAGGGCTTTAATCAGTTGCCCTTAAACCAACTGTATTTTGGAGATATGTGGGCGATACTTTCATAGGGTGGCCTCATGCAGAAAATTTATGCAGTTTCAGCACCATCGGAACTTCATTCGTAATACTTGGTTAAGTATGGATGTAAAGGAAGATGGTTGTCCGCCTTTCGTAGATGTCTGTTAGACGAAAGAATGATGGCTCTCTGGGACATTCAGCTTATTGTAAGCCCACTCATACTGACGCATTTACAAACGTCGAGTTATCACCTGTAGCAAACTATGAGCGTGCTTAAAACACACACACCGAGCTAGCTCAGTCTGATGGTGATAGTGTGGTGTCACCGCCAGACACCACACTTGCTAGGTGGTAGCCTTTAAATCGGCCGCTGTCCATTAGTATACGTCGGACCCGCGTGTCGCCACTGTCAGTGATAGCAGACCGAGCGCCACCACACGGCAGGTCTAGAGAGACGTCCTGGCACTCGCCCCAGTTGTACAGCCGACTTTTCCAGAGATGGATTACTGACAATTACGCTCTCATTTGCCGAGACGATAGTTAGCATAGCCCTCAGCTACGTCATTTGCTACGACCTAGCAAGGTGCCATAGCCTTTGATAATATTGTGAAGCATGTATCATCAAGAGCGATGTTCTACAAATGTGGATTAAAGTTAAGTATTACAAGATTTTCGCACTTTATTGCAATTCTCAAGACATTGTCCTGTTCCAGACCTCACGCCAGTCTGCGTGTATTTAAACGCGTGCATTTCGGCCGCCTCTAGCAACACTGTTGGCTCTTCTGCCAACACAGCAGATAGTATGCCCAAAGAGCGCGCCCACCTAATGAGTGTTCAGGAGAAATGGATATTCCACCCAGCAGCTGAACAGGGCACTGTTAGACACCAATAACCAAGAAGTGGGCATAGAACACGCCGGCTAAATCTTTACTTTGAATTCCTTTCGCGCCCAACATTTCGTTTAAAATAGCAGGACTGCTCTAAATGTAAGGGGGAAGTGATTTTTCGTCCATCAGTTAAGACTGTAGACCTTCGGGATCAGTGAAGGATGACTTGTTCGTTCTGTTTGAAACATCTCAGCTCACTATTGTCTAACACCATTTCAATGGAGAACGAAGATTCTGACCGTAGCAACATATTTTTCTATCTCAATTATTAAAGAATCCGTGGAAATACGCCTGCCGGAAAATCTGATGAACTGTGGTAGTTGCTACCCACTGGGCAGTGCGTGGAACCCCTACCTCAACGAATAGTTCCAATATAAGACGGCACAGTGTGCCAGCGGCCTCGGCAAGCGGTAACAGGACAAACTCCGCGATTCTACCAGAGGGCGCTTCCGCCAGGAAATATGGTCCGTTTGTGATTATTTCAACGCATGCGCTGAATACTAGCAGCGCGGAACAGAGCAGCCCTTCGCCAGTATCCGACGGCTCACCTGAAGGTAACTAGCAAGTGCCCAGTAGCAATATGGCGAGACGAATTAAACGACGACCGGCTGCAAGCCCTAAATTTGTTCGAGTTCAGAACTTTTGAATCAGAAACGAACGGTAACTGTCTGGCAGCACTTTCGTACCTGTGTAACAAACGGTAATTGGTTATCAGCATAAAGTTCATAGTTTGGTGAAGGTACATTAGTTAATAAACGATCGTGTAGCTTCTCCCGCGCCCTTCAGTTGACACGGAAGGTTGGTGGTTGTGGGTCCGCATCATATTCTGACGTTTGTTTCGCCGATGAAGCCAGCGTTTCTGCAACTGTTACAGTGGCCTTCTAGACCTACTGGTTTTTGTTGTCCAGCACTCGTCCATTCTCTACCCGTGCACAGCACGTGATGCTCACAACTAGACCAAGAAGAAGGCCGCTGCAGTCGTGGCCGAAACGTCGGTTTTTCTATAGCAGCAGTAGTTTTTACATTATGACGCGGTACCAAACCCAGAAGACTTATGTCGAAAGATAAGCAGGTTACGGATGAACTGCAGCCAGCCGCGCGGCTACAGCACGTGTAGAAGGCCAGGCCGTTCAGCGGCGAACATTTTCGACCCGTTTGTGTCCAGCCCGCCTTCCTCAGGAACCTCAAGACTAGAGTCCTGCATGACCGAGTAAGCGAGCACAAAATACGAGATGGGGCGAGCACACCCTAACTGGATAGGCTGCCCGCACTAGTTCTAGTGACCGAGCATAGAAGCCGTGACCGAATACGTAGCACGCAACTTCAAACACATTACACGTGTTATTATCCGTGTGAGACTGCAGCCAGTACGGGCTTCTCATTTGTGGTCTCTCTCTCTCTCTCTCTCTGCAATCATGCAGTGCGAGGAAACCAGTGCAGTAAGACGAAGGATTGAAATCAATGTTTACACATTGAAGAGACGGGAAGGTCTAAAAAGCCAAGTACGGAACATATTTTTGGTGGTTGTACACGAATACGTATCGTGGATAAACTGCTCCACATTATTGTGTTTACAATCGGGAACCACTCTTTTAAAGAAACACAGTTGCAAGAAACCTCACAAAGTTACAGCTCCTTCAGGAATACCGGCAGTAATAAAAAATAGTATTACAGCAAAGTGTGTTGCAATGTGTGCTAAAGATATGAGACCTTTTTATGCTGTTTGCGGTGAAGGTTTCGCAGAACTAGGCGAAGATTTAATACATCTAGGTGCGCATTATGGAAAAGTTAACGTAGCAGATGTCATGCCACATCCCTCTACTATAAGCAGACATGTCGAAGAACAAGCTGATGCAATACAGTATAATGCCTTCTGTTATTGCGGAAGTTATTAATAAAACATGTGCTGCGATAGTTGATATGTGGACTGATTCGCATAATCAGGTGCACTATTTGACGCTTACATCTCATTACATTAACACAGATTGGTCTCTTCTGATCAATGTTTGATTTACAACAAAATTCCCGGACGTCAGGAAGACGGAAGTAATTATAAAAGAAAGTGCTCTATGAGTTTAGCTGAGTAACGTACCCGTTCTTGGAAACGTTACTTTTGTATTAAAAGAAAGAGAGAGAGAGAGAGAGAGAGAGAAAGACAGAAAGAGAGAGAGAGAGAGAGAGAGAGAGAGAGAGAGAGAGGCGTTGAATTTGTACAGTAAAGTACAGAGCAGCGAGCCGTGGCGAAGCGAGGTGAGATGTCAGCGGTGCCCGGCCATGCTCGGTTATCCGCGTGTCCGGAATCCGGACATCAGACTTGGGGCGAGTACGTGACCGAGCCGAGTCGTATGGGGCCGGACAAGAGCGGCTCGGTCCCCCCGTCAACAGGCGAGCCGTGACCGGTCAAACATGGAGCGTTGCAGCACTCTACTCAAGACGCAGGGTGTGCTTTGCTCCACCAGGGAACAGAAGATACTTTGCACACCGCACACGCGCGTCCTGAGTGCCCCTGCTCGTTTGGAGATGTCCGTGTCGGCGAAACTGGCAGGCCAGTAGCAAACGCAGATAACACGAGCGCTGCATTTTGCCTTCTACACCACACCACATCTACAGAATCTGAAGAGCAGGAAGATTGCTGCAAGGAAATAAAGTTAAACGAAATTTGCGTACTTGCCTAGCAGTCAGGGATGGTGAAACTCAAGTTAATAGAGGCAACTGAAACTAACTGAATGAATAGTCAAGGCCATGTTTGCCCCTTCAGAGCTCAACAAGCCGTTCTGGAACTACGTTCTCATAGCTGCAGGAATTTCCTGCAACGTGTTGCGTAGAACGTGTGATAGACCGCACGCGACTGAAGAGCATGCTTGCCTCGATCCAGATGTCCGCTTGCGTTAGAAGAAAGACATTGGCGTCTATGTTCTGAAGTATATGGCGGAGTTAGTCAAAATTAGTTGAAAGTGATGGCAAACTATGTTCTACAGTAACAATACATACTACTAGAATCTGTGGCCGATTTGGTAGACAGACTCGCAGCTCCCCCAGTGACAGGCCTTGCAGTTCTTTTTTCCAGTCTGTCCGCACCATTATCGTGTTACCTCCTGTTCAGACGCCATGTGACAAATTCGGATATCTTGTCATTATTCAAAATTTTTATCTTTCAGCAGTGAATCCCCACGTATTGTCAGACTTGTCTCTGCGAGTTCCTTAATCACTGTTTCATACCTTCTCGTATATGATACAAAATTCAAGATTGTGGGTCTAGGTTTTGCACATCATTACGTCCTTCATCCTCCAACTTCTGATTGTGGAATGTGCAGGTATATTTGTTTCACTTTAAGCTTCTACCATTTAAAATCTCCATGTTAACAGTAAATATTTTAATTCTCCCAGCGTACTTTTCAGTGTTGCACAACAGTATGTCAACCACATTCCCTTCGACTAAAAGAATTTCGAGCGATGTACGGTACTATTTTACCAAATTGGAAGAAAAACGGAAATGCCATTACTGTCAGCAGATAATTTCCATGGCTTCCTGGAGGCGATCACCAGACGTGTAGAGACATTGAAATCTAAGGATCCTACAGTACCTCTGGAACGATGTGGGTCATGGAGCCAATCAAGATCGCCGTCAATCTATGAAAAAATGAGAAAATTTCTCGCGAACTGTCCTCACCGACGTCTGCTCGTACCTTCGGTGAAGGCATCCTTCAGAATGGCAAACTCGGCGTCGAGCTGTATCCAGCCCACCAGTGCTGTCAGGTTCTGCACCAAGTCCCGATTTGTTTACTTTTGTGTTGCCCTCACCATCAACAGCTTCTCTTTTACAAGAACCAATCAAATGTTTTAACACTATAAAGCAGTGCACATTAAATACAAATGTGGCATTAGATGCACAGCATTTAAAAATGAATTGTAGAGGCTATCATCCTATCTCCATAGTTGAAGACACAGAATTTAAGAAAAATATATGCTTTGTCCAAATTTTAATTTACCAAGTCGAAAAACGTTGTCAAACTAATTCTCAGCTTGTATTCGGAGTACTTAGTTCACATAAAACATGATTTAGCAACCGCAAAGGGAGTCTACCTTGCGTCTCATGCTTGGTTGAGTAAATAACAGTTCCTATGTTCTCGCTGCAGATTTCATAGATGACAAGAGTGAACTAAAGTCTTACCTTTTACAGTGTTCAATTTGAAAGACACTGAAGAAAACCTCTCAAACTGGGTAAAATCTTATTGCAAAATGTAATACCGATTTTAAAATCACCTCCATAATAACAGTGAGTCATACGACATTAACTTCCATGGTTCTCAAACTTCCACATATCCCATGCTTTGCACATTCTTTGACACTGTGCAACAACTCCTGAGTCCATACAGAAAATCATTGAAGTCAAAATAATTATTTTTTTTAATGAGGGACCCTTTGCTTTAAGCAAGAAAATTTTAAAAATGACCGACTGAAACAAGGTATCACAACCAGATGTACCTATTTATGAAATATTGCAAAGATTTACTTCAGAGATACTGTAATTTTTGCCTCCCTATTTTCGATCAAATAAACTTAGAATATACATACTGGGAGATAATGCAACATGCTTCACTGATTTTGAAAGTTTTCAATGAGGTAGCCAAAGAGCACCTCAGACAAAACAGGGTCACATTCAAAAATGAGGATCTTGCCAAGGTTAACGGAATGACAATTTAAATCTTTTAAAGACAAAAATAAAGAACATCCCCAAGAAATAGGGTCACTTATTTCCTCAAAGGGTTACCTGAGTTGCTCGGTTGGCTTGTGGGGGTTGAAGGGACAGGACTACAAAGGCCATCAGTCCCTTTTTCCACGATCATTAAATACCCAAAAGGAACAAAAACAACAGAAATGACAAGTGATACAGAACAAGAAAGACAAAGACCAGAAAAGAGGAATTAAAACTGTTACAGTGGTTGGCCGACCATGGAAAAAAGGAAAAGCCATCCACCAAGAGACACAAAACCCCAATCTAAAACCTTAGTCCAAAGGCCAGACTCAACACAAAAGAAACAGATCGAGCAATAAAAACCCCCTGCATGAATAAAAGTCAAACTAATCCTGCCACATGAATAAAAGTCAAACTAATCCTGCCATGGCAGCATCATCCAATAAAAGTGCAGGGAGTGTATCAGGCAGCGCGAACATCTACCTGAATGCAGTTAAAAGTAGACAGTCCAACGAAATGTTGACCACTGTCAATGCTGAACCACAGCGACGGAGGTGGGTCCTCGCAGCACACTAAATAACCGTGCATCATGCAAGTGTGGGCAATCCACAGTCGACAGATTCCTTGTGAGAGGCCCGCAAGGAGGAGCACCACACACCAGTAGTCTCCTTGACGATCCGAAGTTTGTTGGGTGAAGGCAGGATACACCATTCACCACCCCAGGTATGAAGGACCGTCTGCTGCAAAACTGAATGGAGATCACACGCCGAAAGGCCAATCTCCAAAGCCAGTGCACCTACAGCCTGTTTGGCCAGCATGTCAACACGTTCATTATTCAGGATGCTGACATGAGCTGGGGTCCACATAAAAACAATGGAGCAGCCGCAATGGGCAAGAGTATGGATGGACTCCTGGATAGTCATCACCAGGCGAGAGGGGAGGAACACTGGTCGATAGCTCGTAAACCACTCAGGGAGTCACTACAGATAATGAAGGACTCACCTGAGCAGGAGCAGATATACTCTAGGGCACGTGACATGGCGATCAGCTCGGAAGTGAAACCACTGCAGCCAGCAGGCAATAAGTGTTGTTCAGAATGTTCCCCAAGAGTAAGAGCATAACCAACTCGACCAGCAGCCATCGAACCATCGGTATAAACCACGTCAGAGCCATGAAACGGGGCAAGAATTTAAAGAAAGTGGTGGCAGAGGGCCTCAGGAAGGACCAAGTCTTTCGGGCCCTGTGACAAATCCAGCTTAAGGCATGGGTGGGGCACACCACGAGGCTATACATATATGTTGTAACCTGTTGTGACCACGACCAGAACGGTTGTGGGGTGGCCAAGAAAGTGCGGCGGGACCAAACGGAGAGCGGCCCATGAACAAACGAACAGAAGTGACAGACACGAGACATACGATGGAGAGAGACCTTACGACAACATGCAAGAAGCAATGGAGTGACAGACAACCAAACGAATCCAAGACGTCGACTAGTAATGAAAACTAAGAATGATAAACATGCTGTCTGTTGTCGAGGCGATGTGTCTAGACTCACCAAATGATTAGACTCGCTGGCTGAGCGTGAGTCAGGCGCTTTAATACTCTGTCAGGAGCGCCGCTATTGGTTGCTGGAACCACGTGTTCCACTGTGGCACCTTCACACTAAATGCGGGCCAGGACGCACACGCGACCACAGCTTATGGCACGATGGTGCAGAGACCTCTAGGGGTCTTCGACGTCCATGACGTCTGCGGGAATTAAAATTCCGTGGCGCACGGTGCCAGAGTATATGAGCCAAGAACAGTGCCACGATTCTGAAGATGAACGACCGAGTTGGACAACAGGAGACAGTAATCTGAATGCCCGGGCAAGCTACAACGATGTGCAGCATAAGCAGCCAGTAGTCGTTGGCGCAGATCCGCAATGGAGGGACACCAGCCTCCACAAGTAGGCTGTTTACAGGGCTTGTGCAGAAAGCTCCAGTTGCGAGTCGGATCCTGCAGTGAAGTATGTGGTCAAGCAACCGCAACACAGAAGGCAATGCTGAACCAGAAGCCAGGATCCCATAATCTAGATAGGACTGAATCAATGCCTGATACAGTCTTACAAGGGTAGACCGATCGGCACCCTTGCTGGTGTGACTCAGGCAACTAAGAGTTAAGATGGCGCCACAAGTTTGCTTTAGCTGCCAAATATGAGGCAGCCAAGTCAACCAGGCATCAAAAAGCAAGCCCAAAAACCGATGTGTCCACAACAGAAAGAGGTTCACCGTCAAGATTAAGCCATGACTCATGGTGAACAGAGTGATGCCGGCAGAAATGCATGACACAGGTCTTGGAAGCTGAGAACTGGAAGCTGTGTGTGATGGCCCAAGAGTGTGCGCTGTAGCCACTGTTCAACCACAATGCCAGTGGAGCTATAATGCAGGCAAAAGTCATCAGCATACAAAGAAGCTGATATGGACATTCCCACAGCTACAGCTAGCCCATTAATAGCAACTAAAAAGGGGCAGGCACTCAAGACAGAGCTTTGCGGAACCCCATTCTCCTGAACTCCAGAGGAACTATGGGAGGAAACAACTTGCACGCAAGAAGGAACAAAGTGACAGAAAATTTTGAATAAAAGGAGGGAGCAGGCCTCTAAGACACCACCCATGAAGCGTGGTGAGGATGTGACGCCGCCAAGTGTATCATACGCCTTATGCATGTCAGAAACAACAGCAACCAGATACTGACGGCAGGCAAATGCTGTGTGGATGGCAGACTCCAGGCAGAGCAGATTATCAGTGGCAGAGCAGCCCTTACAAAACCCACCCTGGGACGGAGCCATAAGGCCCCAAGACTCAAGTAGCCAACTCAACCTCCAGCTCACTATGCATTTGAGCAATTTGCACATAACATTGATGAGGCTAATGGCGCAGTAGCTGTCCACCTCCAGGGGATTCTTTCCAGGCTTCCACACTGGGATAACGCTTTCCCACCATTGAGAGGGAACTCACCCAGATATGGTTGAAGAGGTCAAGGTGGTGTCGCTGGCAGTGACAGGGGTTTAAGCATCTGATAGTGGATGCGATCTGGCCTGGGAGACATATCAGAACACGCAGCTAGGGCACTGTGAAACTCCCACTCACTGAATGGAACATTCTACAATTCGTGATGGTATATATGTAATGAAAGGCTCCGACTTTCCAACTATTATTTCAAGGAGTAGCAGAACCGAGCATGATTCTCTGCTAAGAGTTCTGGAATCGTGCCTGGTTCAGTACAGACTACTCCATTCAGGGAAAGCCCATGTACAGTGACAGGTGTCTGATACCCATAGTTGCCTAATCTTGCAGTGAACCTGCGATGGAGAAATACAGGTGCCAATGGTGGAGACATACCATTCCCAACACTCCTGCATCCGTCAGTAAATAACACGTCGGGCTTGGACACAGACATTTAAGGGTAATGAGGTGTTCCAATGATGGGTGCCACTTATGACACTGGAGGGCCCATCTGCGATCTCTAATCGGCTCAGTGATCTCCAGAGACCACCAAGGCACAGTCGTCCACTGAGTGGACCTGGACAAGCAGGGAATTGCAGATTCAGCAGCAGAAACGATGTCAGTGGTGATCATGTGAACCATCACATCAATGGCAACATGAGAAAGAGTGGCAATGGAGGCGAAAAAGTCCCAGTAAGCCTTATTCAAAGGCTATATGGGGAAGCGCCCAGGTGTGTGACACTGGGGCAGTGACAAAGATTGGAAAGTGGTCACTACCGCAAAAGTCATCATGCACACTCCATTAGACAAACATCAGAAGGCCAGGGCAGTAGACCTAAATGTCGATGCCTGAGAATGCGCCATGTGCCACAGTGAAATGTGTGGAGGCACAATTATTTGAAAGAGAGGTCAAGCTGTGCCAACACTTGCTCAATGACAGTGATTCGGCCTGTTTGCCACCAATCCACCCCATAAAGAATTACGGGCGTTAGTCGCCCAATAACAGAAAAGGTGGCAGCAACTGGGCTATCAGTGCAGCCAATACTGTGGGACATCCAGTGGAAGATAGAGACTGCAGACAGTAACAGCCTAAGGCTTCCACACCTGAACAGCGACAGTCTCTAAAGGTGTTTGAAAAGGGACACACTTTAAAGAGAGACAGACACTGGCTTCACCAGATACCCTCTCATAAGCTGTCCAATTCTTATAATAAGCCCGATAGCCACATAGGGTGGGGGTTTGCTTTTCCAGAAACCAAGTTTCCTGGAGAGCAATGCAGAAGAAAGGGTGAAGGCTGAGATGCTATCAGAGCTCAGCAAGGTGCTGGAAAAAACTTGCTGCAATTCCACTGGAGGATGACATTGTCCACAGCTGAAAAAGGTGTGATGGGACTGAGGAGGCAGATTACATTGCTGGATCACATGCTGCCACTGACAGTACCTGTGCAATCTACTTCCACAGTGTGAGGGTCTGGCGAGATCTAGGTCCTGAGCAGATGCCAGAATCTCCACCCCATCCTCAGAGCTTTTAGGTTGTTGTGGGGTTGGCGCCACCGCAAGTTCCTTGACCTTAGAGGTCTCCTTGGACTTTTTTCACTGCTCCTTGGTTTTCACTGGTTGGGCAGGCTTCACTGATTCAGTCTCTGGGACTGGGGATTGTGAAACCCTATGACCAGCTGCTTGTGGGCACTTACACCACTGGCAGGCGTCATCCTACCCAAGGTGGAAACCTGGGAAGGGAGGGACACAAGGGACCCCTTCTGAGCAAGAGGAGGTGAAGTTGGAACATTCTCTGGCTCAGAAGTGGGGACAGACGTCCCTAATGGGTGGGAGGGGGGTGTTGCTCCCAAAGGAAGTAACAAGAGCATCTGGGAGGGTATTGCTCCCATGGTCAAGGGTTGGTTGGTTTGGGGGATGAAAGGGACCAGACTGCTACGGTCATCGGTCCCTTTTTCCAAATACAAAGAAAACCCACAGAGAATAAAAACGAGGAACAGAATAGATCACAGACGATACAGAACAAGAGAAACGGAGACAGGGACAAGACAAAACGAACTAAAACCACACAGAGTGTGACAGTGGTTGGCCGACCATAGAAATAAAAAAGGAAAAGCCAACCACTTAGAAACACCTTAAAAGATCAGTTTAAAATCATAGGCCAAAGGCCAGAATCAGCACAAAAAATAAAATAAAACAAACACTCAGATGAAAGAATAAAAACTCCCTGCCCTAATAAAACGTAAAACTAAGGCAGTCATAACAGGGTCATCAGATAAAACGGCAGGGAGCGTATCAGGCAGCGCAAATGTCTGCCTGACCACAGCTAAAAGGGGGCAGGCCAACAGAATGTGGGCCACCGTCAAAGCCGCCCCGCAGCGACATACAGGAGGGTCCTCCCGGCGCAGTAAATAACTGTGTTAGCCGGGAGTGGCCAATGCGGAGCCGACAAAGGACGACTGAGTCCCTGCGGTTGGCTCGCATGGAGGACCGCCACACAGTCGTCGTCTCCTTAATGGCACGGAGTTTATTGGGTGTAATCCGATCGCGCCATTCAGCGTCCCAAAGCGCAAAAACTTTTCGGCGGAGGACTGCCCGCAAATCAGCCTCTGGGAGGTCAACATCCAGAGATGGTTTACTCGTGGCCTCTTTCGCCAGGCGGTCAACATGTTCATTGCCCGGGATACCGACATGACCGGGGGTCCACACAAAGACCACAGAGCGGCCGCAACGCGCAAGAGTATGCAGGGACTCATGGATAGCCATCACCAGACGAGAACGAGGAAAACACTGGTCGAGAGCTCGTAAACCGCTCAGGGAATCGCTACAGATAACGAAGGACTCACCTGAGCAAGAGCGGATATACTCTAGGGCTCGAAAGATGGCGACTAGCTCAGCAGTGTAAACGCTGCAGCCAGCCGCCAAGGACCGTTGTTCGGAATGGTCCCCTACAGTTAGTGCATACCCGACACGACCAGCAACCATCGAACCGTCGGTGTAAACAATTCCAGAGCCCTGATACGTGGCCAGGATGGAATAAAAGCGGCGGCGGAAGGCCTCTGGAGGGACCGAGTCCTTCGAGCCCTGTGCCAAGTCGAGCCGAAGGCAAGGGCGAGGAACACACCACGGGGGTGTACGCAGAGGCGCCCGGAAAGGAGGTGGAACAGGGAAAAACCCAAGCCCGCAGAGAAGCTCCTTGACGCGTACGGCGATCGGACAACCCGACCGGCGCCGACGGTCTGGCAGATGGACGACTGACTGCGGGAACAGGACACGATAATTTGGATGCCCGGGCAGACTTAGAACATGGGCAGCATAAGCGGCCAGCAAACGTTGGCGCCGGAACCGCAGTGGAGGGACACCTGCCTCCACTAGTACGCTGTCCACAGGGCTGGTGCGGAAAGCACCAGTGGCAAGGCGTATCCCGCTGTGGAGAATTGGGTCCAGCACCCGTAACGCAGATGGGGATGCTGAGCCATAAGCCAGGCTCCCATAATCCAGACGGGACTGGATTAAGGCCTGGTAGAGCCGCAACAGGGTAGAGCGGTCGGCGCCCCAGCGGGTGTGGCTCAAGCATCTCAGAGCGTTTAGATGCCGCCAACACGTCTGTTTAAGCTGCCGAATATGAGGCAGCCAAGTCAACCGGGCATCGAAAACCACCCCCAAAAACCTGTGGGTCTCCACCACAGCAAGGAGTTCGTCGCCAAGATAAAGCCGCGGCTCGGAATGGACTGTTCGGCGCCGGCAGAAATGCATAACGCGGGTCTTGGCTGCCGAAAACTGAAACCCATGCGCTACAGCCCAAGACTGCGCCTTACGGATAGCGCCCTGTAGCTGACGTTCAACAGCTGCAATGCCAGTAGAGCTGTAATAAAGGCAGAAGTCGTCAGCATACAGGGAAGCAGAGACAGAAGTTCCCACGGCCGCAGCGAGCCCGTTAATGGCTATTAAAAACAGGCAGACACTTAAAACAGAACCCTGTGGCACACCGTTCTCCTGGACGTGGGTGGAACTATAGGAGGCTGCGACTTGCACGCGGAAGGTACGATACGACAGGAAATTGCGGATAAAGATAGGCAGAGGGCCCCGAAGACCCCATCCATGAAGCGTAGAAAGGATGTGATGACGCCATGTCGTATCGTACGCCTTCCGCATGTCGAAAAAGACAGCGACCAGGTGCTGACGGCGGGCAAAGGCAGTACGGATGGCCGACTCCAGGCTCACCAGATTGTCGGCGGCGGAGCGGCCTTTCCGGAACCCACCCTGAGACGGAGCCAGAAGGCCCCGAGACTCCAGTACCCAATTTAAGCGCCGGCTCAACATCCGTTCGAGAAGCTTACAAAGAACGTTGGTGAGGCTAATGGGGTGGTAGCTGTCCACCTCCAGAGGGGTCTTTCCAGGTTTCAAAACGGGGATGACAACGCCTTCCCGCCATTGCGACGGAAACACCCCCTCGACCCAAAGACAGTTGTAAAGATCGAGAAGGCGCCGCTGGCAGTCCACTGAAAGGTGTTTCAGCATCTGACAGTGGATGCCATCTGGCCCAGGAGCGGTATCAGGGCAAGCAGCTAGGGCACTGCGAAATTCCCACTCACTGAATGGAGCATTGTAAGATTCTGGGTGGTTGGTGCGAAACGAAAGGCTCCGACGTTCCATCCGCTCTTTAACGGAGCGGAAAGCCTGGGGGTAATTCGCAGAAGCGGAACTCATAGCAAAATGCTCTGCTAAGCTATTGGCAATGACGTTGGAGTCAATACAAACTGCTCCATTCAGTGAGAGCGCAGGGACGCTGGCAGGGGTCCGATAGCCGTAGACGCGTCGAATCTTGGCCCAGACCTGCGAAGGAGTGACATGGAGGCCAATGGTAGACACATACCGCTCCCAGCACTCCTTCTTACCTTGGCGGATAAGGAGGCGGGCCCGCGCACGCAGCCGTTTGAAGGCGATAAGGTGGTCCATGGAGGGATGTCGCTTGTGACGCTGGAGCGCCCGCCGGCGATCTTTAATCGCTTCAGCGATCTCAGGCGACCACCAAGGGACAGCCTTCCGCCGAGGGGACCCAGAAGAACGGGGAATGGCAGATTCGGCGGCAGTAACGATGCCGGTGGTGACCGATTGAACCACCGGATCAATGTCGGCATTAGAGAGAGACTCAAGAGCGGCAGTGGAGGAGAACAAGTCCCAGTCAGCCTTATTCATAGCCCATCTGCTAGGGCGCCCAGAAGAGTGACGCTGTGGTAGTGACAGAAAGATCGGAAAGTGGTCACTACCACACAGGTCGTCATGCACACTCCATTGGACAGACGGTAAGAGGCTAGGGCTACATATTGAAAGGTCAATGGCGGAGTATGTGCCATGCGCCACACTGAAGTGTGTGAAGGCACCATCATTTAAAATCGAGAGATCGAGCTGCGACAATAAATGCTCAACGATGGCGCCTCGACCTGTTGCCACTGACCCACCCCACAGAGGGTTATGGGCGTTGAAGTCGCCCAATAGCAAGAAAGGTGGCGGCAATTGGGCTATCAGCGCAGCCAGGACATGCTGCGAGACATCACCATCCGGTGGAAGGTAAAGACTGCAGACGGTAACAGCCTGTGGCGTCCACACCCGAACAGCGACAGCCTCTAAAGGTGTGTGGAGAGGGACAGACTCGCTGTGCAGAGTGTGAAGGACATAGAGGCAGACGCCACCCGACACCCTTTCATATGCTGCCCGGTTCTTATAATAACCCCGATAGCCACGGAGGGCGGGGGTTCGCATTGCTGGAAACCAAGTTTCCAGAAGAGCAATGCAGAAGAAAGGGTGAAGGCTGATAAGTTGTTGGAGCTCAGCTAGATGGTGGAAAAAACCGCCGCAGTTCCACTGGAGGATGATATTGTCCATGGCTGAGAAAGGCGTGAAAGGACTGGGAAGGCAATTTACGCCGCTTGTTCACTCACTGCCACCGATTCAGTACCTGTACGAGAGGCATCCATGGCGTCTGAGGGACCAGCGAGATCAAGGTCCTCAGCGGACGCTAGAATCTCGACTGCATCCTCAGACGCAGAGCGCGAAAGGTGCGGTGGGGTTGGCGCCACCACAAGTTCTTTGGCCTTAGAGGTCTTTCTCTTGGACTTCTCTCGCTGAACCTTGGGTTGCACCGGCTGGGAAGGCTTCACCGATTCAGTCTCTGGGACAGAGGAGGATCGTGAAGCCCTACGCCCGGCCGCTGGTGAGGACTTATGCCACTGGCGGCCGTCATCCTTCCCGCTGGTGGAACCCTGGGAAGGGAGGGTCCCAAGGGAACACATACGGGCGAGAGTAGCCGAAGAAGTTAGACGCTTCTCCGGCTGAGAAGCGGGGACGGACGTCCCCGACGGGTGGGAGGAGGTTGCTCCTGAGGTAGGTGGTGCAGGAGCAACCGGTTGGGTAGAGCCCCCCACAGGCAAGGGGGCAGGAGGAGTCTTACTGCTTATCGAGCTGGCTGGAAGTCTCGAAACTGATGGAGCGAGCACAGTTGTCGTAGCAGCTGCATAAGATGATGTCATTCTCACAGGATGGAGTCTGTCATATTTCCTTTTGGCCTCAGTATAGGTCAGCCGGTCCAGGGTCTTATATTCCATAATTTTGCGCTCTTTCTGAAAGACTTTGCAGTCAGGCGAGCAAGGTGAATGGTGCTCCCCACAGTTGACACAGATGGGAGGCGGGGCACATGGAGTATCGGGATGAGACGGGCGTCCGCAATCTCGACATGTAAGGCTGGAAGTGCAGCGGGAGGACATATGGCCGAACTTCCAGCACTTAAAGCACCGCATCGGGGGAGGAATATAGGGCCTGACGTCACATCGGTAGACCATCACCTTGACCTTTTCCGGTAACGTATCACCCTCGAAGGCCAAGATGAAGGCACCGGTAGCTATCTGATTTTCCTTCGGACCCCGATGAACGCGCCGGACGAAATGTACACCTCTGCGCTCTAAGTTGGCGCGCAGCTCGTCATCAGACTGCAAAAGAAGGTCCTTATGGTAAATAACTCCCTGAACCATATTTAAACTCTTATGCGGCGTGATCGTAACAGCAACATCCCCCAGCTTGTCACAAGCAAGCAACCGTCGTGACTGGGCAGAGGATGCCGTTTGGATCAGGACCGATCCAGAGCGCATTTTTGACAAGCCCTCCACCTCCCCAAACTTGTCCTCTAAATGCTCGACGAAGAACTGAGGCTTTGTGGAGAGAAAAGACTCCCCATCAGCTCTCGTACAAACTAAGAATCGGGGCGAATAACTATTACCTCCATCCTGAGACTTACGCTCCTCCCACGGCGTGGCCAGAGAGGGGAACGTTTTCGGATTGTACTTTTCAGCATTAAAGTGAGCCCGAGAACGCTTAGAGACTGCTGGCGGCTGGCCGCCAGCAAGAGATGATGTACCACGCTTCATTGCGGGTCATCCGCCCTGATGTCACCTACTCCGACCAAGGGCCCTCCCCACGGGCGCCACCCAGCCGCAGCAATAGCCACCTGGCAGGATGTCCATTGCCGGGAGTCCTGATGCCCCAGGGAGACGGGCATCTACTCCTTGGCATACGTGGGGAGTTAACGGTGCAGGCATCAGTAGAGCGATCCCTGTGTTGTCAGGGGGCTACAACCAAGAGGGTACATGGCGGCCCCACCACAACGGACTGGCTACCGTGCTGGATCTTAGGTGCAAAACTGTTCAAGGTCGTCATCGCAGTTAAAAGAAACACTGCAGAGTGCAGCGTGGGAATCGCACCCAGGGACGTATCCTCGCCCAAGAGATGGAAAACGAGCGGGACACCATTGCAAAGACGAAAAAGCCGGCTAAAGGTGTCAATGCACGACGGATACAGTGCACCATGTAAGGCGCCCTTCCCCAATTGGCTCGCTCTTCGGAATAATTTAGAAAGATGGAGGTCAAACCCGAGAGGGGACCATCACATAAGGCCGAAACATGTGAGACTCCTTTTAGTCGCCTCTTACGACAGGCAGGAATACCGCGGGCCTACACTAACCCCCAAACCCGCAGGGGGGCCATGGTCAAGGGGCAGGTGTAGTCTTATGGATCAGGTAGCCAACTGGAATGTGCTGAACTGATGGGGCTATCACTGTTTTGGCAGCCTAAGAGGAAGTCATTCACACAGGATGGAGTTGTTCATACTTCCTCTTAGCCTCAGTGTACTTCAGCTGGTCCAGGGTCTTATATTCCATGATTTTCCGCTCTTTCTGTAAAATCCTGCAGTCTGGCGAGCAAGGTGAATAATGCTCTCCACAATTGACACAGATTGGAGGTGGGTCCCATGAAGTATTGGGCATCCACAATCTCGACATGTGAGACTAAGTATAGTGGGAAGACATACAGCCAAACTTCCAGCACTGCATCGGGGGAGAGAGAAGGACATCACAGCAGTCGACAATTACCTTGACCTTCTCAGGCTATGCATCACCCTCTAAGGTCAAGATGAAGGCACCAGTGGCAACCTGATTATCCCTCAGATTCCAATGAACACGGACGAAATGAACACCTCGCCATTCTAAATTTGTGTGCAGCTCGTAATCGGACTACAAAAGACGGTCCCTGAGGAATATAATACCCTGGACTATATTTAAACTCATGGGGTGTGACAGTAACAAACAGCCCCCAACTTGTCACAAGCGAGTAATGCCTGTGACTAGGCACTTACTGAGAGCACATTTTGGACAAGCCCTCTACCTCCCCAAACTTGTCCTAATTCTCTACAAAGAACTGAGGCTTCATTGACGCAAAGGATTCCCCATCAGCACACTTACATACTAGGTAGTGGGTGAATAAGCTTTGCTGTCATACTTAGCCTTTCATTCCTCCCGTGGTGTGGGCAGAGAGGGAAACGAGTTGGTGTAGTATGCATTTGCATTAAATTGAGCCCTGGAGCACTTAGAGACTGCTGGCAGCTGGCCACCAGCAAGAGAAGATGTGCCACACTTCATTGCATGTCATCCACCCTGATGCCATCCACTCCAACCAAGGGCCCTCCCCATGGGTGCCACCCAGACACAGCAAGGGCTACCTGGCAGGATGGCCATTGCCAGGAATCCTGAAGCCCCAGGGTGATGGGCATCTACTCCTTGGCATAGGTTGGGAGTTAATGGCACACCCATCATCAGAGCGATCCCTGTGTGGTCAGGGGGCTAAAGCCAATGGTGTACATGGCGACCCTACCACAACAGGCTGGCTACCATGCTGGTTATGAGGTGCAAGGAAGTTCACGGTCGTCGTCGGTGTGGAAAGCGACACAGCATAGTGGATGGCGGAAACTGCACCCAGGAATGCATCCTCGCCCAAGAGACAGATGTTACAACAAGAAAGCGGGCTAAAGATCTCAATGCATGGACATGATACACCATGTAGGGCATCTTTCCCGAATTGGCTCACTCTTCAGAAACATTTGGAAGTATGGAGGTCAAAGTCTACAGGGGGACCATCACAAAGGCTGAAACATGTGAAATTCCTTTTCGTCGCTTCTTATGACAGGCACAAATATTGCGGGCCTATTCTAACCCCCAGACCCGCAGGGGGGTTATCAGTGTTTTGGGGGTTATCTCCAGGAACGAATTGGTCAGGCAATGTTATTTGACCTCCGATTAAAACAAGGATTTTAAGCACAAATTTTTTCAACATTGCTATATGAAGGCAATAGCAGGAATGTAAGCATTGGTTGTTCAAGAAGAACACAGCTCATTTATGAACCATTTACCACTGTAATACCTGAGCAACCTGGAAGAAGTTTGGTGAAACTATTGGTCAGCTTGAAGCAAGTCACGACGTGCAATGTGCGACAATTTTCGACTGACTAATATTTAGCACAGGGATATTTGCGTAGAAACAGCGATCCCTAAAAATGTTGAGAATTGCAGTGACCAACGGTTTATCAATTTGTTCTGAAAGAGTTATGCATCACAGCAACATCAGTGCCCCATTAACGAATATTTTCAGAAGCAGGACAAATATCCACTGAGGAAAGACCAACTAAATAGGGTCAGATTTTATTTATAAATTCCTTTTTGGATTCGTATAATACTGACAATGACTACAGCAGGAACGCTAATTACAGTTATAATTGTTGTACTGTATTTTTCCTAATTAAAATAAAATGTAACGAGAATCACTTGGCAAATATTTAGTATTTTGTTGCAATAATTTTAACTTTTACACCAGACGATGTTTAAAACTTGTGAGAAAAAATTAATAGGGACGTAACAAAATTATTGCTACTATGCCAGTTCTAAAGAAGTAGAATCAAACCAGATAAAAATACAGGTTTAGTGACCTGAATTAAAAAGATGTGGCTTACACTTATTTTGTGAAAGTGATGAGTCATGAGAAAGAAGAAGTTGATTCCAGTGACTGACCAGTTCCGATCCCATCTCTAAAATAAGTTCCACCCACATCTAAATCTGTCGCAGCTGTTTGCTTGGCTGGAAGAATGGGGGGAAGTCCAACAGCAGCGAGCTACTAGGCGATATATGCAGTATTTGTTTCACGCGCACGGGCAGGAACAAGGTAGATAATTCTTCCTACGTAATTATTGAAAGTCACCAGAAATGACGGTTCGCGGCTTCTCTGTCTCAGATGAGCAGCTTATGGAGTTAATATCCGAACAGCGTATTTTGTGGAACATAGCTAACGCCGAGTTCAAAAACTAGATGCAGGAGTTGGATTGTGTACAAATATGAATAAAAGTGAACTAAACATGTAAACAGAAATATCCGAGTATGTGCAGTGTAATACATTTACAAATGTATGTTAATACGGTGGCCGCTGCCCGACTACCAGCTTTCGTCCAAATCACTGGGCGTGTTAACTCTTGTTCGGAGGGATAGGCGAACGTTGTCTGCCCATTTTCCACTGGTCAACAACGCGCTGCAATGACTGAATCCAGACATGCGCTGCAATCTTTCTCAAATCACTTCACAGAAACCATTCGGCAAAAAAATTAACTTTTGGTTTACCTGTAGCCTTGTATTTATGATGATGCGCATATTCCGTTAATGGTCATAGTTACTGTCGTATTTACGTGGAAGTAAGACCGCGCGAAATTTGAGTTCGCAACGAAAAATGTAGGTTGCTATGATTTTACGTTTAGTGAATATTACGTAATATGTCACTGCATATGAAATTTCTCTGACGCATTCAATTATTCTTTTTTAGACTTGGGTGGGGGTCTCACCAGTCTCGAGAAAATTTCTGATGCAGCACAGTCATTTGGTATGGCGCCGCGCCAGCGGTAAAGCCAGAGTGAAATATCCACAACAATCCCCATATTTCATAAACGGTTTGATATCGAAAATAGATTTTGGCAAATGATACCACACAAAGGGGAGAATTTTGCCTTACGATTACGCAAAATCGTATCTGCCGTGTTATTCCACTAACTACAGACTTTTCCGACGAAAGAACGTAATTTTGAAGGGCAATCGATAGCTGACGAAACGATAAATGCTACGGATTTTGGTACAACGAAAGTTAAGAAGTTACATGTTTTGTAACGAGGATGTGCTTTTCCACAAGCAACTGAACTCTTTTCCTCAGTTCGTAACTTTATGAACTTAATAAACCACTGTTTCAGAATTCTGTTGCAGTCATGCCTGCATACCATGTCAGAGGTTACACTGTACAAAGAAACTAATTTCGAAGTCGAAACCAGTTAAATCATTATTTTACTCAAGATTGGCCACTCATGGCATGTCTCTGAAAGTTAAAAACGGGTAACGAACCATGCGAAAATAGCTTCATTTTCGACATAAAAACCTAGGTGTCAGATTTTGTTGGATGGTCACCTATCAAATATGGGCGTGGAGCGACCCGATTTAATATGTATAAAAAAATGTAAGCGTTGGTTTCAGATTAGAAAGGCACTTCCCTACGTATTATTTTAATTATAGTGGAATCTGACACTTTTATAGCGTACGGGACCGGGGGGGGGGGGGGGGGGCGCATCTTCACGCTACCCTAGTTTAACCACTACTCCGCCATAAACTGATGTTCTAGCTGCCACGTAATAGCTATTCGTAGATGCTATGACTGGCTCAATGTGATGCGCAGCATTAGTTACTTTAAATCCCTGTACACCCGTTGCGCCCGTCTACCAACACCATTGCCAATTGTGGTTAATCTTTCTAGTAAGCATTCTATGCTATGAAAATTACGTGACATTTGACTGCAGAGCGCAACTACGAAGCTAAATCTCCCTAAGCAGTTGTTGGCCAAACTGTCAAAATCCCCGAATCAACATTTATTCAAACAATTTCCAATTAATTACTAAGATCCTGCTGAAGCAACCAGCTTCCCGAAGTTAAAGTGAAACTTGTCTAAGGAATTAAAGTGGAGCAAAGTTCGCTAAACACAGGATGTACTGACATCATGCATTAGCTTTTCCGTTACCCGCCGATAAAAAGGCAATACTCTGTAACAGCTGCGCTGTGCGGCGTATCGTACTTACCGAGAACTGCGCCGTCAGACAGCGAACAGCAGTGAGGTACAGACCCAGGACGCTCCGCTCGCAAAACACGGACAGCCGCCTTCGTAGCTGTCGCCCTCGTCTCCATTTCGTTATCATCTAAACGCAAGTCACTGTATAGTTGTCAGATAAAAAGATTTGCAGCAGGCAGCCGAAATGGAACTCCCGTCCGAAATATGCCACGCGCCCGTTTCCCGGCAAACTCTGATACTGCTGCTTACTCTCCCAACGCAGCCGATAGCCTCACGCCACATGCCCGAACTGACGCACTGAACGCAACGAGGGTTAATGGGGTACCATTGTCTGCATTCCGTACCAGCAATCGACACAGATCACATGTCGATATCAAACAGATGTCGCAGTTGGTAGAGAACTCTCAGCGCAGACTTTCCAGTCGCGATTGTCGATATCGAAACGTGATAAGTATTCGTTCGTTTCGCCTTCAAATAACGTGACCGCAATTTCGTGATACATCTACCTGAAAAATATAAAATCGTCAAAGAAATTCAGTAGGATAATACTAAAAGATTCACTACAGTAACTGCAGACACCGATATTTATGAATTATTCCGTAAAAAATATATAATATAGGGATTTCGGCACCCTACATCTTAGTACATCGAATGTCAAAAGAGAAGTGAATCACAAGAAGAGAAAGCCTCCATTTCTTTCCAAAATCACTTGCTTCTTTCAGAAAATTAACGTTTTTGCTACAGAGGTTTCCTTTTTATGTTTCATACAGATAGTTTTGAATTTTTCATTACATCTGTTACTTAATCATTGACATTATATATATTACTCGTGACACAGGAGTTTTTACGATTTGAAAGTTTCTGTGTAGAAAAGGAGAGACTGAAACGCCATTTTTTTATTTTACGCTTCACTGACCTCCTGAATTCTGAAAGTTACCGAATAACAGCACTTCACATCTAGGATTTGGCTGAAATTGTGGGTGGTTACTTGACTAGATTACATGCAGATTCCTTCGTTCACACACTCTTACAAGTTAACAAAAACTGAATAGTCTCCTCAGAACATTTGAGAGTTTAATGACTCACTCAAGGAGTCTGAAAACATTTTGTCCTTGGTCCGGACAGATATTTTGGTTTGATCACCAGTTTGGGTGCGTATTGAGGAAAATGGACTAAAACACCAATCTGAATCTTCAGAAATACTTATTTCCAATATGTTTAATTACATGACTTTCAGTAAGTGGTACATTTACGTAACTTGGAAAATGCCATGAAATAAGTGCTAAGTTTGTAAAAAGACAAAGAATAATTCTAATGTTTTCGATTGCAACATAACAAGAATTAACTTTTGAGTAAATTTTCTTGATGTTTTGCAATAGTACCTTGAAATTTAGAGTCCATTTGCGTTAAGGTGGTGAATTTAAAGGTATTTTCTATAACGACTTTTCTTTATGTTTCATTGTGATCGTATTATAGAGTTTTGATTTCAGTTTGCAGATTAGATAAGTATGTTTTACAGAAGTGGGTTTAACAGTGGATAAGAAAATAGGAATGCAGGTAAGGTACAGCGAACAACAAAGTGAATGCTTTACTGTAGCCAAAATAGACACGAAGCCCAGACTTACTACCATAGTACAAGTTTATATGCCAACTAGCTCCGGAGATGATGATGATGAGATTGAAGAAATGTATGATGAGATAAAAGAAATTATTCAGATAGCTAAAGAAGACGAAAATTTAATTTCTGTTAAATGCTGTACACTAGAACGCCGGTATGGCTATCAAAACCTTTTAAATGCTACTCATACTGTTTTGCAAGATGTCCTTTAAGACAGCGTAAGCTTCTCCTTTCACATCGGCGATCTCTTGACCATGTTACTTATTAATACACAATATTTTATAAGAACATTATCGTTTTGCAACGCTATAAATAAGCTATTCGCGAATAATTCCAAAAGCTATAATCGTAGAAATATATTTCTAAACAGGATGAATGTCTGACTTTTCCTGTACGTTGTCCTTGCTGGTGCTTGCATCAACCTCGAATGCATTTGGAATTTTTTGTGATGGCAAAAAGTCTCCCTTTAATTATCCTTTCAAAGGAGACCCCATAAACTCATTCTTTGATTCCCATTCACAATCTTCGGATTGGAAATTATCTCAACAAATCCTTGCATTATTCACATTTCAGTTCTTTTATAACAAGGCACCCATGAGCGCTGCAGTTCCCTTATCTTTCAGAAATCTGTGGTAAACGACGTAAGCAGTTTTATGAGAAGCGTTATAGCATTCAGTAATAGCACAATGTTTTCTACTTTCGCCCATAATACGACAAAAAGTACAGCAAATAAGCAATTACTGCAGTGTATCTGTTTCAACGCAGGGATCTGGGAATTTGCGTTAACAATGTTCGTGCAGTGTTCTCTCGTACCGCTTCTTGCTTCCCGTATTCCTAATGACGTCACGGCGTTTCGCCAGCAGTCTGGGTAGGAAGCCAATACGGCATCGCCTGCGTAAGAATTTAGAAGCTTATTTCACTAGGGGAAAGATAGATACCGTCTACAGGAAAATTAAAGAGGCCTTTAAGGAAAAGGGAACCAACTGTATGAATATCAAGAATTCAGATGGAATAACAGTCCTAAGCAAGGAAGGGAAATCTGAAAGGCGGAAGGAGTATATAGAGGCTCGTTACACGGGAGATGAATTTGCAGGCAATATTGTAGAAATGAAAGAAGATATAGATGAAAATGAAATAGAAGATATGACACTGTGAGACGCATTTGACTCTGAAAGATCGAAGTCGAAACAAGGCCCCGGTAGTAGACGATATTCCATCAGAACTACTGATAGCCTTGGGAGAACCAGCCATATTAAACTCTTCGATCTGGTGTGCAAGATATTTGAGACAGGCGAAATAGCCTCAGACTTCATGAAGAATGTAAAAACTCCAAAGAAAGCTGTTACTGACAGGTGTCAATAACTATCAGTTTAATGAGTCATAATTGCAAAATAAAAACGGTTCAAATGGCTCTGAGCACTATGGGACTCAACTGCTGTGGTCATAAGTCCCCTAGAACTTAGAACTACTTAAACCTAACTAACCTAAGGACAGCACACAACACCCAGCCATCAAGAGGCAGAGAAAATCCCTGACCCCGCCGGGAATCGAACCCGGGAACCCGGGCGTGGGAAGCGAGAACGCTACCGCACGACCACGAGATGCGGGCTTGCAAAATAAGTCCGCCCCCAGTAGCTGAGTGGTCAGCGCGACGGAATGTCAATCCTAAGGGCCCGGGTTCGATTCCGGGTGGGTAGGAGGTTTTCTCCGCCCAGGGACTGTGTGTTGTGTTGTCCTAATCATCATCATTTCATCCCCATCGACGCGCAAGTCGCCGGAGTGGCGTCAATTCGAAAGACTTGCACCCGGCGAACTGTCTACCCGACGGGAGGTCCTAGTCACACATCATTTACATTTACATTGCAAAATAACAACACGAATTCCTTGCAGAAGACTTGAAAAACTTGGGAGAAGCCGACATTAGATAAGATTAGCTTGTATTCCGGAGAAATGTAGGAGCACGTGAGTCAACACTGACCCTACGACATATTTTAGAACAAAGGTTAAAGAAAGGCCAATTTACGTTTATAGCATTTGTAGACTTAGTGAAAGCTTTTGACAATGTTTACTGGAATTTTCTCTTTGATATTCTGAAGGTAGCAGGTGTGAAATACAGGGAACGAAACGCTATTTACAAATTGTAGAGAAACCAGAGGGCAGTGTACTGAGTGGTGGTGGGATCACTCATGGAAAAATTCCTTTATAGTTGGTGTTAGATCTGCACCTTTTTTAGATTGAAGCCAGCTGACAGCTCTCTTTCTGCTTAAAGGAAGACCCCCTAACAAAGGATTCACCTTCAGGGAAGGTCAGGTATCCAAGTAGAGAAGGAATTAGCATATTTCATAAAAATATAAGAGGTATTAGAGATAAAGTCAGTGAACTGCTTATAGATGTTGAGTCTGACATTATTGATATATCAGAACAGCACTCAAGTAATCTGACAGTCAGAGGAAATTTTAACAGTAAAAAGCTGTTGTACTCAAACAAATATTACAAACTATGTAAGGGAGCTAATCAAACTGCAATAGAGTGTTTTTTAAACCTCGTAAAGGAACAAGAGTGACAGGATGTTTATAGTGGCGATAACATAGATGAAAAATATAATACTTGCCCTAAAACATTTCTGGTGCTCTTTGAGAGCTGCTTTCCATTAGAAAGTGCTAAACAGGGTGCTAGCAGTAAAAGGCAGCCTCGGCAGCTGACTAGTGGGATGAGGATATCATGTACAACGAAGTGGGAATCATATCAAAATGTTAGAAGCAGTAGCAATGAAGCTTTGGTAGCCAATTACAGTATTGTAAGGTGCTTAAAATGTTACTAGGAATGCAAACAGTATGTGGTACGCAAATAGAATAGCTAATTCACAGGATGAAATTAGAACCAAATGGTCAGCTGTGAAGGAAGCGTCTGGTCAGCAGCACAAGGTCGACAGTATGAAATCACTTCGGAGCAAAAATATTTCTGTTACTGATAAGTCAGATGTATGTCCAGTATTTAATAATCAGTTTCTGAGCATTGCTGTTGAATTAAATAAAAACTTAGTTTCTACAGAGAATCACATAACTTTCTTGGAAAATTCCTTTCCGAGACTGGTGTCTGAAGTACTCCTCTGTGATACTGACAAGGGGGAGACTGAGTCAATACTTAAATCACTGAAGACTAAGGACTGTCATGGTTATGATGGAGTGCCTATCAGAATATTAAAGTACTGTGCTGCACATGTTAGCCCTGTGCTTAGCCATATTTGTAACTTTTTCTTTAAGAATGTTCAGTTTCCTGAACGATTACAGTACTCAGTTGTAAAGCCGCTTTATAAAAAGGGAGAAACGGATAATGTATACAATTTTAGACCTATTTCTATGCCATCAGCGTTTGCTAAAGTTATTGAAAAGGATGCATATGTAAGGATAAGTGAACATACTAAATCACATAATTTTCTATCAAATGAGCAGTTCAGCTTTAGAAAGTGTTTAACAACTGAAAACGTTATTTTCTCTTTTCTCTGTGAAGTACTTGATGGGTTAAACAAAAGATTTCGAAAGCTAAGCATTTTTATTTTATTTTATTAAGGCTTTTGTTTGGGTTGACCACAGAATATTGATCCAAAAGTTGGACCGTTATGGAATACGGGAAGTAGCTCACAATTGATTTACCTCTTACTTTATCAACAGACAGCAAAATGTCGTTATTCAAGTGTTGAGAATGGCTGTGTTGTGGGGTCTGAGTGGGGCGCAGTCAATTGGGATCAGTGTTGGGGCCACTCCTGTTCCTTATTTACATAAATAATATGCCCTCCACTATTACGGGTAGTTCCAAAATACACTCCTGGAAATGGAAAAAAGAACACATTGACACCGGTGTGTCAGACCCACCATACTTGCTCCGGACACTGCGAGAGGGCTGTACAAGCAATGATCACACGCACGGCACAGCGGACACACCAGGAACCGCGGTGTTGGCCGTCGAATGGCGCTAGCTGCGCAGCATTTGTGCACCGCCGCCGTCAGTGTCAGCCAGTTTGCCGTGGCATACGGAGCTCCATCGCAGTCTTTAACACTGGTAGCATGCTGCGACAGCGTGGACGTGAACCGTATGTGCAGTTGACGGACTTTGAGCGAGGGCGTATAGTGGGCATGCGGGAGGCCGGGTGGACGTACCGCCGAATTGCTCAACACGTGGGGCGTGAGGTCTCCACAGTACATCGATGTTGTCGCCAGTGGTCGGCGGAAGGTGCACGTGCCCGTCGACCTGGGACCGGACCGCAGCGACGCACGGATGCACGCCAAGACCGTAGGATCCTACACAGTGCCGTAGGGGACCGCACCGCCACTTCCCAGCAAATTAGGGACACTGTTGCTCCTGGGGTATCGGCGAGGACCATTCGCAACCGTCTCCATGAAGCTGGGCTACGGTCCCGCACACCGTTAGGCCGTCTTCCGCTCACGCCCCAACATCGTGCAGCCCGCCTCCAGTGGTGTCGCGACAGGCGTGAATGGAGGGACGAATGGAGACGTGTCGTCTTCAGCGATGAGAGTCGCTTCTGCCTTGGTGCCAATGATGGTCGTATGCGTGTTTGGCGCCGTGCAGGTGAGCGCCACAATCAGGACTGCATACGACTGAGGCACACAGGGCCAACACCCGGCATCATGGTGTGGGGAGCGATCTCCTACACTGGCCGTACACCACTGGTGATCGTCGAGGGGACACTGAATAGTGCACGGTACATCCAAACCGTCATCGAACCCATCGTTCTACCATTCCTAGACCGGCAAGGGAACTTGCTGTTCCAACAGGACAATGCACGTCCGCATGTATCCCGTGCCACCCAACGTGCTCTAGAAGGTGTAAGTCAACTACCCTGGCCAGCAAGATCTCCGGATCTGTCCCCCATTGAGCATGTTCGGGACTGGATGAAGCGTCGTCTCACGCGGTCTGCACGTCCAGCACGAACGCTGGTCCAACTGAGGCGCCAGGTGGAAATGGCATGGCAAGCCGTTCCACAGGGCTACATCCAGCATCTCTACGATCGTCTCCATGGGAGAATAGCAGCCTGCATTGCTGCGAAAGGTGGACATACACTATACTAGTGCCGACATTGTGCATGCTCTGTTGCCTGTGTCTATGTGCCTGTGGTTCTGTCAGTGTGATCATGTGATGTATCTGACCCCAGGAATGTGTCAATAAAGTTTCCCCTTCCTGGGACAATGAATTCACGGTGTTCTTATTTCAATTTCCAGGAGTGTATCTATGTTTGCTGATGGCATCAGCTTGGTAGTAAAGGATGCTGTGTGCAATATTAGTTCTGTTTCAAATAGAACAGTTCATGACATAAGTTCATGGCCTGTAGAAAATAAACTAACGCTAAATCGCAGTAAGACTTATTTTTTGCAGTTTCTAACACCCAACTCAAGAAAACCGATCGTTTTAATGTCACAGAATGAGTATATGATTAGTGAAACTGAATAGTTCAAATTTCTGGGTGTTCAGATAAACAGTAAACTGTCGTGGAAATCCCACCTTCGGTTCAAATGGTTCAAATGGCTCTAAGCACCATGGGACTTAACATTTGAGGTCATCAGTCCCCTAGACGTATTACTACCTAAACATAACTAACCTAAGGACACTACACACATCCATGCCCGAGGCATGATTCGAACCTGTGACTGTAGCGGTCGCGCGGTTGCAGACTGAAGCGCCTAGAACCGCTCGGTCACCACGGCCGGCTCTCACGTTCGGGGTGTTGTTCAAAGACTTAAAGCTGCCATTTTTACTATTCGAACAGTATCTGAAGTAAATGATCGTTCGACACTAAAATTAATCTGCTTTGATTATTTTCATTCGCTTATGTCATGCTGTATTATATTTTGGGGTAACTCATCCCATTCTTAAAGGATATTTTTGGTTCAGAAACGGGCAGTTCGGGCATTAAGTGGTGTAAGTTCGTGAACCTCTTGTCGACTCCTGTTCACTAGTCTGGATATTCTGACACAGACCTCTCAATATACATATTCCTTACTGTCGTTTCTTATTAACAATATCAGCTTATTCCAAAGAATTAGCAGCATTCACTCAGTTAATACTACGCAGAAATCCAATCTGTATTTGGATTGCACTTCCTTAAGTCTTGCGCAGAAAGGTGTACAGTATACTGTTGCATCCATTTTCAATAAGCTACCTCAAGAATTCCAAAATTCACGCGCTTTCAAATCGAAATTGAAGAGTTTCCTCATGGGTCACTCCTATCCTGCGGAGAAGTTCCTTAAAAAATTAAGCTGATTCCTATGTTATATTGTTGACTGTGTTTACTTAAACTTATGGTTTGACTTTTTTCGGATTCAAAAACATTTTATTTTATCTGTTATTACTTTTGTGTTGTAGTTTCGTGTACTGACACGTTCCATGACCTTGAAGATTTGCTCCTCAATTTGGTCCTAGTGTGTAAATAAAAATAAATAAAATAAGAGTCGAGCGGCATGCAGTGGTTGAGAAGGGGCTGAGATAGGGCTGTAGCCTATCACCGATGTTATTAAGTCCGTACATTGAACAAGCACTAAATGAAATGAAAGAAAATTTGGAGTAGGAATTAGAGTTCAGGGAGAAGAAATAAAAACTTTGAGATTTGCCAGTGACAATGTAATTCTGTCAGAGACAGCAAAGGACTTGGAAGAGCAGCTGAACGGAAAGAACAGTCTCTTGAAAGCGGTTTATAAAATGAACCTCAACAAAAGCAAAACATGATAATGGGATGTAGTCGAATTGAATCAGGTGACGCTAAGGGAATTAGATTTGAAAACGAGACGTTTGAACTCACAGATGAGTTTTGCTATTTTAGCAGCAAAATCTGATGATGGCAGAAGTAGGGAGGATATACACTAATCAGCGACAACATTATAATCACCTACCTAACAGCCAGTATGTCCACTTTTGGCACGGATAATAGTGGTGAAGCATCACGGCATGGAAGCAACGAGGCCTCGGTAAGTCGCTGCAGGGAGGTGTGACCACATCTGCACCCACAGCTCACCCAGTTCCCGTAAATGTTGGGGAGTGGGGCAATGAGCTCTGGCGCCACTGTCGATCATATCCAAGATGTGCTTGATCCGGTTCAGATCTGGCAAGTTGGGGGGCCAGCACATCAATTGGAACTCGCCACTGTTTTCCTCAAGCCACTCCATCACACTCCTGGCCTTCTGACATGGCGCATTACCTTGATGAAAAGTGCCGCTGCCGTCAGGAAACACGATCGTCACGAATGAGTGTACACGGTCACCAACCAGTGTGCCACACTCCTTGGGCGCCACGGTGCCTCGCACGAGCTCCGCTGGACCCACGGTTCCCACGTGAATGATCTTCAGACCATAATGGAGCCCCAACAGCATGTCTCCGTCCTGCTGTACAGGTGTCAAGGAGTTGTGCTCGTAGAAGAGGGCGAATTTTCGCCTTCCCATTGGCACGATGAAGAAGGTACTGGGATTCACGAGAGCATGCAACACTCTGCCATTGCGGCCATGTCCGGTGCCGATGGTCACGTATCCATTTCAGTCACAGTTGCCAATCTCGTGGTGTAAACATTGGCACGTGCGTGGGTCGTCAGCGTAGAGGCACACCTTTAGAAGTGTTTGATGCACTGTGTATTCATACACACTTGTACTCTTCCCTGCATTAAAGATTTGCGTTAATGCAGCCACAGTCGGTCGCCTGTCCTGTTTTACCAGTCTGCCCAGACTGCAACGTCCGAAATCTGTGACGAGGGGTGGCCGCCGAACGCTACAACGTCTCGACGTGGTTTCACCTCGGTTTCTCCACGTGTTGGAGACACTCACCTCAGCACTCCTCGCACGCCCGACATGTTGTGCAGTTTCCGAAATGCTTGTGTCAAGTCTCTGGGCCATCACAATCTGCCCTCGGTCAAACTCAAATACACTCCTGGAAATTGAAATAAGAACACCATGAATTCATTGTCCCAGGAAGGGGAAACTTTATTGACACGTTCCTGGGGTCAGATACATCACATAATCACACTGACAGAACCACACGCACATAGACACAGGCAACAGAGCATGCACAATGTCGGCACTAGTACAGTGTATATCCACCTTTCGCAGCAATGCAGGCTGCTATTCTCCCATGGAGACGATCGTAGAGATGCTGGATGTAGTCCTGTGGAACGGCTTGCCATGCCATTTCCACCTGGCGCCTCAGTTGGACCAGCGTTCGTGCTGGACGTGCAGACTGCGTGAGACGACGCTTCATCCAGTCCCGAACATGCTCAATGGGGGACAGATCCGGAGATCTTGCTGGCCAGGGTAGTTGACTTACACCTTCTAGAGCACGTTGGGTGGCACGGGATACATGCGGACGTGCATTGTCCTGTTGGAACAGCAAGTTCCCTTGCCGGTCTAGGAATGGTAGAACGATGGGTTCGATGACGGTTTGGATGTACCGTGCACTATTCAGTGTCCCCTCGACGATCACCAGTGGTGTACGGCCAGTGTAGGAGATCGCTCCCCACACCATGATGCCGGGTGTTGGCCCTGTGTGCCTCAGTCGTATGCAGTCCTGATTGTGGCGCTCACCTGCACGGCGCCAAACACGCATACGACCATCATTGGCACCAAGGCAGAAGCGACTCTCATCGCTGAAGACGACACGTCTCCATTCGTCCCTCCATTCACGCCTGTCGCGACACCACTGGAGGCGGGCTGCACGATGTTGGGGCGTGAGCGGAAGACGGCCTAACGGTGTGCGGGACCGTAGCCCAGCTTCATGGAGACGGTTGCGAATGGTCCTCGCCGATACCCCAGGAGCAACAGTGTCCCTAATTTGCTGGGAAGTGGCGGTGCGGTCCCCTACGGCACTGCGTAGGATCCTACGGTCTTGGCGTGCATCCGTGCGTCGCTGCGGTCCGGTCCCAGGTCGACGGGCACGTGCACCTTCCGCCGACCACTGGCGACAACATCGATGTACTGTGGAGACCTCACGCCCCACGTGTTGAGCAATTCGGCGGTACGTCCACCCGGCCTCCCGCATGCCCACTATACGCCCTCGCTCAAAGTCCGTCAACTGCACATACGGTTCACGTCCACGCTGTCGCGGCATGCTACCAGTGTTAAAGACTGCGATGGAGCTCCGTATGCCACGGCAAACTGGCTGACACTGTCGGCGGCGGTGCACAAATGCTGCGCAGCTAGCGCCATTCGACGGCCAACACCGCGGTTCCTGGTGTGTCCGCTGTGCCGTGCGTGTGATCATTGCTTGTACAGCCCTCTCGCAGTGTCCGGAGCAAGTATGGTGGGTCTGACACACCGGTGTCAATGTGTTCTTTTTTCCATTTCCAGGAGTGTAGGTCGCTCGCCTTCCCCACTCTACACACGGTCAGGATGCTTACTGATCGCACATGCACCATGCGTGTGTCTTACTAGCCGTCATTCCTTGCCAAGTGATGTTGCTATTGCCTGGGCGGGTTTATACCGATGCTAGGCCGGTGGTCATAATGTTATGACCGATCAATGTAAAATGTACATTGGCAATGCCAAGGAAAGCGAACCTGAAGAGAAATTTGTCAACATCTGATATAGGTTTGAGTGTTAGGAAGTCTTGTTTTGAAGGCATTTGTCTGGAGTGTACCCATGTTTGGAAGCGAAACATGGACGGTAAACAGTTTGCACAAAAAGAGAATAGAAGCTTTTGAAATGTGATGTTACAGGAGAACGTTGATGATTAAATGGGTAGATCACGTAACTAATTAAGAGGTGCCAAATAGAAATGGGCAGACAAGAAATTAGAGGCACAACTTGACCAAAAGCGTACATTCTGAGAAACTGGGGGATCGCCAGTATAGTACTGCAGGAAAGTGTGGGATGTAAGTAAGCAGATTCAGAACGATATAGGTTGCAGTTGTTATTAGGAAATGCAGGGGCTTGTACACGATAGTGTAGCATGGAGGGCCCCATCAAACCATTCTTCGGACTGAAGACAACAGCAACAGCAATGTTTTACAAAACAAGATGTTGCCGTATTTCTATGTCGTAAGGTTGAAAACGTTATCGTGGGATGGATGGCGGGTGTGCGTGGAACTCTGTGATATGAGAGAGGCGGGAATCGCGGCGTTTAGGCGATCGCTGTTGCTGCTATGCCGCGTCTGTTGCGGGGTCGCCATCCGCTGAAGTCATCACCGCTCATCTGGTCTTCATTGTTTAGAACAGTCACTCATCCGGGTTTGTATGCAGTTCACTTGTAGGCCTCGGTCGTGCATCCGTTCATTTCAGTTTAGAATGTGTAGTACCGAAGGACTCACTACCCTCCGCTTATTTCCACACCTCAATGATTTCAACAACCCTTAAGTGAAAATACTTTATTTCGTACTGCCTCACAAGCGCTGAAAGTGATATATGGATTAATTAAAAATTACCCGTGAGCTGTGGCTGTTGGTGGGCGAGACATACGTCTGCTGGTTGCCATGTCTCCAGGCTACCTGAGGCATTCGCTCTCAATGGTTGTCTTGCAGCACCTGAGGGGAGAAAAGACCTGGAAAGTCCTGTTCCTCACACACGATGTTACAATATTTCCTGCCTGGGAGCGGATTATACTGGGCAGACTGACTGTCCAGTTCGGAAAATGCGGCTAGATGGCACTTAGAGTGGCAAGTGATCTATGGAACACACCATATTTCCACTCTAAATTGAGTCTTGTCATTTTACAAGATAAACCTAAATTTAACAAATAACAAAGTGGAAACGTAAATTCCAAACAAGAAAAACAATAAAAATTTAACTAGAGACAGTATCAAGGCATATAAAAATGAAATAATCTAGAATTAGAATACACATATCAACAAAATATCACTATCACACTTCATATGAAACATGAAGGGTACTAACGTGTAACACATAAACAAAAAGCAATTAATATTAATGTCATATCGCACAAGAGACATTAAAGGTGCTAACACGTAAGACGTAAAAGCAACATAAGTATTACTGTCACAAAACACGTGAAACTTAGGAAATCAATAGTGGCAACAGATTTTGCTAGACGCCCCTTGATCTGCCCAAGGGCAGTTTTCGCCATAACTACACTGACACGCTTTTCAGGTTCAGGGAACAGCTGCCTGACGACACTCAGTCTCCATACCAAGGAAGGCAAGTTATCCCCCTTTGACCAGCACATGATTGCCGATCTTGGGCTCCTGGGCTCGTGTCGATCTACTGTGTTGCTGCAGCTGATGCAGGTACTCAGTGGACCACCTCTGATGCAGCTGCTGTACAAGTTGCCACCTGTGCAACCTGTTGACAGAAATCTCAAGGATAGGGGGTCCAGGATGGGCACAAAGTGACTGTCCGATCAGGAAACGACCAAGAGTGAGAGCAGACAGAGCATTTATGTCACGAGAGAGAGCCCACAACGGTAATGAATTTAGGCGTGCTTCTACCTGTAAGTTCTTCAAATGTCAGTACTGTACTGTCAATGGCACGCTTGAAATGTAACTATATGTTTGACTCCTGCTTCCCACAATCGACCGAAGTGGGGGGCACAAGGTGGAGTAAAATACACTCCTGGAAATGGAAAAAAGAACACATTGACACCGGTGTGTCAGACCCACCATACTTGCTCCGGACACTGCGAGAGGGCTGTACAAGCAATGATCACACGCACGGCACAGCGGACACACCAGGAACCGCGGTGTTGGCCGTCGAATGGCGCTAGCTGCGCAGCATTTGTGCACCGCCGCCGTCAGTGTCAGCCAGTTTGCCGTGGCATACGGAGCTCCATCGCAGTCTTTAACACTGGTAGCATGCCGCGACAGCGTGGACGTGAACCGTATGTGCAGTTGACGGACTTTGAGCGAGGGCGTATAGTGGGCATGCGGGAGGCCGGGTGGACGTACCGCCGAATTGCTCAACACGTGGGGCGTGAGGTCTCCACAGTACATCGATGTTGTCGCCAGTGGTCGGCGGAAGGTGCACGTGCCCGTCGACCTGGGACCGGACCGCAGCGACGCACGGATGCACGCCAAGACCGTAGGATCCTACGCAGTGCCGTAGGGGACCGCACCGCCACTTCCCAGCAAATTAGGGACACTGTTGCTCCTGGGGTATCGGCGAGGACCATTCGCAACCGTCTCCATGAAGCTGGGCTACTGTCCCGCACACCGTTAGGCCGTCTTCCGCTCACGCCCCAACATCGTGCAGCCCGCCTCCAGTGGTGTCGCGACAGGCGTGAATGGAGGGACGAATGGAGACGTGTCGTCTTCAGCGATGAGAGTCGCTTCTGCCTTGGTGCCAATGATGGTCGTATGCGTGTTTGGCGCCGTGCAGGTGAGCGCCACAATCAGGACTGCATACGACTGAGGCACACAGGGCCAACACCCGGCATCATGGTGTGGGGAGCGATCTCCTACACTGGCCGTACACCACTGGTGATCGTCGAGGGGACACTGAATAGTGCACGGTACATCCAAACCGTCATCGAACCCATCGTTCTACCATTCCTAGACCGGCAAGGGAACTTGCTGTTCCAACAGGACAATGCACGTCCGCATGTATCCTGTGCCACCCAACGTGCTCTAGAAGGTGTAAGTCAACTACCCTGGCCAGCAAGATCTCCGGATCTGTCCCCCATTGAGCATGTTTGGGACTGGATGAAGCGTCGTCTCACGCAGTCTGCACGTCCAGCACGAACGCTGGTCCTACTGAGGCGCCAGGTGGAAATGGCATGGCAAGCCGTTCCACAGGACTACATCCAGCATCTCTACGATCGTCTCCATGGGAGAATAGCAGCCTGCCTTGCTGCGAAAGGTGGATATACACTGTACTAGTGCCGACATTGTGCATGCTCTGTTGCCTGTGTCTATGTGCCTGTGGTCCTGTCAGTGTGATCATGTGATGTATCTGACCCCAGGAATGTGCCAATAAAGTTTCCCCTTCCTGGGACAATGAATTCACGGTGTTCTTATTTCAATTTCCAGGAGTGTATTAAATAATACTGTCTCAGGCCGAAAAGTTCACTATACTCTCAACTGTAGCCTTATCTCAGAAAATGTACCTACAAATATGATACCATTATCACTATATATGTGAGAAAGTTTTCTTCTTCTCGCAATGAATCACGTGAGAGCAGCTACACGTGATCTGGTTACTAAGTCGGTAACTAACTGTAGGTGGATGGCTTTGGTTCCTACGTAAATAAATAAAGCAATATAGGCTCTGGTAGTATCGTTACTCTGTCTTCCACCATCCTTCACTGTAACAGGACCTGCCGGCCGGTGTGGCCGAGCGATTCTAGGCGCTTCAGTCTGGAACCGCGCGACCGCTACAATCGCAGGATCGAATCCTGCCTCGGGCATGGATGTGTGTGATGTCCTTAGGTTAGTTAGTTTTAAGTAGTTCTAAGTTCTGGGGGACTGATGACCTCAGACGTTAAGTCCCATAGTGCTCAGAGCCATTTGAACCATTAGTAACAGGGCCTGCATAATCCACTCCACTGGGATGGACGAGACTGGTTTACTCTACATGCTGGTAGATGGCCCATAAGTTGAACTGCAGCCTGGGACTGCAAGTATTTCAAACATTTCCCGATAACTCCTTTGACTGTGTTGTACCCATTGGGAATTCAAAACCTCCTACGCAACACAGAAAGCGAAAAGTATGACACAGCATACAACAAATGTTCATATACAAACACCATGAAAATTTATGGTGCTTAGTTGGTGTAATGTCGCTCATCATATGGTGCGTTGGCACTCATCAGCCTCCCTCCCACTCGTAAAATAGCTTCTGGGTCAATTGGTGCATGCAAATCTCTTAATTCGCTAGTATGAGGAATAGAAGAACTGGCCTTCAATAATGCGATCTCTCTACCATAATCATCATGTTGAACTATCATAAAGACTCTTTTGATAGCGTTTTGGCATTCGTGTGGGGTGAGTGGCCCAGTTATCCTCTCTGTTTGTTGCAGCCTTATATTGTTAACAAACCTCAGCGTACGAGCCAAAACCCTGTAGGTTGTCTTGAAAGAGGAATATTTACACGGCAGTTCAGCATCAAGCTTAGTAACGGACATCAAAGATACCTACACACACCTTTCTGGCGCATCTTCTATCACCTGTGAAGGACAACTGCTGTAGTCCAGGTCATAGCTGAATAGCCATTATGGGTAGAGCACCACTGCAAAAGTGAGCCCATATTTATTTATTTATTTATTGTTCCGTGGGACCAAATTAAGGAGAAGTCTCCATGGTCATGGAACGAGTCAATACATGAAATTATAACACGATATTACAAACAGATAAAATGAAATATTAAAAAAAAACATATTCAGGTGACAAGTCGTAAGTTTAAATAAAAAAAATCAACAATGTAGCACTGGAATTTGCTTAATTTTTTAGCTCTTCCAGGAGCTCCTCGACAGAACAGAAGGAGTGAGACATGAGGAAACTCTTCAGTTTAGACTTAAAAGAGTTTGGGCTACTGATAAAATTTTTGAGTTCTTGTGGTAGCTTATTGAAAATGGATGCAACAGAATACTGCACTCCTTTCTGCACAAGAGTCAAGGAAGTGCATTCCACATGCAGATTGGATTTCTGCCTAGTATTAACCGAATGAAAGATGCTAACTCTTGGAAATAGGCTAATATTGCTAACAACAAACGACATTAAAGAAAATATATACTGTGAGGGCAATGTCAGAATTCTCAGACTATTGAATAGGGGTCGACAAGAGGTTCTCGAACTTACACCACATATAGCTCGAACTGCCCGTTTTTGAGCCAAAATACCCTTTTTGAATCAGAAGAATTACCCCAAAAAATAATACCATACGACATAAGCGTATGAAAATATGCGAAGTAGACTACTTTTCGTGTTGAAGTGTCACTTATTTCAGATACTGTTCTAATGGTAAATAAAGCAGCATTTAGTTTCTGAACAAGATCCTGGACATGGGCTTTCCACAACAGCAAACTATCTATCCGAACGCCTAGGAACTTGAACTGTTCCATCTCTTATAATATGCCCATTCTGTCTGATCAAAATATCGGTTCTTGTTGAATTGTGAGTTAGAAACTGTAAAAACTGAGTCTTACTGTGATTTAGCATCAAATTATTTTCCACAAGCCATGAACTTATTTCATGAACTACATTATTTGATACTGTTTCAATATTACACACAAGATCCTTCACTACCAAGCTGATGTCATCAGTAAACAGAAATATTTTTGAATCACCTGTAATACCAGAAGGCATATCATTTATATAAATAAGAAACAGCAGTGGCCCCAGCACCGACCTTTGGGGAACGCCCCACTTAACAGTGCCCCATTGGGACTGAACATCACTACCACTTTCAATATTGCGGAGAATTACCTTCTGCTTTCTGTTCTTAAAGTAAGAGGCGAACCAATTGTAAGCTACTCCCCTTACTTCATAATGGTCCAACTTCTGCAGTAATATTTTGTGGTCAACTCAGACAAAAGCCTTCGTTAAATCAAAGAAAACACCTAGCGTTCGCAACCTTTTGTTTAATCCGTCCAAAACCTCACAGAGAAAAGAGAATATAGCATTTTCAGTTGTTAAACCATTTCTAAAACCAAACTGAACATTTGACAGCAAATTATGTGAATTTAAATGCTCCAGTAACCTTGTATATACAACCTTCTCGATAACTTTAGCAAATACCGATGGCATAGAAATAGGTCTATAATTGTCAATATTATCCCCGTCTCCCTTTTTATAAAGTGGCTTCACTACAGAGTACTTTAATCGGTCAGGAAACCAACCACTCCTAAGGAAAAAGTTACAGATATGGCTAAGTACTGGGCTAACATACATAGAACAATACTTCATTATTCTGCTAGATACCCCGTCATATCCATGAGAGTTCTTGGTCTTTAGTGATTTAATTATTAACTCAATCTCCCTCTTGTCAGTATGATTTAGGAGCATTTCAGGTAACAGTCTCGGCACACTTTTTTCTAAGAGCGCTATATGATTCCCTGTTGGGACTAGGTTTCTATTTAGTTCACCTGCTATGTTCAGAAAGTGATTATTAAATACTGTACATATATGTGACTTATCAGTAACACAGACATTCCCACTACGCACTGATTCTATATCCTCGACCTGTCTGTGCAGACCAGCCACTTCCTTTACGTCTGACCATATGGTTTTAATTTTATCCTGAGACTTAGCTATTCTATCTGTATCCCACATACTTTTTGCCTTCCTAATAACTTTTTTAAGCACCTTACAATACTGTTTGTAATGGGCTGCTGCACTTAGATTCTGACTGTTTCTAACGTTTTGATATAATTGCCACTGTGTTCTACAAGATATTCTTATCCCTCTAGTAAACCACCCAGGCTGCCTGTTTGTGCTAGTACCCTGTTTTGAACGTTCTAACGGAAAGAAACTTCCAAAGAGCACGAGAAAAGTCTTGAGAAATGCATTATATTTATCGTCTACTGTATCAGCGCTATAAACATCTTGCCACTCTTGTTCCTTGATAAGGTTTACAAAGGTCTCTACAGCAACTGGATCAGCTTTCCTAAACAGCTGATGACTATATTTAACACGTGTTGCAGCACAAAAGTCTTTTAGAGTTAAAATTTGTGCATCATGATCTGAAAGGCAGTTCACCTTTTGGTAACAGAATGCCCTTCTAGTAATGAGGAATGAACAAAAATGTTGTCTATGGTTGTTCTACTGTTCCCTTGCACTCTCGTTGGAAAGAATACGGTTTGCATAAGATTATATGAATTAAGGAGGTCTACCAGCATCCTCATCCTTGCACAATCACTTATACAATTAATATTGAAGTCACCACATATAACTAACTTTTTGTATTTCCTATAAAGTGAACCAAGAACTTCCTCTAGCTTTAGCAAAAATGTTGTGAAATCTGAGTCTGGGGATCTATAAATAACAACAGTTAGAAGTTTAGCTCCATTAAATTTAACCACACCTGCACAACATTCAAATACGTTTTCAGTGCAGTACTTTGAAACATCATTTGACTCAAATGGGATGCCGTTTTTCACATACAAGGCTACTCCCCCACACCGCAAAGAGCTCCTCGAAAAGCTGTCAGCCAACTTGTATCCTGGTAAAGGAAGCCTCTGAATTATCTCCTTATTTAAGAAGTGTTCAGATATACCAACAATTTCAGAGTCAACATCTATAAGCAATTCACTAACTTTATCTCTAATACCTTGTATATTTGGATGAAATATACTAATTCCCTCATTACTCGGATACCTAAGCTTTGTCAAAAGTGGTTCCTTTGTTAGAGAGACTTCCCTTAAGCAGGAATACCTATCAGCTGACTTCAATCTAAAAAAGGTGCAGCTCTAACACCCACTACTGCAGGAATTTTCCCATGAGTGATCCCACCAACCCCACCTATGCAGTCACCTATAAGCTTTGCCAACCTCCGCTTCCCATATCTGTTGAGGTGCAGGCCATGTCTAGTGAAACCCGTCCTGCTGATAGACTCCACCGACACCACTCAAATGTGACCCATGCTTTCTGTCATCAGTGCACCCCCAAGTCTCATGTTATTACGCCTGACGGCTGTATTAAGATGAGGCCGATCGTGACGCTGAAACAGTTCCACGAAATGCACATTCGTGTTGCCAGTCTGAGTGGCTATCTTTTCCAGGTCACCATCTATGTCAAGCTCCCCGTCCCTATCAATACTATTACCAGCCCCACCCACTATCACTACCTGATCCTCTTTAGTAAAATTCCTACATAACCCCCATATGTTAACAGTCACCTGAGCCAATCCTGCATTAGGCTTCACAATGCTGGTGACCTGGTACTCACTTCCCAGCACTTCCTGCAACTGCTGGCCTACACCTCTGCCATGAGAACTACCTAACAGCAGAGCCTTCTTCTTCCTCTTCGACTTTGCAACTGTTCTAGCCACTGTAACTACTGAGGTCTGCTGCATACTTCCTACATCTACAGCTACTAGAGATTCCTCTCCACTAGACTCTGACAGTTGGTCATATCTATTGTAAACACCAATATTAAAACTATCTGAAAGTCTTCTTCTACTAGCAGATCTCTTGCCAACAGCCAGCTCCCATTCTCCAACCCCCTTCTCCCCCCTCATCCTATCTAGCTCCTCCTGTGCGTTTTTCAACTGCACCTGAAGGGCACAGATTTTACGCTCCTGCTCCTCTATTAACTTACTCTTGCTACATAACCTGCAGTTCCAGGAGAGGATCTCACCAGAATGCCCACTGGCTTCCCCACTGCATTCTCCCCAGTGAAAATACTTCGAACATGTCTCACACCGCAATCCACTACTCACGAATCTATGGCAAAGCCCACACTTCTCACTCATGGTAAAATTTACTTTTTCTAAGTTCCGCTACTACAGTAAGAAGATGTTAAAAACCTGACTACAGTAATCACAAACTTACTCTACAAGGGAAGTAACTACTATTATTAACAGTATTAATAAACAACAAATGTGAATATAACAAAAGACTAATACAGAAAGAGAGTCAAACGTCTAATGACACAGTAAGGAAGCTGAAAACAGTTCCCAAAAGGTTCTTCTGAAATTATTTCACCAGAAAACACAAAAAACACCAGTTGAAGACTACTAAAGTTCCTAAATAAACCACTATGCACAAACAATTAATTAGTACTTAGCTTTCGATGGGTCGCTACAGCTGCAAATAGTCAGCGCGGAATGTAAACACAGGTAAGAGGTTACGTTGCTCGTTACGAAACACAAATATCAGCTCACAACACAAGAAAGGCAGAGGTGAATGAAGAAACCACTAATAAGTCACTTACATAGTAAATATTATCACAAAAACCGTTAAAATATGTATCTGAAACCTAAAAATATGTAAGAAACTTAGAGAGCGATCTCACACGCAGTCACTCGCTTATGACGTCACACCAAAAGCTGGTGCAAAGTGATAAGCAATCAGCGGGATTGTCTTCTGATTTGACGTGTCTCCAATTGGAAACAACTCAGTTCCTGAATTTCAGAGACTCTGTTGACAACAAAGGTCTTCCAGTGACTAAGAATACGTTGCAGCCAGCTAAGAACTATTGCGGAGTCCGTCCAAATATGGATATCACTACCGTTTACAATGTCTGAGGCACTGGCCAACTTATAAATGAGTCTAGCAAGAAGAAGATCATCTCAGAACTCCAGTCACGTAAGAGATTGTTGTTTGACAGGGGCTAAACGAGATTCGGCCACAGCCAGTGAAACTATATTGTTGGGAAGAACACATCTGATGTATACACAGGCACAATATGCCAACTGTGAAGCATCACAGAAACCTGGAATATCGAATTTAACGTATTGAGGACAGGGAATGACCTGCCTCTTAATCAAAATTTCATTTCGGGAAGGCAGTTGCATATAAAGGACATTCCATTCATGAGTTAGGTTGGATAGAAGAGCTTCATCCAAACCAAGACTTCGTTGCCACAAGCGCTGAAAGAACGGCTTCATCTTGTGACTAATGGGCCCAAAAAGCCTAGTGAATCAAAAATGGATGCTATTGTAGACAGCCAGTCTTTGAGCACCGATGATTCTTCAGCTGCATGTGGCACTGACATGGATCAGAATGGGGTACCATAAGATTCCCAATTTTTTATGGCTTCTTCGCCAAGGAGATTACAATATGAAGACGTTTCTGTGTGCTCCACTGGAATTTGTTCCACAACCTTGTGGCTATTGGAGCTCCAGTTCCTCATTGGAAACCATCCAGAAGCAGATAGCTGAGTCAGCTGGGTTTGAAGTTCCTGAGTTTCAACTTCCATAGCTGCCTCGCCTAGGGAGTCGTCCACATAGAAACTAGACAACAAAGTTTAGGCTGCCACTGGCAACCAGTCTTGATTTTCCAAGCCAACTGTTGGAGAGATCTAGTCGCAATAAAGGCAGCAGGAGCGGTTCCATAAGTGACTGTGGAAAATCTGTGTTCTTGTATCAGCTCAGACGGTGATTCTCACCACAGGATTCTCTAAAAGTTACTACCATCAGGATGGAGAGACACTTGGTGATACATTTTTGCTATGTCAGTTGACATAGCCTCTTTAAAGGAGAGAAATTTTATAAGAATGGAAAATAAATCTTGTTGGAAAATGGGACCAACCATCAAGATATCAATGAGAGATCTCTATTAAAACTGGGAGCAGAGCCATCAAATACTAGCATCGATTTGGTAATGGCGCTGTATTTCTTGAAGACAACATGGTGTGGAAAGTAAAACCCTGGACCAGGAATATCCTGAGAATTAGAGACCTCCATGTGTCCTAGTCAATATAGTCGTGCATGAAAGCAGCATATTCCACATTTAGATTCGGTTGCCCTTTATATCTCCTCTCAGGAAGCTCCAGCCATCGAGAGACCTGTGGCCGTGATTCGCCCAAGAGTTTACACTGATGTTTCACTGGCAGCCGTACCACAAACATCCCATTTTCATCTCGAACTGTGTGTCACTGGAAAAGAGCCTCCCACATTTCTTCCTGCTTACTCATGATTTTGGTAGACAGTTCCTCTAGCTCAAAAAACCTTTGTAGTTTGGCTCCTAAATCCTCACTTCTAACAAAGCACGATATCGCTGTAGAAAGAGGCATGTTGCATGAAGCTGAAGACATCCTACCAGACAAAGTCCAGCAGTATTTACTTTCAATCAATGATGGATGATTTGTCTTCTCCGGCCTTACCCTGCATACAAAATCTAGGAAAACTTCAGCACCAAGAATTAAGTCTGCTGTAGCAGGTTTGTTGAACTCAGGATCAGGTAGTGGTCCATATAGCTTGCCAGTAAGTCACTGGTGACTTTGTCCACAATAGCACAAGTAGCTCTAATATGAAAATCGCTAATCCTAGGCGACAGTTCAGCGTTACAGGTAAAACACACTGAGGCTGGAAAGGCATTGTTTACTCCACTTACAGAAAACGACTGTTTATGTAGTTTCAGTTTTAATTCATCTGCCATGCCCTTAGATATAAAGGACAGCTGGCTCACACTATCTAGCAGCACCCTAGTGGGCTGCTGCTTACCCATGCAACCAGCGGTTGCCAACTAAGCATTACGATTTATGTTAGTTCTGATGGACCAAGGAGTGGCTTCCATATACACCATTCTGTCTGTTCTATGAATCAGCTGACTTTTGGGGAGTATGTTTTGCCTTCCTATACAGCTCTTATGAGGAAAAATCTTGCACTTACTAGAGAAGTGACTAGAGCTAATCCACAAAAAACAAATCTTATTTCTTGTTACAAATGCCCAACGCTCGTCGATATTTCGCGCTTGAAACCCTTTGCATTTGCTGACAGCACGAGGTTCATAACGAGACTGACTTGCCCCATCTGCATCAGCACTAGCCAGGTGTGCCTTCCTCACGTGCCTCGTTTGATTTGAGTTACCGACAGTTCCTTGCAGATCTTTGAGATGATGTCCCTGAATCTGATCAACTCAAGAACCTGACACTTTGTTTCCAAAAAATTTATCAGTGATTAGACGTGGTGAAAGTGGACACAGAAATCTTTGTTTCCCACTCATGACGATCTGTACGTCTCAAACTGGTCAGAATCGCTTCCAAAAGAATAACTTCGTGTAGAGCCGCTAAAGCTTTCAGATGGCTACTCAATGGTTAATTAATTGCTTATAATCGGTTTCTGTACCATCGTCGACTCTGGGTAAGGCGAACAAAGCATTTTCGTGTCTGGCTGCAATTATGTTTGAATAACTAGGCATTTGTACACACTGTAGCTGTTCGTTGCAGCCGGTGTGGCCGAGCAGTTCTAGGCGCTTCAGTCTGGAACCGCGCGACCGCTACGGTCGCAGGTTCGAATCCTGCCTCGGGCATGGATGTGTGTGATGTCCTTAGGTTAGTTAGGTTTAAGTAGTTCTAAGTTCTAGGAGACGGATGATCCGAGATGTTAAGTCCCATAGTGCTCAGAGCCATTTTTTTGTTCGTTGCACATTTTTTACATTGTTTTCACATCTTCGGAAATGCCATTTTTGGCTATGTTATGATGATCTGAAAATAGGTCGCGGCCCGAAATTAGTCGTCGAGTGAATAAAAAAAGCAATTTTGCACTGGTGTTTTCGTTTTACTTATTAACGGAAGTAGCTGACCCACAGCTATTTCAGCATGCTTCAAGTTTGTAAATTTTTCTGTGTTTAGCTTCTTTAATTAGGTGCACCTCAAAATTGGACTCCTTTTCCACTATGTCTGCCAAGTCTGGCAAACTTTCCCGTAATCTAGTCAAAGCATCAGCTTTAATTTTATCCTTGTCACTTATGTGTAATGTTTCGAAGTTGTGTTCCTGCACTGATAATGATCATTTGACTAAATGTGGCTCTAACAATTTACGACCGAGTGAAATTGTAAAACTTTCCGATCACAGTATACCTTTACGCGTTTTCCATGTATGTAATAATGAAATTTTTCCAAAGCCCAGACCATGTCCAGACGGTTGCTGAATATGACCTTTCACACTCCGTTAACATTCTGCATGCAAAACCCATTGTATGTATCTCAGATGTTCCATTTTCTTATACACTTTGCAGTAATCATGACCCAAGGCCTGAACATGAAGCATGTGTAGCAATGCAAGAGTCCGCTCATGTCTAGATGGTGTAATATTTTTGAATGGACTAAGGCATGTTTACTTTTATTAACTGCTGCTTGACAGTCCTATGTCCAATATCATGGCATATTCTTTCTTAAAACTTCAGTAAATTACCATTGTTTAGCAGTCTTCTAAGGAATTAGGTGAGAACAAGAAAAGCTTTTAGCTGTTTCTGTGTTCCTGATTGACGGAAAACTCTTAATGGCTTTTTTCCTTATTTGTATCCAGTACATTGTCGTCTGGTGGTATGATACGGTCTACAAATTTTATCTGGTCTCTTCTAAACTCAGATTTCTCTAGTTTAACTGTGACTCCAGAGTGTACACATCGATGTAGTATCTTTTCTATTTAGTCCAACTGATTCTCATGTGTAGATGTAGCTACACTCCTGGAAATTGAAATAAGAACACCGTGAATTCATTGTCCCAGGAAGGGGAAACTTTATTGACACATTCCTGGGGTCAGATACATCACATGATCACACTGACAGAACCACAGGCACATAGACACAGGCAACAGAGCATGCACAATGTCGGCACTAGTACAGTGTATATCCACCTTTCGCAGCAATGCAGGCTGCTATTCTCCCATGGAGACGATCGTAGAGATGCTGGATGTAGTCCTGTGGAACGGCTTGCCATGCCATTTCCACCTGGCGCCTCTGCTGGACCAGCGTTCGTGCTGGACGTGCAGACCGCGTGAGACGACGCTTCATCCAGTCCCAAACATGCTCAATGGGGGACAGATCCGGAGATCTTGCTGCCAAGGGTAGTTGACTTACACCTTCTAGAGCACGTTGGGTGGCACGGGATACATGCGGACGTGAATTGTCCTGTTGAAACAGCAAGTTCCCTTGCCGGTCTAGGAATGGTAGAACGATGGCTTCGATGACGGTTTGGATGTACCGTGCACTATTCAGTGTCCCCTCGACGATCACCAGTGGTGTACGGCCAGTGTAGGAGATCGCTCCCCACACCATGATGCCGGGTGTTGGCCCTGTGTGCCTCGGTCGTATGCAGTCCTGATTGTGGCGCTCACCTGCACGGCGCCAAACACGCATACGACCATCATTGGCACCAAGGCAGAAGCGACTCTCATCGCTGAAGACGACACGTCTCCATTCGTCCCTCCATTCACGCCTGTCGCGATACCACTGGAGGCGGGCTGCACGATGTTGGGGCGTGAGCGGAAGACGGCCTAACGGTGTGCGGGACCGTAGCCCAGCTTCATGGAGACGGTTGCGAATGGTCCTCGCCGATACCCCAGGAGCAACAGTGTCCCTAATTTGCTGGGAAGTGGCGGTGCGGTCCCCTACGGCACTGTGTAGGATCCTACGGTCTTGGCGTGCATCCGTGCGTCGCTGCGGTCCGGTCCCAGGTCGACGGGCACGTGCACCTTCCGCCGACCACTGGCGACAACATCGATGTACTGTGGAGACCTCACGCCCCACGTGTTGAGCAATTCGGCGGTACGTCCACCCGGCCTCCCGCATGTCCACTATACGCCCTCGCTCAAAGTCCGTCAACTGCACATATGGTTCACGTCCACGCTGTCGCGGCATGCTACCAGTGTTAAAGACTGCGATGGAGCTCCATATGCCACGGCAAACTGGCTGACACTGACGGCGGCGGTGCACAAATGCTGCGCAGCTAGCGCCATTCGACGGCCAACACCGCGGTTCCTGGTGTGTCCGCTGTGCCGCGCGTGTGATCATTGCTTGTACAGCCCTCTCCGGAGCAAGTATGGTGGGTCTGACACACCGGTGTCAATGTGTTCTTTTTTCCATTTCCAGGAGTGTATTAAGAATCATCCACACAGGACATCACTTTGTCGAGAAATTGTGGTCCCAGTTCTGTAATAAAATGTACGGTGCTGACATTTAGGGCAAAAGAAAGTACACTGAACTGATGACTCCTGCCCCCAAGAAGGAATACTGTATAGTTTCTGGAATTCTCTGATATGTGGATCTGTCAGTACGAAGCCCTCAAATCGATACTAGTTAAGTACCGATGCTGCTCGAGCATCTGACATCTCATTTGTAGTGACACAATTATTTTATTAATTTCTGATATGTCGATTACAAATCCTTGCTATTAGAGTATGACTCTCATTCATCAAAACACTGAGACTGTTTATCATTGACACACAGTAATTATTTCTGTAATATGTATACCCAGTCACTCTGGCAGTATCTGTCATGCAGTGCTCTAGGTTTCAATAGATACACCACGTGAAAGGTTATTAATACCGTTCCTATCATGCATAAATTCTAACTAGTTATGCAGTCACAGTTAAGCCTTTAATGATTAGGAATGTGCAGTTCAGTGCTCCATTGCCTATATTCAATATAAGCTGCGCCTGCCACTCCACACTTCACGATTTCACACAAATATCTCCCAAAAACGTCCGGTTCTCAATGGCTAAGTGGGTATACGATGGATCTCGCTCATCTTATCAAAAAATTTCTCACCATTATGTTTACCATGGCACTTGCGTTTAATAGGGAGGCTCCTTTCATTATTGCACTAGCGGCCACCTGGACTAAATCCTGCATTTGCCCTTTTATACGTCACTATCGTTGCATAACACACATGACTTTGCACATCCACGTTATACCCCAGCATAATTGTGCTGCAGTATATGTGCTGCTCTCACTTAACTGCACTGCTCACACGAGAGGACCAACTATGGTCGTATTTAGTTTGTTGGTGGAGCATGATGTTCTTTTTAACCCCCACTATCCATGCAGACTAGTTTTGTGGTGGCGACCAGTTTTGGTTCTCTGTTTGAAGTTCGAGTTGTTGCTTGGATTGGGTATCTGCCCATCCTTTAAGTTTATGTTATTTACATGGGATGGTCCTGTGTGGCTCGATATGTGATTCCCACATGAGTTCTGTGTCTATTTTGCCCTTTCTGATCACCATTCACGTCTGGACTGTTGCTGTATAGCAGATTGAACCAGTAATCATTACTCTTCTCTTTACAGAAATGCGGAGTTCTGCTTTGATGTTGCTATCTGCTTATATTCGCAGGTCCGCTACTGCTGTGCCATCACAGCACTTTTCTGGTGTGATTCTTGTGGCACCCACTGACTGCCACCTGCTGCCGAGAGCTTCACTTTCATTCATCGCGTATCAAGTTCAGCGAATCAAGTGCAGTCTCAATTGCTCTATGCACACCACTTCCAGATGGATTAATTTTCTCTTTGTTTTGTGCGGGTAACTTCGATTTTCAAAGTATAATAGCATCTTTGTGAGCCCTGGTTTCTTCTGAGAATCGCGTTTTGTTTGGATTAAGTTCAAAGTATTTTCTTAAAATGCCATGTGTTATGCTGTAGGGCTCAGTATTGTACACTTAATTTCAAAGTCGCTCCTGTGTGGATACCGAGCAATATTTATTTAAGAAATTTCTTCCAAATTCTGCGTTAATTTTGAAATTTTTGGCTTTTTCTGTGGCCTAAAAAGTGTCATTTCCTTGTCTGTAAGCTGTTATAAATTTCATCCTTTCTTGGTAGTTCTGTTTTTAGGTAACACATCCCTAAACCTTCTTCTGAACTCCCCAGATGTTGTGACATTTTCTCTGGAAAAAAGTTCTGAGACTGCCTCGTTTCAGAATGCTCTCTTCCAACAGTATAGCAGATAATGTCAGTCCTGAAGCCACTGGACTGAATAAACTGTCTGTGTAGAAACTGTCTGGTGTATTCTCCTCTTCGAATTGTAGGTGTTCATTTAGAAATGCATCACCCGCATGTATGCTTACTGGTGATGGAACATACATGGCACCTTGCGCTGCTGCTATCTCTAGCCACAGGTAGTTGATCTCAGTGTCTACTTGTTCACGCCACTGTGGTGTTTCGTGCTTTTACTCATTCTTCATCTATAAAAATTGATTTTTTTACCAAGTCGTTAGAAGCACTGTGCTCACGTATCACTTCTAGACTCACACTCTGTGCACCAGCATGTAGTTCAGTCTTGAGCGATTCATAAATTTGCAGCTCTTGCGCCCTTAACCAGGGCAAAAAAAGTCATTTGCAAATTCCCTGCGTTTCTCATCAAATCTTTCTTTGATCATATCCACTTGCTACACATCTAAATTCTGAAATTGATTCATAAGCTCTTGTACCGATGTTTCCATTGTGCTTTGTGCGATTGTTAGTGTGCTGTATTCAGTGATTACTCTATCATGTTCAGTATCCCCTGATACGAGTCTTTTAATGATGTAATCAAGGAACGTAAGTATTGGGGCAAGGCCTGTTTTACCCCAAAGTATCGTTATCAAAAATGGCGGCGATGCCGTCCTCCAACATGGCGGCCACGACGTCATCTGATGACATCATCCAAGATGACCGATTTTGGTGGGAAGTTTGAATTTTGGGAGGAAAATAGGTCAATTGAGCTACCTCCAATAACCTACCACCCCCTCCACTCCCCTAGAAAATCGCGGGAACTTCAAATTCCATCAGGAGAATGTATCACACCACAGTTACCTCTACTACTCTAAAAAAACTGCGGGAAAGAAACGGCAGTTGGGCTACCTCCACTAACCTATGTCATCCAAATGGCACCTCTTCCTATGAAATGACGCCAAGTTTGAATTTTGGCAGTAGAGGAGGGTCATTTGGGCTATCTCTACTAACATAAGAAAATGGTGGGAAAGAAAGGGCAGTTGGGCTACCTCCACTAAATTAAGTCACCCAACTACCACCTCTTCCTAGGGATTGGCAGGGAGAGGATTCGACCCGTACTTGACATAAGTCTATATTATTTTGCATGTACTATTTTATTTAAACAATTAGAGGCACTACCACCACCCAGTGTGGTCGCCAAGGGGTCCGGACTCCAACTGACCTTGTACACAGGACTACCACCAGAGGATGCTGCCATCCCTCCTGTGATGTAATCCTAAATGGTGGGAGGAAATGGCAGGAAACAGTATGGTCGCCATGGGGTCTGGACTCCAACTTACCTAGTACACAATACCACTGACAGAGGGCACTCTCATCTTTGACGTAATCCAAGATGGCCACCACGACACCAGCTGATGACACAAGTACCATTATCAAAGATGGCAGGAAACAGTGTGTTCGCCATGAGATCTGGGTCTAGTACACAGTACCACCACCAGAGAGTGCTCTAGTCTGTTCTGTGACGTAATCCAAGATGACAGCCTGGGGTGGGGGAAATGGCAGGAAAAGGAGGAAGTGTTTCCACCACGAGATCTCGAGTCCAACTGACCTAGTACACAATGCTGCCACCAGAGGGTGCTGTCATCCCTCCTGTGACATATTCCGAGATGGTGGTCTGGTGGGGGAAGGTGGTGCAGAAATGAGTCAGCCTGTGCAGGGGTGCTGGAGAGAGTCAGGAAAGTGTGTATTTATTTTGGAACAATTTATTTAGGGATGGATTTTGAAAGTTAGTATATTTATCACACTGATACAAAACACATGCTCTGACATGTTTGAGGTCACACAACACAGCCCACAGACCTGTTAACTACTTCTAAATAACAACTCCTAAATTACTGAAGTAATTTCAGTACAGACATACAACTCCTTCTAAATAATGCAGTACACTGATGAGTGGACATGCTCAGTACTCGTAATCTGTCCAAATAAAGCACAGCACAGCCTACAGAGCTGCTCACAGAATAATGCAACAGACACCTGCAGGCACCACTGTCCACCGCCCCTTTTCCACTTGTTCACACAGAAGGCTACCAAACACACTTCCGGAAGTGTGGGCCTGCTTGCTTGTTTTCTACACCCATCTCCAGATTCTGGGATTACAAGAACACATGTATTTTCGCATTGCTTGCCATAATATTATGCATTTTCGCGGTACCTCTCGATATCAATCACACAGCAGTAGCCCACTGATTGCTCATGCAACATAATTCCGAAGAAATAGGCTGTAAATCATTTCTCTACAAATTTTATCGCTTATCTTGTCTACAAGGACCTTTACGTGAGGACACAAAACAAATAGAACAAACTGATATGTCCATTCTCGAATACTGGTGTCAGTGCTGTAACGGTTTCCAAATCATCCATATAATTTACAAGGTCAACTAAGGTGATTATCATGTCTAAAGAACCGGCAAACGTGACTCCCACATGCTAGACACACACACCATAGTCGATCTTCCCTCAAATAAATAAAGGCGTGAAATGTGCAGAAGCAGTCAATCGAACAATTTACATGGGGGGGGGGGGATAACAGTCCAGCACAAATGCAACTCCATATTCAATCTTCTCAAATTTCCACTTGGTCACGAAAACCGTCCAACACATACTAAGTATTAGCTATTTGGTCGTCTGCAGGAAACACGGTTAATTCATCTACATTCCTACATTCCAACAGGCCTCTCCATTCTGACAGCTCGTAACATTAACGGGAAATGTGAATCATTCCCACCACAGGCCACCCATACACAGAATGACCTTACGAAATCGGTCAATACGTATTTGATCACTACACTTACAATTAAATGTTACGATTGGGGTTTTGGTTGAATGACATTTAACAATGGGCAAAGTATCGGAAATACATCCTGCTGATGGCTATGGCTTCAGAAATAGAAACATGTGTACCATTCTTATGACTTTACACGCTCTTCCCTCTGCTATCCCTTTGCACATGTCGGAACATAAACACATACATTATAAGCCTGATGCTCGAGGTGAATCTATCATGCATCCCCTACTCCTGAAACTTAATAATAAAATAAAATTTTGAAACTGCTGAGTGAAACTGACATACTGAACGTTGTTGAGTAAACTGAACCTACTGTCACTTTGCGTGTCTTTATCATTTAAACACTGACCTACATAATTTTCCCAGACTAACAGAACACAAACTTTTCCTGTTCATTAAGTACTCATAATATTCAATGGCAATGCAAGCTGACTGCTTTAAAATTAACTCAAAAGAATGATCCTGAATTGGTAGAAATAATGACAATAACCTGTACATTACGTAAGTCGCTTACCTCACAAAAAATCTTCATTACCCGAACTACAGCAATGCCGCAAGCAACAATACAGCCAACTAAATAAAAGATTCTAACAATTGAAGTCTCTAACTGCTAATAGCAATTGGTTAGCAAAGGAAAGATTTTGTTAAGCAAACAATGTATTCCCCTTAAGAATGTGACTCCCAGTTCAAAATGTTATCGCCAATGTTGACTGGTGGTCAATGCTAAATAGAAACAAATAAGTTACAGCAGATTTGTCAGTAATGTCGATAAACTGCTGGCTGCATGGTCTCGATCTGCAATGACTAAAATAATTATAAGTTGTTGGTAAAAAATAATATATATTATACTTAACTGGTCGTACATGGATTCTTCTTGGTTGCATACATATAGTTATAAACATATAGCCATTGATGCATCACTTAGGCCATCCGTTGCTAAGCGCCTTGTTAGAGGCTGCTTCCTATCAGCTGAAGGCTATGGTACTTCATTAGTTGACGTCCCAAGCAAGAGTGGACGAGAGCTCGCTAGAAACTTGATACGAGCCGCAGAACGCCTCCCGGGTCCAACAATACTAATACGGACTGCGGTCGATGACTGCAACCCCTAACAAGTGATGTCGATGCCACATTCCTCCCCCGCTAACCTGTGAACGGCCGATGAATACGGCTTACGGCTGCCAGGTGGAGGACCCCATGCTGACGTAGTCGAGGAGGTGGGGAGCCCGACTGCAGGGGAGGCACGCCCACCTGCACCCTGCCATTCGGACCGTGGGGAGACAGGAATCGCCTGGAAACCTGCTCCAGGGTGCACGTCAACATGAGGTGTCTGCGCTTCAACAACAATGGGAGGAGCTGAAGGGTCGACTCCATCGGGTCGGGGCACCCGACCGGCCGGCAACAAAGACTGGAAACCAGGCAGTGCAGACTGTTCTATGATGGTGGACGGCGTTGTAACTGGAATTTCCCTGTGCCCTATCACAGTCGAAGGCACCTGGTCCGTACGGTCATCCGGCCGCTGCAGCGATGCTGGCACTGCGGGCGACTCCAGCGCGAGACACGGCGTCCGCACTGGCGCGTCATCGGGTGACAAAGACGAAGCTACGGGTGCTGGCAGCCAGGGACGAGGAGAGCAAGGAAGAAGTCGATAACTAGAACCCCTAACAAGTGTGGTATCGAACACTGACACCACATTCCTCCCCCGCTAATCTGTGAATGGCCGTCGAATACGGCTTACAACCACCGGGTGCAGGACCGGAGTCGTCCGCAGTGCCAGCATCGCTGCAGCGCCCGGATGACCGTATGGACCAGGTGCCTTCGACTGTGATAGGGCACAGGGAAATTCCAGTTACAACGCCGTCCACCATCGTAGAACAGTCTGCACTTCCTGGTTTCCGCGGGGGCAGCCCCATCGGCACCGATACTGGAAACGTAGGGCAAGCGGCAGAGACCCCACGACTAAAGAGGCTCACCTGATTCTGATGCCTGTGCATCTCACCAGACGGACCTGATGTGACAAATATAGCGCGGCCAAGATGGCGAAGAATGCACACTTTCAACCATCGGCGATTGCCGCGGAAATGAGGAAAATATCAGCTGGCAAGAATTTGTGGGTCTGCCGTGGCAAAGAAACTCTCTGCGGAAGATGCGACAAATTCATCACGGTTCGGTGAGGACGACCGTGTAACAATTCAACCGACGAAGTACCGTCGCGGGGCTGAGATCGGTACGAAGATAAAAACAACAAAAGAGCGTTTTCGCGAGAATGAGAGTCGTGCAATGTAGACATTGCAACTTAAATGTCCGAACGAATCTTTCAGTGGCTCCATCCAACTGAGGGAAGAACGTTACTGAAGTCAAATGGTGAATACCATTAGCTTCACAAAAGGTTTCGAACTCTGCAGGCACAAATTGAGGTCCATTGTCGGTGACAATGACTTGTGGCAATCCTTCTATGCAAAATATAGAAGACAAAGTTTTGATAGTAGCAGACGACTTCGTTGATTACATGCGAACAATAAATGGAAAACAGCTAAAAGACTCAACAAGAATTAACGATTGTGCGTCCCAAAAAGGACCACCGAAATCGAAATGTAAGCGATTCCATGGCAAAGAGAAAAATTTTTTCGCTGGTGCGGATTGCTTTTCTGCACACACAGAACAAGAAGAACAAATCTTGGTTATATCAGCATCAATTCCAAACCAGGTACAGTGACGGTGAGCTAACTGTTTTGCCCGTATTATACCCCAATCATCTTGGTGAAGAACTGTTTTGCCCGTATTATACCCCAATCATCTTGGTGAAGAAGTCGTAGCACAGCTGACTGCGAAAAACGTGGAACAACAACATGAAACTGATCGTTTTCCGTGTGGAGGAAGATGACAACATGCAACATGGTGGACAAATAGTCGTTGTCGGCGAAAGAAAAAAGAAAAAAGACGGACCAACAGAACGATTTTTAAACAAAGGCCATTGCGTAGTGACATAACACAAAACAACACTTAATACTGGATCGTTAGCTGTTGTAGCGAAACGACGAAAGTCAACAGTAAAACTTTCTACAGAATCATCATTTTGCACATCAATGAACATACAAGCCTGTTCGGAAGAGTCGAACAGCGTGTCTTCAGCTATTGGCAATCGGGATAACGCATCGGCGTTACCGTGCTGGGCAGCAGGCCGATACAAGATGTCGTAACGGTACCACGACAAAAACAGTGACAAATGAATAAATTTTAGACCTGTACACGGAGGCACGGGCTTTGACAGGTGAAACAAAAACTTCAAAGGCTTATGGTCGGTGTAAACTGTAAACTTGCGACCATCGTGGAATTCTGTAACTCCAAAAATCAAAGCGAGAGCTTCCTTCTCGATCTGCGAGTAGTTACGCTGCGCAAAAGAGAGTATCTTCGATGCAAATGCGATCGGGCGATCGCGCAAACCAATTCTGTGAGAAAGAACAGCTCCGATCCCGAAATCGGGAGCATCAACCATGAGGACAAGAGCTTTTGTAGGATCGAAGGGCGTAAGAAATGTACTAAATAACATCGCAGATTTAAGCTGCTGAAAGGCATGTTCGCATTCAGGCGACCAATTGGACTGAACGTTCTTTCGACATAGTCGATGTAACGGTGTTGCAAGAGATGATGCGTGAGGCAAAATCTTGTGATAAAAATTGAGCTTTCCAAGGACGGATTGTAATTCTTTAACTGTCTTGGGCGCTGGTAACCCTGATATTGCTCTTAAATGATCCGGACTTGGAGGGATGTCTTGAGAGTTTATTATGTGTCTCAAGTAGGATAACTGTTCAGAAAAAATGTACCCTTGTCCTTATTGAGGTTAAGTCCATTTTCACGTAACATTTCAAATAACTGTCTCAAATTATGCAAATGTTCATTCTGTGTAGAACCAGAAACTACGATGTCAGCTAGGTAATTACACACTGAAAGAGTCTGTAAGTACTGCTGAACTAGTGCTGGGCAGAGGCACATCCGAACGGAAGCCTCTTAAATTCGTAGAGACCTAAATGAGTATTCACAACGAGAATCTTTTGGGATTCATCATCCACAGGAATTTGAAGATATGCATCTTGCAAACATAAATTAGAAAAATATTTACTTGGACACAATTTGTCAAACAAATCTTTTAGACATGGCAAAGGAAACGTTGCCACAACAAGTTGAGGATTGACGGTGGCTTTAAAATCCATGCACAGTCGCAATTTGCTTGATGGTTTCGTTAAGACACCCAACGGTGAAGCCCATAGTGATGCTGTCAATGGTTTAATCACTCATTGTTCCTCAAGTTCGTGCCATGTTTTAGCAACTTTGTCTCGAACTCGAAGCTCATGAGGCACTGTGCGGGCGCGGAAAAATTTAGGCTGTGCATTGTCCTTCAGTTCAATATGCGCCTGAAAGTTTTTCACGCAACCTAAACCTGGTGGAAAAATGTCAGCAAACTCTTGACACGGTTCGAAAACACTGTTTGTGGGAACACGTTTAGTGACAGCTACTACGTCATCATGCCGAGTTAAGGAGAGTACATCAAATAAATCTAGACCAAAAATATTTACAGTTGAGGGTGAACATACTACATGAAAAGAAACCACTTGAGCTTGTCCACGGTACGTCGCTGATACACTGCAGATTCATAAAATCTGGATACTTTGACCACTGTAGGTAGCTAACGTAACATTTGCGTTACGCGATGGGGGTGAACCAACCAATTCGTAAGTTTTACGATTCACGAATGAAACAGACGCTCCAGTGTCCAACTGAAAAGGAATCGTATGATTCTGAATGTTCAAGTCTACAAAAAGTTTGTGTGGTGTCACCGCCAGACACCACACTTGCTAGGTGGTAGCTTTAAATCGGCCGCGGTCCATTAGTACATGTCGGACCCGCGTGTCGCCAGTGTCAGTATTTGCAGACCGAGCGCCACCACACGGCAGGTCTAGAGAGACGTACTAGCACTCGTCCCCAGTTGTACGACGACTTTGCTAGCGACTACACTGACGAAGCCTTTCTCTCATTTGCCGAGAGACAGTTAGAATAGCCTTCAGCTAAGTCCATGGCTACGACCTAGCAAGGCACCATTAACCATTTCTGGGGAGAGTCTCACTTGTATTATCAAGAACGCTGTATACCAATGATGGATTAAAAGTTAAGTATAACCGCAGCTACGTACTTTTCTTTATAGCATTCATTAAGTATCCTGTTCCAGACCTGACGCCCGTCTGCGTTAGATTATAGCGTGCATTTAGGCCTCCTCTATCTACAAGGTGTTGGCACATTTGCCAACACATCAGTTTGTTCTGTCGTCGGTCATGTCATGTCATTCTGAGAAGCAATGGTCACTGGCAAATGTTGACGGGCAGATCGTGCGTGGCGGGACTTGTTGCATCTGCGTGCACTGGCATCACAAGCAAAATTGTCACACTCGGGCAACGTCACAGGGGCTGGGGGCGAACTTACAATATTTATTTCCATTGCTTGTGGCTCGTTGTGACAGGAAGTACCCATTAGTAGTGTAGCGCTTGACACAGTCACGTCAATTAAATATTTGGGTGTAGCATTTCAGAGTGATATGAAGTGGGACAAGCATGTAATGGCAGTTGTGGGGAAGGCGGATAGTCATCTTCGGTTCATTGGTAGAATTTTGGGAAGATGTGGTTCATCTGTAAAGGAGACCGCTTATAAAACACTAATACGACCTATTCTTGAGTACTGCTCGAGCGTTTGGGATCCCTATCAAGTCGGATTGAGTGAGGACATAGAAGCAATTCAGAGGCGGGCTGCTAGATTTGTTACTGGTAGGTTTGACCATCACACGAGTGTTACGCAAATACTTCAAGAACTCGAGTGGGAGTCTCTAGAGGAAAGGAGGCGTTCTTTTCGTGAATCGCTACTGAGGAAATTTAGAGAACCAGTATTTGAGGCTTACTACAGTACAATTTTACCGCCACCAACTTACATTTCGCGGAAAGACCACAAAGATAAGATAAGATAGATTAGGGCTCGTAGAGAGGCATGTAGGCAGTCATTTTTCCCTCATTCTGTTTGGGAGTGGAACAGGAAGAGAAGATGCTAGTTGTGGTAAGAGGTACCCTGCGCCACGCACCGTATGGTGGATTGCGGAGTATGTATGTAGATGTAGATGTATTTCGGAAACCGTTCCGTCAGAAGCTACTTTGTCCGGAAACATAATACGGACCGTCAGATTTTTGTCCGTTGAGGCACACTGCCTGGATGCTGGACATGTACCTTCTTGTTGCAAAAATGGCACACGGCCTTGTGTGGTGGGCAGTTCTGGCGCGAGTGCTTAGCATTACATTGCGGGCACGAGTGCAAAGTAGGCGGCTTTGGCCGGCCCGTAACACGTGTCTGTTCCCTGGAAGTGAAATGGGCAGGCGCAATCCGAGTCGGTACAGCATCAGGTATGTGTGATGCATGCGCAGACAGCTTGCAAACCTGACAGACAGCTGGAGGCGACTCAAAAGAATTTGCAGCAAAGTCCAAAGTGTCCTGACTGTCCAAAATGTCTAACACCTGTTCTAAGGTGGGCTTAGATAATTTAAGAATTTGCTCTCTAATGTGTGTGTGTCTGATTGCGCAATAGCGCCCCATACCATTATGTCAGAATATGATATGCCACAAGAACATAAAAATTCACAGTCGCGAGTGAGGCCTTGACAACTGGCTGATACCACGCCGACACAACATAAAAGCGCATGCAGCCGTGTTGTACCTCGGATGTCATATGCAGCAATGTTGTTGTTGCTTGGTCTTCTGACCTGAGACCGGTTTGATGCAGTTCTCCATGCTACTCTATCCTGTGCAAGTTTCTTCATCTCCCAGTACCTACTGCAAACTATATCCTTCTGAATCTGTTTAGTGTATTCATCTCTTGGTCTGCCTCTACGATTTTTACCATCTACACTGCCCTCCAATACTAAACTGGTGATCCCTTGATGCCTCAGAACATGTCCTACCAACCGATCCCTTCTTCTGGTCAAGTTGTGCCACAAACTCCTCTTCTTCCCCAATCCTATTCAATACCTCCTCATTAGTTATGTGATCTACTCATCTAATCTTCAGCATTCTTCTGTAGCACCACATTTCGAAAGCTTCTATTCTCTTCTTGTCTAAACTATTTATCGTCGATGTCTCACTTCTATACATGGCTACCCTCCATACAAATACTTTCAGAAACGATTTCCTGGCACTTAAATCTATACTCGATGTTGAAAAATTTCTCTTCTTCAGAAACGCTTTCCTTGCCATTACCAGTCTACATTTGATTCCTCTCTACTTCGACCATCATCAGTTATTTTGTTCCCCAAATAGCAAAACTCCTTTACTACTTTAAGTGTCTCATTTCCTAATCTAATTCCCTCAGCATCACCCGACTTAATTCGACTACATTCCATTATCCTCGTTTTGGTTATGTTGATGTTCATCTTATACACTCCTTTCAGGACACTGTCCATTCCGTCCAACTTCTCTTCCAAGTCCTTTGCTGTCTCTGACAAAATTACAATGTCATCGGCGAACCTCAAAGTTTTTATTTCTTCTCCATGGATTTTAATACCTTACTCCGAATTTTTCTTTTGTTTCCTTCACTGCTTGCTCAATATACAGATTGAATAACATCGGGGATAGGCTACAGCCCTGTCTAACTCCCTTCCCAACCACTGCTTCCCTTTCATGCCCCTCGACTCTTATAACTGCCATCTTGTTTCTGTACAAATTGTAAATAGCCTTTCGCTCCCTGTATTTCACCCCTGCTACCTTCAGAATTTGAAAGAGAGTATTCCAGTCAACATGGTCAAAAGCTTTCTCTAAGTCTACAAATGCAAGAAACGTAGGTTTGCCTTACCTTAATCTATCTTATAAGATATGTCGTAAGGTCAGTATTGCCTCACGTGTTCCAATATTTCTACGGAATCCAAACTGATCTTCCCCGAGGTCGGCTTCTACCAGTTTTTCCATTCGTCTGTAAAGAATTCGCGTTAGTATTTTGCATTCGTGACTTATTAAACTGATCGTTTGGTAATTTTCACATATGCAGCAAGGTGGTGTGAAAACTGCACCTGCCACTCCTGCCAGCTCTCTACGCTGACGTCGAACGCGCGGTACGGCGGTGCTGTGGCCCGCTGTACGGCCGGCTCCTGTGCAGCCGGCACCTGTGGCACAGCTTCTTCTTGTCCCTGGACGAGCTGTCCCAAGGCATCCAGTAGCGCGTTGGACTGCTGATTCTGTAATCTTAACAGTTCTGCCAGTACATTTCGTTCCTCTGGATTTGCCATCACAATGAAATCAAATAATCAGACATGGGAGTAGGAAAAAATGTCATGCACTCATCAGTGACACCATGCAGAGACGATGGGTGGCGCATCCGGGTATATAGTCTCTAAACACATATAATTAGCTCTGCTTTCACTGTTCCGCTTTCCAAAACATCTGTACCTTTAAAGTCGTCACCAATTATTATGATGGTGACGAACGAAATTATAAAAAGGTAGCTACTGCACCTCACTTAGGCCATATGTTACTAAGCGCCTTCTTAGAGGTTGCTCCCTATCAGCTGAAGGCTATGCTACTTTATTAGTTGACGTCCCAAGCAAGAGTGGACGAGAGGTCGCTAGAAACTTGAAACAAGCCGCGGAGCGGCGCTGGTCGCGACTCGTGGGTCCGGCGATACTAATACGGACCGCGGTCGATGGCTGCAACCCCTAACAAGTGTGGTATCGGATGTTGATACCACACAAAAGTCTTTACAGAGTGCGCACAGCGCCATCAGAGTTATTAATGCTGCCACCAAAGAAACACGTAAACAGCCTACTTACATAGCCCCCTGCTCCTCTCAAAAAATTTTAGCTAATAGATGACATGCACACAATTAGTAATTTACTGTTGGTCAATAAATAAATAAAATCACCTCACAGTCCCTAAAGACAGTCTTAAATCGTTCATTAGAAGTTTTATGTACAAAGTCTGAGCAGTGAAAGAAAATGCACACACGAGTAGTGGACTTCCGTGCAGTCTTGAAAAAGTCCCAACAGGACCACAGTGCTGACTCTTGGCATGAAGACTGGTAATGGACCACAACAGAGCACAGAGTCAGTCGAAGTCTTGAAGAATATTGGTAGGTAGGTCACCAGAGAGCAGACCCACAGTATTTCTTGTAGAAATTATGACAGTAATGGACCAGGTGCAGATCTACTGTAGTCCTTGTAAAGATTATGGTAGTAGTGGGCCACATAAGGTGCAGATCCACTGTAGTCGTTGTAGAGATGGCCAGCAACCATCCATTGTGAATGTGCGGATGCACACTCACAATTGAAGAATCTTGATGACAATGTAACAAGTACATGAACCACCACTTGTGCATTCACAAACTTTTTGCTATATCCTTAGAACCAGTAATACTTTAACCAGTCCCTTGATGAATTATCAACACACATGCAAGCAGTAACAGTCATATAACCTCTGACACTTTATACATATAGTATGTCCAACAGAAGTGTGTACATTAAAATGAATCCCTACGATTTAATTAATTTGAAGAACTGGTGTATATACAATTACGATTTTAAGGCATAAGAATACAATTATAAAGGTACAAGAAACATCATTACAGTCAAGAACGTAATAATACAGATAACATTTGTAGTAATACAGGCTTTACAAAAGACCAGAAATTGCCATATACATGAGTATTACAGGAATTATGACATTACTTAATAAATGAAAAAAATAGAATATTCTTAGAAACATTAACTTGACACATGAGCATTAAAAGAAAACATAACAGAATAAATAATGTCCAAGCATCTTCCCAAAGTAAAAAAAAAAAGAAGATTAGATTTGAGGATAACAGTATTCCTCATCATAGTGACTGCAGCTTAGTATTAGAAAAAAAAAATATGTATCAAAATTATCTTACCAGGTAAACACATAGAGACAAGAAGAACACAGACACACAAGGGTACACAAACACATAGAGGAATAACATAAAGGAAAGGACAGGGTCTGTTTTCAGTGTAACATTTAGTACTGCAGTCTAACCAAAACTTCATTAAATTCCCACAGATCTTCCTTCTTGTTTCAATATTTGTTCCCCAAAATATCCTAGCTGAGCATGCTTTCTGTATTTATACATTCATATATTTCTCACCTCATCATTTATTTCCAAGAAAATCCTACCTAACAAAATCATTGTTCCTCATGATACAATACTCTTTGCCCAAGCTTTTTTCTTATAGCTTTTCAATGCAAATCTTCCCAACACATCATAACTCATTTTCTTATATAGCATACCCCCTCTTAAACTAACTTAAATCTACTGAGCTAAGATATATGAACTAGAGGACGAGACAGTGCAGCAGCACAAACATTAACACAGACAAGAACGACAAAAAATGCAAAGTGGCAGAGCAAGCAGCAGCATATTCAAATTAGCAAAAAGAGGCAACGTTACAAGTAGTACAAGGCAATACGCAGTAAACAAGAAAAGTAAATCAGTGGTAAAACTGGCTCGTCAGAGTAATACAAAGTAAAATTCAGTAGGATAATGTCTGACAAATAGCAGCAACAAATGCAATATCTTATACCTAAACATGAGAAAGCACAAGCAGAAAAAATATTACAGTAAAGACAGCAATGAAGATAAGGGAAATGTCTATTTACATCTTAATGTCTATGTCACATCTTAAATCTAGAGTTATGCACCACAACAACTTGTTCTACAAAAAAAAAAAAAAAAAAAAATTAATCAAGCCCTTGAATAGAAAATTATGTATGCAATTCCTGTTACTAGCACTTTCTCCTGCTTATGCTTCTTTCCTTTCCTAGTGCTCTTTTTTTTGTAAGAATGTGGATCATAAAATGATTATTTAATGGATTTGTTGACAAAAAGTATTCACATTAGCATATGTATTAAAACTTTTTTTTATTTTATAAAATCAATGTTTCAGCGCAGCTAGAAGCCAGATATTAAATAAAATAAGCAAATATGTACAAAGCAAAGCATAAAACATTCATTCACCAGTCGTATGGCATTTCATAAGTCAGTAAAAATATTCTCAGCACTCGTAGAAAGACACTTGTCATAATCAGGTGTGTAGACGTAAAAATATTTCTCAGCACTTCATAAGCATTTCAGTAAGTAGCACAAAGTACAAGCTCCAAAGTGTAATCATTTGTTTACATGCAGTAGCGTGTCGTGTTTCTGGTGCGTTCTACAAAGAAATGTCAATAGTGAGGTCAATGGCCTCTCTTTTCTACAGCTATGCAAGCCCTTGCAGAAGTGTGGCAAGCTTCAAAGTTGCTGAAGCGGCACGAATAAGGTTTAGGGTCGACACAACAATAGGTATATTTCAAAGATGTTTGAGCACAGCGTTATGTCACGGTCACATACACACTTTACCAAAATATTTACGACAGCAGTTAAAGCTATAAGAAAAGTTTCATACCAATGAAAAAATTTCACAGGTTGAAAATTTATGGAAGTGTGTAGAAACGAAATCTCATGACTAACAGTGTCCAAAAATTTCCATCGGCATTGTGGTACTCCCATTCACATATATACTCACCTTCCACAACTCTTAAAGTGCAGTTCTTGGTTTCCAACATTTTTTCACAAACCAGAGTTCCTAACCACTACTCATTAATCATTGGCTCATTATACATGTACGTATTCGTCGATACTTCCTCAATACTTCATCATAATAAACACGTATCATAATCATATTCTTCACATAGCATCATCTTACTGATAATAAACGTAATACACATCGTCATCGTAATAGCATCATCATAACAGTTCAATCAGATATCAAAATCGTCGAAGTTTCCTTCAACAATCTTAAAACCTCTAAAAAAAATTCTCTGCTCGTTTCAATAGTGTTATCTACCTCAAACGTACTTAAAAAATCGTGATCCCATGCAAAATACATCACTCAAACCTCTCATAGTATCACGATGATTCCGAAAAATTGTGAACAGTTCGCAAAGTACAGACAAAGTACAATTTCATGAGTGTGAAGTAATCGAACTGTGTAATTACATAGGCATGTGTCACTGATGCAGTAAATGTTCATTTCTCTCATTAAAATGACCAGATAGCTGTGTAATTCTATGTTAAAGAAATACGGTACCAGTTCGTAAAATTGTATAAGCAAATACCGTATTATCTAGAGCTCCTTGGGTTTGCCACACGCATGGTACACAAAGTAGGTGTACTCCCATGATGGTTAATGTAATTATACCCTTAGGTACTACAGATTAAAACTGCGGAAGGGAATGTATCCCCGAAAACTTTCTGTATCATTGTAGTTCACAAATATTTCTTAAAGTCTTTGAAGTACAAAAATTAATCACTCAAATGCATGTCCTGTAGCTCTAAACTGTGCTTCTTGCTGTAAGATAATTTCTGTCATTGGCTAACGGTAAAAAATGTACCACGTGACGTAGTTATCGTCGTTTATAAGCAAAGTTCTCCAAAAATCAATGTACTTACCTTTGTCATATACCAGCGTAAAGAACTACACGTATAAATGTCATAGTTATTGTTGTGGTTGGCAGAAGAGCCAACACCGTGTTACTAGAGGAGGCCGAAATGCACGCATTTCAGCTCGCGCAAGCTGGCGTGAGGTCTGGAACAGGACAAGGAAATTAGAATTTAGAAAAACGGACGTAGCTGGTGGAATACTTAACTTTTATCCATTAATGATGAACGTCGCTCTTGACGGTACATGATTCACAATATCAATAGTAACTGAATATGGCGCTTTGCTAGGTCGTAGCAAATGACGTGGCTGAAGGCTATGCTAAGCTATCGTCTCGGCAAATGAGAGCGTATTTTGTCAGTGAACCATCGCTAGCAAAGTCGGTTGTACAACTGGGGCGAGTGCTAGGAAGTCTCTCTAGACCTGCCGTGTGGCGGCGCTCGGTCTGCAATCACATAGTGGCGACACGCGGGTCCGACGTATACTAGCGGACCGCGGCCGATTTAAAGGCTACCACCTAGCAAGTGTGGTGTCTGGCGGTGACACCACAGTTATCATGTTTGTTGCCGTGACCTTGAAAGTACTGCACTGTAATGTATTGTTGTGTTACGAAAATAACTGTCTCACTGTAGCCATGCCACAAAAGTTATTACCAAAACATAACAGATACAGCGCAAATGCAATAATGAAGATTGTGTCACTCATTAGTAGCGTCGTATTGTAATCATGTAGCTGTCAAATAAACCAAATACTGCATCATCTGTGACCTCTCAGAAAGTATTTTAATCAAAGAATGTCCTTTTAAGTACAGCAAAATGTTGCAGTATATCCTCGTTATAGGTATATAATCCAAGTATGTAAGCCTTAATGTCGTTATATAATAATGCAACTAAAAAAAAATACATACAACAATAACACTGTGCCGTCTGTTCCCCATAAAATTGTGTTCATAAAATTGTCTTAATAAATATTAATGCTAGCTCTACGTCATCAGTTTCATAAGTACGTTTTGTGGCTGCCTGCGGAGCGAGTTATTGACTGTTATCTCTTTGTTGTCGCACGTCGTTACTGGGATTTGGAGATCTAATTTCTACAACTTCAACTTGTTGAGAGGGCCCTGACTTGTTTGAATCACGCCATTTCTGATTAAATTCAGGTGTGTCTTCATGATTATTACGTCTGTCGTCATGTCGGTAATGTCTGTAACTTCTTTCTTGACGATCACGTTGTGAAGAATTTCTCCCAGAATCATAATTGCGAGGTGGACCGTTGCGGCGGAAGTTATTTTGTCTCCCTTGATAATAATTGTTCTGGTTCCTATATTGTCTGTTTCTACGGTTTTGTCTGTCATCTTCATTATCACTGAGAAGCGATCTTTCGCTACAACTGTTGTTATTCTCCCGATGGTTGTCATACGGGTAATGTCTGTTTTGCTCACGATGTGCATTATAATAATGGCCTTGTCGTGTCTAGTTATTATTTCTGTCGTTACGGAATTGTGTCAGATGTGACCTGTACTTGTTATTTTCCTGTTTATGCATCATGTGATTGTCAGTGTCAATTTCCAATTCTTGCAAAAGTCCTTGAAAAGCTTCGATATCATCTTTGCAAAGTCCTGCCAAAACAATATGTCTTAAGTGTACAGGTAATTTAATCAAGAAAATCCGGATGACTTCCAAGGGGCTGTACTGGTCTGACAAATACTGATGTTTGTGCAACATATTTTCAAAATATTTCACTGGGCTGGAAAATTCACATTGTTCGAAGTGTTTCATCATTATGATGCTGTGCCTTACTCGATCTTGAGTAGCCTGGGACCAATATGCAGAGAGGACAGCACGATAGAAATCTCCTTCACTGTGACAGTCACGAATAACCGATCGCATTCTTGTGGCAGGTTCCACAGGTACACTCTTTGACATAAAACTTGACCGGCGGCCGGCCGCTTCAGAGGCTAAGTCCGCGCCGATCGCGACATGGGACAAAGAAACTGGCCAACTCGCTAATTCTCTAAGTCCGGTTATCTGCACAATCTGACAACACTGTAGACTGCGGCACTTCCTGGAGGAAAACTTGTCCCAAGATAGAGAGACTCCAGGCTGATTACGCCTGTGGTCTAGTGGTAGCGTGCGTTGTTTCTGTTCATAATGTCAGTGGATCGAAAGCAGCTGGCATAAAATATTTTTATAGCCTCTTCTGTCTGAATGCTGAAGACGTGAATGTAATGGTAGCGCAGATTCAATCTATTTCGCTTTGTGACACACCGATATCAAAATTTTATCTAGTAACGATTTTGCGGCAGATTTCCTGCAGACTGTCCTCCTCTGGACGCCGTATGCGGCAAAGCTCCGGGATCCATCTGCTGGCTACTGGCAGCGGCCGTGGCGACAGCAGCGGCGCTGCACTCCCCCGTTCTTTATCGAAAGCGCCTGCTACCGCTCATCGCTTTTGATGATTTAAAACGCTTTATTATTAAATGTTGCTCCACAGAAAATTTCTACAATTTCCATTCACGCTCAAAAGCAACGGAGACAGACGCCCTGATTAGTAGGCGGGTAATCGGCAAGAGCTGAGTATGGCCCGAAATTAATTTTATAGACTGGGACGAAATTAAACCATCTCACTACATTCGATGAATTTATAAATGCTTCATACCTCGTTTCTTTTCCTTTCAAACTTAATTATTTGTGCAACTTTTGGTCAATGTTTGGATGTTTTCGTCAAGCCAGAGTGAGCGTCTGTGGTGTAAAGTGTATTACAGTTCTTGTTTGATTCCTTATGGTAAGTCTATGCGATAAACTGTGTGAATACCTTGCAATGCATGCTCTGTAGCAGTGCAGGCACACTGCACATTTGGAGTTCCATGTATGGGTTCATGAAGTATTTATTGTTGATCGGAAGTGATAGTTAAGGTCATCAGATTTAAACCAGAAAAATTTGTCGTTTTGAAGGTTTCAGAGAACGGAAAGGAATTGCTAACGCCGGTGTTAGAAAACGTCTACAGTTAAACGCTATTGCAAAAATTTAGAAGATGTGAACTATATTAATGAACATGTGCACTTCATAAACAACCTTCTGACATGTTAGACCTATATGACGAACAAAGCTCAAATTTATATCGTTGACAGTCGGTTTGAATCTTTTCAGGACCTATTTTACAGTGAAGCACCTTGGAATTTGCAAAGCAGAAATCCATGATATTAACTTAATTTACTAAGTCGAAATCGGACGAAGATTGATGTTTAAAGGCATTCTTCAGATTTCGCATAAGAAATTTTTACTAGCAGTTTGCAACTCCATTAATTAAAATGGAAAATAAAAGGTTTTAGTCAGCGGCTTCTACCGTGATTCGAACTTATAGTACAAGCACTGCAACGCACAAGGGAACCTCTGAGCTAACGACACACTGGCGGCCAGGGGCGGACTATAGTCACTGCGATGTTGCCTGAGCCTCAAAACGCAACCTTAAACACACAAACAGAGGAGGTGGAGATTACTGTTTTAACGTCCCGTCGACAACGATGTCATTAGAGACGGAGCACAAGCTCGGATTAGGGAAGGATGGGGAAGGAAATCGGCCGTGCCCTTCCTAAGGAACCATCCCGGCATTTGCCTGAAGCGATTTAGGGAAATCATTGAAAACCTAAATCAGGATGGCCGGGCGCGGGATTGCACCATCGTCCTCCCGAATGCACACACAAACAGGTGTTACTTATGTGAAGAACGCCGTTCTTGGAGTCCAGAAATTAAATATACTTTCTAATTGTGTCATCTTGCAGTGGATTATATCGTACGAGTCTTCGATGTGGAAAACGAATGTTAAGTGAATTTAGCGAGGTAACGCCGACCTACACCCGGAAGTAAATGCACTATCAGAGTGTTGACAAATACTTGCTACGACGCTGTCATTTCTCGGCTCTCTGACGAGGCAGCTCTTCAGCGAAATGCTTGCCGTGATTCTCCGATACGGTTCTTCAGAGTGGAGACGCGCGCGCACGTTTGGTTTTTATGCGGCGTTCTCCCCTGGTGGTTTCTGACGTCGCCTTGTGGGCTATGTATACATATGAGACATTCAATTATCATTAATCCAGAATGATACAAGTTTCAGCTTCCGGCGTGGAAGAAGGCTGTTGACGCCGGCATTATATCATTTCAACGTAGGGAAAGCAAAACGGATCATTCAATGTTTCTCATTCAACGTAAAGCATGTGAGATAAATTTCCGTAAAGTTCATAATCATCTAAAAATACAAACGAAGTAAAAATACACCGGAATCTTATTCGAATTGAATATAATGTAAGATACCAAACGCTTTGCACCTCGATGTCGAATTTGTCCACTTGCAATCGTTTGCAGCATGCACATAGATTGTCATGATTACCACGAGAATGAAGAAATATGTTGGTAAGGATGGAAGCAAGAAGAGACGCAGTCAACAAATATTCTATTCCTCATGGCATTCATTTCATTTGACACGTAAGAAGAGGTAAAGCGGGAATTTACTTTCGTTAACACGAAAGATATGCCGCACATATTGATAACGAGGAAGTCTGCGTCTTCATACGTTTCCTCCTTGAAATCTGTATGCTCTATTATATACTAAGTAGCCCGATCATTGTTTCAGTAATGTTACCCTCTTGTTTGACCCCGTAACGATGAACAGATTCCAAATGCATGTCTCTACGTGAAAGTAGCTGTTCGAACCCTTCCTGGGTTGTTTTTTGTGTTTTATTGCTTGGAATTCCTGAAGCAGACCACTGTGCCTTCCCCCCTCGTGGGTTAGGTCTCAAAACTAAACCGCTTTGTATCCAATGGCATAATTTATTCATACAGCATCAGCATAAGACTCTTGCGAGTGAGAGAATGACAATAACAATCGTAAGTAGGCACTGCTGCACTCTGTTCCCTGACATTGCTCTGATGACGGTTAATGCAGATAGTTCCGATTATGAAATACAAAACGTATTGCAGGTTAGTTCCTAGGATAGTAACATTAAATTTGCGTTGTAGACGGCACATGAACGTGACGACTATCCATATTACTCATCAATATAAAAAGACAGTATTTTGGTAATTTAGCAGGATTACTCAAAATGAATTCTGAAATTGGGTGACTGACCGCACAGGTGCTAAACGTCGTCAAGAGTATACGATGTCCTAATCGCATTAGGAATATGAAGATCGTCTTCGACAGCTCGCAACTTTCACATAGCTAACCCCACCCTACTCCAGACAGCTCTCGGTGGAGTTGCACTACGTTGCCGATGTTATGGAAGGCCTTCAAACCGACAACAGACCACATATTGAAAAATACAAGCGAATTCTCTTGCAGCGTAAGCTTATTGTAACTAATCTAAAAATTATTGGAGAGGAACATTGTCCTATTCAAAAAAGTAAAATGTTACACACTGTTGACGTCAAACGGACATTATCTATGTCCTGTCTTGTGTCCTACTCATCTATAATATCAAGTGTACTATGAAAATGATTATATATAATGGATTATAAGGTAATGCATTGATACCAGATGGTGGGGGCCGGCCGATGTGGCCGTGCGGTTCTAGGCGCTTCAGTCTGGAACCGCGTGGCCGCTACGGTCGCAGGTTCGAATCCTGTCTCGGGCATGGATGTGTGTGATGTCCTTAGGTTAGTTAGGTTTAAGTAGTTCTAAGTTCTAGGGGACTGATGACCTTAGAAGTTAAGTCCCATGGTGCTCAGAGCCATTTGATCTATTTACCACAAAATGACATTAAAAATTTAAGTTATTCACGAGCAGCTAGTTGAGAATATGTATGAACATTAAATGACACGACGAACCGTCATGTTCTGCATATGGATTCAAACCCAGCTCATGCAGACTAAGCAAAGATTTCGTGACTGACGGAAACTAACAGTCATTCCTGATTAGGCATACAGAGAGTGATATACCTCGATTTTAGACAGTATCAGTTAGCAAATATCAACTTTAAATTGCATAACGCAAACATTTTTAACAGACGTGAATTCCTACCCAGCATCTATTGTCCCTGTTAACGAACTACGAGAGATGTTAAATATTGCTTCTTCACAAGTAACTTACTTGAAATGCCGTGAGGTAAAGCTGTGTGTTGGACACGGATTCGAACCCGGAACCTAATCGGATTGCTATCGAAGCACAGTCAAATGTGACATATCGGAATTTCGCGGCAGTAACTAGATGTTATAACTGAAATGACGAGACGAAAAATTAATTTTTTCCTTCCCAGGACTCCAACCCGGCACCTATCGCTGTTATATTCTAGAGAAAACTAACGTTAAATATGGGTTTGTTGCACCAGCAGTGACATGTGAGCATGTTTGAACGGAAATAATATGACGAAGAGTTCAGCGCTCACTGGGAATAGAGCCCCACACATATCGTTGTTGACTACACACAAAGAGACGTCAGCTACCGAATTTTTCTCCACCAGCTGCTCAGAATAGCATCTTGAACTTACAGTCATCTCGCAAATAGTTCTGTGTCTCACTGGGAGTTAAAAACGTCAGATATCGTTAGTGTGACAGCGAATGAAAATACATTAAAAATCAAAATTATTATCCACCAGCAGACAGGTGTTCTCATGCTAGAGCTTGATAATACATAATTAAATCTTTAGTGCCGGGCCAGGATTCGATCCCATTCACGCATAATATGTGAAGGTGTTGAGGAATCTGCAGTTTTGAACAAACAACAAATTGTAGCCGAGCTGTATTGCCACGAAGGGATCAAATTCCGCGTTAAGGGCGGTCTGAGTTGCATTCCCAGTTCAGAACCAATTTTATCGACATACAGAAGCTCAAATAAAAGATGGAATAAGTGTCCTGTGACCATACATAGCGTTTGTGTCGTCACTTGAAATAAATAACTAGTATAATAAAGGTTACTGGTGGTAGACTTTCTACATGTCGCCACTCCAGACTTTATTGTGGTTCAACCTACCGTCTACTTGGTAAAGAAGGAATATCATCTTTAATGTGAATTTTCAGACCACGCAGCCATTATATCTCCTTCACTTGGTGTAGCCAGGAGAGAATGGAATCTGTCTCTCCCTATCTAAAATCATTGACAGAAGTGGGAATCGAACCCAGACCATAGGTATAACAACCTACCATCCGTCCAACAGACCACGAAATCCTCTTCTCTGCGAGTCATTTTTCTATCGTAACGCAGTTGCGCCACACTGGATGAGAATTCTGACACACAGGCTCCCTGTAGTAATTTGCAGCATGTTCAGTAAATTCATTTACTTGGTTGACCGAATCACCATGAACTAGCTGCCTCGGCTACCCAGTGCATACATTCGACTATTTTGTAATCACAGAAATAAAATCACGTTACTGCCACCTACACACAACTGCCAACATTGTAGGATGCAGAAGTTTAAATAAGAAGTGTTCCTTTTCACTTGAGCTATTCTATTGCGCTATCTGTTACTAGAAAACGTCGTTCAGTCCAAAAGAAAAGCTGTAACTGTTTGTCTCTCAGAAGTCAAGACATGGCCATATGCATAATCTCACAGTGCTGTGGAATCCAAAAGTTCTGGAGGAATAGTTGCCGAGCTCTGGAGCTGTTGTAGTTCCGTGTCAGCTTGTAGCATAGATAAGATGTCGCGAGTTCGAATACATTCAGTGCTACATTTTTTAAAACGCAATTCTGCTCTCTGCTGAAGTTATCAATCTAATGGAACTTTGAACAAATTCCCTTCACTTCTCAACCCAAAGTAGTCGCATGTGGAAAAAGGACTAACTACTGTGACTTTTGTCCTATTCAGGTTTAATAGACAGCAGGCAGCAGATGCATCTCGAAGATGTGCAGGGAGAGCGCATCGTGCCATAATATGTCAGAAAAGTATTTTCTACATTAGCCGTCGTGTGGTAGTGATATTTTATTCTTCTTCAAACTTTGATTGACAGCTTTAACTCAGAACAAATTTTCTACATGCATGTAATCAATAAACTGCATGTGCATTGTCAGACTGTCATAGGTAACATCAGAGAATTCGCTTATATCGTTGATGATTAATTTCTCTCTCATGTTTACTATTGTTTTAACAACACTAAAGGAAACCTTACGAAAATTGTGCACTGTATTATAAGAAATGAAATAAAACTAACGATGATAACCTTACGACGAAAGTATCTGTACACAAGCATGCCTCTATCGACACGAATTAGTAAAATACTACTCACTTAGATTTTGATAGGGTCTGTGTTTAATTGGTATGCTGTGTCATACTCAAGAGGTATGCAAATGTGGCATTTCATAAATATAGTTACGTATTCCTAGAAACCCAAAATTCGCTTGTCAGCAGCGGAAAGAGGCGTTACCTGTTGTGCAGCATTGTAAGTTTTTCAACATTGCACTATGAGCTGAAAGCATTTTCTTGCGATTTCCGTATTGATGTTTGATCTGACTGCTTGTAGCTCTTTCACAGAAGGGATAAAAACGTTTCAGTCAGTGAGACTGGAACTGCGAACCGTAACAGACGCTGTTTCACATGTCAGCACGTTACCACAGAGCTGGCGAGGGGGTATGGGTCTCAGCTTCCTATTACGACGGCAATAGTAACTAGAACTCGTAAACCGCTATTTAAAGGTCGAGATTAGTTGCGATTTCCACCTGCAACGACTTTCTTGGGCTGAAAACCGTAAATTTTCAATCTTTTGTTACCCTTCAAGCTATAATAACTCAGATTATTCAATGGAAATGACAGGTAAAATCAAGTGAACTTTGTGGCTTAATTCCGTGCACACCAGGAAGTAACTCGTCGATCACAGAGTTGCCAAACATACGTTGCCTTGTTGCCAAATCTCAGTTACAGTACCAGCAGGAAGAAGACGAACCGATGTGATCCTACAGCGGTCTGGGAAGTGACCATAGCTGGTGTCTCCAAGTCGCGGCTGCTACGGCCTGGAATACGTAATGCGTCTGATTCGCTTTCTGTAACTAGGTTTAGGGACTGGAGCGTAGTTACTAATAATACTCAGAACTGACTGCAAACTGAGCATCATAAATCAGTAACTCTCATTGTTGTTTTTATATTTCTTTCGTAAGTGCACTCAAAACTAAGAAAGTCATTCACAGGCGTTTTCCTGCCTCGCCGATAGTCGAGCAGAACATACAAATAAAAATAAAAAAGAATGTGTGTGTGTGTGTGTGTGTGTGTGTGTGTGTGTGTGTGTGTGAGAGAGAGAGAGAGAGAGAGAGAGGGAGAGAAATAAAAAGCAATGAGTGAGTGTGTAAAAAATTGTTGTAAAGAAATTGAATCATGGTATTTAAAGAAATCTTTCATTAAAATGACACGTTCCACATCATTACGAAATGTCGTATTCATGATCTATGGAACAAGAGTTAATCTAATGTAATGTAATCTAATCTAATCACATCATATTGATTATTAGCCATGAAGAGTCATGAACTACCGAAAGTTTTGCCAATACCAGTAACCAAATCTAAACTTGAAAATAAAAGACGACAATTTTTGTAATAAACCGTGACTCCTATCAAGACCCTTTCATCCCTGTTATCTAACCACGAAAGATGTCTGATATACCTCCATTCTGAAGTAACAAAGTGTGCATGCATTTAAAGATGAAGTGCATGATGTGAAGTTCTGTGACGGAGATACGAACCCAACACGTAATCCGATTGTTAACTAAGAAAAATCAAATGTTACGTATCGGTTTTTCTTACGAGCCGCTAGGTGTCTGAATCTAAAATAAGGATACAAACTTTTGTGCCTAAGCGACAATCGAACTGCACACCTACCGCGCATCCACGAATATAGCTTAAGTATCAGTTGCTTACTCATGAACAGTAAGATGTGTGCGTGTTTGACCAGAAATAACGACACCTGTTGCGATTGTTGGCAACACATGAACAGACATTGAAATTGCACGTTAATTTTCACTAGCAGGTGGGTGTGCACTTGATAAAGCTAGAAATGAAATTATGAATATTTTTGTACTGGATCAGGTTTCAGACCCACATACTTACCTTTGGAAGAGAGCTAGAGAAGATTGCAGTCTTGGGAAAAGGAACGAAATGACTGAACTATACTGTTCCGAGAGATTCAGATCCTCGAAAGAGGAGATACGAATTCGAATCACAGTCCAGCACCAAATTTTTAAACGTCTCTAGTTCAATCAAGTACAAGTAAAATAAGAGCCCTGTCCCTTTAAATGGCTATCGGTTCATCAAATAAAATAAAATTTTCTAATGTAAGTAAGTTTACTGGCGACTGTATTTCTGTTTACCATGACTTCCGCTTTGTCATTTCCCAACGAAAACTGGCTCTGCTCAGTTGGTTATGAAGGAACGTGATGTTTAATGCGGATTCTGGATTATAACGTCTTTCTCTTGAGGTTACCAGAGGTAAAATAAATCTGTTTGTGCCTCTTAAAAGTAAATGCCTGAACCCACGCATTGCACCTGTGATAGCTCGTTCCACCAGACCATTGTGGCCACATTACCCAGCCCCAGGAGTGTGCTGTAACGGATGATGTGCTTAGCTTACAAAATTAGTCACGGTGGAAAAAATGCGAGTCTATTAAATGGTCAAGTAGAAGCAAGCTTCTGACGCAGAGATTATGCTATTCTCATGTCAGCAGGATGTAAAGACTCTTCTAGGCATCATAGGCTGGATGTGAAGCCATTTTGATTTTTCACAAATTCAGCAAATTTCTTAGTTCGAGAAAATCCACTGTGAAGTGTGAAGTATACAATACTATGAATACTTCGAACGCTATGGTTAACGTTGCTCTCATAAACTACTTTTTTTTTTAAATTCTTCTGGGTCTTAAGCGAGCAATATGTGTTGTAGATACAGTCTCAGACCAAAAAATTGACCGCCGAGTCGTTCACGTAAGGTGGACAATACAGTCATGCTCCTCTCAGAATTCTATGTCTGGCAATATGCTCGATCTAGCAACATGTAGACTGCGGCACTTCCCAGAGGAAGTCTTGACTCCAGTCTTAGTACATTACTCTAGACTACGACCGTAGTCTTGAGGTTAAACGCGAGACCAGCTAATATGATATTGTAGATTCGCTTGAATTACACTCATAGCTTCAGCACCGAGAGGAAAGGGGCGATAAAAATTCTGTCGATATGTGCTTTCGGTCGCCAGACGTCATATTAGCTGGTCTCGCGTTTTATCTCAAGACTACGGTCGTGTTCCATCAGCGGTACGAATAAAATGATAGTAATAATAACAGTAATAATCGAATTATCCGGCAACTTCACACTTCACAGTGGATTTTCTCGAACTAAGAAATTTGCTGAATTTGTGAAAAATCAAAATGGCTTCACATCCAGCCTATGATGCCTAGAAGAGTCTTTACATCCTGCTGACATGAGAATAGCATAATCTCTGCGTCAGAAGCTTGCTTCTACTTGACCATTTAATAGACTCGCATTTTTTCCACCGTGACTAATTTTGTAAGCTAAGCACATCATCCGTTACAGCACACTCCTGGGGCTGGGTAATGTGGCCACAATGGTCTGGTGGAACGAGCTATCACAGGTGCAATGCGTGGGTTCAGGCATTTACTTTTAAGAGGCACAAACAGATTTATTTTACCTCTGGTAACCTCAAGAGAAAGACGTTATAATCCAGAATCCGCATTAAACATCACGTTCCTTCATAACCAACTGAGCAGAGCCAGTTTTCGTTGGGAAATGACAAAGCGGAAGTCATGGTAAACAGAAATACAGTCGCCAGTAAACTTACTTACATTAGAAAATTTTATTTTATTTGATGAACCGATAGCCATTTAAAGGGACAGGGCTCTTATTTTACTTGTACTTGATTGAACTAGAGACGTTTAAAAATTTGGTGCTGGACTGTGATTCGAATTCGTATCTCCTCTTTCGAGGATCTGAATCTCTCGGAACAGTATAGTTCAGTCATTTCGTTCCTTTTCCCAAGACTGCAATCTTCTCTAGCTCTCTTCCAAAGGTAAGTATGTGGGTCTGAAACCTGATCCAGTACAAAAATATTCATAATTTCATTTCTAGCTTTATCAAGTGCACACCCACCTGCTAGTGAAAATTAACGTGCAATTTCAATGTCTGTTCATGTGTTGCCAACAATCGCAACAGGTGTCGTTATTTCTGGTCAAACACGCACACATCTTACTGTTCATGAGTAAGCAACTGATACTTAAGCTATATTCGTGGATGCGCGGTAGGTGTGCAGTTCGATTGTCGCTTAGGCACAAAAGTTTGTATCCTTATTTTAGATTCAGACACCTAGCGGCTCGTAAGAAAAACCGATACGTAACATTTGATTTTTCTTAGTTAACAATCGGATTACGTGTTGGGTTCGTATCTCCGTCACAGAACTTCACATCATGCACTTCATCTTTAAATGCATGCACACTTTGTTACTTCAGAATGGAGGTATATCAGACATCTTTCGTGGTTAGATAACAGGGATGAAAGGGTCTTGATAGGAGTCACGGTTTATTACAAAAATTGTCGTCTTTTATTTTCAAGTTTAGATTTGGTTACTGGTATTGGCAAAACTTTCGGTAGTTCATGACTCTTCATGGCTAATAATCAATATGATGTGATTAGATTAGATTACATTACATTAGATTAACTCTTGTTCCATAGATCATGAATACGACATTTCGTAATGATGTGGAACGTGTCATTTTAATGAAAGATTTCTTTAAATACCATGATTCAATTTCTTTACAACAATTTTTTACACACTCACTCATTGCTTTTTATTTCTCTCCCTCTCTCTCTCTCTCTCTCTCTCTCTCACACACACACACACACACACACACACACACACACACACACATTCTTTTTTATTTTTATTTGTATGTTCTGCTCGACTATCGGCGAGGCAGGAAAACGCCTGTGAATGACTTTCTTAGTTTTGAGTGCACTTACGAAAGAAATATAAAAACAACAATGAGAGTTACTGATTTATGATGCTCAGTTTGCAGTCAGTTCTGAGTATTATTAGTAACTACGCTCCAGTCCCTAAACCTAGTTACAGAAAGCGAATCAGACGCATTACGTATTCCAGGCCGTAGCAGCCGCGACTTGGAGACACCAGCTATGGTCACTTCCCAGACCGCTGTAGGATCACATCGGTTCGTCTTCTTCCTGCTGGTACTGTATCTGAGATTTGGCAACAAGGCAACGTATGTTTGGCAACTCTGTGATCGACGAGTTACTTCCTGGTGTGCACGGAATTAAGCCTCAAAGTTCACTTGATTTTACCTGTCATTTCCATTGAATAATCTGAGTTATTATAGCTTGAAGGGTAACAAAAGATTGAAAATTTACGGTTTTCAGCCCAAGAAAGTCGTTGCAGGTGGAAATCGCAACTAATCTCGACCTTTAAATAGCGGTTTACGAGTTCTAGTTACTATTGCCGTCGTAATAGGAAGCTGAGACCCATACCCCCTCGCCAGCTCTGTGGTAACGTGCTGACATGTGAAAAAGCGTCTGTTACGGTTCGCAGTTCCAGTCTCACTGACTGAAACGTTTTTATCCCTTCTGTGAAAGAGCTACAAGCAGTCAGATCAAACATCAATACGGAAATCGCAAGAAAATGCTTTCAGCTCATAGTGCAATGTTGAAAAACTTACAATGCTGCACAACAGGTAACGCCTCTTTCCGCTGCTGACAAGCGAATTTTGGGTTTCTAGGAATACGTAACTATATTTATGAAATGCCACATTTGCATACCTCTTGAGTATGACACAGCATACCAATTAAACACAGACCCTATCAAAATCTAAGTGAGTAGTATTTTACTAATTCGTGTCGATAGAGGCATGCTTGTGTACAGATACTTTCGTCGTAAGGTTATCATCGTTAGTTTTATTTCATTTCTTATAATACAGTGCACAATTTTCGTAAGGTTTCCTTTAGTGTTGTTAAAACAATAGTAAACATGAGAGAGAAATTAATCATCAACGATATAAGCGAATTCTCTGATGTTACCTATGACAGTCTGACAATGCACATGCAGTTTATTGATTACATGCATGTAGAAAATTTGTTCTGAGTTAAAGCTGTCAATCAAAGTTTGAAGAAGAATAAAATATCACTACCACACGACGGCTAATGTAGAAAATACTTTTCTGACATATTATGGCACGATGCGCTCTCCCTGCACATCTTCGAGATGCATCTGCTGCCTGCTGTCTATTAAACCTGAATAGGACAAAAGTCACAGTAGTTAGTCCTTTTTCCACATGCGACTACTTTGGGTTGAGAAGTGAAGGGAATTTGTTCAAAGTTCCATTAGATTGATAACTTCAGCAGAGAGCAGAATTGCGTTTTAAAAAATGTAGCACTGAATGTATTCGAACTCGCGACATCTTATCTATGCTACAAGCTGACACGGAACTACAACAGCTCCAGAGCTCGGCAACTATTCCTCCAGAACTTTTGGATTCCACAGCACTGTGAGATTATGCATATGGCCATGTCTTGACTTCTGAGAGACAAACAGTTACAGCTTTTCTTTTGGACTGAACGACGTTTTCTAGTAACAGATAGCGCAATAGAATAGCTCAAGTGAAAAGGAACACTTCTTATTTAAACTTCTGCATCCTACAATGTTGGCAGTTGTGTGTAGGTGGCAGTAACGTGATTTTATTTCTGTGATTACAAAATAGTCGAATGTATGCACTGGGTAGCCGAGGCAGCTAGTTCATGGTGATTCGGACAACCAAGTAAATGAATTTACTGAACATGCTGCAAATTACTACAGGGAGCCTGTGTGTCAGAATTCTCATCCAGTGTGGCACAACTGCGTTACGATAGAAAAATGACTCGCAGAGAAGAGGATTTCGTGGTCTGTTGGACGGATGGTAGGTTGTTATACCTATGGTCTGGGTTCGATTCCCACTTCTGTCAATGATTTTAGATAGGGAGAGACAGATTCCATTCTCTCCTGGCTACACCAAGTGAAGGAGATATAATGGCTGCATGGTCAGAAAATTCACATTTAAGATGATATTCCTTCTTTACCAAGTAGACGGTAGGTTGAACCACAATAAAGTCTGGAGTGGCGACATGTAGAAAGTCTACCACCAGTAACCTTTCTTATACTAGTTATTTATTTCAAGTGACGACACAAACGCTATGTATGGTCACAGGACACTTATTCCATCTTTTATTTGAGCTTCTGTATGTCGATAAAATTGGTTCTGAACTGGGAATGCAACTCAGACCGCCCTTAACGCGGAATTTGATCCCTTCGTGGCAATACAGCTCGGCTACAATTTGTTGTTTGTTCAAAACTGCAGATTCCTCAACACCTTCACATATTATGCGTGAATGGGATCGAATCCTGGCCCGGCACTAAAGATTTAATTATGTATTATCAAGCTCTAGCATGAGAACACCTGTCTGCTGGTGGATAATAATTTTGATTTTTAATGTATTTTCATTCGCTGTCACACTAACGATATCTGACGTTTTTAACTCCCAGTGAGACACAGAACTATTTGCGAGATGACTGTAAGTTCAAGATGCTATTCTGAGCAGCTGGTGGAGAAAAATTCGGTAGCTGACGTCTCTTTGTGTGTAGTCAACAACGATATGTGTGGGGCTCTATTCTCAGTGAGCGCTGAACTCTTCGTCATATTATTTCAGTTCAAACATGCTCACATGTCACTGCTGGTGCAACAAACCCATATTTAACGTTAGTTTTCTCTAGAATATAACAGCGATAGGTGCCGGGTTGGAGTCCTGGGAAGGAAAAAATTAATTTTTCGTCTCGTCATTTCAGTTATAACATCTAGTTACTGCCGCGAAATTCCGATATGTCACATTTGACTGTGCTTCGATAGCAATCCGATTAGGTTCCGGGTTCGAATCCGTGTCCAACACACAGCTTTACCTCACGGCATTTCAAGTAAGTTACTTGTGAAGAAGCAATATTTAACATCACTCGTAGTTCGTTAACAGGGACAATAGACGCTGGGTAGGAATTCGCGTCTGTTAAAAATGTTTGCGTTATGCAATTTAAAGTTGATATTTGCTAACTGATACTGTCTAAAATCGAGGTATATCACTCTCTGTATGCCTAATCAGGAATGACTGTTAGTTTCCGTCAGTCACGAAATCTTTGCTTAGTCTGCATGAGCTGGGTTTGAATCCATATGCAGAACATGACGGTTCGTCGTGTCATTTAATGTTCATACATATTCTCAACTAGCTGCTCGTGAATAACTTAAATTTTTAATGTCATTTTGTGTTAAATAGTTCAAATGGCTCTGAGCACCATGGGACTTAACTTCTAAGGTCATCAGTCCCCTAGAACTTAGAACTACTTAAACCTAACTAACCTAAGGACATCACACACATCCATGCCCGAGACAGGATTCGAACCTGCGACCGTAGCGGCCACGCGGTTCCAGACTGAAGCGCCTAGAACCGCACGGCCACATCGGCCGGCCCCCACCATCTGGTATCAATGCATTACCTTATAATCCATTATATATAATCATTTTCATAGTACACTTGATATTATAGATGAGTAGGACACAAGACAGGACATAGATAATGTCCGTTTGACGTCAACAGTGTGTAACATTTTACTTTTTTGAATAGGACAATGTTCCTCTCCAATAATTTTTAGATTAGTTACAATAAGCTTACGCTGCAAGAGAATTCGCTTGTATTTTTCAATATGTGGTCTGTTGTCGGTTTGAAGGCCTTCCATAACATCGGCAACGTAGTGCAACTCCACCGAGAGCTGTCTGGAGTAGGGTGGGGATAGCAATGTGAAAGTTGCGAGCTGTCGAAGACGATCTTCATATTCCTAATGCGATTAGGACATCGTATACTCTTGACGACGTTTAGCACCTGTGCGGTCAGTCACCCAATTTCAGAATTCATTTTGAGTAATCCTGTTAAATTCCCAAAATATTGTCTTTTTATATTGATGAGTAATATGGATAGTCGTCACGTTCATGTGCCGTCTACAACGCAAATTTAATGTTACTATCCTAGGAACTAACCTGCAATACGTTTTGTATTTCATAATCGGAACTATCTGCATTAACCGTCATCAGAGCAATGTCAGGGAACAGAGTGCAGCAGTGCCTACTTGAGGACCTGCTTGAGTCGTGTTCTAAGGAAAGGGTAGTTGCTGGTTCACATTATATTACACTAGCGAGAAGTACCGACTTTTCCTTTTCTCTGCAAACATCCAGAACTAAATTCAGTAACTAAATGCTAAGAATATATTTTCATTGTGCCAACTCAAAGATCAATAGATATGGATATAGATATAGATTTTTATATTTAAAGCCATTCTCGTTCTGCGTTGGAATAAACATCATTCATTATTTGCTTGTTCTTGTTACGATTGTTATTGTCATTCTCTCACTCGCAAGAGTCTTATGCTGATGCTGTATGAATAAATTATGCCATTGGATACAAAGCGGTTTAGTTTTGAGACCTAACCCACGAGGGGGGAAGGCACAGTGGTCTGCTTCAGGAATTCCAAGCAATAAAACACAAAAAACAACCCAGGAAGGGTTCGAACAGCTACTTTCACGCAGAGACATGCATTTGGAATCTGTTCACCGTTACGGGGTCAAACAAGAGGGTAACATTACTGAAACAATGATCGGGCTACTTAGTATATAATAGAGCATACAGATTTCAAGGAGGAAACGTATGAAGACGCAGACTTCCTCGTTATCAATATGTGCGGCATATCTTTCGTGTTAACGAAAGTAAATTCCCGCTTTACCTCTTCTTACGTGTCAAATGAAATGAATGCCATGAGGAATAGAATATTTGTTGACTGCGTCTCTTCTTGCTTCCATCCTTACCAACATATTTCTTCATTCTCGTGGTAATCATGACAATCTATGTGCATGCTGCAAACGATTGCAAGTGGACAAATTCGACATCGAGGTGCAAAGCGTTTGGTATCTTACATTATATTCAATTCGAATAAGATTCCGGTGTATTTTTACTTCGTTTGTATTTTTAGATGATTATGAACGTTACGGAAATTTATCTCACATGCTTTATGTTGAATGAGAAACATTGAATGATCCGTTTTGCTTTCCCTACGTTGAAATGATATAATGTCGGCGTCAACAGCCTTCTTCCACGCCGGAAGCTGAAACTTGTATCATTCTGGATTAATGATAATTGAATGTCTCATATGTATACATAGCCCACAAGGCGACGTCAGAAACCACCAGGGGAGAACGCCGCATAAAAACCAAACGTGCGCGCGCGTCTCCACTCTGAAGAACCGTATCGGAGAATCACGGCAAGCATTTCGCTGAAGAGCTGCCTCGTCAGAGAGCCGAGAAATGGCATCGTCGTAGCAAGTATTTGTCAACACTCTGATAGTGCATTTACTTCCGGGTGTAGGTCGGCGTTACCTCGCTAAATTCAATTAACATTCGTTTTCCACATCGAAGACTCGTACGATATAATCCGCTGCAAGATGACACAATTAGAAAGTATATTTAATTTCTGGACTCCAGGAACGGCGTTCTTCACATAAGTAACACCTGTTTGTGTGTGCATTCGGGAGGACGACGGTGCAATCCCGCGCCCGGCCATCCTGATTTAGGTTTTCAATGATTTCCCTAAATCGCTTCAGGCAAATGCCGGGATGGTTCCTTAGGAAGGGCACGGCCGATTTCCTTCCCCATCCTTCCCTAATCCGAGCTTGTGATCCGTCTCTAATGACATCGTTGTCGACGGGACGTTAAAACAGTAATCTCCACCTCCTCTGTTTCTGTGTTTAAGGTTGCGTTTTGAGGCTCAGGCAACATTGCAGTGACTATAGTCCGCCTCTGGCCGCCAGTGTGTCGTTAGCTCAGAGGTTCCCTTGTGCGTTGCAGTGCTTGTACTATAAGTTCGAATCACGGTAGAAGCCGCTGACTAAAACATTTTATTTTCCATTTTAATTAATGGAGTTGCAAACTGCTAGTAAACATTTCTTATGCGAAATCTGAAGAATGCCTTTAAACATCAATCTTCGTCCGATTTCGACTTAGTAAATTAAGTTAATATCATGGATTTCTGCTTTGCAAATTCCAAGGTGCTTCACTGTAAAATAGGTCCTGAAAAGATTCAAACCGACTGTCAACGATATAAATTTGAGCTTTGTTCGTCATATAGGTCTAACATGTCAGAAGGTTGTTTATGAAGTGCACATGTTCATTAATATAGTTCACATCTTCTAAATTTTTGCAATAGCATTTAACTGTAGACGTTTTCTAACACCGGCGTTAGCAATTCCTTTCCGTTCTCTGAAACCTTCAAAACGACAAATTTATCTGGATTAAATCTGATGACCTTAACTATCACTTCCGATCAACAATAAATACTTCATGAACCCATACATGGAACTCCAAATGTGCAGTGTGCCTGCACTCCTACAGAGCATGCATTGCAAGGTATTCACACAGTTTATCGCATAGACTTACCATAAGGAATCAAACAAGAACTGTAATACATTTTACACCACAGACGCTCACTCTGGCTTGACGAAAACATCCAATCATTGACCAAAAGTTGCACAAATAATTAAGTTTGAAAGGAAAAGAAACGAGGTATGAAGCATTTATAAATTCATCGAATGTAGTGAGGTGGTTTAATTTCGTCCCAGTCTATAAAATTAATTTCGGGCCATACTCAGCTCTTGCCGATTACCCGCCTACTAATCAGGGCGTCTGTCTCCGTTGCTTTTGAGCGTGAATGGAAATTGTAGAAATTTTCTGTGGAGCAAAATTTAATAATAAAGCGTTTTAAATCATCAAAAGCGATGAGCGGTAGCAGGCGCTTTCGATAAAGAACGGGGGAGTGCAGCGCCGCTGCTGTCGCCACGGCCGCTGCCAGTAGCCAGCAAATGGATCCCGGAGCTTTGCCGCATACGGCGTCCAGAGGAGGACAGTCTGCAGGAAATCTGCCGCAAAATCGTTACTAGATAAAATTTTGATATCGGTGTGTCACAAAGCGAAATAGATTGAATCTGCGCTACCATTACATTCACGTCTTCTGCATTCAGACAGAAGAGGCTATAAAAATATTTTATGCCAGCTGCTCTCGATCCACTGACATTATGAAGAGAAACAACGCACGCTACCGCTAGACCACAGGCGTAATCAGCCTAGAGTCTCTCTATCTTGGGACAAGTTTTCCTCCAGGAAGTGCCGCAGTCTACAGTGTTGCCAGATTGTGCAGATAACCGGACTTAGAGAATTAGCGAGTTGGCCAGTTTCTTTGTCCCATGTCGCGATCGGCGCGGATTTAGCCTCTGAAGCGGCCGGCCGCCGGTCAAGTTTTATGTCAAAGAGTGTACATTCTAATCTGTGCTCTAATGACCAATTAGGAGGAAAGGAATGAGCAGACTGATGAAGCCAAGCTTGTGGATAAACGTCATTACTGGAATTCTTTAATGTTGATAGTGATGTAGAGCTTATAGTCAAGGTCATCATGGCGCGGAGTCGCAAATCGGTCATTGTTACGTCGTGTCGGCGGTTCCATCCCAAGGCTCGCTGCACCTTGTCAATTCCTTTCAAAATCACCGAACTACGTTGTGTTATTATTTTGTGACTTTTCAGTAGTTCTAAACCTCTCTTCCCATGACGTAACGTGAGTATACTATGAAATATATAGTTCTTCTATTACGTGTGCCAACTGATCTTGTACTTGCCATATTTCTCTTTTGTGTTGCGTACTAATTTGCTTCTGATTTTGTTTAAATTTCCTAATTTCTTCTTGCTCTTCTGTGTCGGTAAAGGCTACCGGTCTTGTATTATTCAAATCATCTACCTTCATAGATAAATTTGTGAAATGATCCTAAAGTTCGGCTACTTTTCCTGATAATATGTTAATTTCCTCCGTGTGTTTTTCTCAACCAAATTTTAGTGTCCATTTGTGTTGAAATCGTATCTATTGTGTCCTTTAAGTTTTCCTGATTTTTTTGCAAGTTGCATAACCGAATCGGTAGATGCAACTGAGTCAGTTTTAGCTTGCAAGGTGTGCACTACAATCTGCTGTTCTTATATGGGTGCTTCATGATTCTGTAATGCATTTTCATGTCGCGAAAAAATAGACTGAAAATGCTTACAAATTTGAATTTTTACATCTTTACGAACTTTTTGACATTTAGATTCGATTTTAAGTAACTCAGCAGTTAACGTTTCACATGTTTGCTCAAGTGTTTCTTTAATTTCGTCAATTGTGTCTAACTTTTGAAGCTGTCGCTGTGTTCGTTCCATTTCTTGCTGTGTTTGTTTCTGATTGTGTTACATTGTGTCTAACTTATGAAGATTTTGTTCCATTGTGTCTAACCTTTGAAGCTTTTCGCCCATTTGTTACATAAATTGTAATAGCAATGTATTAGTGTCTGGAACATGTTCCTTTGTGCTTTTCAGCAGTGCATTTGCATCGGCAATATTCGTATTTGGAAAAGCAGAGAGTGAGTCTTGACTTAATTGAGAAAAGTACAATGACGCAAAACCGGAATCTACGGTAATTACAAGATTTGGTTCTGACATTTCGGATTCCTGAGGAGATCTGTTACTGGCCGATAGATCTACGATACTTTCCGGTTCACTAATTTTTTTCACTGTCTGCACCATTATTTACTGCCTGGTCTATGTCCCTGTGCACTATTACCAAATTACTGTGTAGAACATTCGTCACTTCATTAGAAGGTGGTGCTAATACGCTACGCTCGTCTTCACTGTCATTTCTCAATTTGCTTTGCAGCCTAGTGTTACGCTTTTCACACGCCATGATTATCACACTATTTTACACAATAACACATGAAAAAAGATCTGAAAAGATAATCAATACCTAATTAGTTGCACACGTGACTGCAAGATACTTGGTACAAATCCACATGCATACCACAACTACTTTGCTCACAACAATACAGTACAATAATTAAAAACTACAACTACAAAGGAAATTCTCTAGACAATTAACGCACTAGCAATAACAGTAACTAATTTCTAATCATGCAATAATTATTGAAACTATAAGAAAAATCAAAAGATTCCAGTGAGATACCTTGGCTAAGGGTCGACAGGTGAAACTTCTTAATTAATAATTTTTGCTTAAACTGAAATAACTGAGAAGGTGTAACTTCTTTATTTAAAAGATTTTACTTAAACTCCTGAATGCTTACTCAATGTTCCTTAACTGCTGAGTGAAACTGAATGCAAGTAAACCTGCTTAAACTGCAGAGTGAAACTGAACGTACTGAAACTACTGTCTCCTTGCTTATCTTTATCAGTTCAATACTGACCTACAGAATTTGCCCTGACTAACAGAACTCAGACTTTTCCTATTCATTAAGTACTCATGATATTCAACAGTAACACGATCTGACTGCTTTAAATTTGTCTCAAAAGAATAGCCTCGAATTAGTAGAAATCCTAACAAAAACTTATACATTACATAAGTCACTTACCTCACAAAAATCTTCATTACCTGAACTACAGCAATGCCGCAAGCACCAATACAGCCAGTTAAATAAATGATTCTAAATACTGAAGGCTAACTACTAATAGGCAAGTGGTTAGTAAAGGAAAGATTTTGTTGAAGAGCAAACAATGTATTTACCTTAAGAATGTGACAACCAGTACAAAAATTATATAATCATCAGTAATAAATGTCAGTGACGGATGTAAAGTCTTAGACATAAAAACTGACGGCCGGCGGGCCGCCACGGAGACTGAGTCGTTCATTTATGGTGGCCAATAAAATTGACCGCCTCTGACAACTCTTAAGTCCGGCCATCTGCACAATCTGGCAACACTGCAAGATGCGGAAGTGTTTGGAGGAAGTGTTGTCTACTTCAGAGACGTCGTCGGGTTGTGTGAGCCTGTGGTCTAGTGGCGGTGGCTACGTACCGCCGGCTCCTACACCAGACACGTGCTCTGCTGCAGGACAACAAACTGCGTCGCTTGGATATGCTTCTCAGAACACGTTATGTCAACACCTATCTTGTCTCAAAACTGAACTATTTTGCGCATATCCTTCCCTTGACGGCTACGATGGCCGACAGATTTCAAGCAGCATATGGACATTTCGTAAGCACCGGTCTGGTTTTTAAAGTCCGATACGCCACCCTGACGCTGCCGCAGCGGGCGGGCGGTATCGGTTTAATTCATGTATATAACCGTGCGCGATCGCTTTATCTCAACACTATGCGTCGCAAATGGACCTCTGCCCACGCCACTCTGACGGGCACCCTGATAGCGGATGTGGCACCACACTCTCTGCATCCCCCGGTTTCTGTAGGACACATTTCACCGGCACTCACCCACATCAGAGAGTTCTTGATTGACTTCAGCTACTTCCGGTCAGAACTTCCGACAACACGGAAGCCCAGCACGAAAGACTATTATCGCCTCTATCACCAGCAGCAACCTGTAAATACGGTCACCCACAGACATCCTGAAGTTGCCTGGAACACGGTGTGGCGAGCGGTACACACGCCTTTTCTACCTACGACGGTGCGTTCACTGTGGTACGTGGTTGTGAATGGGAAGTTCGCTACTCGTCAGAGGCTACATTCCATACATCTGGCGGACGTCCCCTTGTGTCCGACATGCTCAGTCGCTGACTCGGACGCACACCGTCTGACGTGTGCCGCGACCAGCGAGTGCTCGCTACTGACGCAGCGCATGCTGGCGTTACTCTTGCGGCGATTGCCGGAGTCTTATCTCCCCTGATGAAGTATTGCGCCCCGACAGCGTATACTTTCCATCAACCAGAACGAACGCCGTTAACTGGCTCAAAGGCATGGCCGTTTACTACATATTTTGCGATGCTCCCAAAGGGACACTCGACTTTTGGTCCCTATTGATGACGACACATGCAGCTTTCAGCCGCCACCCGAAGTACAGAACTCGTTTCGCAAATTATTTAGGTTCATTATTTGCGGATCCTCCTGCTCACTGGGGCGTTCCGGGTATGAGACGCTGAAAATGAAGAAGAATCCTGGAGCATATTGATTCTCTACGGACGCAATAGGGGGGAACCCCTCCCAACAGACGAGAAGACGACTCGGACGCACGGCTACGGCAGTTGTAGGATCTTTCTTTGTAATGAAACAAAAATAAATCTATAAATAAAATGTTATCAAAATTAAAGAAATAAATCCAACTTTTTTTTGTGTGTGTGTGTGTGTTTTTTTTTTTACCACATTTCAGCCCTCGTCTAAAGTTATGAGTCTGGGAGAACATTGAAGATAATTCGCTTCACATTCTACCCACCAGCAATAACAAGTACTTCCAGAAACAATTCCGCAGGACAGCTCGTAGCTGCGTCGCGATCAGAACAGCTTACGCTCGAGCGTTTCCTCGCGCTGCAGCGGCTACCGGCCACCGGCCAGACGCCACCCGCCGCCTGAAATCCGGCGCCGCCCATACGAAAGCAGCGCGACCCTTTCAGTGCATGTATCATCTGTCATTTTCGGATTTGAAGTTCTAGTTATCATGTTGCAGTTAAGCATTAGATTTTGCATACTTGAAAATCATGTACTATGGTTAAGCATTGTAGAATTGAGTCGCAAGTGGAAAAAGGTTAAACATCTACAACACAGTACTTACTTTTGGTATAACAGAGGGGTGAATGCAGAGGAGGCAGCTAGAAAGATTTGAACTGTGTGTGGAGCGAGTGCTTTTGGGAAACATACACCAGATCGTTCTGGCATCAATGATTTTCCATGTTAAGAAGGTCTCCACTACTTATATATGAATCGGTAATTGTAAAAACAACACATGTCCACTTTTTGGCAAAAATCAGATATATGCAGAGAAGCCTTCAGGATACTTAGATGATGCATCTATGCAAAAATCACACTTGTCCTACACAATTTAATGCTTTTACAGGCATACAGTTTTTCGTGTTCTTTGCAGTAACAACATGAGTCCAGGACTTACGTTATTATTGCAAGAAATGGCAGATGGCAGCACCAAACGAACATACTCGGATCTTTTTCCATGTAGTGAATAGAATGCATGCCAGATGGCAGCATATCTGACACCTGTGATCTTATTACCTGTGTGCATTGTTGTAACAGCTGCGTATACATTGCCGTTTAGTTTTGTTCATAGAACACGTTTCTTTAGATTATCTATGCACAATGTCGAAGAAGAGAGGTGCGCAACCGGAACTATATAAAAGAAATGTCATAAAAGCTGCCAGAAGGAAGCGAATTGGTTACATGAATCACAGTGGAAGAGAAATTAATGCTGTAAAAATAGGACCTGGTTGTGGGTGAGTTCAAAGGCTATGTGAATTAATCTCCTGTTCTAAGTTTTATGGTACGTAAATATCATATGGATAATTTACTCTATCAATAAAAAATAACTGATTTTACGTAAATAATTTTTTTGCAACTATTTTACAATTCCTGACATTGGTATTCGTGTATTAATATGTTTCAGATGTAAGAAACTGTGTTTCAAGAGGATCTCTGAACATGAACAGATAGATATATTCCCTAAATTTCACGATTTTGAGAGTAAGAACACACAAGATGGTTACCTTGCAGGGCTGATCGAAAAAGAAGACGTGGTACGCAGAAGACCCGGGAAAAGTTATGGCCACCCTAAGCCAAGAGCACTAAATTATCGATATCACGTGGTAACTGGAGATGCTGGGCGGGTCGAAGTGTGCAAAAAGGCATTTTGTAGCCTTTTTGGCATTACAAATGAACGTGTGCGACGAATTTGTAACTGTGTGAAAAGTAATGTTCGCCCCTGTGACAGTAGAGGATGCACTGCTTCAACCAATGCAACACCACAGGAAGTCCTATCGATAATTGAGGAGCATATTAAAACATTCCCTACGAAAATCTCACATTATTCAAGCAAAGAAATGTATTACTTAAATCCTGAATTATCTGTAAAAAGTATGTACGAACTGTTCATGACGTTATATCCTCATACCAGAGTGTCATATGGAATTTATTTACGGGTTTTCAATGAGCGTTTTAACTTACGCTTTGTGCGGCCGCAAAGCTATACTTGCGGCTCTTGTGAGTCACTTTCAGTGAAGATTAAGAGTCCATCATTGAACATTACTGCAAAGCGTGTGGCTGTAGCGGAACTCATGGTACATAAAAGAAGAAGCAAAAAATTCTATTTAAAGATGGATGCTGTTAAGGAGAAGTGTGCAGAAAATGAGCATGTGGTAGCATTGTGTTTCGATTATATGCAAAATCTGCAGTTGCGTAAGCTCCCAGTACAGGAAGCTTTTTATTTACGGCAAATTAACGTTAATGCATTCTGTATTATAGACCTAAAGAGCAACAAATCCAAGGTATATATGTACCACGAAGGTACTGCCCACAAAGGACCTAACGAAATATGCTCTTTTTGGTTGATTATATCAACACAGATATACCTGATAGTGTTACTGAATTACACCTGTTCTCGAATGGGTGCCCTGCGCAAAATAAGAACAACACAGTGGTTAGGGTAATGAACTGCCTTGTAAGTTCTGGCAGATTCAAAGATGTATTCCAGTATTTTCCTGTGCGTGGCCATTCATTTTTACTATGTGATCGTACGTTTGCTTCCATAAAGAGGGTGATAAGAAGAAAAGACAGAATATATTCTTTGTATGAGTATGTTCAATGTATGGTGACATCATCCAAAAAACAAAATATTAATGTAAAGCTTGTTACCTCAGAAGAAATTTTGGGTTACAAAAAGTGGGGCCAAATTTTATAAGCGATCCTGTTTGTCTGACAACAGTTATGGGACGAATGTGGACAAAAGCAGTAAAGTGAAATTCACAGTGTCCTCATTTATGAGCGTCTATCACAGTGAAATGCTTCCAGGTAAAGTTGACTGTTACTATCATATTGATGGTCTCGTAAAACGCCGCTTTTCATTGTGACATTCATTACAGACAGAACCAAAGTTGCCTGCAGAAATTGCATATAATAACAAAGTTGCAATCGATGTCAAAAAATTGAAAGATGTGGGACAATTAATGCAATATATTCCTGATGAGCACAAAGCCTGGAATTGACTAAGTGGCCTTCTGTGGACACTCCTGAAGATGATTCATAATATATTTTTGGTATAAAATAACCTGTATAGTGTAGTGTTAATCCTTCATTGTCCTGTTAAGTGAAATAAGAAATTTAATTCCTAATGTCATGACTTACATCGTCTTATCTTTAGTCTTTCGATACAGTGTGTGCATTCATTAACTATATTTTTCAATTTCTCTTTAAAACAATATTAGACAATGTACAAGTAATATTGTATATTAAATTTATACAATAAAGTGATTTTTGATAACATAAACAAATGTTGATGTTAAAATGTCAGTCCAAAATGTTCATCCTGCAATAACAACATAAGTCCGTACAATTAAAAAAAATCGTTCATGCAAAGTTATTACATTTAAAGTACTTTGTTTTATTGTTAAAGCTTACCTAATATACACAGTCAATATTAAAATTAATGGATTTATTCTTCTGTCCATTATTTAGCCTGTATACAGTTTTTTGCTTCTCCTGAAAAATTTACTTTTTTGGACTAATGTTGTTTTTACAATTACTGATTCATATGTGATGGATTACCTTTTAACCATCATGCGAAATTTGCATTCAACAGGCAAAGTTCAGAAGTCTGGTGTAGGAGTACTGCGTGCTCTAATTCGAAACAAAAAAATTAACGGAGTGACTATTATTGAACGTCATCAGGTCGCTCATTGAGCATTCCTAAGCAGTACTGTTACTGGTGACGCGTTATGATGCCTTTATCGTTAACTTCCTAAGAGGAAATGAAAAGCTGAGCCCCACAGGAAGACGTAAACTCGAGCAAAGACTAGTGTGAACATAATATTTTACATCTTATAGCTCCAAAAGTGTGTTTTGGGCTACGGACTCTGTCCCAAGGAGGCTGTGTGCATCACAGCTGGAATTTGTTGCCAACAGCTGAGACACCTTTCGGTCGCAGTGTAAGAAAATCGAGCAACAAAACTACATCACCTGTGCTGCTGCGTGATAACGCACTCTGTTGATTTGAGCAACAAAACTATCCAGGAGATTGATAGGAAAATCGTCTCCCAGGCGCTTGTATTGATAGGGAAGTCCTCTCTCAAGCACTTGTCCCTCTCGTCATATGCTCGTAAAATTTTACCTTTCCCGCTCTTGATCGATCAACCGTCAAGGCAATTCATTTCTAGATGAAAATACTCTTAAAACTACACTGGTTTAATGACATCGTTAGAACCAGTAGGGTTCTACAGGCGTAGAATTTGTAAACTACTTTAGCATTGTCACATTGTTTTATATGTCATGAAAGAAAATCCTGCTGCTGATTAATTTCTCCTTGATGATTACTGTTGCGTTCAGTAAACAAATGAAAAACGCAATTAAATTAGTCACTATACTAATACAAATTAAATTCAGCTTACTACAGAAACATCACGACGGCAGTCTATCTAAATAAAGCATTAAGTCTCTGTAAGACGATTGAGCCTATTTTAACACGAATTAGTAGGATATTACCGACTTTTGACTTCGAAAGGTCTGTATTTACTTCATTTCCTGTATCATTCGCAAGTATTATAAAAATGTGGCAGTTCATAGATAAAATTATATATTCACAACAACAAAATGTATAAACGATGACTAAGTGTAACCCTCAGCTGCCGACAGGTGTTGCTGATATACCTCGATGTGGACAGCTGAAAATGTGTGCCCCAACCGGGACTCGAACTGAGATCTCCTGCTTATATGGCAGACGCTCTATCCATCTGAGCCACCGAGGACACACATGAATTGCGCGACTGCAGTTACTTATCCCTTGCACGCTTCCCGTGAGACTCACATTCCCAGCTGTCCACAATTCTACATATGTAATTTACCTTATAGACGTTTGCCCATTCACTCATTACTCGTACACGCTTTGGCGATTCCCGTAAGAGTTTGGGCTACCTGTGCGCACTCGCACAGATGAAGGTCAATGGCTGGGTAGCCTGTAACTATATACAGTGCCAACTTTAGGGTGGGGCGACCCGGGCAGTCGCCCAGGGCGCCGGGGCCCAAGGGGCGCCACATACTAACGCATGTAAAAAAAAAATTACAATTTACAATCACCCATTTCGCGAAACTAAAATATTATTCAGTCTCATTCAACATACGTCACTAATCTCACGAATGCGCGATGAATTCGGGGTAGCAGAAGAGAAATCATGCTGAATGCAATCTTCGTATTGTCTGCAACCATCCATGTTTGACGCGGGCTAGCACGGGCTCTACCAAAGCGCCTCTCTTATTTGTTTCAAGAACTGCAACAAGGAAGAGCCCATGCAGCCGCACCATCTCTCGTTCACAACAGAAACTACCGGTCGCTCCAAATAAAAGAAAATACAGACTGTGAAATATACATTACATTATGATTTAATTAATACGAATGTATTTATATCGAATATTTGTGACTTAATGACTCATGTACATTAATTAATAGATCATGCAATGCGTGCACTTCATTAATAGAGATTTCTCCCCTAACGTACTGAAATAATACAGCGCCACACAATGTTTGTTAGACTGCATATGTTGGCAGCGCTACGATTTGCACCCGCATGTCAGTAATTGTCAGTAAGAGTCGGAGGCAGCGGTCATGTTTTCGTGGCTGAATAATTGTGAGTGAAACGAGTGTCGTGACTGTGTCAACATTTTAATTTTCTGGTAAGTGCGAAAAACATTTTTGTCTTTCAGTTCAGGTTTTTTTCTAGTTACGTCTACTGATAGGTGAATTTCTTTATTTGTTATAGATCGAATATTGTGGTCGCGAAATAGAACAGTGTCCAAGCAATAATTTGTCAAATTATAAAATCATGCCAGAAGAGAAGGAAATAATTAAAAAAAGCTTTCTGGTTCAGAAAATCGGAAAAGGAAAGCTGAAAAAGAAAAAGTTCTTGAAGAAACTAAAAAGCACATGAATATTTATAAGTACCTTAAAGGAAATTCTAAGGCAAATACTTCAGATATTGAATCAAAAGTCCATGTATCAGCAAATACACTCCTGGAAATTGAAATAAGAACACCGTGAATTCATTGTCCCAGGAAGGGGAAACTTTATTGACACATTCCTGGGGTCAGATACATCACATGATCACACTGACAGAACCACAGGCACATAGACACAGGCAACAGAGCATGCACAATGTCGGCACTAGTACAGTGTATATCCACCTTTCGCAGCAATGCAGGCTGCTATTCTCCCATGGAGACGATCGTAGAGATGCTGGATGTAGTCCTGTGGAACAGCTTGCCATGCCATTTCCACCTGGCGCCTCAGTTGGACTAGCGTTCGTGCTGGACGTGCAGACCACGTGAGACGACGCTTCATCCAGTCCCAAACATGCTCAATGGGGGACAGATCCGGAGATCTTGCTGCCAAGGGTAGTTGACTTACACCTTCTAGAGCACGTTGGGTGGCACGGGATACATGCGGACGTGCATTGTCCTGTTGAAACAGCAAGTTCCCTTGCCGGTCTAGGAATGGTAGAACGATGGGTTCGATGACGGTTTGGATGTACCGTGCACTATTCAGTGTCCCCTCGACGATCACCAGTGGTGTACGGCCAGTGTAGGAGATCGCTCCCCACACCATGATGCAGGGTGTTGGCCCTGTGTGCCTCGGTCGTATGCAGTCCTGATTGTGGCGCTCACCTGCACGGCGCCAAACACGCATACGACCATCATTGGCACCAAGGTAGAAGCGACTCTCATCGCTGAAGACGACACGTCTCCATTCGTCCCTCCATTCACGCCTGTCGCGACACCACTGGAGGCGGGCTGCACGATGTTGGGGCGTGAGCGGAAGACGGCCTAACGGTGTGCGGGACCGTAGCCCAGCTTCATGGAGACGGTTGCGAATGGTCCTCGCCGATACCCCAGGAGCAACAGTGTCCCTAATTTGCTGGGAAGTGGCGGTGCGGTCCCCTACGGCACTGCGTAGGATCCTACGGTCTTGGCGTGCATCCGTGCGTCGCTGCGGTCCGGTCCCAGGTCGACGGGCACGTGCACCTTCCGCCGACCACTGGCGGCAACATCGATGTACTGTGGAGACCTCACGCCCCCCGTGTGGAGCAATTCGGCGGTACGTCCACCCGGCCTCCCGCATGCCCACTATACGCCCTCGCTCAAAGTCCGTCAACTGCACATATGGTTCACGTCCACGCTGTCGCGGCATGCTACCAGTGTTAAAGACTGCGATGGAGCTCCGTATGCGACGGCAAACTGGCTGACACTGACGGCGGCGGTGCACAAATGCTGCGCAGCTAGCGCCATTCGACGGCCAACACCGCGGTTCCTGGTGTGTCCGCTGTTCCGTGCGTGTGATCATTGCTTGTACAGCCCTCTCGCAGTGTCCGGAGCAAGTATGGTGGGTCTGACACACCGATGTCAATGTGTTCTTTTTTCCATTTCCAGGAGTGTATATGTACGCCATAATAATTGGACATACGTTATATGGCATTTTTTCTGCCTATGTCTATACTACCACCTCCTACAATATTTACTATTCCTCCTGAAACATGCTGAACAATTACTCAGGTCTCTACAGGTCATCGAAAGTTTTCAGTGCTAGACGCACGCCATCGTCCGAACCCTCGTGAAAATACAGTGTGGCCGCGAGCGAGTCAAATAATGGACGAGTGTGTGTGTGGGGAGGGGGGGGGGGGAGGGCGGGAGGTACAGCGCATGTGGTATGCGGCGGCAAAGATGGGAATTGGCGTCTAACGAGGAGCGTGTGTAGATAGGTGCTGCAGAGAGGTTGGCTGCTGTGTCCCGACAGTGCCCACCGTCGGAGGTACGAGTCCCCCCCTGCGGCATGGGTGGGTGTGTGTTGTCCATAGCGTAAGTTAGTTTAAGTTAGATTAAGTAGTGTGTA